>NC_143487.1:59759307-60451278 GCF_027475165.1 Benincasa hispida
CCATCTGGGTGGCCAAGGTTGTCATTGTCTCCGTAGGCACAATGGCAGTATCATTTCTTATTCTCTCAGAACCTCTTCCTCCGTACCCGTCATCAACCCAGTCATCCATATTCCGTGAGATGCAGTAAAGGATGACCTTGGCTTCGGTGTACGTTTTATCCATAAAACCTCCTAGGGCATCAGCAACAGTTTTCGTTGATCTGTTCAGGCCATTATATAACGTTTCCATCAGAACGCAATCAAGTATCCTGATATGCGGACAATTCTTCACCAATCTTCGGAATTGCACCCAGACGGTGCTTAAGGTCTCGTTATCCATCTGCTCAAAGTTCAGCACATCCTTTCGTCTTCTTGCATTGACTGCCGGAGGGAAGAACTTCTTCTAAACAGTTCAACCAACTGATCCCATGAAGTGATTTCATTTGGCTCCAGTGAATGAGCCCACCTCTTAGCTTCATCCCTCAAGGTGTAAGAGAAGAGGTAAAGTCTGATACCTTCTAAGGTAACGCCAGGTATGGAGAAGTTACCGCATATCTCGACAAAACTGGTCAGATGGGCATATGAGTCTTCACCTTGCAGACCACCAAATTGCCCCGTATTCTGAATCATTTGGAGCATGACCGGTTTAATCTCGAATCTTGCATTCTCCTCAACTATCAGCCTTGAAATTCCAAGTGAAAAATCATACAGATTAAGCGTCGCATAGTTTCTCATTGGGATGTTGCGGTCAGCAGCAAGGAAAACAAGATCTTACATTGGCCGGGCCACCCCTTGATTCATTTCGGGTGCCTCATTATTATTGTTTTCTACCATGTTGGCTATCTTCCACCTTGCTCTATCCTGGCGTGCCCTTGCGCGAAATGTATGCTCAATCTCTGGGGCAGCTTTGAATTCTAGATCAGTTCCAGTACTCATAAACCGCCAGACTGCTCTTCGCGATAAACAGTCAGTACAAAGAGATCTGTCCTACAAAATATCACAAATATACTCAACAATAACCGTTACCAATCCCCGGCAACGGCGCCATAAACTTGGTATGCAAAATTTATATTATAGGTTTAAGCATGTGTAGACATGGACAATGATGAATGTGAATCATACAAGCTCATGTTTCCATAAACTTAAGGACTTGGAAAGATGGAGATGGAGTGTGGATGCTGTGTTATGCTTATATACACTTTATGCAATACTATTTCTAGATGTATGCGTTATTAATGGAATGTTTGTAGTATGCTATGCGTTGTCACAAGTTTTCTTATGCTGAAACCAAGTATAATTCCAACGCAAGTTTCTCAGAGTAATCCGAGGTCAAACACAGGGATTGTTGTCGTTAATGTGTTACATTTGTGATACATGCGATCGGTTTTTACAATTAATAAAGAATGTATCTGTACAGGAAAGTGAATTGCAATAAAGAAAAATTGTGCAAATAAACTAAAGTTGCGTTAATAAAATAAATTTCGATGAAAATAAACCTAAGCTAACGTGATGCAAGATACAAGATACATGATATACATGATGCTGAGTTCGAGATTGACTGTGATGTTTATACAAAGGATCGTGGTATGCGATGGCAAGTCTTTATGAATGAATCAGAAATAGAAAGGATAACTAGTAAAAACATCACAAGTTTATTAATTGCGTTAAAGATGTAACTAAGGTTCCGTTTTCCCTTGGCGTACACCTCTCGGTGATCGGCCGCGTTCCCACCTCTCTATGGTGAAACAGGGATGAACGTAATGAACGCAAGGTTGCTTCCATCTCTTGAAGTACTTCTCGCTTTAGTTAACGCATTCTTCTAACCCTCTCTCGATAGGCGGAATGGCATCTTCACTTTTGCTTTCACAGATGAAGATGTCGTCTAGCATGCCTTAGCTAAACATAATTATTTCCTTGTCACATATTAATTTACTTGCTTAATTCTTACTAATTACCAGGAGATTAAGAAAACGTCATGGAGAAAGTGAAACATGGAGGAATGAAAATAGACAAAGAGATGATAATGGAAATGATCATAACATTTAATACTACGATTAAGCGTCTGATACATGGTGTGAATGATAGAGGTTAAAAAGATGAGTACAAGTGATGAAAAGAGATAGAAACAAATATAGAAGAGTGTCAACGTCTTGACACAGATCTAGACGGTGGTTTTGCTTGCTGGCGTGTGGAATGAATGAAGAGAAGAGCTTCCCTCTCAGGCTTGCTCCTCTGGTAGAAGTGACCTTCGTACAAAGCTTCAATTGAGGTGATCGAATGGATTCTTGCCCAGAGACTCACCTCTCGGCCTTGTCTCTTAATTCTTCCCGGATCTACTCTGATTAGTCACTCAACCAGTCTCTCTCTTAGATCAGTATATACATTTCTCTCTGTATTCAAGCATGTTTTTTTAGTGAAATGGTCGGAGCTATTTATAGGCTAAGCTTTGATTCTCTGACTCGTGGTCCCCACTTTATTGTTATGGCAGCTCCTAAAATGGTGGAATGATTATTCCTTCTGTTACACAATCAATCCTGTCAGAAATGCACAATGGTCAGTTGTACATGCATCGGAATCCTCCGTATTTGCGTTGCTCTATACATCTTCGATTATTTGCCCACATGCGGTGTTGTTTTTTATTACCGCATACGGTTGAAATTGCGTTGATCGCTTAGCTCTTGATCGATTGTTGCATGCGCCGTCATTGCGTTGATCATCTATTCATTCCTGAATGATGGGCGCAATGCGACGTAGATGCATTGTTCTTTTTATCTTAAGCCTTGAACGCATGCGGTGACTTTATTTCTTACAAAACAGACTTGAAATATTCTTTTCTACCATCGCAATGATGTCAGTGGGTGTATTGATGACAATTTATAATTCTCGCATTTCTTAGCCAATTTTCATACAATTGACGTAACTTTCCTTTCTTTTAGACGCAATATCTAAATAAAACAGTATAAATAACTTGTATTTCTACAAGTTATCAGGCTACCTCAAAGGGACACGAGGAGGTTACTTTTATGTTTCTAAGGAAAACAAAGTGTTTGTGTCGACAAATACTACCTTCCTTGAGGAGGATCATATAAGGGAGCACGGTCCACGTAGTAAAATCGCTTTGCATGAACTTTCCAACGAAACTACTAAAACTTCAACAAGAGTTGTTGAAGAGCCTGCTACATCAATAAGAGTTGTTAATGGAAGTTCATCTAGTAGGTCAAATCCACCTCAAGAGTTGAGGGAACCTCGACGTAGTGGGAGGGTTGCGAACCCATATGTTCACTATATAGGTTTAACTGAAATCCTGGCTATGGTAGCCGATGGCAAGGTTGAGGATTCGTTGTCTTACAAGAAGGCAATGGAAGATGTTGATCGAGATAAATGGGTCAAAGCCATGGATCTTGAAATGGAGTCCATGTACTTCAACTCAGTATGGGATCTTGTAGATAAACTTAAGGGGTTAAACCTATAGGTTGCAAATGGATCTACAAGAGGAAATGGGGTGCTGATGGGAAGGTGCAAACCTTCAAGGCTAGTCTTGTGGCAAAGGATTATATGTAGGTGGAGGGAGTTGACTATGAGGAGACTTTCTCGCCTATTACCATGTTGAAATTTATCCACAGCCTCCTATCCATTGCCTCATATTGTGACTATGAGATATGGCAAATGGATGTCAAGATTGCCTTTCTAAATGGTAATCTCGAGGAGACCATTTACATGGTGCAGTCCAAAGGATTCCTAGCCCAAGGTTAGGAGCAAAAGATTTGCAAGCTGAATCAGTCAATTTATGGACTGAAATAGGCATCTCGATCTTAGAACATAAGGTTTGATACTACGATCAAATCTTATGGCTTTGACCAAAACGTTGATAAGCCTTGTGTTTACAAGAAAATCATCAACAGTTCAGTAGTTTTCCTCGTGTTATATGTAGACAATATCCTACTCATTGGGAATTATGTAAGTTTACTGACTTCAGTTAAGAACTGTCTAACGACTCAATTCCAAATGAAAAAAATGGGAGAGGCTCAGTTTATTCTTAGGATTCAGATCTTTTGGGATCGAAAGAACAAAGTGTTAGCGCTGTCTTAGGCATCGTACATTGACAAGATGTTGATCAAGTACTCGATGCAGAACTCCAAAAGAGGCCTACTGCCTTTTCGGCATGGAGTTACATTGTCCAAGAAATAGTGTCCTAAGACACCTCAAAAGGTTGAGGAAATGAGACGGGTCCCTTATGCATCTATCATTGCCAGTTTGATGTACGCAATGTTATGTACTAGACCTGACGTCTGCTATGTTGTGGGGATAGTCAGTAGATATCAGTCTAATCCAGGATAGGGGCATTGGACTGCCGTCAAGAACATCCTCAAGTATCTTCATAGAATGAGGGATTACATGCTTGTGTATGGTTCTAAGGATTTGATCCTTACTGGATACACGGACTTTGATTTTCAAACTGATAAGAATTCTTGGAAATTCACTTCAAGATCAGTGTTCACTCTTAAAGAAGGGGCTGTAATATGGCGAAGCACTAAGCAAGTGTGCATCGCTGACTCCATTATGAAGGTTGAGTATGTAGCAGCTTGTGAAGCTGCTAAGGAGGCCATTTGGCTTAGGAAGTTCCTGACTGATCTAGAAGTTGTTCTAGACATGTCTAGGCCCATCACCCTTTATTATGATAATAGTGGTGCTGTGGCGAATTCTAGGGAGCCTAGGAGTCACAAGCGCGACAAACATATAGAGCGGAAATACCATCTCATCTGTGAGATTGTGTATCAAGGGGCGTGATAGTGACGAAGATAGCTTCGGAGCACAATGTTGCTGATCCATTAATGAAGGCTCTCACAGCTACAGTTTTTTAGGGTCACCTATAGAGCATGGCTCTACGAGACCGACCGCGGCTAGACTAGGGTAAGTGGAAGGTTTTTGTATTGGGCCTTTGTGTCCTAGTTTATTGTATTGTACTTGTATTTATCTTGTACACCCCACTAGCTTTAGGACAAGTGGAAGATTATTGGGGTTGATGCCTTAAATCTCGTAGGGTTCTGTAGTTTGTAAACACGTATATGAACAAACATTTGTGCTGCAATAATATGAGATATTTTCTTCACTATTGTCTATGAAATATGAGATATTTTAGTTGTATTAACCACAAACCAATAAACTAAAATCCCTAGTTATCGTTGTAACTTAAGTATGTATGTGGAGACATACAAGTAGATCGTGCCTTAAGTGATAACCTAAATGGTCTGTAGTATATAGATAAAGGAGGGAAACCTTATCCTGGTGACACTACGAATACAACCCGCTTTGTAGATGTTACAAGTGTTATAAAATGCTACAAATAAAATGATCCTGGTCATTCATGTGGAGACATGTGAGCGGGGTTATCCTATACAAATGAGTTTGTATAAGACTAGACCACGAAATGTTTAGTCTCGTTATATAACACGTTCATGACAGAGACTTTCATTTCACTAGGATGACCATAGGTAACATGACCTTAATCCTGAGTGAGTTGGGAACTCCTACCTATGTGGGCGATCCTCTGATTTGCATAAGTGCGAGTGCTAGATCGCCGACTCAAACCTACCACTTTGGGGATTCATCTTATTGGGGAGCTGGGAACTCAACTACACAAGACGGAATTATTCCCCGAAGTAGGGGTAAGTAGATAGATTGCTCCCTTAAGGGCTGATTCCGGGGCTTGAATAATGTGACGCCACACCTTCTTATGGCCCGAAAAGTGTTCACTCATAGTAGGACTATGATGTATTGTTCATTAGAGGATTCAATGGTACTTAAGGAGTTAAATGTAACTATAGGGGGAAAACGATAAATTGGCCCAGCTGTAGTTATGAGCGATTTATGAAGGGTCATCATACTATTGATTGGTTATATGCAATGGACACAAAAATATATCTGTAGTGCGAAGAGTGCAGCTATCGGTCTTTAGTAGAGTGTCTGACAGTTAACGGATGGCGAATATTGTGATTAAAGAGTTTAGTTAGTTATTCACGTACCGTTGGAGCTTCAAGCTACAGGTTCATAAGGACCCCTTTGTAGCTCAATAGATTCAAGTTGAGAATCAGTTTTTTGGTTAGTTTGAAATGTTCAAATTAACAAGAGGGAATTTGATTATATATGATATAATCAAATTGATTCAATTATATGCGATATAATTGATTTGATGTATTAGATACATTAAATGGAAGAATTAATATAAATATGATTTATATTAAATGTCATAAAGGAGAAAAGAACTATGGTTTAAATATTACATATGATGTGATATTAAATCTATATGTTATAAATATAATATGATAAATTAGTTATTATATTTATTTATAATAAAACAATTATTAGATAGTTGTTTGTAGTTATTTGTTTCTCCTTTAACCGATTGAGTGGGATGTTTCTATCAGTTTTAATAACTGAAGAATAAAAGTGAAAATAGTTTTCGTTTTTCATGATCGCATCATATGACGATTGAGTGAAAGAAAAGCTATACGATAGCCTTTGAGAGAGTGAACGATCAAATATCAAGCAGCGAGTTTACTAGACGATAGTTCCTCATTACCCAATGATCAAGTACTAAGTCTATATGATAGACATTCTAATTCTCCCACTTACTTGATCGTATAGTTCCTTCTGCCCTCTACCAAATCCACATAGAGCCTACACCTCCTGGATTCTCACATCGAGAATACCAAAGCAACCAAATGGTGGTGTCAAGATTTACTGTTCGAGGGTCGAGGATCGAGTCTTACTCGATTAGGTTCGAGGATCTGACAGTTCGTGGTTTACACTAGTTGTTTGTTGCGTTCGTACTCGTGATTGAGTTTGCTTGGATGCCGGACTAGTGTTGATCACGGGAATACACGAAGAAGAGTTCTTCGAAGGTATGTCACTCGATTCTAGTCAAACATGTTGTAATTTACTCGATGATGCGTAAATGTTCTTGTATGTTTGAAAATGCTTTATTCTTTCACAATGGGTTTAGAACGATCTTGTTTCCGCTCAATGTTTCTCTTGTATAGAGTTCCTTCACTTATAACTCTGATGAACAGATAAAGAAGGATGAGGATGGGCAGTTGATGCCATAAGAGGGTTAGTATAAGCTGTCATCGCATCTTCTTCTAGGATAAGAGAGGGGGTCCTGGGAGGGGGTGTGACACCAAGGAGAACTTTTTATTTCCCAAAGTGACTACACTAAAAGGATCCTAACTAAGTTTAATATGTTGAATGCTAAGCCAGTTAACACACCATTGGCACAACATTTCAAACTCTCAGCTAAAGACTCACCTAAGCTTAAAGAGGATATACAGAAAATGAATAAAATTCCCTACTCAAGTGCAACTGGCAGCCTCATGTACTTAATGGTTTGCACAAGACCAGGTCTAGCTCACTGCTCTAGCCTAATTAATTGGTATATGAGCAATCTAGGGAAGGCTCATTGGGAAGCAACCAAATGAGTTTTTCGATACCTAATTAGGAGTATGAATAGAGGTTTACTTTACAAATCCCCTTACTCCACTAAGCTAGTTCTTAAAGGCTATGTGGACTCAGATTTTGCTGGTGACCTAGACAGAAGAAGATCCCTCATAGGATTTACCTTCCTATTTGGAGGCAATGTAATCAGCTGAAAATCTAATTTACAATCAGTGGTTGCCCTCTCAACCACCAAAGCAGAATTTATAGCAACCTAAGAGGCTGTCAAGGAAGCTTTATGGCTACAGGGGCTAACCACTGAATTAGGCTATGATCAAACACAGGTGGAGCTACTTTGTGATAATCAAAGTGCAATTCACCTAACAAAGAACCAAAAATTCCATGACAGATCCAAACACATTGATGTCAAACTACACTTTGTCAGCGATGTAATTGAAAAAGGCTCAATAATTGTGATAAAAGTAAATACAGAAGACAATGCAGCAGACTTCTTAAATAAATCAGTAATAAAAGCTAAATTTGAGCACTACCTAGATCTACTCAGAATAGTAGATCCGAATAGAAAATAAATACCAGAGGAAAGAAACTTCGGAAAACAAAAATATTATTCAAGGTGGAGATTGTTACAAACCTGTGAACAATGTTTTTACAATCATTTAGCTCACTCATGTACCTGTAACAATTAAAAAAAAAAATTAGTTTTCCTTTTTCTATTGTTACCTAAAATCTGTTTGGAAAACTCATTTAGAAAACAAATAAGCAAAATCAGTGAGATAAACTTGTATAAAGAGAAAGTGAGCAACTTATCTTGAAGAGAGATTGAATAAACTTCTTCTGAATGGCTTTAGAAGTGGATGTAGGTGCTCTCACCGAACCACTATACATCCTAATGTTGAGTTATATATCCTAAAACTCGCAGTTTGCAAAATTAAACATATTCTATTTTGCAACAAAGAAGTTATTGAGGTTTATTTAATAAAACTATTATTGAATATGTAAATTTATCTTGTAAAGACTAAATCCAATAAACTAAGATCCATGGTTATTACATGAATACTTAAACTTTATGTGGAGACAGAGTGGATCAAGTTTGAGTGAATAGCCAAAATGGTCTATAATATATGGATAAGGTTGGGTACCTTATTCTGGGGACACTATTGGATGTGGCCCACTTTGTATTTAGTACAAACGATGTGATCCTAAATCGTTCATGTGGAGACATGCGAGTGAGACGTTCTATGCAAAGAGTTTGTATAAGACCGGACCGATAAATAAGTCACTCTTATTTTACAACGTTGTTTACTATATAAGACTGACTATTTCAAAGCGATGACCTAGGTAACTTGACCTTAATCTTGAGCTAACTATGAACTTCTGTTTATTCGGAATTATCCTTAGATTTGCATGGGTGAAGGTCAATAATGTCGGTTCAATAAGTCTCCCACTTCAGGGGTAAGACCGGGTAGATAGTTGGGGACATAGGGTGTAGATGAAATTCACTCCTACCCACTTTTGAGGATAGAAGAAATGTTAATCTCTTAAGTGTTGACTCCGGGTCTTGAACAAGGGGCCCCACCCCCTCATTGGCCCGAGAGGGACTCGGTTTGGAGATTTGATCACAAACCAATTGTTCATTAGAGGATCAGTGGAACTTAAGGAGCAAGATATAATCTTAGGGTAAAACAGTTTTTGACCCAGCTGTTGTTACGAACAACTTATCAAGGGTCGACTTACTGATCATAGTTAAATCAAATAGACATAAATATATCTACGATGAGGTGGGTGTAACTACTGTCCTTTAATGGAGTGACTCGGTAGTTAACGAATGTTGATTAATTCGGTTTAAAGAGTTTAGCTAATTAATCTCAGATCGTTGAAGCCCATGATCTGTAGGTCCATTAAGTCCCCCTACTAGCTTACAAACAGATTAAACCTTAGAATAGCGTGATGAGTGAATTTGAAACGTTCAAATTCGAATTAAGGGAATCAATAATTCAGTATAATTACACGTTTAATTATTGAATTAAACGAAATTGGAGAATTATATTTAAATAAGATTTAAATATTAATTACATAAATAGGGATTCATATTTGGAATATGTGTTATATTAATTTAATATTTGATATTAAATTAATTGATTAATTAAATTGTTTAATTAACTATTTAAATTTTATTCAAAATTAATTATTTGAATTAAATTTTACTTAAATTAATTTTGAAAGATTTGATTTCAATTAATTTGAAAAACAAATTCATTTTTTAAAAATACGATTTTTAATTGGAAAAAATCTTTAAGTGGATTTTTTCAACATGAAACACCTACAATCTTATTTAATCTCAAGGTGCTTAGTGTCATTCATACATGCAATCTGATTTGCATGTTGTTTTTTTACAAAGACGGAGAGAAATTGTTGGGAATTTAATTCATGCAAACTATTTTGAGAAGAAAAAAGAAGGTTCTTCTTTTGTTCTTCACTAAACACCAAAAATCTTCTTCAATCTTCCTCAATTCATTCTTATTTTAGAATCCATCTTCCAATCTAAGATCTTAAAGAATAGTATGAAAGATCAAGTGGTGTTCTACAGACTCTTGGAGCGAAGGTTCAAGCTGGAACTGAAAGATTGAAGAGTTCTTCAAAGGTTTACCTCAGAAACCTCAGTTCCTTTATATGAGTATGCTTTCTTGATTGCTAAAATTAATGGAATTGGAGTGCTTAAGATTCTAATTGCTTCCGCATGTTGAATGTCAATACCGACACCTTATGTTCTTCTTCTCCTTCTCTTTATGATTCTCTCATTGCATGCTTTATAGATCTACACTTTAGACATTAAAATTTCATCAGAAAATCAGAAAAGAACAAGAGAAATTAATGAAGAGAACTAAACGAGAGAGTGAACTGAGAAGATTATTTTATTTGCGTGTGACTTCAGCAAAAATAAAAATGATAAGAATACAGAAGAAGCTTCCTCATCCATGTGGCTTGATATATAGACCATACACGCCAAATACCATTTACTAGAAAAGAAAAAAAAAGACCCAATTTTAGTTAAAAATTAGCAAAAAGACCTAATTCAAAATAAAACTAGAAAAACAAAATAAAATTTGTGAAAGAAAAAACAAAAAATGGAGAACCATGGAACCAAATAAAAACCAATCTATTGGTTTTGTTCTTTATTGGATATCGATTTGGATCTTTTCTTTATAAAACCAATTTTTGTTCTTGATTGACCCCAAAACTGACAAAACTAAATCGACTATCACACCATTCCTATGTAACATATTTCATATTTATGAATATGAATGACAATATTATTATAGGTATATGTACTTATTTTAAAACTATTTTTGTGTTAGAAGGAACAACTATTAACACGTATGTGCTGATTTATTTAGGTTTCGTTTGGGATTGTTGTAGCTTTTGAAATAATTGCTGACAGCTGTGCTTTTAGAAAAATCAATTGTGAAAAGCAGTAAAATTATGTTTGAATTTCAGCTTAAACTTAAAAAAGTAGGTTAGAGTGTTTGGTAAATAAATACAAAAACGTTTTATTTTAGATATAATAACTAAAATAGACTTCTAATCAAGTTTTTTTAAAAATTTTTTGTAATTTTAAATTTTAAATAAGTGTTTAATATGATAAATTTTGTTTGTTATAGATTAATTTTTAAATATTAAGGGAAATAGCTTTATTCTAAAAATCGATATGGTATACTTTTTAAAAAAATTGATGCATTTAACTCATGAAAAATAGAAAACATATTTGATTATATGAGAAGTAGATAAATATATAAAATAAATCTTATAAATTTGAAAACTCAATATAAATTAAAAATTCTAGATTTGAGAAGAATCTAAAAGCTAGTAGAATATTGCTTTTAACGTAGACGTGAAATTAACATGTTTTTAAAAGTGATTAACCTTTTTAATTTAAATCTATTTTAATTTTTACCAAACACAAAAAATGGTTAAAAATCTTTTCAAATGACTTTATGACATAGTTAACGTAATGTAGCTTTACTCTATTTTTACGCAGTGACATAGCTAAAATTTTCTATGTCGATTTATTTATTTCATTTCTAAGAAGGGATATACTTAAAATTGCTCTAATGAGTGAATTATTTACACATTTTTGTAGAGAGAGCCTCAAAGTTCTCTTATCTAAGTCATAGTTGATAGCACTGGAGGATCCAAAAATTTTATATAGGGGTACTATACACATAAATGTAATTGAAAAAATTATAACGAAATGTAAAACAAATATTCATGGATTCATATGTTTACTGATTTGATACATTATAACCGTCCTCTACGAGTTTTCATGTTTTGAAATCAATCCATGATAACTTTAATATCTAATTTATCTAATTAATCTTTCTCAATATATGCTATAAGACACTCATTCATCTATTGATCTCCTATTTGATTACGCAATCGAGTCTTCACAATATTCATAAATGGTAAATATTACAATAGGTAAAATTAACAATTGATAAAATAATGAATATACCTAATCCCTCTATCCATTTATAGTTCAAGGAGTGGCATAATAAGGCCCCAAACACGCTACACCAGTCCCCACGTATAGGGCTGGCAATGGGGCCGGGGTGGGCCGGGGGAGGGACCCTCATCCCCAGCCCCGTGGGGGAAATTCCCCCATCTCCGTCGGGGAAATGGGGTTCCCGTGAGGCCCCATTCCCCGTTTCCCGCGGGATTCCCTTACTAATTCCCTGCGGAGATTCCCCATTTTTTTTTAATTTTTTTAAGTTTGGGCTTGACTTTTGTGCTTGGCTTTTGGGCTTAAATTTAGAATTTATATATTCAATATTGGGCTCACAACATTATAAGCCTATAGTATATATTATAAACATACATATAAATAAGTTATTTTATATATTATAAATATATATTTATAAAATATTAAAAATATAACTATATAAAATCGAGGTCGGGGTCGGGATTGAGGTGGGGTCCCCGCCCCAATCGAGGCGGATCCGCGGAAAATTTTGTCAACCCTACCCATGCACGCTGCTGTCAAATTAAACTAGAATTAAAATTATCTAACCAATTGGTATATATTGGGAAGCCACTACTAAAAAGTTGAGATAAACAAAAAAAATTGTATTAGTCTATATATTTTGAAGTTTGTTCAATTTTAATCTTTGTACTATCAAATATTCTAATTCATATACTTTTAATAAATTTTAAATTTCTACTAGTTTATTATAGATATTTTCATTATTTTTTTTATTGCATTTTTACTATAAATTTTGAAAATATATTCACATATTGTGTTTCTTTGCATGAATATTATTATGATTATTTAATTAACTTCGAGTGACTAAATTTAAGATTTATTGAAAATATAAGAACTAAAGATTAGACACTTAAAACTACAAGGATTAAAATTGTACAAATTTCAAAATATAGAAATCGAAATGATATTTTAATCTTAAGATAAATGTTTCAACTAAAAGGACATGGCGTCCAATCTCCTCACTCTCATTTAATGAAATAAAAAATTACAAAACTAACATTACAAATGCCTATTCAACTTTAAAGTAAATATTATATCACTTGTCAGATTATTAGTAAAGTTGAAAATCTAGTGTGAGAGTTGATTTTCGTTTTTTCCAAAGAAAAAAGGAAAAGAAAAAAATATTATTTTAGATAAAAAATGAACAACAAGTTGAGATGGCCGAGTTGGTCTAAGGCGCCAGATTAAGGTTCTGGTCCGAAAGGGCGTGGGTTCAAATCCCACTCTCAACAATCAAATTTTTCGAATATATTTTCATGACGCTATAACAATGACACGTGTCATGAAATTACTGGTAACTTTTCTCTCCTCTGATTGTGGCGGCAAAATACCTTATCCTCCGCCGTCGAAACGCAACTCAGAAACCCCAAAATCGAAGCATGCTGGACGTCGCCACCACCTATTCCGCTGCTCTAACCTTTCAATTTCGCCGTTCAAAACCCTCCATCATCCCCCATCAATGGCGGATCAGAGCTTCCTCTGCTGCTTCCACTGTCGATCTCACCGCTCTTCAATCCGCCATCGACAAGGTTCAATTCCTCCGCTTAATTTCATTTCTATGCCGTTTGATTACTTACACAAATTCCTTTTCTAAAATGCAGAAAGATAGTAACGCAGTTAAGGAAGCACTGGATCAGTTGAGGGAACTTGGTTGGGCCAAGAAATGGAGTTCTCAGCCGTATGTCTCCCGCCGTACGGTCAGTCTCCATTTTCAAGTCTCAAGTTCCTCTTCTTCTGAGAAACTCCAATCCATTACCAATTTTTTGCCCTTCTTCTTCCCTATTTATGTATATCAATGATTCTATATACACTGACCAGACTACTCTTCGAGAGCTGACAACGCTTGGAATTAAAAATGCGGAGAATCTTGCTATTCCTAGTGTCAGAAATGATGTGAGCTCCTCTTTAACATTCTTGCATTTTGTTTGTTTATCTATTAGAATTTTTGGTTTTGAGATGACAAATCGTTGGTGCCTCCAAAGATAATATCAGATTGGAGTCTTATCACTATAGTGCTTCATGTTGAAATTAGTGCCAACTTAATTTGCAAGTTAATCAAATTAGTTTTTTCTTTAATTGAAGTTAATGGCTTTTATTTAGGATAGTTTCTCCAAAATTGGAAAATAGTGTCCTAATGACTTAGTGGGTTTGATGGAGGAGAATTTCAAGATTAGCGATAGAGTTTTAAGGTGAGTGTAGTGGTTAGTTTCGTATTTTCTTATAAATATTTATAATGTTTCTACTTAGAACTCAATTGAAGTTCTTGATGCTCTGTGCAACATTTTTTTTTGTTTCCATCTTTTGTTCTCTTTGTTTTATTGTTTTTCGTTACACTAAATGAGTCTGTTTGTCCTGTTTGCATTTATCAGGTTTCTTGAAACTTATGTGCATTTGGTGCTTTCAACACAGGCAGCTTTCCTTTTCACTGTGGTGGGAACGACTGGATTTTTGGGCGTCCTTGCAGGGCAGCTTCCTGGGGTAACATAAACAGAGTAGTTTTTGATCTTTTGAAAATTAAGCTAATAAATACTAATTTCATCTACTGGTTTCTTGTTATCTACTTTTTAGGAGTGCTTTTAAAAACCAAGCTAAATTTTTAAAACTAAAAAAAAAAAAAAGTAGTTTTGAAAAACTTATTTTTCGAATTTAGTCCTTGTCCTTGCAGGGCAGCTTCCTGGGGTAACATCAACAGTATATTTAGGCCCCATTTTTAGTTATTAGTTTTTAAAAATTTAGTTTATAAATACTACTTCTATAAATTGGTTTTTTTGTTTTGTTATCTACTTTTTAGAAGTATATTTAGAAATCAAGTGGGGTTTTGAAAACTAAAAAAATAGTTTTTAGGAACGTATTTCTGTTTTTGGAAATTTGACTAAGAAATCAAATATAATTAGGAAAGATGAAAACTATAGTAAACAAATTATTAGAAAATAGATTCAATTTTCAAAAACTAAATGATTGTTAAATGGGCCTTAGTCCTCATTTAACCACCATTTTAACTAATGAATTCTATGTTTGTTTACTAACTCAAAGATCCTTAATCTTTCGTGAGGGTGAACACTTTTTGAAACTTTGGATTCATAACAGGATTGGGGCTTCTTTGTGCCATACTTGATTGGCAGCATATCGCTAATTGTTTTAGCAGTTGGGAGCATTTCTCCTGGGTATAAGTTTGTTTGTGGTGTATGGTTTTCTCAAATTTTTTCTATTGTTAGCTTCTCTTCCGTGACATTTTGTATGTGGGTTGCCTCTCTCTCAGACTTCTTCAAGCTGCCATAGATGGCTTTTCATCATTTTTTCCTGATTATCAAGAAAGAATTGCTGGACATGAAGCTGCACATTTCTTGGGTAAAGTCTTTGTATGAAAATAAAACTAATAGCTTATCATGAAATGTGCCTAGTTCACTTGGATCTAATAATGAACTCTGAATTTTAGTTGCTTACTTGCTTGGACTTCCTATTCTGGATTATTCACTAGACATTGGAAAGGAGCATGTCAATCTCATTGATGAAAGATTAGAAAAATTGATATATAGTGGCCAGCTTGATGATAAGGAACTTGACAGGTAACTAACTACTCTCCTCTATGAGATCAAAACTAGTCTGTGATATTGATGCTAGTAGAGGCTTGTTGTCCCCATTTGGTAACCATTTGATTTTTAAAAATTAAGTCTACTTGCTCAATTTCTTATACTGATTTGAATCTTTCTTAAATAAAGAAGTTGCATTCTTAGCCAGACTCCAAAAATAATAAAATAAGTTTTTAAAAACTTTTTTTTTTTAATTTTCAAAACTTTGCTTGGTTTTTTAAAGTATTGGTAAAAGGTAGATAACAAAACAAGAAATTTAGAGGTGGAACGAGTGTTTATAGACTATTTTTGTTACATCAATGATTGATCCAAAACCTACCTTCTCTAGTACCATGTTAAATCACCGATTAACCCAAAAGCTTAAGTTGATGGAAGAAGGTAAATTTAATATCATATCATCTAACCATTTCAAAAAACGAAATGGTTTCCAAACACGGCTTTAGATTACATGAATTGCAAGTTGTGTAGCATTATTATTATTATTATTATTTTAAACTTTCAGGTTGGCAGTGGTGGCAATGGCTGGACTTGCATCAGAAGGTTTAAAATATGACAAAGTGGTTGGCCAATCAGCTGATCTCTTCACTCTGCAGGTTTCATGTTGCTATTTAATTCATGAAAACAGTTCCTTTACCCCCCTCCCTTCAACAATCTAACATTTACATTGATTTGGTTCTATCAGAGGTTTATCAATAGATCTAAACCAAAACTTGGCAAGGATCAGCAACAGAACCTGACTAGATGGGCTGTAAGTTTTCGCCCATTACCACTCTGGATAGTTTCTTAAAATCTTTTTGTTTAGGAACTCGAGCATTTTTTTGCAAATTCATCTGATCATTTCCAAGTACTGCATTACAAGTTTGCTAAAAATATGTTTTAGTCCCTAACATGTCAGAGATTTTTTTCTATTAAGTTGTTTAAGAGCGTGTTTGGCCCAAGGAGTTATGAAGTAGGAATTGGGAGGTAGAAGTTGTGAACTCCTCCTTATTTGACCCAAGGAGTTGGTAGATCCCACTATTAAAAAATATCAATTTTATATCTCATCAACTTCTTATACTAGGCCTCAAAAGTTTACAACTCCTTAGACTTCATAACTCATTACTCTCACTATTCCACTCTCTATATTATTATTCATATATGGTAAGATACTAAATTGATAAAAATGTTAAAATACAAGAACTAATTGGAACTTTTTAAATGACTAAATTGGAAGAAAAATACTCAATATTGGGGACGAAAACATATGTCTAGCCTAAAAAGTTTTAAGAAAATCGCGTATTAGTGATCGAATCCTGAAGCTACTTCGCACTTTGCTGTAGGTTTTATTTTCAGGTTCCCTTCTGAAGAATAACAAATTGATACATGAAGCCCTCATCAAAGCAATGTCAGAGAAAGCATCTGTAATAGAATGCTTTGAAGCCATTGAGAAAGCTGCTTAGCTAATTCAAACTTTTTTTTTTCTATCTGCGACGATTACCATTCTTTATTTTATATATACACAGAAAAATAATGATAATAATCTCATATATGTTAAAATGATGATCAATGGAGATAAAATCTTAGTTTACTTTTGATTGTTTTTCTTTTAGTAATTGATATATGAACTAAACCATATGGGTCAAATTGAAATTAGACCTAAATCAATAGAGATTAATTGAAGTTTTGAAAACGATGAAAACCTAATTAAAACCTAATAAGAAGTCCAATTGATATTCAGTTATTATGGTAATTATATCTTTAATAAATATAACTTTCATTTGAGATTGTTGGAGAAACTTGATATATTTTCAAAATGTAACCTTCATAGTTTCAAAATATTCAAGTTAGGTTAGAAGCACCCTAACTTTTTAAAACACTATCGACTAAATTCAAGTGTAATTATAGTCTTTTAATGATTATTAATGTTGGACATTGTGGAAAGTTCTCATGTCCTTATCAATTAAGGGTTAGAATGTTTTCCTCTAACTGTTTTGGTAGAAAGGGATAATCTCTGCTTAGAGATGTTCACTTTCCCATAGAGACTGGGGAAGAGAATGAAAAAAAGAATAATGATCTAAAAGCTAAATGGGGATGGAGTCGAAGACGAGAGTAGAGAATGCAATCTTCATCCCATCTCCACCCCGTTTGGATTTTTCTTATCTTTATTATAATAATGTAATGTTATGTTACTTATGATTATTATTAATAATATTATATTTAGCTTTCAAGATTTATTGTTTAATGGTCAAAATGATGAATATGTTTAAATTAATGTAAAAAAAAGGATATGTTTGAATTCTAACAAATTTAGATTATGCATATGAATAATTTGATAGATTATTTCCTTCAACTCGAAAAGTTCGAGTAATTTCTCTTTAAATTATAATTGTCCATGTGGAACTAATCATATAAAAGTTAATCATTTAATTAATACTTTTTCATAATAGTGATTTATATTAATTGATTTTTTTTTTGTTTATGGAGAAAAAATCCCAATAGGGAACTTGATCCCCATGAACTTTTTATGAAGAATTTGATGGGGACGGGAATGAAATGGGGAATGGGGGAAGCCATCCTCAATCCCGCCTCGCCTGTGGACATCACTACCTCTATCTCTACCTATTTCCTATCAATAATAATCATAATCATAATAATAATAAAAGAAGACTTATAGATGTAGAGTAGGTGGATTGTCAATATGAATAGACACGCTCGTAATGATCATTTACCCGTTAATCAAGATGGTATATAACTAAAGAAATGTCAAGTCGCAACTTCTCATGTGAGTTGGATCAGTCACATCCAGATTTTTGGTGGGGGATCTTATTAAACTAAAGGTGTAAAACAACAATTTGTGATTACAAAGGCAGCATTTCACTTACAGCCGCCCATACAATGAAATCATATCCTTCAATTTACTTGCTTCTGTCTCCAAACTCTCAAAGCTTACGGAACTAGGTATTCTCCATTTCCAGTTTCCAAACTGTGTGACAAGTACAAACATATCTTACACACTGAACCATCATAACAATTAAATCCATAAATATCAATTTTCATTCTTAGAGAATCTAAACTTCTTCACATTTTTCTTCAAAATAAAGTTTGCTATTGAATTCATGGCCTTTTTTCCTACATTACACAGATAAAGATGGTATAAATTATAAAATAAAAGAATCAAAAGATGGGGGGTTTTTGTGGGTTGTTAATATCTTCTGATACTACTGAAAGCACCAGTGTGCACTCATGACCTATTGAAGTTAATTGTAAATCATATAAATTTTAGAAAATATCATTTTCTGTGCAGATCTAAGTACTATTGTATGGTCAAAGAACAGGCATGGAAATGTCTGGAATGCATTCAACTCAAATGCTTAATGTTGAGCTTTATGACAATTAACAAGATTAATTGGATACCTGAGTATGAAGGTATGTATAAACTTACCTGTGTTGCTGGAATGTTCATCCTTGCAGAACTCCCTAACCCAAGAACATCTTGCAAAGGTATTATGGCAGTTTGTGCCACAGAAGACAATGCTGCCCGGATGAGAGCCCAGGGGATATCATCTTTCTCAGTAACTGAAAGATACTTCAGTACCTGTAACAACCGAGACATGTCACAACTCATTTCATTTTTCTATAGTGAACAGAACAAGAACCCTAATATATTAATTACATGGGAAGTATAGCAACGTAAAAAACCCGAAAGTGCACACCAAGAAGATGAATAGTATTTTGATTATTCAACACTTCTCTCCCAAATTAGACACACTTCCTTTCCAGAAAATTTCTGAATTCTTTCACAACATATCCTGAAAATTGTTGTCTTTCTATCATTAATATGTAGAATTTTAGTCATACCATAAATCTGTAACCACAATCAATCAAAGACCCAAGAATGATCAAAGCATTTGAAACTGAGAATCCCAGAATTTCCGACCAAAAGAACAATGAAAGACAGATGTGCTTCGTCCTTTTCTGTTTTGGCTTTTCATAATAAAAGCATCAAAGGTACACTTCCAAGCCAGATAACAATCTCAGATTCATTGCCCGTTTGTGGGTGGTAGGCTTACTTTGCTGGAATTGAATCCTCTGGATGATAAATAAAGCTTTGTCCAAGAACTGACTAATGAATATTTTGACCCGATCAAAGATGAACAGGGGAAACTCATGGAGACACATTACTCCTTTAAGAAAAAAGATGCTGCCTAGTCTTAACACTCAAAGGGTGATGGAGGAGAATGAAGTGAGCATACTAACCCAACTAATCCACAACTGAAATAGTGTCATAACGCTTAGATTTGGGTAGGCCATCAATGAAATTCATGGTGATAACATCCCACTTAAGATTGAGAATCAGCAAGGTTTTCAATAGATTAACATTCACCTAAGCGTCCAACTCTTGCCTATCCAACTCCCCCACGAGCTTCATAATGATTAACTTCCCTTCTATCCACACTGTCACTTCCTGAAACCTCATCGACTATAGGTCTTTTACTATAGTACTTGAGAATCCTTTACTCCTGAAACGAGATAGAATAGTTCCCATCAAACATTTTCTCCTACTGTTGGTCATCCACTTCCCCTTTTTTTTTCGCTCCAGATTTCTTCACATACTCTTCCAGACCACCCTCTAAGGATTCTTTTCGAGTCTCAGCCTCTTGTCCTCTTCTTGTGTCAGGAATGTGGCTGCAAAGGGGTGGGGCAGTCTTCCCTTTTTCTAAGAATATTCCCTTTCATCCTTGTAAAATGCTTTAGTCCTCCGATTGGATTAGTCACCAACACATTCTCCTCGTCTTCCTCCATTTTTTTTTTTCAAATTGGTTATGCAAGGTATCCATCATAGTACCTGATCTTCTCCCCTTCAATGTTGTAGCTCGTCTGCTTAAACTCAGTTTCCATGTTTCTCATCTTTGAGGCCCCATTTTCTCCTTCCTTGGGAGCATAGCCTGTGTAGTTCATATGAAATTTCATTTCCTTCAGTGGACCTCCCTACGGATTTCTTCAAACCTTTATTTTTGTTTATTCATATTGTTACTAATGTTACTGTTTTCATGTATGTTCAAACTAATACAAAAATTAGTAGCTTTGAAACAATATTCAGAAACTATTGTAGTTTTTGCACGTGTGAATGTGTTAGGTTCAGAGAAAGTGTTGCGAACATTGGACTTTTCTTCTTCATTCAAATTGTCCCACCACCCACGGATCTGCATTAAAACAGTTCAATGGTTAACAGAATGACACCAGGAGAGACCAATTTTATTTACTTAAATCAGATAAAACCGTTAATTCAAAGTTGCATGTCTATTCCCCAACATCAGATTTTACAACATATTGCAAACAAGGATATACAAGCAAAGATGGAAATTATTACTGTGTCATTATCATGAGTTCCCGTGTAGACAACTTGGTTAGATTCATGATTGTGGGGCAAATGCGGATTAGCAGAATCACTTCCAAAACCTGTTTGAACAAAATATATCAATTACCCAGAATAAACACTTCAAGACAATCTCTTCAAAACAGAGACAATATATAACAGTAATACCAAATTGGAGAACAGCCATTCCAGGTGCCCCTATAGATTTTCTGAGTTGAACCACATCTTCAGTAATAACTCCCTGTTATAAGATGGTTAAATCAATGCAAAATGTAGCTAAAACTAAAAGAAAACGGACTCAATTGAAACTTGTAGGGGGGCGGTAATGGTAATGATAGCACTAATCAAATAATCTACAGATATGCCCATGAGTATTTCCTTTCTCATGACTGATAAGAAATGATGAAACCGCAGAGCTAAATGATACAAAAGAAAGTGGAACTATGCTCGTTTACTTTCCTAAATACAAGTGCACATTACTTAATTCATGAGTGACATTTTAGACACCCAACAGACGGTGTTATGATGCGTTGGTAGCAAGTTTTTAACCTTAAGCTTATGGCTTCAAAAATAAATTACGAACCCAAAGTAGCAAGTCTGAAAATTTTAAACAAGAACGATATTGGAACCAATACAAGAAATCACATCCATAATGTAATGAGCATTGAATAGGTCCCTATGATTTCATTACTTGTTTAACCATAAAAACATTCAGTTGAAAATTATATTTTCTCTTACTTCTCTTCGGAAGAAAGGTTTCTTAAATAGAAGAAATACCCAATTACAAATAAGGATAGAATAAAAGACAGCAAATATAATACAATAAATACAATAGAGAATTTCACAACAAAGGAAATAATCAACACTTCCCCTCAAACTGATTTGAAGATATCATTCATGGCCAATTTGTCAATTAACTTGTTGAATTGACACTTTGGAAGACCTTTAGTTAACACATCTGCAATTTGCTCTGTTGTCAGAAGAAATGGAATGCATATATTCATGCATCAATCTTCTCCTTTATGAAGTGTTTATCAACTTCAATATGTTTCGTCATATCATGAAGGACTGGATTGTGGACAATGGAAATTGTCGACTTGTTTTATCACAATAAATGCGTATGAGCATTGTCAGAGAGAATTTCAATTCTTCTACTAGTCTTTTTATCCATATGTCTGCAAAAATACCATGGCTTAACGCCCTAAATTCTGCTTCAACGCTACTTCTAGCAACCACAATTTGTTTTTACTTCCCCAAGTAACTAGCTTTCCTCCAACAAAAGAGCAATAATCCGAAGTGGATATTTTATTAATCATACTGCCTGCCCAATCAGCATTAGTGTAACCCTCAACATGTAGGGGATTATGCTTCTTAAATAGTATACATTTTCCTAGAGTACCTTTCAAATATCTCAAGATTCTATAAATTGCTTCAAAGTGAACTGACCCAGGAGCATGCATGAACTGACTTACCATACTAACTGCAAAAGCGATGTCAGGACGTGTGTGAGAGAGGTATACGAGTCTCTCCACAAGTCTCTAGTACTTTTCTTTTTCTTTTACCTCTTTTTCAATTGAGGCTACCAATTTTAAATTTTGCTCAATGGGAATTTTTGCTATCTTGCAACCAAGTAAACCTGTCTCATTCAGTAGGTAAAGAATATACTTCCTTTGATTGACGAAAATGCTACTTTTAGACCTAGCAAACTCTATACCTAGGAAATATTTTAAGGTTTTTAAGTCCTTGATTTAGAAATCATTAGCAAGTTTTTTCTTCAAGATATTCACTCCTATCTCATCATTACCTGTAAGTATAATATCATCAACATACACTATCAAAACAACCACCTTGCCACTTCCAATACGTTTATAGAATATAATATGATCAGCTTGGCTTTGGCTGAATCCATAGCTATTGACTGCCTTTCCAAAACGTTCAAACTATGCTCTAGGAGATTGTTTAAGGCCATATAATGATTTCTTTAACTTGCACACTTTGTTAACCCCAAGATCCAACTCAAAACCAGGTGAACCCCAAGATCCAACTCAAAACCAAGTGACAAATCCATAAATACCTCTTCTTCAAAATCCCCATTGAGAAAGGCATTCTTAACATCAAGTTGATAAATAGGCCAATCAAAATTAACTGCAACAAATAAAGAATTCTGATAGAACTAATTTTAGCTACTGGAGCAAATTTTTCTTGATAATCAATTCCATAGGTCTGACAGAACCCCTTGACTACCAATCCGGCCTTATACCTTTCAATACTACCATCAGCTTTACATTTTATAGTGAACGCCCATTTGCATCCCATTGTTTTCTTATCTTTTGGTAGTTCAATTATGTCCCATGTGCAATTTTGTTTCAGCGCATTAATCTCTTCCATCACTGCTAATTTCCAATTCAAATCATTTAGGGCCTCCCGTATATTCCTTGAAACAAATAGGTTGGTTATTTTGGATGGAAAGGCTTCATGACAGTCAAACAACCTATGATAAGAAAGATAGTTTGCAATGGAATATTCGGTACATTTACGAGTACCTTTCTTATGGACAATTGGAATATCAAGATTAGAGATATCAGGTAGAGGATTATGAGGAGATGAAGAACTGGGAGAAATAGGAGTAGAGTGTCTAATACCTGGATCTTCAGGATCATTCATTGGAGCATTAGATTGGTACTATGATAAGTTAACTGTCTGATCTCAATCTTTTTTAGTCAAGTTTCGTCTAGTATAAACCTGAAGTTCAAGATTTCGACTTGTTGAGTCAGTTTTTAGTGTTTCTCTCCCTGAAGAAGAACTCTCCAGACTTGGCATAGAAGGCCTAGAACTCATAATTTCAGGACCACTGATGTTTGGGAGAGATGAAGTGTCCCAAATATTATCTTCAAGGTTAGATGTCTCCTCCTAAAGAGAATTTGGGCTAAAAACTGGTTGATTTTCCAAAAAAGATGCATCCATACTCTCAAAATACTTATTGGTCAAAGGATCAAAACATTTGTAAGCCTTCTTAAGAGATATAGCCTACAAAAATGCATTTAGTGTCTCAGAGATCAAGTTTAGTTCAAGAAAAGGTGGGAGTATGGACATAAGCAATACAGCCAAATAATTTAATTGGTAAATCATAGAACAGTCGGTTATTAGGAAAAGAATCTTTGAAGTGACTCAAAGGAGTTTAAAATTCAAAACCTTAGACGACATTCGATTGATCGGATATGCAGCTGTAAGAATGGCATCCTCCCACAAATATCTTGGAACATTCATAGAAAACATAAGGGCACGAGCAACTTCAAGTGTCTATTTTTTCGCTCAGCAACGCCATTCTGCTAAGACGTGTCACGACATGTAGCTTGATGAAAAATATACTTATCTTACAACAAATTGGTTAATTGTTCATTGAAATATTCAGTGTCGTTATCAGAATTTGAATTTGAATTTTAGTTTGAAATCGAGTCTCAATCATATTGTAAAACCGAACAAAAACCTCTTTTACCTCTAACTTTTTTGTTAACAAATAAAACCAAGTTAAACGAGTGTGATCATCTATAAAGGTAACAAACCAACACTTATCACTATGAGTCAAGACTTTAGACAGACCCCAAACATCAGTATGAATTAAGGAAAAAAGGTGATGAAACTTTGTAAGGTTTAGTGGATCGATGATGTTTGGCAAAAATGCAACTTTCACATGGAAAAATTGAACAATCAAATCCTTTAAATAAATCGAAAAATAGATACTTTAAGTAGAAGAAATTTGGATGCCTTAGTCTACGATACCAAAGCATTATAGTTTCTTTAATAGAAGGAAAAAACAGATACTATTCAAGTCTCGAACTTTTTTATGACTAGCTGAAACTTCATCAAAGTAATAGAGACCCATCAATCATCCTAGTACGTCCAATCGTTCACCTGAGTTCTGATTCTGAAAGATACAATGAATTTCACAAAAGATAACACTACAGTTAGCATCCTTAGAGATTTTACTAACAGATAACAAGTTACAAGCTAATTTTGGAACATGAAGGACATAACGTAACGTAAGTTTTGTAGTCAAAGGAATGGTTCATTTTCTTGCAATAGAGGTGAAGCTACCATCGGCGATGCAAATTTTTTCATTGCAATACATAGGAGAATATGATTCAAATAAACAAGAGGAAACTAGTCATATGATTAGAGGCTCCGAAATCTATAATCCACGGAGATGAATTAATGCAAGATAAAGCTTGAGGACAAGTTCCTAATTGTGCCAAGGAAACACTAGGATTACCAGATGATGAATTGGTCTTTAGCAGCTTCAGAAATTGATCAATTTGCTCTTTATTAAACGGGCTGGAGTCAACAATATTAGCATTAGAGATGTCTGATGGGAATCTCTTTCACCTTGCTTAGAACTTTTCCAATTTGCAGGTTTTCCATGAAGTTTCCAATAAGTTTCACGTGTATGTCGAGGTTTATTGCAATAGTCACACCAGACATGAGGCTTTCCATGTGGCTTGTTGGATTGATCAAAAGACTTCATTGCAGTATTTTCAATCACCAACGCAAAGAATTCAACTGAATCAATAGTTTCTTTTGCAAATCATAACATTCCTGCGACTTTCTTCCATGCAAACTTCAGAAAAAACATCATTAATAGCTGGAAGAGTAGTTTTTCCAAGTATTCTACCTCTAACTTCACCAAACTCACTATTGAGGCAGGCAGGGAATTTGTAAATACGACCCTCTTCAACAATTTTCCTATAATGCTTTTGGTCCTCTGTAGACTTCCACTCATACGTATCAAAGAGGTCAAAGTCTTACCAAATCCTTTTTAGGGAGTGAAAGTATTGTGTAACTAAGTTAGTTCCTCTTCATATATCACCCACAGGTTCAACTCAAATCCTTGTGACTGGTTGCCCAAATTAGAATACATCTGAGTTATCCCATAATCCCTTGGCATAGAGTAACACATGTAGTTTTCAGCTGATGTCTTCAACCATGGAATTGGCAAGCCAAGTCATAACCATGGAATTTTCAGAGTCCCACCCGGTGAATGAATGGTCATCTGGGCTAGAGGCGGTTTTTTCTCCCATGATGTAACCAATCTTCCCTTGTCCACGAATATACATCTGAACACTTTGGGACCAACGAAGAAAATTATCCCATTAAGTCGAATGGTGGTTATTTGGATAGTGGGACCGATTGAATAGATAGGATTGTTGAAAACTTTAGTCATAGGTGCCTTAATGTCCGACATATTGCTAAAGAAACAAAGATCCAAAAATAAAACCAGAAGATCTGAAGAAAAAAAACACCAAACTGGGGCTAAACAAACCAGTAACTTGATGAGACACAGACGGACGACGACGATGGGCAGCACTGAGCAGTGGAAAGGAGGGATGGCGATGACAACCTGCAAACGAGCGTCAAACCCAAAAATCGCGACCAAATGAGCGGTTGGGATACAAAACGCTCGACTGAGATGTGACGTCGGGTGGAGATGTGATTGATCGGCGACAGAGAGCGATGTCCAGCAGAGCTTCAAAGGACCGACGGCGGCGGCAAATGAATGGAGATCAATTGGCAGTGGTGGCAGCAACAAAAGGTAAGTTTTTTTTTTTTTCAAAAACTTTGCATCTCTGATACCAAGTTGAAAAATATTATTTTCTCTTATTTCTCTTAGGAGGAAAGGGTTTCTTAAATAGAAGAAACACCCCATTACAAATAAGGAAAGAATAAAATACAACAAATATAATACAATAAATACAATAGAGAATTTCACAACAAAAGAAATAATCAACACATACCAAATCTTCTGCAAATATGTTGATCTTCCCAACCGCTCTGGATATGGCATCAAATAAAGATTTTCCAGGCCCTGCCTACAGTCATAAAAGATACTATCGAAGAAGATACTATGATATCAAAGTACAATCTAGAAAAAACCTGCCAAATTATGAGTCTGACCTTCCACCGTCCAACTGTAGCAATTTGTGCCTCTGTACATTTGCAACATATTAGCACAATGAACTAAACAAAGAAACATGTTATGTAACCTGAAAAATTTATTTCACAAAAGCCTACCAGAAGGAACTGCCCAGAAACCAGCAAATCCCCTAAAATGATCAATCCGGAATTCATCATATAGATTCTGTGCACGCTTAATGCGCCGTATCCACCAAGAAAAACCATCTTTCTCCATGGCTTTCCAATCATATAGAGGACTTTCAAGTTCCAAGCAGACATCAAGTTATTAGAAAGCTATTTCTTGGCAGGTTTACTCCAAATAAAATTAACAAACAAGAATTAACGCAAATACTGGAATCATTTTGAGAAGTATTAGATAACATTTATAATGATATAATGAAAAATCACAATGGATTTATTATTTTATTTTATTATTATTATTATTTTTTTTTTTTTTTTTGACGTGGGATTTAAACTCATGGCCTCTTAGAAGAAGTGAGATACCTAAACCACTGAGCTATGTTCATGATTGCTTCCCATGATTATATTTTCTATTTTTCTCTTTTGTTTTCCTTAATTGGAACCAATTTCCTAAACAATATCTACTTCCAAATGAACTTCCTTTAAAATCTAGTCTAGAAAAATTAATTCTATGAAACTAGACAAGGAATATGACCATCCGTAAGAACTACGGGAAAAATGAAAAACTAATTTCATCAGAGAACAGAATGTACAATCAACCATTTGAATGAGAAAAGTGCACGACACACCTTCCCCATAGTTGACCAGTTTCACTAAATGCATCTGGAGGCACACCACTCACTAACACGGGAAAACCTTTCTTGTTCTGCCAGAAGAACTTATGATTAGCATTAGCATTTAGCGGTCAGCATAATGGGAACATTCCATAGTAGATTTTTATCTGTATCTACTCATCCAGACACAATATATACCAGCAAAAATTGCTTCTTATTAGCCCAAACATCTGCACTCTGATAGCCAACATATATAGGCATGTCCCCCATTATAGTAATACCCTTCGTATTTGCATAGCTGCGAACTCTTCGCCATTGTCTCTGGAATAAAAACTGTTGAGCAATGAATATATTTATCTGCAAAACCAAAAGTACATGTGAACAATTAGGCAACAGACTACAGAGACTATAAGCACAAAAGTCAAACTAAAGAAGTCACTCAAATCTTACAAAATCTCTTTCCCTTTGGTACACATCTTCTAAAGCTGAAAGATGACGATTCTTTAAGGGTTCTGGCCATTCATACCAACTGAAACAATTTAGTCGGTTATCAATAGCAGCAAAATAAGCTGCATCTTCAAGCCAGCCTGCAAAATTGAACGACAAGAATGAGAGAGAAAGAGTGAAAGGAAGTAAGAAGAGCTGTTCTAACTTTTTTTTTTAAAAAACTTTTCTTTGATAAAAAATAAGAATTGTTCTAAACTATTAAGTTAGATTATTAATTAATTAACCAGCAGACTTTATTGAATAGTCAATCTTACACAAGTGTATTTGAGGCATTATTCAGTAAATGAAAATTAGGGGATAATTTCTGAAGTATCAATACCCACTAGAACCATTTTGGGAGCCCATCTCTGAATTCTTTTTTCCCTTTTCGTCTTCTAAATCCAACAGTGGCGAAGAGACTTTTGAAGTATCTGTGTTTTGTGTTCCTATACTAAAGGAGGAAAAACTTTACAATTAATTATGTATTAGCAAGCAGGTTCACAAAAGGTTTCATGCTGAAATAAATTTGGCATCTCAGCATAACTGAATTTTGGTAGCAGATACCAACTCTACAGCTGACCAGATCCAGCCATTGAGGAGGTTAGCAGTCTATTTGAACACCTTTTCTTGAAGTAGTTGAGGGCTTGAATTAAATTGACAGATCTTAGAAAAAATTCAAGTGAAGGTGATTTATTATCTGGCAAACGTTCGCTAACTTTTTCTTTTTTTTGGGGCAAGGTAGAATGGATGAATTAGGTAGCTTAGATAGTGTCATGTATAATTTTTAACAATCAACAAAATCTAAATATTAATACAAACTCGAAGTTGTGCAAAATATTATAGGTGAACCATGACATCAGTTGGATTATATTAAAACTCACTTGATATATCAGGATCTCTACAAAATTCTTCAAGCTGTCTTTTAAGTTCACCATCACTTTGAATTAACCTTTCTGCAGCCTAAGACAGAACCAAAGAAAATAATTAAAGAAATACTCAGGTTATATTAATATATTAAAAATAAGACAAAATTTGAAGTTATCAGTGTGCTTGTAAATCTGTATTGATCACAAAGCAATATACACTGGAATGTAAACATAAGATTGCCCCTCTGAGTCTAACGCACGATGTGTTTTACTTTCCATTTTCCATTAATAGCACTGCTTCCTCCAATGATGAAACAAATTGGTACATCCTTATCAAGTTTCTATTGAAAACTAATAAGGATGACTTTAGAAAATGGATGAAGCTTAGGAGACAGATTCCACTTTGATATTCATTTTCAAGTCACTGCTCATAGAAGCAACACTTGAATTTTGTCATGCAACTGAAATCTCCTACTAAGAGTTAGAAGAGTGATATAATTCTTACATATTAGCAGTACAAAAGATCAGTATTTATAGATACTGTCATCTTGATAACAAACTCTAAACAGCCCAGAATGATAGGTAACAAAGAGGAAATAAAAGATTACGTTACAGCAGATACAACAAATCAGGTACAACAGATTACAATCAGCCAATAGTAACTACTCATGAGTCTGGAGAGTGGAAAGATTAATTACTAACCTTTGCAATCAAGGGATCCTTTATATCAGCAACAACAGAGAAGTTTACATGGTCATGGTCGCTGCTAGTATCCATTCAGGGACAGAATTACTTCATAGGTCCTTTCATGAGAGATTATAAAGGGGATGCAATCAATTAATCTCAATCTGCCAAAAAGTAAAATTCTTACACTGGTTTTGGCAACTCGTCTTTTGTGAGCAAACCATCCTTGACAAGCTCATCAAGAGAGATCAAGAGAGTGTTTCCACAATTTGCATCCTGAAAGTTATAGAACAGCAAAAACAATGTACATCAGGTAAGAGTAAACAGATCAATAAAACTGTTGAAATTGATTGTGTAAATAAACATTTTTTTAATGTAAAACCAAGCTTCCACTAAGACAAATGGAAGAATACAAATGGACAAAAAAAGACTTTATAGTAATATTTTCCTTCAAAAAATAGAAACCCACAAAAAAAAGAGAGCCTAGGAAGCTGGTACAAACTAAAAAACCCAAGATTACAAAATAGGCTTCCATTACTAGGAAGAGATAATAAACAGAGGGACGATCTTATGTATACATTCCAGTCAAAAAGTGGAAAGAAACCTAGCCATAAATCATCCTTCCTCCAAGGGCTAACCCCTCTAAAAATTCCCCTCCTTTTCTCGAGTCAAATATTCTACGAAATAGAAGGGAAAAAAAGAAGTTGCACATCATAGGATTTATCCCTTAACCTGAAATGGCAAGTCATAAAACATGTTGAGTAAAGCCATTACTAAAAACTGGCTTCACTCTAGAACACACATTCAGATAGCCTCGTAGCCACTATATCAAAAGAGCTAAAAGTCAGCCAAAGGATCTATTTTTCGTTTGTATTTCCTCACCACCTCCATCAATGACTAACGAGATCTATTACAACCAGACATGCCAAGAGTCTCATAAAAATAAATACTTGTGTGATTGCAGAGGTCCAGAAAACATCACAAGCACAGAAAGTCAGCTTAATGAGGGATGAAAGACACAACCATGCTACTTTCATGATGACTAATGTCCTTGGAGTGTGAACAATCGTTAACAGGATCTGGAAAATATAAACTAGCGTAGACCACCTGAAAACCACCACTTATCCCTAATCACAATTATTCACGTTCATCTCCCAATTTGGGAGTAAAGGACCTTTCTGTTGGCAGGTTTTATGCTTGATCCACCAAATAAACCCACCACTTGATTGCATCTACCCCTATTTCTGCTTTACAATTTGTGGAGGAAACTCCAACATGACCTATAAAAGTAATTTCAAATACAGCCAACATGAGTGCTCAACAGATAAGTTATCTACACCTTTCCTTTGAATTCTCATCCCACATTTGTTGTACTTCAAACACAGTCATGGCCGGTGGTTCTATTGCTAATTCTAGTGAGGGAAATAACAGTCTCGAGGGCAATATAATTCTAAATAATGAAGAGAGTCTCTGCTGCATTCATTTTTTAAATTCAGATAATACTACATGTGATCTAAACTTTATCTTCAATAAATTAAACATTTCAAAATAGTGGATAAGATGGGGCAAAATAAAATGGTAATTTCAATAAGAATTCAATACAGGGGTAATACCGAGTCTTGCTGCACCTTCCTCTCATTATGCTTGGTAATGAATGCCTAACTCAAGCCAATACATAATTGCGATATGAACAACAAAATGCATCAACCTGTTCCCAAATGGCCAAACCTACTTTGCTTATGTTATTTGATATTCAGAACTTATTTTCTAACTTCGGTTTGCTGTGGATTTTTGGGAACAATGTAAAGGATAATATTTCGCATCTTTTGGTTGGTCCTTTTCTATCTTCTACAGCTCAGATTTTATGGTCAAATGCATTTAAAGTTTTGGTTTTTGAGATTTGGTTTGAACGTCCTTGGTCAGACAGATGGGGTTCAGTTCGTCTTTTAGCTTCTTCTTGGAGTTCGCAGTCCAAGCGCTTTGAAGATTATTCTATTCAGGATATTTGTCTCAATTGGAATGCTTTTGTTTTTTCTATATAATCAAGTATTTTAGATCTACTGTAATCTCTGAAATCTCGTTTTGTATTGGATATGATGAGGCTGTCATGGATGTATCAACCTAGTTGAGATATCCGGGTGCATCTCCTGATCCTTAGTGGTTTATTTGGTTCATATCTCTTATATTTTGAATTTTGCTCTTTTCATTATATCAATGAAAAGTTCTATTTCCATTTCAAAAAAAATATATTCATAGCAATAGGGACCAAGTAAATTTCTTTTTGAATGTTTATTCTCTATATCTACATTGAGCTAAACTCTCCTTATCCATCACACCGTCCCATCCCCCACCTTAAACATTGGAAGGATAAAAGAAACAGGAGATAGAGGAGGGCAGAAGGGAAGAAAGAGAATAAAAACATTGCTTGACTCGAGAAGTCATCACCTGGCCTGAGTAGGGTGATCCCTCTTCGTTGGCCTTCCTTCCTGGAGGGACAAGAGGAAGAACCTGCATAGTCGCGTCGGTTAAAAAAAAAAAAAAAAAATCAAATTCCAAAATTTCCACATCTTTTTTCTATACTGTAAACAAATAAATATATATAAATAAAATTTTCTTTCCATTTTCCCCCTCACCAGTCTTAAAATTCATGCTCGTTGTATTAGAATTTTAAGTACAACACTACAATTTTTTTTTTACTAAGGCTATGGAACCCAGTAAGTGTCAGCTTTTTAACAACCATTTCCATTTTTCTCACGACTCCCCGCAACTAAGGCAAGAAAGACATGCAAGCCATAAGTTATTTTTCTTACACCTAGTTGGTCAACAGAATTAATGGGGAATTCAATCAGATGTGAAATTCTTGAAGGGAAACAGGGAAAATCACTCAAGGAGAAACGCATAACTATATCCATGAATCATTGCTTCAAAAATTCAAAATTTTCAGTATTTAAGCATTACAAAAATTGCTTCAAGAGCTCCAGAACTTATCTAATAATCAACCGCGAGTCTACAACAACGAAACAGAAAATAGAGCTCCAAAACCTCCCAAGGAAACCAAGAGACGATTGGTATGAAGAATCAAACCTGCCAAACAGAGAATCCCGCTTCATGAAGCCAATCAATAAATCTAAACGCCTCATCACCAAGATCACCAATGCCATAAGGTCCTCGAAACGACGTAGGATGTAGAAGAACACCTGCTCTCCGCCGAATGTCAGGATCGGAATCCGGAAACCACTCGCCATAGTGGACCGGAAAATCCTCCCCCACAGTGACTGTATCGAAAATGGTGGAAACTTTCAGAGTGTGGGTAGAGGAAGAAGATGACGAGTGCTGAAATCTCCTGGTGGATAGGAACGTAGTAGTGGCGTAGAGAGGCAATGGGGGATTCCGAAGCTTGGGAGTTAGATGAAAAGGGAATACTGAGGTTGAGATCGCCATTGTCGCAGAATTGAGCTCAGTGTCGAAAATAGAAGAGGTGAAGTGAGGGAGAAGGGAGTCTGGCCAGCCGAGCAATCTTCCGTATCTGTTGGGTGATGTGACATGTGATTATCACGTGGCACCGGGTAGAAAGTTTCAAATTGATTTTGTAATTTTAAATAGGTAGCTGAAATGGAATATGTATTTTTCCAAAAGATATATATAAATAATTTGAGTTTTCGAAAATTGAATAAAAAAATACTTATAAATATAGTAAAATGTTACCGTCTATTTGTGATAATATTAATTGACACAACTACTATCATATACTATTGATAGATGTTCATCAATATTTATCATTGATAAACTATGATATTTTCTAATATTTAAAAATATTTTTAATAATTTTGAATTTCTCTAAATTTATTAAATGTTTGTTTGGATTGGATTTTCCAAAAATGTCATTTTTGTGTAAATTCTTTTGATAAAAATGATTTAAAATACAGTTTCAAAATCTATTTTGAATAGTTGTCAAATATTTTAATTTTTTTTAAATATTTTTTTTTAAAATTAAATGTTGGAAAAATTAAATCAAACACAACTTAGAGTACATTTTTGTAAGAAAAAAAATATCTTTAATCACATATGCTCTTTTTTCTTTTTGGAATATTACAACACAAGCTTTAAAGTTTGTACTAAACTGATAATTTAAGCCATTTTAGATTTTTTTTTTTTTTTTTTTTTTTTTTTTTTGAAAAAGAGCCAGTTTGGTTTTAGTTTTAATAAAATATTACCATGTTTACTCTAATTATTATTTAATTAAAAAATAATTATATAAATATGTATGTGTCCGTGTACGTGTGTATATATTTTGTGTTATAAGAATAGAAGGACAAAGGTTGAATCACATCCATACTAGAAATGCCCTGGGGCTTTCAAACCAAACACGGGTAAGCTACCAAATAGAAACTTGTTTGCCCAATTTTTTGAAACTCGCTTTCCTATGCATAAGTAATCTTGTCTTTTTCCGTAATATGTTGGATTGGAGATAGAGATGTCCACGCAGTAGGACTGAGATGGGTTTATCCCCGTCTCCTATTTCGATCTTCATCTTCGTGAAATTTTTCATTTAATTTTGCGATGATGGAGACAGGAAGTTTTCTATATTTTGTAATTTACTATTCTGAGCCGTTTTTAATTAATTCACAACCGAATAAGATTTTAAAAACATACAAATTACTCCATTGATAAATTCAAATAGTAGTATGATAGTAAACAAAGTTGAATGAACAAAAATTTATAGATGTGGAATGGGAAACGCAGGCTGGATGAAAATTTTGACAAAATGATAAAGAAATTTTCTGGTGTGAAAAACTTTTGGAATGGTTGATTATGAAGTTATGGGATATGGGTTTGGGGTAATGTGATCCAGGGGAGTGTAATGATGAACAAATTAGAGTGGACTAGGATGGGTCGAAAAATATAATCCATGTCATTGTCCCTGTGTCAAACAACATGGAGAAATTTCTCCCGACTTACCCTCTCTCATTCAGCATATAATTGAGAATTCTCCATCCCATTTGGGGTGGGTTAAATGAACCGTTGGAGATGTTTTATTTTTACATGTATTGTTTGGCCCCCCGATGAATAACGGAAACCATATTCCACAATGCAAGAACAATATGTATCTAAGTTGAATCAAACTCAGTCCTTCAACAATCTTTGAAGCTCAAGAACTTTAACTTGCACCTTTCTAGGTGGATGTCTTCGTCTACTTGCTACACGTGCAAAATTGAAAACACAATCATATTTCATATCGAGGAGCAAAACTCCAAATTGAATATTGAAGTAAAGTTTATCTATATTGAAAAAGAGAGACTCTTATCGCTTCTATTGATCACAAGTTGAACATAAAGCTATAAACGTGTGTTAAAACAAGATTAACGAAAGAAAGAGATTAGAGACAATGAACATAGAGAGTTTCGGTAACCCAATTCTATGTAACCACAACTACGTCTGGAAGGTACTTGTGCCTAAATGAAAAGGTTCCACTAGAATAGACGAGTGATTACTACTTATTTGATGGACAAGCTATCTTGATACACTAATAGCTTTCTTCGAACGAACTGTTTAAGCTCCCCTTAAACTTGACACTTCTCAACAGAACTGTTAGATTTAGATTCCCCTAAATTTGATATCTTTGTGCGCACTACAAAAAAAAAAGTACTCTCCTGATGCCTAGCATAGTCAGAAAATAGCCAAAAACACGTCAGGAGATGATCTCCTGTTGTCGTTGACATCATTGGGAGTATAGTCGGGAATTCTTGTCAGGAGACTTACTACCGACACTGGTAGCCACCCCATTAGGAATTTAACTAACTTCGGCGTTGTACATATGGTGTTAGGAGTTAGTTAAACTCCTAACAGGGTGGCTACCAGCATCAAGAGTTCATTATTTCGAATTGCTCATTAATCTCCCGACGAAGTGTTCCCAACATTGATGTATTGAACAAACTCATATACGCAAAAAACCAGAAGAGTCATCTGACTATTTGGGTTTTGGATTAATGATCAATATTTTGTTTATTTTTCTTTTCATTCAACGATTGAAAAAATCTTCAACTACAACCCTTATACTATAAGGAGTGACGTGAGAGTCTTTCCGAATCGAATATCTTCAACAAACTATCACCACCATAAGATCACACCAGCAGACTTGCAGACGGACAAAGATCAAGTTTTCTATGGTGTCACAGACTTCTTTTCGAAAAATAACACAATGTGACTCACCAAGGTAACCCACACAAACAAGAACAAAAAATATACATTTGATCACATAAGGCAAGGGACATAAACAACAAGAATAAAAAATCAGCCACCAAAAATGGAAAGAATAATATAAAATCTGAAAAGGAAAGACACTTTGAGGGCTTTAAGCCTCACAACATGCTAGAAACTAGATGCATAACAAAGTATATAAAAGAAAATAATAACACGTCAATAACATATATAAATAAGAAATTTGCATGAGTAACAAACTTGAATAACAACTAATATAGGTGTTCAAAAAATCCGATTACCTGAAAACTTGATCAATCTAACTCCAATCGGATTGAAATAAATGAAAATTTTATGGGTCGAATGGGTTCATGGATTTATCTAAAATAACCTAAACCAACCCGAGTTTAATAATTAGAAGAAAATATATATGTTTTTTTTACTTATGATACAATTATAGATACAACATTAATTTTAATTTTATTTAATTTCATATATTTTTTTAGTTTATTCTCCAACAAATCCTAAAAATAATTTTTTAGCACTTTTGAAAGAAAACTTATATAATCTAAACTGAAATTAAGTTGTTAACATTAATTCAATATATGAAAATAACTAAATAATACATATTAATATTTTACTTATTTTTAGAAAAAAAAATTAAAGAATGATTTGGATAACCCAAGCGAACCCAACCCAAATGTTTCATGGTTAGGTTGGTGGGTTAGATTGAGTTATTATTTAATAAAGGTTATTTGAATTGGAGAAATTTATAATCTGAACAATTGAGTTGGTCTAAATAGAGTTTCAAACTAACCCAACCCAACCCATGAATATCCCTAAAAGCAAACAAACTTGAACAAATACATATATTATAACTAATACAACAAATATCCCAATAGCCAATATCCCCTCAAGTTAGAGGTGAATATCGAAAACTCCCTCTTAAATAAGTTATTTAACCTTAAAAATTAGGTTTATTGTGATTTTATTAAACAAGAAAAGCATGTGCATGTTCATACACTTGAGTGATAAAGAAAAAATGGAATTACAACTTTAACTTTAGAACATAATGTAAAGATTCTAAATAGAAAACTAAAAGCTAGCTGCCTTTTCTATTTGCTAAACCTCTTTCAAGGACAATAAGTCCTCCTTTCGAGTGAAGGAATTTTAATAGAGTTGGAATAGAACGGTGTAACAACTACAAGAGTAAACGAAAATGCACAACTTAAAAGCTTTTTCTAGAGGAAAGGTGATGGATTTCTTCGACATTTACCTACTTCTTTTTGTACAAATCATGTTTTCGCATATGTTTGACAACCCGTTTTTACTTAAATTCACTCAAAATAGTATGGCATGTGACGATAAATACTTTATTTTTCAAACATCATACTTGAATTTTTTTAAAATTGGATAATTCTCACAAATAAAAATTATAAATAATTAATTCAATAAATTTACCATTTTTTATAGATATGATGAAGAGTTATTATTACTATTATCATTATCACGATTGTTGTTATTTTTTTATTTTTTTTACAAATTTAATTGGCAAATTTATAAAGGTTGATTACTGTTAATTTCAATTAGTTTTCGTATTGAAATGAGGGTAATAGAGTATGTTTGTGAAAGAGTGCAAATGTAACAAATTTATCCATATGAAATTGAAGCATTATCACATTATTTGAATGAACTTTTAGAATAATAAATAGAATTAATAAATAATTAAAGATGAAAAACAGAAAGAGAAAGTTTATCTCCGATAGCCAATTGAGTGTTTGTAAATATATAAATAGCAAAATTTATAAATATAGATACTTATTTTAATCAATTAGTTACATCCAACTCAAATGACCAAATTACACTCAAATAAATGAAAACAAAATCAATCTTCGTTACACATATAACATAAAATAGAGAAAAAAGTGGAAGAAATTTTCTATTTTTTGTAGAGAAAGCAAGAATTTGACCTTACCAATAGTTAAGGAGGCTAGACCTTTTCTAAAACACATGCCAATAACTAACTATAACGGCCATTCCCACCCTCTCTCTCTCACACCCTCTCCTGCTTCCATCATTATTGCTTCATTACCGTCGGTTGATGGGAGACCCAAAATCCACCCCCACCGCCCTTGTCGTCGCCGCCGCCGCCACGAGTTCCCCAGATCCACCACCAGAATCTTCAACTCCACCGCCACCTCCACCGCCACCACCACAATCATCTTCGTCCTCGTCTTCCTCTTCTCTTGTTCCCCCATCCAAACGAAAGAAAAACAAAACCAAGGTCTTTCGAGTCTTTCGGTCAGTATTTCGATCCTTCCCAATCATAACACCAGCATGCAAAATCCCATCGCTCCCGTCAGGGCTATCAGACACGCTCCGAACACCGTCGGGGAGAAGTGTGACTGGAACGCTCTTCGGGTACAGAAAAGGGCGCGTGAGTCTATCAATGCAAGAGACTCCAAGAAGTTTTCCTAGCATTGTGATTGAGTTAGCCATGCAAACAAACGTGTTGCAAAAGGAGATGAGCTCAGGGATGGTTAGGATCGCTCTCGAGTGCGAGAAGCGAGCCGATAAGGCCGACAAGACGAAGCTCATGGACGAGCCGTTATGGACCATGTTTTGTAATGGTAAAAAAACTGGGTATGGTGTTAAAAGGGAAGCCTCCGATGAAGATCTCAAAGTCATGGAGCTTCTCCGACCGGTGTCAATGGGTGCCGGAGTCTTGCCGGGAAACTCTGACGTGGAGGGCCCCGATGGTGAGCTGGCATACATGAGGGCCCACTTTGAACGAGTGGTGGGGTCCAGGGATTCAGAGACTTTTTATATGTTGAGTCCAGAGGAGAATAATGGGCCGGAGCTTAGTATTTTTTTTGTAAGAATTTAAAACACATATCGTGGAATGAAATCAATATTGGTTCCTACAAATTAATTGACTCTTTATGGTCGTATTACTGATGTCGCAAATGAGATCATAAATTTCATAATATTTCGTCTTTTTTTTCCTTTAAAAAAGAGAACTTTTTTCAAAATTATCTTCTTTTTGTTTTTTTTTCTTCACGAATTTGTTGATTCGATTTTTTTCTTTTTTTCTAGTTATCTCTTTCAAAATTTAGATGATTGGATGATTTATAATTTATTGAGTTTTAGATTATTTTTGAAAATTTGTTTAGTGCTATTTGAGTGAAATTTTGTTATGAGATAGGCACTTTTTTAATTTAATTGTAACTTAAGGTGAGGTCAGATTTTTTATGAAAAAATCGATAACAGATTTTGCACTTTTTTCATATTAAGCTTTCCTTCCCCCAACACCCCCACCCTTTTTTCTTCTCTTCTTCTCTTCTGTTATTCTGTTCTTCTTCTCCTTCTTCTGCTTTGAAGAGATTCATACTAAGCTTTTATCCCTATATGGGTTTGATATTATATTTAGCTAGGTTGTATATGGTGTTAGACATATTTAAATAATAATATATTTAATTAAAGTTTGGGCTAGGTGGATTAATAATTTATTATATTGGGTTATTTTATTAGATTAGACCCTATTATTTGATCTAATTAATTAAGGCCTTAGATTCCTAATTAATTGAGTGTGGACTTTGGGTAAAAGCTTATTCTAGTTAATTAGGGTCTAATTGTAACTCCAATTGAACTAGTATATAAAGAGAGTTAGGGCTATATCCCAATATACCAAAACAATAATCACTCAATCTTTCTTGAATCCCATCGGGAGAGATCCCAAGGGCATTCGGAGTTTTAGTTGAGGATGACTAGTCATCTATCATCATCTTGAAGTTATCATTAGTTTCTCAATGAAATCTGATATGTTATTATTCTTTACAATTTGACATGATCCCAAAGTTAAATCTATTTTAAATATTTATGCTAACAAGGGTATCAGAGAGTGAATTTTTTTTGTTAAATTGTTGGTTTAAGTTTGTTTTCTAGTGAGATTTTGATTCAATTTTGGTTTTGGTTAAATAATTAAAGATTATTAAAAGATTTAAATAAATTAATTAGAAAAAGAGGGGGCTAAAACCCTTGTTGCGCATGGAATCCGTTCACACCGGCAGCATACGAGAACTACGACATGAAGTTGCGAACAAAGCGTTGCTGGTCTCGCCGGCAGAAGTGCAGTCGGACGTTCTCGACATTGCAGGTGTTGCCGGCTATAAGTTTCAACGGTTTTTGTTGAGGCCAACGGTGGGTGCATCATCCGTAGAGTCGATGGATTTCGTGTTTTTTTTTTTGTTGCAACTTACGCCCGCGGTGCTTGATCCATGAATTTGGTGGATTTTGTTTTTTGATTGATTTTTTTAATATTTAAATCTAAATTCAAAGTGGACACAAGATTGTACTCTGCGGCTTGACATCTTTCATTTCATCTGACTTATCATTTTCATCATCTCATTTGATTGAGTATTGGTTTTGTAAAGTCGATCAGTTTCTTTATAAATTTACATATTTGATCTATCTCACTTCGCCACTGTTTATTTCTTACTTTATGTTAGATGCATCTAAAATCCAATTCTAAATGCTTAAGCCAACTAAATCACTTGGTAAAATCCGCTTTAGCTTGAATTATTCGAGAGAATAAGCAAGCCAGCATTAAGTTAGAAACGCTTGGTACATCTAGAGATAGACGCACTAGTGTTTTATTGCATCCTATGACTAACGCATACATCCTAGAGATAGGGTATTGTATGACATTCGCATTGAGAAGTGCCGAATAGAAGTCTAACGCATAAATGGAGATAAGAAAGTCATCTCATTTGCATCATATTCTTATTTATGTACATCTAACTTAGATCGATGCATATCCCCTACATTAAACTCCATTTTCACACAACCCCTTATTTTCTACTTGTCCCTTTTGTATCCTCTTGCACACACACAACAGCTTAGTGTAAATAACTCATTTCTGTATTCACTTAGGATATTTCTATAACAGCTACAACGCGAGGTCTGTGTTAGCTTTAATCTGAATCCCTGAGTTTGACCCTGGACTTACTAGGAACCTGAGTTAGATTTATACTTGGATTTGATTCAAGAAAACTTGAATGCCTACAGAGTGTCATGCATCCTATTGCACATCACTAACGCATCACAAACGCATCAACGCATCATTCACATTTACACATTTTTCCAATTACTTTATACAATACACTCCTAAGCTCACATCACAAATTCAACGAACAAGTTTTTAGCGCCGTTGTCAGGGATTCAACAACAAAACTAACTAGAAATTTTGTTTGTATCTTTTATAGGAAAACTACAGTTGAGGGAGTATTACGAGCTAAGCCGAAGCTTGTAAACGTTTATGAGCAGGGAAAGCACTCCTGAACTCGTATACGACCTCAAGTTGAAAGGACCTTCCAACGAAGAAAGTGATCTAATTGTCGCCACAGGTTAAGGCAACAACTACTCAAACAGCAAACTAGACAACAACAAATGGCGGACGAACAAGTTTTTGGCGCCATGCTGAATCTGTAGAGTCAAGCTGTGGAGTACAATCTCTTGTCAAATGTCAAAAATAACTAAGAAATGAGATGATGAAAATGATAAGTCAGATGAAATGAAGGAGTCAAGCCGCAAAGTACAATCTCTTGTCCTCTTTAGCTTAATTCTAATTCGTGTACAACCACTTGTAGAAGAAATGGAAGAAAATTCTCTCTCGAGCCCAGCTTTCCCCACTCCTTGATCGGCGGTGGTGGTGGTTCTCTTCCCTCTCGTGTTCTTTTCGTCCACAACACAGCTCTAAAGTCTCAAATTTTAGAATTATACAATGAGCTCAGATCTCTTCATCTGGTGGGATTTCTTCTATTTATAGGCGTTGGTCTTCTCCAACTTGATGATTGGGCAGCATTAAATTTCATACCCTAGTCAGCCGCCTGACACTCAGATGCTTTTCAGACGCCGCCAGCTGCAGATGCCCATGCTTGTAAGTGGTGATTTGACACGAACAACCTAATCAATGAATCTTTCTTGCCTGCGACACTTAGAATCTTTGTTGAAATCCTGCAATATCATGTGTTAGTGTTCACTTGCTATCGTGAGATGCTTTAGGAGTGTATAGAGTAAAACAGATTGGAAGAATAAAGTCTAAGTGCTGTATTCTGCCTTGATGCGTTTAAATGAATGCAACGCATTGGGGCGTTAGTATTATGCACAGAAGACACACAGCTCCTTATAATAACGTTCAAGTTTTCCTTGGTTAAACCCAAGTATAAATCCAATCTAGGTTCCTGGCAAGTCTAGGGTCGATCACAGGGATTCAGTTTTTACTAACATAGATTATGCGTTTGTCCTTAGTATACTTTATTTTTGTTCTTTGATTATTTTCTAAGTCTTGTGCTTAACTTAACCTCAATGATATCAACTATATGAACTCATAAGCATAAGATATGCGTTGGGAAAATAGACAAGGCTTGAACTTATCTTAAAAAGATTAAGTTTACTTTCTAACGCATGCAAGCTTGAAGTCTTAAACTCCTTTCAATTTCTCAAAGCTTTTTAAAACTTTGTTTCTCTTTTAGCAATGAGGATATAACTCATCTCCAAATTTAGGGATGAAGGAAATCCGAGCGTAGACGCATCAATGTATACATCATAAAGAAAAAGGGAAACAAAATAAGAAGAATTTTGAATGCAGCTCCTCTGTCATTACTTCAAAAGAAAGAAATTTCAAATGACATGAGCTTAATTAGAACAGGCACTTAGCCGTAGTTGGATGCCCGCATAACACCCGTGGGGGTAAGCCAAAATGAAGTTAAGTATCCTAGACCAACGCGTCCCATAAAACTCCTCTATCTAGTCTAAAAAAAAAACATTATACTTTGAAAAAGGAATGATTATTAGATATGAGTTTAGTTGTAAAGGGTTCTCACCCGTACTTGGATGCTCGTATGACACCCATGGGGGCAAGCCAAAACGAAAGTGGGATACCTAGAGAAATGCATGGGTAAACAAGTACACAATCACTTTTTATCCAACATTTGTTTTTCAAAAGAAATAGCATCTAACGCATTGCTGGTTGAGAAAAGATTGAAATGTTTTGAGAAATGAAAGGAGTTGCGATGAGAAGCCTGCCGCATCGGAAACTAAATATTAGTCCTTTTAAGAAAAGCGTCAATCTAAGTTATATTTTCCCAACTCTTATTTCAGCTTTGAGACGAATATGATGAGAGGTGAAATTTGCACATTTAAGGCAGAGGAGATAGCGAAGAATTATTTTAGAATGCTTGAGGACAAGCATTGTTCAAATTTGAGGGTGGTTGATAACTTGTAAAAATAAAAATTATCCTTGCTCTTAAATTAGAACAATTAGGGTTTTTAATGATAAAATCTCCACATTTTTCATAGAAACGCATGGATTTACTTAAACAATAGAAATTTCATGTAAAAGAAGTTTATCACTAAAAATCGCGGCGTTAACGCACTACTTTGCAGGATTTCAATTCAAAAACTGACAATAACGCATTAGACAAGTGCCGCAGGAAACGCGCTAACGCATGAGCCATGCGTCAGAGGGAATTCAACACATAGAAGATTCGTTACTTCGGGCTGATTGTGTCACATCACCACTTGCAAGCATGGGCACCTGCAACAGGCGGCGTCTGAAAAGCTTTCAGAGGTCAGGCGGCCAACCAGGACATGGAATTTAATGCTGACCAGGGCATGGATTTAAATGCAGCCCATCCTCCAAGTGGACGAGACCAGCGCCTATAAATACTTGAAGACCGTCAAGAATTAAGAGTTCCAGACAATTAGAAGCTCCATACTCTCTGTAAATTTTTAGACTTAGTTTTAGTTTGTACAAGCTGTGCCGAGGTGTAAGATGATCGAAGGAGCTGAGAACCACCACCATTGCCGACCAGGGAGTGGAGAAAGTTATTCTTGAGAAAGATACTCTGTCCTCAGCTCTTTAAAGTGATTGTATACAACAAGATCGAGCCAAAGAACTACAAGAGATTGTATTCTTTGGCTTGACTCAGTCTCTCTCTTATTATCATTTTCATTTCATTTTGATTGAATATAGTTCTTTGTAAAGACTCATTGATCCTTTAAAAAATTCATATATTTGATCATCACTTTTTCTATTGTTCATCTTCTGTTTATGTTGAAAGCATTAGTACTTCATGCATAATTCTGTTTCAACGCCTAAACCAACTTGACAACTTGGTGAAAGCTTCTTTACTTAGTTGTTCGAAAGAATAGCTAAACCACATTAAGTAGAACACCTAGTACAGCTAGAGATAGACTTACTAGTGTTTCTTGCATTCTAGGTTAGACGCATGCACCCTAGAGATAGGCTTGTATGTTTTTCGCATTGAGAAGTGTTGAATGATGTCTAACGCACGAACAGAAAGATAAGCAACCCATCCTATTTCATCCACACTACATCAGTTGTATGCAATTATCTTTAACCGACGCGTCCACCTACTTAAATTCCATTTTCACATGAACCTTCATTTTCCACTCAACTCTTTTGTATTGTCTTGCATAAGCATAGCATGTTAGTGTAAATAATACATCTTTCACATTTATTTAGGAAAAACCACTCCTCCAAGTCTATGCTGTGTTGGGGTACTGGTTCTTCTCGTCCAACTAAGTCTCAAATGCTACTGCGTTACTGGACCCTAACCAAGTTGGCTCAAAGATCACTGAAGGTGGCACAAAATTTTGGATTGGACTTTATTGGGGCGAAGGAATGGAGTGAGGAAGGTCCTGATCTATGAATATGGGTTCTTGATGAATCTACTCAGGACTCCCTTTTAGCTGGGCTATTGGTGAGTCAAGGAAAAATTCAAGTGCAGGTTGTGCTTCTTCAGCCAAAGCTTCTGGCTCAGCTTCACATTCTTCATTCTCTAAAGCTTCATCGCTGTGTTCAACTACCATGACGCGTCTTTTCTTGGGGGTGCATTTTGTTGGTTGAGGTCTACGTGCCACTTCTTTGGTAGGTAAGGTTGGTTGATGCTGTGATCCTCGAAGAATATGCCTTACTGCCTTGATGTCTATCAGACCATCGACTTCTTCATAATCATCCCCCAGAGGGATGCCCCCGTGTTCGCATAACGCGCAAATCAGCCAGAAATATATAGTTGCCCTCGAGACTTGCTCTTGATGGTCTTGATCGGGTTTCGTATAATCCTCCCAATATCCAACGGGATGCATTGTATTATGCAGTAAGTGGCCAGGACGTGTTCTCTGGATAATGTTTCATCATGCGTTGTAGGCATGATGCTGCGTTTGATTAAATAATACCACATGTTAGCGTCTGGGTTCAGATTCCTGGAAGCAAGCATCTTTGATCCATTCCTTGATGTCTGCCATTTACTTCCAGGTTTAGCCACTATCTTCAACGCATCTTCCAATTGACCAGGCGTTGGTTGCTCTAATATGTGGTTTCCTTCTGCGAGGATTACTATTCAAGTTGAACACTTCATTTATCTTGTCTGCCGAGAAGTACACTAACACCCCTTCCACGAAGGCAATGTTCTTTTCCATGTCGATTCGCTGTTGTAGAACGGCAGACAAGGTTGGGCCAGATGCGATCGTGCCCAACGTAGAATTGATTCCACCCTAGTGCGTTGATGGTTTCTATGATATAGACTAGCAATGGGTGGCATTCAGGGAAGAAGCCTTTTTCTACTAATATGTCATTAAACTGACGCTTCCTTCCCATGGTTCTCATAGGTAACGCCTCCGTTACCTTGCGTTTCCCTGCCATGTTCTCTTGCCTCTTTAGCCAACTCTCTTAACTCATTCTCCAACTCCTTTTGGAGATTGGTTTTCCTTCACCCTTGTCTCGCGGGCGCATATTCTTCCAATTTATTTTCCAATGCGTTGTGCCCTTTTTTACGCGTTGCACCCTCAGGTCTGGGTGCAACTTCTTCTTCTTCTTCTTCCTCCAGTATCAACGTTCTCTTCCTTGATACTCTATTTGATTTTATAAGCCCTTCATCCGTGTCAGATGGGCGTGGCTACGACGCATCAGGGCCAACTCTCCTTTCTCTACTTTCTTCTTCTCTTTTTTCATTCTCTTCCCTTTCTTCATTTTCCATCTCTTCTTTAGCATCGCTGCATATCTTTATGTTTCATCCAACTCGAGTGATGCGTTTGGTGGATCTGAACGCATCACTTGAGTTGCTTCTTGCTTTTGGTTGAGCGATGCTAGAATAACTCCAAATACTTCTTCTTCATCACGTCTTGCTAACTCTGCCAAGTCTTCAAGGTTATGCTTTGACACAGGATTGTCAGAGGCTGGGATGGGTGGAGTGAATGGCGAGGTGCCAACAGGGGTGTGAGGCGTCCCTGGAGAGGATATTAGGATGGGTGAAGGTGATGGCTAGTTAGACGTGTCTGATTCCACTGGGTAAATTATGGCTAAGAGTTCAATGGATAGAAGGGGAGGTGGATGCACCGCTGGAGATGGTGCGGTATGGGTATATGTAGGAAGAGGTTCATGCGTTGCACCCACCAAGGTTATGTTTGGGATAAATGGTGGTGGGGCAGGCTTTTTATAAGGTTTGGATGTGGCTATAGATGACGGGCGCGTCCTGGTCTTGGCTGGTGTCTTTACCCTTGGTTTAGGGGCAGACTTGGGTTTTTGTGGGGTTTTAGCCCTAGGCAGAGAAGTTTTGGCCGAAAGGGTTTACAGGTTTCTTGGAGCTTTTGGCCAAAGCTTTCATGGAGGTGGAAGAAGGTGTAGGGACGGCCAGACGCTGAGTAGAGGTAGCGTCATCGTAAGAGGCTTTCGATTGGGTAGGGACGGAGGTTGATTTCCTAGGGATAAGTGGTGGTGAACTTGAAAATGAAGAGGAGGAGAAGGAACTTACCGGCAAATCATTGCCTAGGCTGTAGCTTTGGTTCTGAGAATTTGAGCCGGACGACATTGTTCACCAGAGATGCTGAACGAGAAAGGAAAATGAAGGTTTGGTGAATCTGAGGTTCTAGTGGTTTCTAAAGAAATGGAGGTTCGTAGGCGCAGTGAAGGAGAAGAAGAAACGGTTTGGTTCAAGTGAGGTTTTTGTAGGGGGAGAGGATGATCGCGGCCGACGTCAGGCAGCGCCTAACGTCTGCAATTAATGCAAAGTGGAAGGGTCGCCTTGTTTAGCCAAAACACTCGAGTGTTTTGTGTTTTCGAGACGCGTCCCTTAACTGCCCCCTGCGTTAGACTTGTGTCTAACGTGTCCAATGTTTTAGTTTTAATTATACACTTTTCTAATTTTGTAAAGGCAAAACAATCAACTTAAAACTTTCAAATAACTAAACTAAAAAATTCAAACATAACTTAAAATACAGAATGCAAAATAATAAGGTTGAGAGGCATCCCTGGAGGATGTGGCGTTACAATCGCAGAGATGCCTCGACGCGAGCTTCAACTTGTCTCGCGTAGCGCAAGAGACGACTTTTGGCATTCCACTTCGTCTTTAAAGTACGGCTTAACCCATTGGCCGTTTACTTTTAACACATCAGTGCCATCTTCTCGCGTTAGTTCCACAGTACCGTAGGGAAAGATCATTTTAATTATGAAGGGCCCGGACCATCTAGATTTCAATTTCCTTGGAAACAGACGCAAGAGTGAGTTGAACAATAAAACTTTTTTATCAACAACAAGTACCTTCTTGCTGATGCGTTAGTCGTGCCAACGCTTTATCTTTTCCTTGTAGATCTTGTTGTTTTCATATGCGTTCATTTGCCATTCTTCGAGCTCGTTGAGCTGAAGCTTGTGTTGAACGCCCGTCGCATCCGGATTCATGATCAACTTCTTTACTATCCAAAATGCCTTATGCCCCAACTCTACAGGAAGATGACATGCTTTACCAAATACAAGTGAGTAAGGAGACATACCTATAGGCGTTTTGTATGTAGTCCTGTAGGCCCAGAGTGCTTCATCCAGCCTCTGCGCCCAATCTTTCCACGTTGTGCTGACGACTTTTTCCAGAATTGATTTGATTTCTCGATTTGAAATTTCTGCCTAACCGTTTGTCTGAGGGTGGTAGGCGGTAGCAATCTTCTGCCTGACATTATATTTTGCAAGTAATTTTGAAACGATGCAATTGATAAAATGCGTACCTTCATCGCTTATTAGAGCTCTCGGCGTTCCATAGTGTGTGAAAATATTCCTGATAAGAAATTTAGATATAGTAGACGTGTCATTTCTGGCACAGGCTACTGCCTCTACCCACTTAGATACATAGTCTACAGCCAACAGGATATATTGCTGACCACAAGACAGAGGGAATGGGCCCATAAAATCTATGTCCTAAACGTCAAACAACTCCACTTCAAGAATATTATTCAAGGACATTGCGTCCTTTGAAGAAATATTCCCTGTGCATTGGCAGAGGTCACAATTTTGAACAAACTCTCATGCGTCCTTAAAAATGGTGGGCCAAAAGTAACCGCATTGAAGAACTTTCATCGTGGTCCTTTGCCCACCAAAATGCCCACCATAAGGAGAATTATGACACTCGGCCAAGATGCGTTGTGTCTTCTCCTCTGGGACACATCGACGTAGTATAGAGTAGGGCCTTGTCTGTATAGAAACGGTTCGTCCCAGAAAAAAACTTACTGTCATGGACTAGCCGTTTCTTCAGCTGGGAATTAAAGTTTTTAGGGAACTGCTTGGTGGTCAAGTAATTAACTATATCAGCATACCAAGGTTCCCTGCCTTCAATTCTAAACAAGCTCTCATCGGGGAATGCGTCCTTTATGTCGTTTTTCTGGACTTGCATTTCTTGATTTTCAAGCCTGGATAGGTCGTCAGCCACCTGATTTTCTATTCCCTTTCTATCTTGGATGTCAATGTTAAATTCCTGTAGAAGTAGAACCCATCTTATCAGTCTCGGCTTTGCGTCCTTCTTGCTCATTAGAAACTTGATGGCTGAGCGGTCGGTATATATAGTGGCTGATGCACTAATTAAGTAAGAACGAAAATTTTCAATACCAAATACTACAGCCAACATCTCTTTCTCAGTAGTTGTATAGTGTTCCTGAGAGTCGTTTAATGTTTTGGATGCGTAAGAGATGGGATGTATCAAGTTTCCCCTCTTCTGCCCTAACATAGTTCCCAATGCGACATTACTTGCGTCACACATAAGAATGAAATGATGCGTCCAGATGGGCTGTTGTCAACGCATACTTCAAGGTTTTGAACGCGTCAGTGCAGTCTTCGTTAAAAACATAGGGTCGGTTCGCCTCCAATAATGCGCTCAGAGGTAACGCAATCTGAGAAAAACTTCTGACGAACCGTTTATAGAAGCCGACATGTCCTAGAAAATTTCTTAACGTTTTGACATTTGGTGGTGGTGGAAGTTTTGCTATTACATCAATCCAAGCTCTATCCACTTCCAAGCCAGCCTTGGATACTTTATGCCCCAAAATAATTCCTTCTGTCACCATGAAGTGACATTTTTCCTAATTCAGTACTAAGTTTATTTCCTCGCACCTAGCGAGAACGACTTCTAAGTTATCCAGACATGACTGGAATGAGTCTCCAAAGACTGAAAAGTCGTCCATGAAGACTTCCACGGTCTTCTCCAGAATGTCAGAGAAAATGGCCATCATACAGCGTTGAAATGTCGTTGGTGTGTTGCATAGCCCAAAGGGCATGCGTCTGAATGCGAAAGTGCCAAAGGGACAAGTGAACGTGGTCTTCTCTTGATCTTCTGGATCTATTAAAATCTGGTTGTAACCAGAATAATCATCGAGAAAACAATAAAACTCTTTACCTGCAAGTCTATCAAGCATCTGATCAATGAAGGGAAGAGGAAAGTGGTCCTTTTTAGTTGCTGCGTTGAGTTTCCAAGAATCCATACAAATTTGCCAGCCTGTGAAAGTTCTTGAAGGAATGAGTTCATTGTTGCTGTTCTATCACGGTCGTTCCACCTTTCTTGGGAACGCATTGAACTGGACTAACCCAACTGCTGTCGGATATCGGATAAATAACTCCCGCGTCCAGCCATTTCAGAATCTCCTTTTTTACCACTTCTTTCATAATGGGGTTAAGCCTTCTTTAAGGCTCGATTGACCCCGTCTTCCCTTCCTCCAGCCTAATTTTGTGCATACAATAGGATGGACTTATTCCACGAATATCTGCAAGCGTCCACCCTATTACGCGTGTATGTTTCTTCAACATCTGCAAAAGTGAATCTTCATTAGGCTTTGTGAGATTAGTGGAAATGATAACAGGCAATGTATTATTAGTTCCAAGAAAAACGTATTTCAAATGTTCGGGTAACTGTTTAATTCGAGTTCAGGTGGGTTGGTTTTGTCTGCCGCTCACTTAGACTTAGCAGCTCGGATTCCTTCAGGGTTCCCTCTTGCGCGAGAACTTCACATACTCGAGTCTCTTCTTCAGTCAATTCAATATTGTTTAGCTGACAATCATCACTGTCTGGGAATTTTAATGCGTTGAGCACATTAAATTTCACCTCTTCATTATCCACGCGCATGGTTAGCTCACCTTTATGCACATCAATCAGAACTTTCCCAGTAGCCAATAAAGGGTGTCCAAGGATGATTGGAACCTCCCTATCTGCTTCATAATCCAGAATAATGAAGTCTGCTGGGAATATGAGATTGTCAACCTTCACCAAAATATCTTTAATCTTTCCTTTCGGGTACTTAATTGTCCTGTCAGCGAGTTGAAGGGTGACAGAAGTAGGTTATGCCTCGTCAATCCTCAATTTCTTAAAAACTGAAAGGGGCATGAGATTGATGCTTGCTTCTAGGTCGCACAACGCATGACCCACATCTAATCCTCCAATTGAACAATGAACTGTGAAGCTCCCTGGGTCCTTCTGCTTCTGTGGTAGCTTGTTGCTTACTAACGCGTTGCATTCCTGCGTTAATGCTATTACTTCTTTCTCACTGAATTTTCTCTTTTTCGTCAAAATGTCCTTCACAAACTTCACGTATGTTGGCATCTGCTTCAAAGCTTCTATGAGTGGAATGTTGATGTGCAGCTGCTTTAGAAGCTTGAGAAAGCGCTTGAACTGATGTTCATCATTCTTCCTCATCAGACGCCTAGGGAATGGTGCGTTCAGAGGCACCTCCTACTTTCCCACGTTAGACGTGCCAGTTTTCGAAAGGCTGGTATTTTCTGGCATTCTCTCTTCCTGATTCGTTGTACATGTAATGTGTTCTTTCGAAGGACTATTGCTTCTTGGATTCATCTTTCTTTCTGTAAGGGCTCTTCCACTCCATAACGTCACTGCGTGACATTGCTCTTTCCCGTTATTATTCCCAAGTATCTCTGTATTGCTGGGTAGAACGCCTGGCTACCTGCTTTTCATCTCGCTTGCAATCTACCCTACCTGGAGTTCCAGGTTTCTGATTGATGACACCTGGCTCTTCAGCATTGCATCGTTTTGGGCTATGTACTCCTTCAATAGGTTTTCCAGCGGAGTTCCAAAACTTGATGCGTGGCCACCTCTATTGAAGGGTTGTTGATGCGTTTGTTGAAAGACAAGTAGCGGTCCATTCCTTTGCTTATGGCTCGCGCCTGGGTTGTGCTCTTGCTGATTTCCTCCTGTCTAAGAAAAATTCGGATGGTTTCTCCATCTAGGGTTATAAGTATTAGAAAATGGGTTATTCTTGATGAAACATACTGACTGAGGGTTCTGAGGACACTCAGCATATGAATGAAAATCTCCACATCCCACACAGGTTACCATGGGTTGCCCTAACGCCTCCACTTGATTCACCTTCTACTGGTTTGGTGCGTTACCTAGCATTATGTTATGTAGAAGGCTGGTCATGGTAGCCAAGAGCGTGGCTATCGCGTTGGCATCAACGGAGTTAATGTTCTGAGATCTTCTTCTTCTGTCATTTCTTCCATCGTATGTGTCATCTACCCACTCATGTTATGTTTGGCAATACGATCTAATATTTCTTTAGCTTCAGTATAGGATTTGTCCATCAGTCCTCCGGTTGCTACTGCATCTACTGCCATCTATGACACCCTGTTTAGTTCGCCATAAAACGTGTCCATCTGAATAGTCAAAGGTAGTCTGTGGTTTGGACAGTTCTTGACCAAGCCCTTGAAACACTCCTATGCAATGCTCAAAGTCTCAGTGTCTTCCTGTTCAAAGTTCATGATTTCCCGACGCCTCCTCGCATTGGTGGTAGGTGAGAAGTATTTCTGCATAAACTTTTCCACCAACTTTTCCCATGTGGTGATTTCCCCAGGCTCTAATGAACTTACCCATTGCTTTGCGTCGTCTCGCAAAGAATAGGGAAACAAGGAGAGCTTGATTGCCTCTGGTGTGATTCTAGGAATCACAAAGGAATTGCATGTTTCCAGGAAACACTTCATATGGGCATGAGGATCTTAGCCACGGCTACCCCCAAATTGCCCAGCAGTCTGGAGCATTTGGAGCATAACAGATTTCATTTGAAACCTGGTTCCATCAGGCATCAGATATATGATTCTTGGAGAGAAATCATATAGCACAGGGGATGCGAATTCTCTCATAGGATGCGTGCTGTTGTTTGCCATCAGGATTGGGTTCTGTGCAGTGTGAGCCAGTTGTTGATTTTGTTGTTCTTCCGCCATTGCTCTTTCCCTTTCTTGCAGTCTGAGTAACTGTTGCCTCAACCTTCGACGACGGTTGGATCGATTCCTATGCTGGAAGGTCCGTTCAATCACGGGGTCGTATCTGAACTCAAGAGTGTTCTCCCTGTTCATACACATTCATAAGCCTAAGCATAGCTTGTAATACTTCCCTTAATTGAAGTGTCCCTACAACAAATACAAACGGAATTTCTGGTTAGTTCTTGTTACTGAAATCCTAGGCAACGGCGCCAAAAACTTGTTCGCTTGCTATCGTGAGATGCACTAGGAATTTATAGAGTAAAACTGATTGGAAGAATAAAGTCTAAGTGTTGTGTTCTGCCTTGATGAATTTAAATGAATGCAATGCGTTGGGGCGTTAGTATTATGCACAGAAGACACACAGCTCCTTATAATAACGTTCAAGTTTTCCTAGATTAAACCCAAGTATAAATCCAATCTAGGTTTCTAGCAAGTCCAGGGTCAATCACAGGGATTCAGTTTTTACTAACACAGATTATGCGTTGTACTTGCAGTAGGAGGTTTTTCCTAAATAAATGTGAAAGATGTATTATTTACACTAACATGCTATGCCTATGTAAGACAATACAAAAGAGCTGAGTGAAAAATGAAGGTTCATGTGAAAATGGAATTTAAGTAGGTGGATGCGCCGGTTAAAGATAATTGCATACAACTGATGTAGTGTGGATGAAATGGGATGGGTTGCTTATCTTTCTGTTCATGCGTTAGACATCATTCAACACTTTTCAATGTGAATAACATACAAGCCTATCTCTAGGGTGCATGCGTCGAACCTAGATTGCAAGAAACACCAGTAAGTCTATCTCTAGCTATACTAGGCGTTCTACTTAATGTGGCTTAGCTATTCTTTCGAACAACTAAGTAAAGAAGCTTTCACCAAGTTGTCAAGTTGGTTTAGGCGTTGGAACAGAATTATGCATGAAGTACTAATGCTTTCAACATAAATAGAAGACAAACAATAGCAAAAGTGATTATCAAATATATGAATTTTTTAAAGGATTAATGAGTCTTTACAAAGAACTATATTCAATCAAAATGAAATGAAAATGATATTAAGAGAGAGACTGAGTGAAGCTAAAGAATACAATCTCTTGTAGTTCTTTGGCTCAATCTTGTTGTGTACAATCACTTTAAAGAGCCAAGAACAGAGTATCTTTCTCAAGAATAACTTTCTCCACTCCCTAGCCGGCAGTGGTGGTGGTTCTCAGTTCCTTCGATCATCTTACACCTCGGCACAACTTGTACAAACTAAAACTAAGTCTAAAAATTTACAGAGAGTATGGAGCTTCTAATTGTCTGAACTCTTAATTTTGGAGGGTCTTCAAGTATTTATAGGCGCTGGTCTCCTCCACTTGGAGGATGGGCTGCATTTAAATCCATGCCCTGGTCAGTATTAAATTCCATGTCCTGGTTGGCTGCCTGACCTCTGGAAGCTTTTCAGACGCCGCCTATTGCAGGTGCCCATGCTTGCAAGTGGTGATGTGACACAATCAGCCCGGAGTAACGAATCTTCTATGTGTTGAATTCCCTCCGACGCATGGCTCATACGTTAGCACGTTTCCTGCGGCACTTGTCTAATGCGTTATTGTCAGTTCTTGCGTTGAAATCTTGCAAAATAGTGCGTTAGCACCGCGATTTTTAGTGATAAACTTCTTTTACGTGAAATTGCTATTGTTTAAGTAAATTCATGCGTTTCTATGAAAAATGAGGAGATTTTATCATTAAAAACCCTAATTATTCTAACTTAAGAGCAATGATAATTTTTATTTTTACAAATTATCAGTTAGTGCCGCAGTATTTTAGCAATAAACATTCTTTTGTATGAGTTTGATAGTGTTCGAGTAATTCCATGCATTTTCTCTAAAAATGATGAGATTTTATCATTAAAGACCCTAATTGTTCCAACTTTTGAGTCACAATAACTTGTATTTTTACAAGTGAATCATAACTTAGCTCAACAGCTAGCCCACACTGTGCAAAATCCTATCATAATGGCAAACAGTAGTATGCGTCCCATGCGGGAGTATGTATCTTCTGTGTTGTATGATTTCTTACTAAGGATCATATATCCAATGCCATATGGGACAAGATTTGAGATGAAATCTGTGATGCTACAAATGCTTCAAACAACTGGACAATTTGGGGGTGCTCGGGAAGAAGACCCTCACGCCCACATGAAACGTTTTCTAGAGACATGCAACTCGTTTGTGATTCCTGGGATCACTCTAGAAGCTATCAAGCTATCTTTATTCCCATATTCTTCGCGTGACGACGCAAAGCAATGGGTGAGTTCTTTGGAGCCTAGGGAGATCACGACCTAGGAAAAGTTGGTGGAGAAATTCATGTAGAAATATTTGCCACCCACCACAAACGCAAGGAGGCAGAGAGAGATAATGAACTTTGAGCAAGAAGAATTCGAAACCTTGAGTGCTGCATGGGAGCGCTTTAAAGGATTAGTCAAGAATTGGCCCAATCACGGATTATCGTTAACCATCCAGATGGAAACCTTTTATGGCAGATTAAATAGAGCATCTCAAGTGGTAGCTGACGCAGCTGCAGCTGGCTGTATCATGGACAAATCTTATAATGAAGCTAAGGAAATACTAGACCGCATAGTCAAGCATAATATGTTATGGGTAGATGACACTTGCAATGCAAGAACAGATAAGATGAGACGATCTCAAAATGTGAACTCTATTGATTCTAACGCAATAGCCATGCTCTCTGCACAAGTGGCTACCATGACAAACCTTTTGCAGAATATGTCACTCGGGAACGCATCACACTCACAAAAGGTAAATCAGGTGGAAACATTCGTACAACCCATGGTCAGATGTGTGGGCTGTGGAGACCCTCGTTCCTACACTGATTACCCAAACAATCTGCAATCGGTATGCTTTATTAAAAATAACCTATATAATCCTGGATGGAGGAACCATCCAAATTTCTCTTGGGCAAGTCAACAATAGGAGCAACACCAACCAGGGGTAAATCGGCAGTAAAAGCAAGGACCGTTGCCTAGATTCCTGCCGTCACAACAGCCGCACTAACAATCCTTTAATAGAGGAAGTCATGCGTCGAGTTCAACGTCTGCACTTGAAAACCTCTTAAAGGAATATGTCACTCAGAAACGACACATTGCTAAAAAGCCAAGCGTCATCCATAAGAAATCTGGAGATACATGTGGGGTAGATTGCTAGTGAGTTGAAGAATCGGTAGCCAGGAGTCTTGCCCAGCAATACGGAACCCCCAGGAAATAACAATAGAAAAGAGCAATGTCATGCGGTGACATTGCGAGCTGGCAAACCTCTTGTAGAAAGAACCTTGAACCTAAGAACCAGCAATCCTTCAAAAGAGCTAAACACACGCCTGACGCATTGGAAGATCAAGAACGGACGCCTGAATCCATAATCCATTCGAAGCCAAGCACGTCTAATGCGAGATAACCCGCGGTTCAGCTGAACGCACCATTTCCTAGACGATTGATGAAGAAGAATGATGAGCAGCAATTTAAGCGTTTTCATGAACTTCTGAGGCAACTGCACATTAATATTCCACTTGTAGAAGTTTTAGAACAAATGTCGAAGTACATCAGATTCTTGAAGGATATTCTTACAAAGAATAGGAGAATCAGCGAGACAGAAGCAATTGTTCTAACGTTGCAATGCGTTAGTCAGCAACAAATTACCCAAGAAATAGAAGAACCCGGGAAGCTTCACAGTCTCGTGCTCAATCAGAGGGCTGGTCGTAGGACATGCATTGTGTGATCTGGGAGCAAGCATTAACCTCTTGCCACTATCAATTTTCAAGAAATTGGGAATTGGTGAAGCTCAGCCCACTTATGTAATGCTTCAACTCGCTGATAAGACGATCACATATCCTAAAGGAAAGATTGAGGATGTTCTAGTGAAAGTTGACAAATTCATATTCCCAACGGACTTCATCATCCATGATTATGAAGCAGACAGGGATGTACCAATCATTCTTGGATGACCCAAGAGAGAATTGACCATGCACGTAGACAATCAAGAAGTGAAATTTAATGTGTTAAACGCATTAAAGTTCCCAGATAATGAAAAATGTCAACTTAACAAAATAGAGTTGCCTGAAGAAGAAGCGGCCCAAGTTTATGAGGTCCTTGCGTTGGAAGACAACGTGAAGAAACTCGAGCCGCCAAGTCTGAGTGAGCGACAAACAAAGCCAACGCGTCCATCATTGGAAGAACCACTAGAACTAGAACTAAAACCTTTACCTAACCACCTTAAATATGCTTTTCTTGGATCAAACAACACCTTACCTGTAATTATTTCAGCAAATTTTTCCGAGCCTAACGAATATTCTCTTTTGCAGATGTTGCAAAAACACATGCGGGCAATAGGATGGACACTGGCTGACATCCGTGGCATCAACCCATCTTACTGCATGCACAAAATTAGGCTAGAAGCAGGGAAGATTGGATCAATTGAGCCTCAACGAAGGCTAAATCACATAATGAAGGAAGTAGTCAAGAAAGAAATCATAAAGTGGTTGGACACAGGAGTAATCTACCCTATATCTGATAACAGCTGGGTAAGCCTAGTTCAATGCGTCCCTAAAAAGGGAGGAACAACAGTGATAGTCAATAGTAGCAACGAGCTCATCCCTTCAAGGACTGTCACGGATTGGTACATCTGCATGGACTATAGGAAACTCAATGCAACAACCAAGAAGGACCACTTCCCACTTCCCTTCATTGACCAGATGCTTGATCGATTGGCTGGAAAAGAATTTTATTGTTTTCTAGATGGATACTCTGGCTATAACCAAATTTTAATCGACCCAGAAGATCAGAAAAAGACTACATTTACTTGCCCCTTTGGAATGTTCACGTTCAGACACATGCCCTTTGGACTATGCAACGCACCTGGAACATTCCAAAGATGCATGATGGCAATTTTCTCTGACTTTTTGGAAAAGACCGTTAAAGTTTTGATGGCAATTTTCAATTGTGCTTAGACAACCTGGAGGCCGTCTTCGCTCGATGCAAGAAACAAATCTTGTGTTAAATTGGGAAAAATGTCACTTTATGGTGACTAAAGTTATTGTTTTGGGCCACAAGGTATCTAAAGCAGGATTGGAAGTTGATGATGCCAAAGTAGATGTAATAGCTAAACTTCCTCCGCCATCAAATGTAAAAGCTCTACAAAGTTTTCTAGGACATGCAGGCTTCTATCGAAGGTTCGTAAAAGGATTTTCTCAAATTGGGTGACCGCTAAGCCCATTATTAGAAGCGAACCGGCCCTACGAATTCAATGACGACTGCCGTAACGCATTTGAAACACTGAAGTATTCATTGTCTACAGCTCCGACATTAATAGCACCAGACTAGACGCAACATTTTATTCTGATGTGCAATGCAAGTAACGTTACTGTGGGAACCATGTTAGGGCAGAAAAAAGGGAATTTGATACACCCCATCTTTTATGCGTCGAAGACTCTGAACGATTCTTAGGAACATTACACAACTACGGAGAAAGAAATGTTGGCTATAGTGTTCAGAATAAAAAAATTTCGATCTTATTTATTTACGTCAGCAACCATCTTTACAAACCACTCAGCCATTAAGTTCCTGATGAGTAAGAAGGACACAAAACCAAGATTAATCAGATGGGTGCTGCTGTTACAAGAATTCGACATTGATATTAAGGACAGAAAGGGAACTGAAAATCAGGTGGCTGATCACCTATCTAGATTAGAGAATCAGGAGATACAAGACCAAGAAGATGAAATCAGAGATGCATTTCTTGATGAAAGCTTATTCAAAGTTGAAGACAGGGAACCTTGGTAAGCAGACATAGTTAACTACTTAACTACCAAACAATTCCCTGGACACTTCAATTCTCAACAAAAGAAACGACTGGTTCACGATAGAAAATTCTATTTTGGGATGAACCGTTTCTTTACAAACAAGGCCTCAAGTCCATCATGTGTCGGTGCATTTCAGAGGGAGAGACACAACGCATCCTGGTTGAGTATCATGACTCTTCTTATAGAGGGCATTTTCGAGGGCAAAGAACCGCTGCAAAGGTTCTTCAAAGTGGATATATCTGGCCTAACCTCTTCAAGGATGCAAGGGAGTATGCTTTCAAGTGTGACCCTTGCCAATGCATAGGAAATATATCATCAAGGGATGTAATGCCTCTAAACAATATTCTTGAAGTCGAATTATTTAACATATGGGGCATCGATTTTATGGGACCTTTTCCCCTGTCATGCGGTCAACAATATATCCTGCTGGTAGTAAATTACATATCAAAATGGGTGGAAGTTGTGGCCTGTGACAAAAATGATGCAGCGACTGTTTCTAAATTTCTCACCAGGAACATTTTCACAAGATTTGGAACACCAAGAGCACTGATGAGTGACAAAGGTACGCATTTCATTAAACGCATCATTTCAAAATTTCTTGCAAATACAATGTCAAGCACAAGATTGCTACCGCATACCACCCGCAAACCAATGGTCAAGCTGAGGTATCTAATCGGGAAATAAAATCAATATTGGAAAAATTCATCAACGCATCATGGAAAGATTGGGTGCAGAGGCTGGACAAAGCACTTTGGGCCTATAGAACTACCTACAATACTCCATAGGTATGCCTCTATACTTCTTGGTATTCTGAAAAACCTGTCACTTACCCCTGGAGTTGAAGTACAAAGCTTTCTGGGCAGTAAAGAAGTTGAATTTAAACTTGGAAGCCGCGGGTGATCAACGCAAGCTTCAGCTCAATGAGCTTGAGGAATAGCGGTTGAACACATACGAGAACAACAAACTCTACAGGGAGAAAACCAAACGTTGGCACGACTAACACATCAGTAAGAAAGAGTTTGTTGTTGAGGAAAAAGTTTTATTATTCAATTCACGATCGCATTTGTTCCTAGGAAAATTAAAGTCAAGATTGTCAGGACCATTCATCATAAAAACAATCTTTCCTCACAGAGCAGTAGAGTTGACGCGAGAAGATGGCACAAATACATTCAAGGTAAATGGGCAAAGAGTGAAGCCCTACTTTGAAGATGGTGTAGAACGACAAAAGTCATCCCTCGTATTACGTGAAGCCAACTGAGGCTTGCGTCGAAGCCTCCCTGCGTTCAAATCGACACATACTCTAGGGATGCTTCTTTTACCTTTTTTTTTTTTTTTTTGCATTCTGTATTTTATGTCTGCATTTGTGTTTACTCTGATTGTTTGTTTGTCTTTACATTACGTTTTAAGCTGATTGATGATTGTTATTGCTTTTCTTATTTAAGAAAATTAATTAATAAAAAAAATGTGTACAACCGAAAGAAGCTTAGGATGGGAATAAGACTAATGCATTGGACTTAAGCCAACGCATGGCCCAAACCAAAAAGACGCGCCTAAGAAATGAAAAGCACTCGATTGCCTAGAGACCCTAGGCACGTCCTTTCATCTGCGTAATTAATAACGATGTCAGGTGCCGCCTGACGTCACCTCGCCCTCTCTAATAGGTCTATAAAAGGCTCCCTCTCGAAATTCTCTCTTCTTTCATCTCTTTCAACCCTACCTTGCAAAGTCCTTGTTTCCGAACCTTCGTCATCCCTTCGAACATAGCCGATACCTCGGTCAGCCCTTCAACAACAATGTCTTCAGCTTTTGACAGCCAAAACCAATCATAGAGCTACAGAGGTGGCTTGCCAATAAGCTCCTTTTCCTCTTCTTCCACTTCAATGTCGCCCCCCTCATCCCCTCGTTAAACCTTCCGACCAAGCCTTCACACGACAGATCTTCCTCCATCTCCCAGCGACCATCTCAGTCGAAGCCCCACGAAACCACCACAAAACCTAAGCCCAAAACCCCCCACAAACCAAGGCGGCAGTGCCCTTCTACCTCCACAGTTGCCAAAAAGCCCTACAAACAGCTCGCTCCACCACCGTTTATTCCGAATATCAGACTGGTGGGTGCAACGAATGACCCCATTCCAGCCCATCTCTACACTGCACCATCACCTGCCGTGCGGCCACATACCCCTCTACCATCCAACCCTTAGCCACAATCTTCCCCATTGAAGCGGAAGAAGCCAACTAATCCATCCAACTGCCCTCTCCTATCATCATCTTATCCCCGGGTCGTCGCATACCCCATCTGGCACCCCACCAATCACCCCCCTAAACCCACCTCTGATAATCCTGCGTCAGAGAAAAATAGTGCGAAGTTAGCTCGAAAAGACGAGCAAGGAGTTTTTGGAGCAATTTTGGCAAGCTTGAATCAAGGAAAAATCGAAGAGGAACAAGTGATGCGTCCCAACCCAATTGATGCATCACTTGAAATTGATGAAGCGGAGCGTTATGCGATGATGCTTGAAGCTGAATTGGAAGACGAAGAAAGAGAAAGGGAAGTTGGCCTGGACGAATAGCAACCTCGCCAATCTGATGCGGATGAAGGGCCATCAAAAGGAAAGAGAGTGATGAGAAAAAGAAAGTTAATTTTGGAGGATGAGGAAGAGCAGTTTACATCTGGTCCTAAGGGTGCTGTAGGATCTAAAGGCAACACTAGAGGGGGGTGAATAGGGTTGACTACCAATTTTTTTTTTATTTAAAATAATTTTATCTTCAAACAATGCTCAATAAGTTAACCCACTAATTTGATTAAAGAAAATTTATGCAAAACAAAACTTAAATCATGCAAGCTATGATAACTTCAAATTTAAAGACAATTTAATCAAGGATAAATTTAAATAACACACTAAAAATTAAATCATGCAATTTGGGAAGATTAAAAAAATTAACTAAGATAAGAAGTAAAAAATTGGAAAACAAGAAATAAAAGAGAGAGAGGAAAAGAAAACATCGGGAATTATAGTGGTTCGACAAATTGCCTACTCCACTCTCCAAGACTCCTTCTTGGGTATTTCATTAAGTGATCCTCTTGCAGGTGAGGACCAAACCGATACATGACCCTCTTTTTCCTAGGCTAAAGAGAAACCCAAGATCCTTTTTACTGGTTCAGGATTAAACTCTTTTTCTCACAACCCAAGGTGTACTCACACCTTAATATAATTCCTAAAAATTAAAAGAAAACCTCACAATATTACCTCTTGAAGGCTAAATACACAAGTTGAGCACTCAGAAAAAAAACTCACAAAAAAAACTCTAGGCCAATTTAGGAGCAAAGAGGACGAATTTGAGAGTAGAGAGAATTGAGAGCTTAAGACTTGATAGCTTTTGGTGTGTCGATGAAGAGTAAAATCAAGTCGAATTTATAGGCGAGGGGGATAAATTTTGGCCATTGGATATGATTGCAAATGAAGGGTGGAGATTGAATAAAAATAGAAAAGGAAAGGATTTGAAAAGGAATTTTGAAAGATTGGAATTATTGAGATTTGGAGAATAAAAAGGATTTGAAGGATGAAAATTTAGGAAATCAAATTTGAAACGGCTGAAATTTGGTGAGAATTTGGAGAAAATTTGATTAGGAAATTAAAGGAAAATAAGAGAATAAAAATGAAAATAAAAAATAGCTGGATGATATGAGCACCATGCGCACAGGGGAGGAGATTGAGCGTCACACGCCACATTCTGGGAAGAAATCGCAGGAACGTACGGCTCATGCGCGTGAAGTTGGGTGACCGCCACTTGTCATTATCTCATTCGTCCACGGTCGCCACGTCACTGCCACATCATGTGCCACGTCATCGCCATGTCAGCAAAAAGTGACCAGTTGGAGCGTCATGTAATCCGCCACATCATCAACATTGACTGTTTGTGTGCCACGTCAGCCGCCACATCGGATGCCACATGTCACTGCCACATTGGATTTTCGCTCCAATCTTCTTTTGCTTATACCTTTCTCGTTTGAACTTCGATTTGAGCAATTCAAATTGCGTTGGAATCGTCTTTCCGAGCTCTACAAGATAGTGTGAAACACTGAAAATGTTAGTACAAAAAATCTGAGTTTGTTATCATCAAAATATTTGGTTTGATTGAAGCCCTAAAGCTAACAGGTGCGATACATGAGAGCTGCTCAGAGTCAAGAGTGTTGGAAAAGGAATTGGAGAGGTACAAGCCTGCACGATAGGGGCGAAAGAAGTCTACCCTCTAAAAGGAATTGGAAAATGAATTAAGGGCACTTGCACGGGAAGCCAAAGTGCATAAGGTGGGAAAACGCAAGGTGACTGCCGCATTACCTAGAAAGACCAAAGGGAGGAAGTGCCAATTCAGTGACATCCTTACCGAGAAGGGCTTCTTCTCCGAACGTAACTCATTGCCTCCATATATAACCGAAACTATGAACGCAATGGGCTAGAGTCAGCTATGCGTTGGGCACATGAAGATTTGGCCCAATCTTGTCCGCTAATTCTATAGCAGTGAGTTTGATAAGGAGAGAAATACGACACTTGTTGATGACGTCTTGGTGTGCTTCTCAGCCAACAAAATCAATGAAGTGTTCAATATTGAAAACAACCCGGACGCAGAAGGAAATTACATCTTGGAACATCCAATGCCAAGTCAGTTAGAAGATGCGTTAAGAGTGGTGGCCAAACCTGGAAGCACATGGCAAACATCAAGAAGTGGAGTAATGACCTTAGCTTCCAGGAATCTGAAACTGGATGCAAACTTGTGGTTATACTTGATTAAGAAAAGTATCATGCCTACAACACATGATGAAACATTCTCGAGAGAACGCGTCCTGGCGACTTATTGCATCATGTAGCGCATTCCTCTAGACATAGGGAGGATAATCATGGACCAGATAAAAGCCATCAAAGCAAAACCATGAGGACAACTTTAATTTCCTTGGCTGATTTGTGCGCTGTGTGAACGTGGGGCATCCCTTTGGAAGATGATTATGAGGAGATCGATGGTCTGATGGACATCAAGTTAATCAAGCGTCTACTTTGTGGTTCGCCACACCAGCCTGCCCTACCTCGTAAAAATGCGGCAGCAAGACCTCGATCCTCCCAACGCGTCCCCAAAAGAAGACGCGTTCGGATAATTGAACATAGCGATGATGCTTCAGAAAATGAACAAGATTACGAAGCGGAGCATGCATTTAATGATGAAGAAGCACGGCTAGAATTAAACATCCCTTTTCCAAACTCACCTTTGGCCCCGTAAGAAGATATTCTTGATCTAATGCAGCACGATAATACCAACCTAGATCAAGAAATCCCTAGTCCCCTTCCTCTCTCCTTACCATTTTCAATTCCAACTTTTATCCCTCCTCACATTATTTTTGAACCAACTGGGTTAGGGATAAGCAACGCAGGAAATTCTGAAGACCCAGTTGAAAGAGCTGAAGAACCAGCACCGCCGCAACCAAGCACTGATCTTGATGAGTTGAAAACTTTCATTAGCGATCAACTCAGACCACTGGTTGCGTCCATTGAAACACTTTAACAGCAAAATAGGGTTCTAAGGGACTACATACGGTAGAAAACAAGAAGAATGCAGGAGCAGTTCGTCTATACAACGCAATATATCAACCAGGTCCTGGTTGGGATGTTTGCCTTGCCATCGCTACCTGCCCACCTAAGGAACCCTATGCGCTTCATGAATGAATACACTGCAGAAGAACGCGGGGATGACATGCCAACACAATAAATTTAGGGGTGTTGGTTACTTTGTTTTATTTATTGATGTTTTATATTTGTTTATTGTGTTTGTTTTATTCCATTACTGAGTTATCAATGAAATGAATGAAATTTCCATCATTTTTCATCTTTGTGTTTGTCCTTAGCATACCTTTTTTGTTCTTTGGCTATTTTTCTTGTCTTGTGCGTTGTTTTACCTCAAGGATATTAGTAATACGAAACTAAATACAGTGTAGGCGTTAAGAAAATCAACAAAACCTGAACTTTTCTAAAGAGTCTACATGTTTTCTTTCTAACGCATGCAAGCCCTAAATCAAAACTCCTTTTGAAATTCTCAAAGCCTTTTCGAAATTTTGTTTCTCTTTTAGCAATGAGGATTTAGCTAATCTCCAAAATTTGGGGGGTGAGGGAAATCCAAGTTAAGACGCATTTATTGAGTAAGTTCATCAAAAAGAGAGGAAACAAAATAGAAAGATGTTAAACGCAAACTCCTCTATCAATACTCTATAAAAGAAACCTCAAATTGGCATGAGCAAAAAAAAAAAAAAAAAAATTGGAACAGGCACTTAGCTGTAGTTGGATGCTCGCATGACACCTGGTGAGGCAAGCCAAAACGAAATTAAGTCTCCTAGACCAATGTGTCCCAAAACTCCGTTATCTAGTTTAAAGAAGTTGTATCTTGAAACGCATACATGCTAGATATGAGTTTAGTTGTGAAGGGCTCTCACCCGTAGTTGGATGCTCGCATGACACCCATGAGGACAAGCCAAAATGAAAGTGGGATACCTGGAACAACGCATGGGTAACCCAGAATTCATACTTTTTTTACCGGCATACTATTTTAAAAGGAAAAGCATCTAACGCATTGCTGGTTTAGAAAAAAACGAGAATGTTTTGAGAAACGAAAGGAGTTGTTGACAAAAGACTTGCTGGACCTGAAATAAAACATTCTTCCTTTTAGAAAAGAATCAACCTGCGTTACATTTTCTAAACTTCAGTCTCAAGCTTATAAGTGAATATGATGAGAGGTGAACCCTGCACACTTAAGACAATGGAGATAACGAAGAATTATTTATGGAATGCTCGAGGACAAGCATTGTTCAAATTTGGGGGTGTGATAACTTGTAGAAATACAAGTTATTGTGACTCAAAAGTTGGAACAATTAGGGTCTTTAATAATAAAATCTCATCATTTTTAGAGAAAACACATGGAATTACTCAAACACTATCAAACTCATACAAAAGAATGTTTATTGCTAAAATACTGCGGCGCTAACGCATGATATTGTAGGATTTCAACAAAGATTCTAAGTGTCGCAGGTAATGTCAAATGCATGGGCATGTGTCGGAGGGATTCAACGTAAGGAAGATTCATTGATTCAGGCTGTTTGTATCAAATCACCGCTTGTAAGCATGGGCATCTGTAGCTGACAGCGTCTAAAAAGCATCTAAGTGTTAGGCGGCTGACCAGGGTATGAAATTTAATGTTGCCCCATCATCAAGTTGGAGAAGACTAATGCCTATAAATAGAAGAAATCCCACCAGATGAAGAGATCTTAACTCATTGTATAATTCTGAAATTTTGAGACTTTAGAGTTGTGTTGTGGTGACGAGAAGAACACGAGATGGAAGATAACCACCACCACCACCGATCAAGGAGTGGAGAAAGCTGAGCTTGAGAGAGAAATTTCTTCCATTTCCTCTACAAGTGGTTGTACACAAATTAGAATTTAGCCAAAGAGGACAAGAGATTGTACTCTACGGATTGACTCCATTCATTTCATCTGACTTATCATTTTCATCATCTCATTTTATTGAGTATTGGTTTTGTAAAGACAATCAGTTTCTTTATAAATTCACATATTTGATCTATCTCACTTCGCCACTATTTATTTCTTGCTTTATGTTAGATGTATCTATAACTTCATGCAAAATCCAATTCTAAACGCTTAAGCCAACTAAATCACTTGGTAAAAGCCGCTTTAGCTTGAATTATTCGAGAGAATAAGCAAGTTAGCATTAAGTTAGAAATGCTTGGTACATCTAGAGATAGACGCACTAGTGTTTTATTGCATCCTGTGACTAACGCATACATTCTAGAGATAGGGTATTGTATGACATTCGCATTGAGAAGTGTCAAATAGAAGTCTAACGCATAAACAGAGATAAACAAGTCATCTCATTTGCATCATATTCTTATTCGTGTACATCTAACTTAGATCGACACATATCCCCTGCATTAAACTCCATTTTCCACGACCCCTTATTTTCTACTTGACCCTTTTATATCTTTTTGCACACACACAACAGCTTAGTGTAAATAACTCATTTCTGTATTCACTTAGGATGTTTCTACAACAGCTACAACACAAGGTCTACGTTAGCTTTAATCTGAATCCCTGAGTTCGACCCTGGACTTACTAGGAACCTGAGTTGGATTTATACTTGGATCTGATTCAAGAAAACTTGAACGTCTACAGAGTGTCATACGTCCTATTGCACATTACTAACGCATCACTAACGCATCAATGCATCATTTACATTTATACATTTTCCAATTACTTTATACAATACATTTCTAAGCTCGCATCACGAATTCAACGAACAACAATTGCATCACATAGTCGAACATATGTGTATGGTCCACCAAATACAAACACGTCACACAGTTGAACAGATGTTTATGGTGCTCACACAAGAAAACAAAGCACAAACTTAGGTGTTGGGGCACTCGCATCACGAGACTCGCCATGCAGTCCATGGATTATAGCACGAAGTCACATAGACTTATCACACAAATTGGTACACATAACACTGCAGCTCAATAGATATGACACGAAGTCACACAGACATATCACACAGATTGGTTTACAAATCCCATTGCTTCAGGCTTGTGTCATGCACATTTGCGTCACACAGACTAACAATGTGCACAACACACTTTAAACAAATATCACACAAATTACAATATGGCAACAAATCAATTTATTGACACTAAGTTGAACTCAGTTACGAGTAAAGCATAACAAGCCACTCTAAATTTATCGTTAGAAAACCCCTTACCTCCAATCAAAACCAAGACTAATGAGGCAATCTCCATTCTTACTTGTAGAAACCACGTTTCAAGACTTTACCAAAAATGTCAATATTAAACTTGAACTCCAACATCCACAAACTATGAAACTCCATGATTAAAACTCGAATCTAATGAAACAAATTCACTTTAGAAACTTAAAACACTCACACAAATGTCTCTTGATCCAAAACTTCTAAGCTCCACCGATCCTAAATCGAATTTAAATAAGAATGTGAAATATAAAGGTAAATCCAACGAAAACCCAGCAACCACAATAATATTTAAAGAGACAAACAATCTTATCCCTCACCAAAACGTCACACAAACATCTTTGAACCGCTAGACATTTGTTGAAACCTTCAATAATCTCTGATCCTAACCTGTAAATACCATGAGTAATTCGTCTTAGGCCAACCATACCAAGAAAAGTCTAAAACATAACGAAAAACTCACAATTTTTACAAAACTTACTTTAATGGTTGATGGTTGGTGCCTTAGACAACCCCTAGCGGTGACTGTGCGAACGGCGATGTCGGAACAATTGAGATTGGTAAAGAGTGATCAGAAACTAGCAACGGTTATGGAAAAACCTGTTGGAAGCGTGTGATAGACAATCACAAATAAATAATCAACAAACGATTATTTGAGAGGAAACAAAAACACTTTTAATTGAAAGACTCTTCAAACTTAGTTCACACTTTTGATTGAACTCTTTTTGTGTGTTCTTCTCTACACACTTGGATATATCAACAATGCCAATGTCAATCTTATTTATAGGATTGTCATGGGTAAATTTAAATACATAACTCATACCCTAATTAAATATACATGGAACTATTAAAATCCTACACTTAATTTATGTGAAACTCTACTAAATTAATTCTTACATTAACATACTTAATTAACATTCCTACATTAACATACATAATTAACTCTTTTTTAATTTTTTCAACTCTCATAAATTAATTCATCTATAACCTCTCATAAATTAATATTCTTAATTAACCCACATCCTTAAATTCATCTGTAACTTATCTAGTTAAATAAAACATGTTTAACTTTCAACATCCTCCTTAAACATGTTTTCTGAAAACACCAAGCAAAGTTCTTAACTTATTAAACACATCAACTTTGAGTGGCTTTGTGAAAATATCTGCAATTTGATCTTCAATCTTTACATATTCAACTTAAACCTCCTTTCTTGAAAGGCAATCTCTGATAAAATGAATTCTTGTATCAATGTGCTTGCTACGATCATGAAACACTAGATTCTTTGCTAGAGTAATTGTTCATTTATTATCTACATGGATCACAATTGCATCGTCTTGCAAAACTCCAATTGTCTTCAGCAAATTCCTTAACCAAATTACATGACGAATACATGAGGCTGCAACAACATATTCTACCTCACAGGTAGATAATGTCACAATAGGTTGCTTCTTAGAACTCCAAGTAAATGCAGTATTACCAACAAAGAACACATCCACTTGTACTTTTTCGGTCATTAACATCTTCAGCCCAGTCATTATCACAATAACCTTCAAGCTTGAATTCTTTAGGTGGAGAATAAAGTAATTAATTAAGCGTACCTTTGAGGCAACGAAGAATTCTCTTTGCCACTTTCGAATGAGTAATTGTAGGAGATTCCATAAATTGACTCACCAATCCAACGCTAAAAAGAATATTTGGTCGTGTGCAAGTCAAATATCTCAAACTTCCAATTAAGCTTTTGAAATATGAAGGATCGACAACATCTCCTCTTCATATTTGGACAGTTTTATCCCAACTTCAATTGGAGTTGTGACAAGATTAGATCAATCTTGAACTTCTCTAGAATTTTTCTAGGATATCGTTCTTAAGTGATAAAAATACCTTCCTCTGACTGCTTCACTTCAATGCCAAAATAATATGACATTATTCTAATATCTATCATTTCAAATTTTTGGATCATTTCCTTTTTGAGATCTTCAAACATACTTGCACAATTTCTGGTAAAAATTAAGTCATCCACATGCAGACAAACCAACAAATATCTCCACGATCATTAGTCTTAATATATTGAGAATTTTCATAAGGGCATCTCAAATATCCATTGTCAAGGAAATATCTGTTGATTATGCCATTCCACATTCTAGGCGCTTGTTTCATTTCATATAACACATTCTTTAATTTCAAGACTTTATTGTCTTGTCCTTTCACAACATAGCCAAAAAGTTGTTCTAAGTATACTTCTTCTTCCAAATATTCATTCAAGAATGCTAATTTAACATCCAATTAAAAGATATTCCATTTACTTTGAGCAGTAATTGCAATTAACAACCTTATGGTTTCTAAGCGAGCAACGGGAGCAAATACATCATCATAGTTCATACCTTTTTCTTTGCGAGTAGCTTTTTGCAACTAATTTTGCCTTATGCTTCTCCACTTCTCCCTTTTTCATTTCATTTTGCTCGAATACTCATTTGACACCGATTGCTTTCTTTCCACTTGGAAGAGTAGAAAGTTCCCATGTATCATTCTTCTTTATGGCCTTTATCTCTTCATCCATGGCAGTCTTCCATTTTTCATTTTGCAAAGCTTCTTCAAAATTCAAAGGCTCACTGTCACCAAATAGACAAAAAAGAGTGAGATTATTAATACTTTGACTTAACCCTTCCATCTCATCATATATGTATCGTAAGCTTCTCATGCCACGAGGTCCTTCACTTAAACTTGTAGATGATGAAGGTGTGTGCTTTGTTGTGGAGTGATTGGCGACATTGGTGATGTTGATGAAGAAGTAATGTCACTAGACTCATCATCATCATTAGAAAAAAGTAAAAACTTATAGTATTTTGGTTCATCATTCCAATTCCACATTGTTTCTCATCAAACACAACATCTCTACTTGCCACTGTCTTCTCTGTTGCAAAATTATAAAGTTTGTAGCCTTTTGAGCTTGTATCATAGCCAACAAAAATAAGCTTCTCACTTTTATCATCGAGCTTCCTACGCTTTTGATAAGGTATATATGCATAAGCGATACTTCCAAATACTCTCAAATGAGCAATGAATGGTGTTCTTCCTGTCTATGCTTGTTGAGGAATTTTGTTCAACAAACTTTTAGTAGGAGAATGATTGGACCAGTATACAGCACATTCAACAGCTTGTGCCCAAAATTCTTTTGGCATCTTCTTACTTTTCAACATGCTTCGAGCCATATTGAGTATCGTTCTATTCTTCCTCTCAACAACACTATTTTGTTAAGGAGTCTATGGAACTGTCATAGGCCGATGAATTCCATGTTCTGCGCAAAAATCTTTGAATTCATTTGAAGTGAATTCTCCTCCCCTGTCTGATTTCAAGGCTTTTAGGTACTAACCACTTTCTTTTTCAACAAGAGCTTTAAATCTCTTGAACATGCCAAATACTTATGATTTCTCCTTGACAAAATAAATCCAAGTTTTTCGATTGAAATCATCATAAATAATAAGAAATAATTATTCTTACCAAAAGAACTTGGTTTAATTCGTCCACAAAGATCAGTGTGAACTAACTCTAGTGGTCTCCTTGCTCTTGAAGAAGATTCTTGTGAAAAACTCTTCCTTGCTTGCTTGCCATTAAAACAACCTTCACAAAATTGATCTGGATGTTTGACATATGGCAGTCCTTTCACCATGTTCTTCCTTGCTAATAGTCTTAAGCCATCAAAGTTTAAATGCCCAAGTCTCAAATGCCAAATCCAAGATGGATCTTTCAAACAATGACTTCAAACATTTAGTAACATCAGTTTGAATGTTTAATAAAAATATTCTATTCTTCGTCATTTGCACTTTAGCAATCATATTATCACGATTATCCCTTATCGAGAGACTATAATTCTTCACCAAAATATTATAGCCTTTCTATAAGACTTTTCCCAAACTCAAAATATTGTTCTTCATATCAGGCACATAATAAACATCAGAGATTCTCATGCTTCCCATTCTTCAAGTTGATCAAAATCTTACATTTTCCTTTGACAGGAATTTTTGTGGCATCACAAATATGATATTACCACCAACAAATTCATCAAGTTCCACAAATATTGACTTACATCTACACATGTGATTGCTTGAATTGCTATTAAGATACCATGCATTATTTTCACATGTTTCTTCACTTTTGCATGCTAGAAGCAAAGATGACTCACCGCTTTCTTCATCTTTCTCAGATAATTTGCATTTTCTTCTACTTTATTCCTATATTCCCAGGAATAATGGCCAAAGTTATGGCAGTTATAACATCCAACCTGTCTTTTATCATATCTTTGTCCATTATTTGATCTTTATCCATTTGACCTCGAATAATTTTGTCTTCCACGACCTCTTGATGAATTAGAGTTTGAATTACTCTCATCAAATTTTCTTTGACCATAATTTCCTTAACCTCAACCTCTGAAGTCACCACGTCCACAGTTGTTACCACATCCTTGACCTCGATTGCCTTTTTCTTGGCTATCTACTTTATCTCCCAACTACAACTTTGACTAAAAAGTTGCTATGTTGTTTGTTTGTTCTTCTTGAGAAGCTACTCTTTATGGGCTTGTAAGGAACCCATAAGTTGATCAATGGACATTGTACTCAAATCCTTTGATTCTTCAATAGCTACAATGATGAAATTGAATTTTTCATCCAATGAGCAAAATATCTTTTCTACCACTTGCTCATCATCTATCGTCTCACTATTTCTTTTCATTTCATTTACTACTGCTAGCAATCTTAAAGTATAATCTGAAATCAATTCAGATTCCTTCATATGTAGTGATTCATAATCTCACCTCACAATTTTTTGAGGTGAACCTTCTTGACTCGATCTACTCCTTTATATGTATTCTCCAAAATTTTTCATGCTTGATGTGCAGTAGTTGCTCTAGAAATTTTCCCAAAATTTGGATCATCGATGGCTTGATGAATGATGGTGAGAGCTTTTTGGTCTTTCTTTCTTGTATTTTGCAAAGCTTTTCGTTGAGCTTGATTTAAAGTCACACTACTTTCTAGTTCTTCATAACCATTATTGACAATGTCCTATACATCTTGTGAACTAAGTAGAACTTTCATATGAATACACCAACTGCTATAATTTTCTTTCATAAGTCGAGACACTTGGAAGGGAACCAAATTATTATTTGTCATTGCAAAATGATCATTGTTTTTCAAATTCAAGCTCTGATACCACTCTATTGAAAGCGTGTGATGGACACTCACAAATAAATAACAACAAACGATTATTTGAGAGGAAACAAAAATACTTTTAATTGAAAGACTCTTCAAACTTGTTCACACTTTTGATTGAACTCTCTTTGTGTGTTCTTCTCTACACTTGACATCCTATTTATAAATTAAAATCCTACACTTAATTGATGTGAAACTCTACTAAATTAACTCTTTCGTTAACATAATTAACACTCATCTTTTAATTTTTTAAACTCTCATAAATTAATTCATCTATAACATCTCATAAATTAATATGCTTAATCAATCCACATCCTTAAATTCATCTGTAACTTATCTAGTTCAATAAAACATGTTTAACTTTCAAGAGAACCCGATGACGGAGATGATCGGCATAGCTTTCACATGACTCCAAGATAGAGAATGAAACCCACAACCCAACGGTACACGGTGGCGAACAGAAGAGGGCACGACGGCAAGTGGTGTGGCGGTTGGTAGCGTGCAGTAGTCGACATCCTACGGTGGAGACGGCGGCGTACGATGGCTGGAAAGCAGGTTCCTGGGGGCCGCACCTAAAGAAAAAATAAATTGATGATTTATTTTTTAGTTTTTTATTTTTTAAGTGCAAGTTACCAAACCCTAACTTTGATCATTCCAAATCCCATTCTTTTCAGACCCTATTTGACCGAGACTCTTCCAAATTTAACCAAAATTTATAAATTCTCCATAAATATTTAAATTAACCTCAATCCAAATAATTGGGGATTTATAATCCAAGACTAAAATTTCGGCCGTTACAACTAATTTGTTACTACCCTACTATGTGTAGTTGAAATTGTTCTTGATTTATTTTATTTTACATAAGAAAGGTTGAAATATAATGGAGTACATTCTTTAAAAATTGTCAAATAATTTTTTAATGTCTAATAAGTTGGTGGTTTTCAGATTTTTTTCTCTAGCTAAAGATTAGCTTAAGTTTAAAATATAAAATTAAAGGCAATTATATCATTATAAAAAAAAACATTGTGCATAAATAGAAAAGATGCATGAATTTCTCACAAATTAGCTTTAGTTTATACATATAGCGTTGTATTTTTAATAAATACAATGATGTCTTAAATATATGAAAGTAAACATTACTCGATTTGAAATCGATAAGCAACGTTGTCAAGAAAATAATAAAATTTGGGTCAAAGATAGCAACCAAAGACACAATAGGCTTAAAAGGAAGAGTTGACTCAGGTCAAGGCCAAGACCGATCCTAGTAAAATAATTAATGAAGCATGCTCCTACATGCGCAACCTAATGATATATGAAGGATTCATCCTAAGAGCAGCTCCGAAACTGGTAAAACAACCTAGGTTATATGCTTCTAGAAATATATCATTATAACTTGAGGGAAAATAAGTTCATTTTTCACGCACAAATTCTAAATTTGTTATACTTATCCACTTGTTGACTTAGCAATAGAGGATGTGTGAAAAGTATCACACTGTTGTGCAAAACTTCTATATATTTTGTCGTTCATATTTTTTTTCCTTATCAAATCAAGTTTATTATTACTATCACGTAAAGTTAAGACTTTTTTTTTTTTATGTTTATTTTCACGATACAAAGTCAGGTGATTGTGCTAAAGATAAACCAAGTGCACATGGACAAGAGTAAGTATTTATCACTTAAAAATTGTATTTATCATTAAAAAGGAATAGCTCATATTGGTCTGTCTAGCCATGCTTAAGGATGTTGCAGCCTATTTTTGATGGAGTAATTATGAGTTAAAAAAAATGCTAAATGCAAAGTTTTCCTTAAATCTTTAGGAAAAGCTTCTATAGATTTTAATAGTTATAATTATCACAGATAAAATTTATCTACATTAATATTGTTTTCATTGTTCATCTTTATCGAATATGTAAACTCAAACACAAAACAAAGAACCTAAACACTCTTGTACCATGTAATAAAAACTAACAGATGAAGACAACGAAAGATAGAAATAAGAAAAAAGAATATTGCAAGAGAGGATCCAGGGTTTCGATTGAGTTATTTGTTCATTGAAATGGAAAGATTACGAGTATTTATAAGAAAAATAAAAACAATTACTAATGCACTAACTTCTACCACCAACAGTCTAACATTGAAATTCTTCATCATCATTCCCACTGAGTTGTTTGGCCAATTCCCTTCAATTTAGGAGACACTACCCTAAATTAAACTTGTAAACATAAGTTAAAAATAATAAATTATTGGCACAAAAAAACTCACACACAAGTCTTGAGTGCATTGCTAGCCGATTCCTTTGGTTTGGATTTTTCGTTAGAGTTGACTTGCGTGAAATTACTAGCATCGGTGTGGTGCCGAGCCGAGTACACTCTGGTGCCTTAATTGGTACATGGAGCATTTAGTTTAACTAAGCACATAGAGTGTTAATGTTTTCTCATTTGGACTTACTTACTTATCTCTTTATTTGGATTGTCAAAATGAGGCTATTTATAAGGCATTTCTTCTGACACCTGCTTAGAGTTCCATGTAACGCTGGGGTGTCAAGATGAATGTAGCCCTCAAGGTTATAGAGCGTTGGTGCTAAGCTCGAGTCAGTTGTTATTTCTCATTTGGTGAAATTCCATGAGCTCGAGCGGTCGACTTGGATCCCAGAGGGGTTTAACTTTTCCCTTTTTGGGACACACGATCTGTCATGCAACCTGCCAATTTTTTTTAGCTTTGGGCTCGCCTATAGGCTTTGATCATTCCCTAAGATAATCCTCAACCAAAACTAATTTTATTAGAGTAATTGCAACGAATAACACTTTGAGGGCTAATAATTAAATGTATAACAACATTTTTAAATAATAACAAATGTGGCAAAATTTGTTGGTGATAGACACTATTGCTGATAGACTTCTATTAGTGATAGTCTCTATCACTATAGACTATTACTAATAGACTTTATTAGTTTATCACTAATAGATTATGAGAGTTTGATATAAATTTTGTTATATTTATAAATATTTTTGTATTATACTATATCTATCAATACGTTAAGTCTGATTGCTATATTTGCAACAGTCCCATTTAATTATTTATAAATTAAGTTTGTACTAATTCCAAACAATTTGGCGTACGCCCAATTTTTTGTATACTGTATTTCTCTCCAAAGTCTAATATATTTGTTAATTTTTAGCCAATTATTGAAAGTCTGCTGTATTGAAAATAATAATTAAAAAAAAAAACTCTGCTGTATGGATCGTTAGCGGATTTTTTATTTTAATATTGTTCTTTGAAAAAATTATTAGAAAAATATAGTAATTTTAGAAGTATTTAGAAAAATATGATAGTATGGCAGGCATTTAGAAAATTGAGATGGGTAGCTCGAGATTTGGACTCTCGACCAAAGTAGGTCGAAAGTTCAACTCTCAACTAAGCCCTTTTTTTTTTTTTTTTTTGACCTCTTCCACGCTAGTATTTTTTTATATATAATGTTTGCCTTTAAAAATTAAAATAGGCCAATGGTTGGTTGGTTTGGTCTTAAATTTAAAGTTGTAGTGTCTCTCTTTTAGTCCTTGGTTCCTCTCATGGGATGTAGCTTTTATTTTTGTTTTGTTTCGTTTTTAAAATTTAGCGTATTTGACATAGTTTCCTAACCTTTTATAAAGTATCTAAAAAATTATACAATTTCCCTTTTGTGTTTAATAAGGTAATATCACATTTAAATTATGAAATAATTTTTTTGAAAAAGTTCTCATATTAAATAATTTAATTTATCATCTAGGTGGATTTGGTTTCAAATTAGGTTTTTATTTGACTTTTTTTCATCAAAACTCTATCAAAATCCGTTAAACATTTACTTTATCATTTAGGCCGATTGACCTATAATATTTGAGTTTTATAATTAATTAAATTGACTTGATGAAAAATGAAAGAGAGATGAAGAAGAGAAATGAGGGAATGAAGAAGAAAAAGATTAAGAAATGATAGAAAGAGAAAGGGAAAGAAAAAAGAGAGATAAATGTAACGATTTAGGTCCTAAACTTTACTATGTAACAAATTTAGTTTCTTGTATATTAAATTTTATAATAATTTAGTCTCTATCGTAGAAATTAGTGTTAATATTTTTTTTGCATAAATAAACCGATGAACAAATTAGAGACTCAATGTTTTTATATATTAAATTATCTACATAATAAATTAATAAAATTTGACATCTAATTTGGATGAATTTTATCCTATTTTAGTGATTGATTATAGGGTTACCATTAGTTTGATTTCCCCTCTTACCCCTTTTAATTGACGGTAGATATAGGGAGATCGTAGGTAATTTCACATTTAAACTATTAAATAATTTTTTTTTAAAAAATACCATATTAAATACTTTGTTTTATCATTACAAATAATGATACTTTGTTTTATCCTACCAGTTTCATCGTACTGACCAAGGACAGATACAACTCATGGATGCTTCAATCTTTATTCGGTAGGACAAAAAAGGAGACTATTGGCACTACGTGCTAAGAAACTTGCAATCGAGGTTTCACAATATTACAATTTTACTCTTTACATTTTTTCATCTTTAGTGTTAATGTATGTTAATAAATTTAAATTAAATAAACGAATTATAATTAATTAAGTTTCACTATTTTTCATCACTTTTAAAATTCAATTTAAAATTTCACCTCATAGTTATTTTAAATCGATTGTGATTAAAAATGTAAATCATTTAGTCTAGGGACCAAATTGAAACAAAAATCAAATCTTAAGTGTAAAATTATAATATTACTAATTTGAGCTTTATAATTTAGTAGTTAGTAATTATTGAATTATATATTAGCTTTTATTTCTAATTGCATCAAACCATAAAGTTTGTTTTATTTACAACATTTGATTAATTTTAGATTTTACTATAATTTTTAATTGTGTTCACATTATGTTTAAAGATATATAAATTATCTTTATCTAAGAAAAGATATATAAATGAAATGATTCAATTTGAATTTTTTGAATTAACTTATTGGTTTAAGAAAGAAGAAAGTGAAAAAAATGTGAATCATGAGTGGAGATTATTAGAAATTGGAAGAGAAGAGAAGAGAGAATATAATTATTGTAAAACTACAATATTTTTTAAAAATATTTTTAAAAGTAACACATTTTCATAAATTTTTTTAGAAACTTACGATATAATTCCAAATCTCTTGATCTTTAGCAGTGTAATTATTTATTTATTTATTTTTAATTTAATTTAATTTATTCATAAAGAATTAGTTGTTGTAGCTTTTCAACTAGTAATGAATTATATCTTCAACCTCAGTTTGTGTGCACTTTTGATTTAAACTTCTCTCACTTTTATCCAATTTACGAGAAGCAGTTACTTTAAACCTAACTCTTAACGCTTCTTTAATGATGTTTTACTTCTAACAACTAAAAGGATTAAATGTATTAGAATTCTTGAAACCGTTTGGCTATTGAAAATTGCCCCAACAAAATTGAAATAAATTCAAAGGGTACACAATTTATAATTTAATTATTTTTTTAAGAAAAATTCTTATAAATAGAAAAATTACAAAAATATTTATATTTTATAGTATAAAAAAAATACAAAACCATTTTATACTTTTGAAATTTTTTACCAGGATAAATATTTTTAGATATTTTTTTTTATATTTAAAAAGGTCCACTTTTTAATAATGTACTTTTATCATGTTTATCTTCGTCTCTTTTATCTTAAACTTTGGTGATTTATTTTAGTCATCGTACTTCTAACTTTTAGTTTATTTTGATCATTGTAGATTTTAAAATGACCATTTTTGACATTTGGAAAAATGAAATAAAAACGAAAGTGAGGGACCAAAATAGTCTTTTTTTTTAATTACATATACCAAACTCTGTATTTTGAAGAATATGGACCAGACGAACTAAAGTTGAAACTATAAACGTCAAAGTAAGGAAAAATATTTTTTGATCTCTAAGTTCCAAAATGTTACAATTTTATCTTTAAAGTTTGGGTCTTTTCAATTTGGTTAATATGTTTCAAGATTTACATTTTAATTTCGAGTTTTCATAAATATTCATTTCAGTCTTTCGTGTTAATGTATAAAAAAAATTCTAATAATTAATTAAGTGTCACTATTTTAAATAAGTGTAGATCTTGAAATCTAATGATGCAATTGAAATAAAATTCTAGCCTTAAGTTTAAAATTGTAACGTCTAGAACTTCAGGAATATCCAAACATAAACTAAAAATATATTTTTCTTAATATTTTAAAAACACAAAGACCAAAATAAATTAAGGTCACTTTTACCTTAGTAAAAACTTAATAAATCAATGATAATTTGAAAAGTGGGCGCATTTGATAACGTTATGTATAGTTTACTTGTGTTCTGAAACCGTACCGATATGTAGGGACCACTTCTAAATCTATAATAAAAATGCAAATGTACCGACGAGCAAAGGATACTCAAATCCAATTGTATTTAAAAGTTATGTCAGATATTGTTACTGTCACTGTTACAACATAAAAATTATGTCCAAATTATGTTTTTTCATTACTGTTGTTACAACATAAAAATTCCAAATTTGTTTTTTCATTACTGTTGTTGTTTGATGTAACGACATAAATGTAAATTCATAATTCTAAGTAAACATGATAAAAAACAATCTAATTAGATTTGTAATCATAGTCTATTACGATTGATCTACCAGTGAGATTCTATTACCATTATACTAATTTTCTTTAAGAATGAGTAAACGTGGCAAAACTACATTAAGAATAGCCTCGAAAAAAAAAAAAAAAAACAATTACATCACTAAAGTCTTAAAAGAAGAAGAAGGGGGAAAAAAGAAGAGGAAAAAAAATGGTGTAAACGTGAAGGGGTGAATGCGATGGGTCCAGCTTCCGCACCCCTTCAAGGGCTGTAACAGGGAAGCTGTTGAGTTTGAAGCTCCTCAATTCTACATTTTTGTTGCCTTTTCTCTTCCTTTACTCATACCTTCCTTCCACTTTCTTCTTTTCCCAACAATCACCAACCAATTTTATTCCCAAATTCAATCTCTCTATGAAATTCTACTTTCCCCCAATATGTTCAATTTTGAAGATGAACTCATAATTGAACCAGGATTTTCATGGTTAATCTGGATTCAGCTTCTTGTTATTCTCCTCATCTTCATCCTTTGTTGTCTTACCATCTTCGCTATTGATTTCTCCAAAACCAATACTACTGATATCAACTCCACTGCCGCCATTGCCTCCTCTTCCACTACTCGCTTCCTTTCTCACAACGGGAAGAACATTCATCCTAACCACAACATCGGAATTGACCCTAATCCACCGCGGAATGCGCAGGTATGCCGTTTCTCGGCTTGTCTTTTTTAACGACCAGTGTAAGAATCTTTGTTATGTGTAGCTGGTGTAAGAAATTTTTCGATTATGTCGAGAATTAGGGTCTAGGAGTTCTCTTATGCAGAATTCAGTCAAATCTGTTGGTGTTTTTTTCACTCTACTTTCCAATTTTGGATTTCTAGATTCCGCCATAGCTACGGCATCAATTGCATGGTTGTTTCCACCTAGATTTATCAGCTTTTTGCTGGCTAATGGGCGAGAATATATGGCATTGAATATTTCGTTTAGATTACATAGGAAAATTCGTGTTGATAGTGTCAAGAGGTCTCCTGTGATGCTTGGAAATTAGGGAGGTTTTTCAATTTTATAAAGAGTTGGTTACCCGTGCGAGCTTTGCCATCTGTCTAGTGCCCAAAATTTACTTTGATTCAACTACATTCTCCAACGTAAAGCCAAACTTCTTGGGTAGTAGGACAAAGAACGAAAAACCTGCTCTAAGGCCCTGCGAAACTGTAATATTTGCACAATTGGGTGGGTGGAGATTTCTGCTGGAAGCTCTTACTTGCTTCTTCTACCTATTCGAAAGGATGCAATATGAAAAATTAGGTCAGAAATTGTGTCAGGTGAGTTTCTCATTGAGGCACGCTGCAAGTGAACACTAGGCATGGAGGTTGAGATACAGACCATGTTGCCAACAGGTAGCTAAAAATTTTGGAACTGAATTTCTTTAATAACTTTGATCGTGCTATGTGCTCGAGCTGGATGTTGCTGAAGCTCACCCAAAATTGCATTGCATCAGAATCTTGCAGCTATTGGTCAATAACAGAATTTACAATTGGAACTTGTCCATAGCACAGTATAGGGGGGATGTCTTCCATAGACAATGAAGAAAGGGATTCCTGGTGAAATTGTGGAAAGTGGCATTACACCAAAGTTCTACTAGGAATATCTAGAAATGGCTCAGAAAAATTGTATCTGAGATGATGGAGAAGGAAAACCCATGTAAGCGGCCTTGTGATTTTACTGAATGAAGACGCCGGCCATAGAGTGAGTAATAAATAGATGGTGCAAATGACAAAATTGACATCAGCAATCTGCCAGACCTTCCTCCAAAGGGCTTGGAATCCATACATTTGTTAACTTCACTTCATTCTGAACCAAACGCTTTATGGATCTCTCCAACCAAGTAGACACGACACTTTACTCCATCTCCTTCTATGCAATGGTAATGGATTGATGGCTTCTATGTCACGGATGCAATTCTGATCTCAAAGAAGAAAATAATTATGAATAAGGTGATCTTATTAATGCTCGAAAGCTATAATTCAGAGCAATGGTGTTAGCCTTTGGTGAGTATTACGGTAGATCACCCCCTCGTGCATTCCCATCCCTTGTAACTAACTAGCCAGCCCCCCTGAAAGATGGTAATGGATGACTTCAATACCGTGGATGGGATCCTTATCTCAATGAAGATCACAAATACGAATAGAGTGTTTTATAAATGCTTTCAGAGGAATGGTGTTAGCATTTCGTGAGGATTGAATCTCTCTCTACTAGATTCTTCCTGTTCCTGACCCCCCTTAGATCACCCCCTCGTAAGCCAACATTTTTGTAACAAGAGTTTGTTTTTTTATTTACCAACGGAGTATTTACTATCCAGGTAAGAATGTGTTGATGCCCAATAAGTATCAGCCTTTCAACTATTAGATGGTGAAACTGAATGAGTGGATCCTCTATTATACTTTTGTTAAATTATCCGTCGTTCTAGTGCGGGTCAGATATTTCTTTGCTATTAATAAATCGCTAAATTGATTTACATAATGAGCCTAATTTCACTTGAGAGTAGTTTTATATATATCTTTAGCCTACTACTAATAAGCAAGAAGTTTGTCTTCGTTGGTTGTGTATTGTGCATTTAAAATATTGTCCACGAAAGATCCTAAATTTCCAATTCAGTACAATAAGACAAGGGTTGAATTGAACTCAAGTTGGCTTCTTGCATATCATATCATCAATTCTATATATTCTACATTTGTTGTATGTATTGGAACCAAGGATTTACCATTCAAGTGCACTGAATTTCTAGATTCATAATGTCTGAAATTGTAACAAAATAATATGCAGGTCACGAATGAGCAAAGCATCAGGGGGGAGATAACAAGTAGTACGAGCAGAAGAATCACACAAGTGGGAGAAGGCACTGTAGTAGGAGGGGAAGGCTCTCAAGAAACCAAGTTAGATCTTCACCCTTGTAGTTATTTCAGGCTTGCTAAATCAGCTTTTCTCAGGTGCCTGGGGTTGGACGCTTCAACTGAGAACTCAGTCTCGGATGAAAGACAGAGACAGGAATCAAGAAAATTCAAAGAAAGTTGATGTATGTGTCACTCTCCCCATTAAACGAACCTGTATGCATTATATCTGTAAGATAGTTGTGTCTTGTATCTTTATACTGTAATATATCTTTAAAAGCATTATGATTCTCATACCGCATGAGAGATCAAAATTGATTAATTCATCCAAATACGTAGTCAAAACAACTGAAATCTTCGTTCCAAAATTTATTTCTTAAATTTAAGCAGGGAAGAAGATACTCGGAGAGGAGAATATGTTGTTAAAACGTAGGAAAACATAGTGGTACAGGAAGAAATTTTGGCATTTCAGAGAGTAAGGGGCTAGATATCAGTAGAAATATTGAACGGTTGTGCTTGTAGAGTTTACAAGAAAAAAGAACAGTTTAGTTTTTCTGTAAACCTAATTTTGTTACAATCAAGCAGGCAAAAGAATGCAAAACCAGGTGATAACACTGACACTGATTGAGCTACAGAAAGAGATTACAAGTCGTTTTAGTTTTTTGGTTTCCAAATACCATAGTGTTACAGAGAGAAATTATTGAACGAAAGAATGGTGTATGGTTATTTTGTCTCTTTTGTTGGCATATAGTTTTTATGTACTTAGTCATTAGGAATATAAATAGAAGAAACCGGTTTGTTCTCATTGATGTGTCAAATTTTGGTGGATCTACTTTTCTTCATTAAATTATTTTTCTTACTATAGGGTAAAAATGAGGTATGGGGATTTTTTTTTTCTCTTTTTTCTTTTCAAGAATAAGAATCACCATCGGTGATTCGGTAAATGACTTTTTGGATGTTGAGCTAAAGTTTGAAATTAATGTCTGTGTTTAGAATGTAGAGTTTAGAGTTGGGAAGTATGTGTTTGGAATGCAAAGTTGAATTATTAGGTTAAAGGTATTTGGTGTAGTTTTTATAATTTTAAAAAAGTATAATTTTTTTGTGGTTATTTTTTGTTTGCTTAACTTTTTGTTTACCCTTTAATTGCACATGATTTTTCTCAAAATTTAAGCACTCAATTGAAATGTCGACTTAAAACCTCTACATATATTTTACAATTTTTTGCATGTAACCATTATACTTGAAGTAGATAAAATACTCTTGTTTCAATACATGCAATGAAGTTACAATATACTTTCACATGAATGGAATAGAAGTGTAATATGCACAAAAAAAAAAAAAAAAAAAATGTAGGCCTCAAGAGATTTAGAGCCTATGGAATCTTATGTAGAATTGTAGGTTAAGTTTAGTGTGCATGTAGGTTTTGGGATTGCAATCAAAGTTGGATTGGCTAGATAAAATGATGATCATTGTTATATAAGGGAGGACAATTATCACTATTAGTATGAGGCCATTTAGGTGAAACTAAAAGATATCCATGGAGTTTATGTCCGAAGTGGATAATATTATACCATCAGGAGATATCTAAAAGTCTATTGTTCCTACCAAATGGTATTAGAGCGGTGATAAACCTTGACTTAGCCATGCTTGTAGAATCCTCAAGTGCTGAACAAAGAAGTGGAGAGTTTCAGAAGATGCAGTTATGGTGGTATCCATTCGTGGTTGAGCTTTCAGACAAATAGTGAAATATTTTTCAAGAAGTGTTTACATTTAAACAATTTTTATAAAAACCGTTTAAAATAAAAATACAAATGTGCTTGGTTACATTTTCTCAATATTTTTTTTCCCCACATACACAAGTTTGTTTAGTTTGATTGTATACCTAAAGTGTTTCTACTAATGTTAAATTATTATATATGGCGATTATTAAACACTATAAATTAATAATTTCAATTTTGAATTAAAAAACACTTTCATTGCCAAGTCTTTTTTTTTTTTTTTTTTTTTTTTTTTTAAATTTTTTTTAAAGTATATGATTTGAGTAGGTTGTTAGAGTTAGTTATTAGAGATGAGCGATAGAGTTGGAAGTCATAGTTGGTTAACAAAGGTGGTCGTCGAAGTTGGCTGTCGGAGGCAGTCTTCGTCAGAGGTAGTTGTCGGAGTTAGACTGTTGAAGTTGGTCGTCGGAGTTAGACTGTTGGAGGTGGTCGTCAAAGCATGTCGACGGTGTGAGGCGACAATAGTTGTTGATAGTAATTGTTGCTAGAATTGGGGCGTTGGAGGTGGGTATTGGAGCATGTCGCTGAGATGATTATTGCTGGAGTTGATTGTCGATGGTGGCCGGTGATTGGAGTCATTGGAGACATTAGAGGGAGGAGAGAGAAAGAGAAGAAGATGGAGTTTCTTGATAAATTGCAAACTTCAAGAGTGAACCCTATTGAAGTTGGTAGAGTTGAATTATTTAATTGAAATGGGCCAAAAGGGGAGATTTTTCCCCTTCCCTTTTTGCCCTCACATATTTTAATATTTCTCTTATTACCCCTTGTTGAAAGAGAAATTTTGGACCAATTAGAAATTACCACGTCATTCCTCCAATTAATGACAAAATTGCCAAATCATCCAATTAGTCCAATTAAAGGATGACATGTGTCCCAAATTGAAATTGAAGACATAAATTGGCGAATCCCGATGATGACATGTGTTTTTTTCTTGACCGTTGGATCAACTTAATTATTTTGATCCAATTAAATATTAAAGTTTGAGCTAAAGTTCAATTGAGCCAAAAAAAATACGTTTAATTTGACCAAAATATCAAATAAGGCCCAAATCCAATTAGTTGGACTTAAAGGCCAGGTCCATGGACAAACCAAGCCCAAACCCACAAATGCCACCAAAGAACTCTATAAATAGAGGAGTTCTCTTTATTGGCAAGGGTCGACAATTCTACATTAGAGGGAATTCTCTACAATCAGAAGACTCCCATAAACATTTAACAGAGAGAGAATCAAAGGATCAAGTACTAGAGATCGAACCATATGCACATAAAATCTACATTAACATAAGTTTAACTCCACGAAATACATTTCTCTAAAAGTCTCGTACGAACATTGATCCTTGAAGAAGGTCAATCATCCAAGAATATCATTAAACCCAAAAGTCAATCATCCAAGAAGATCAACAAGCCCAAAGGTCGATCATCCAAGAAGATCATCAAGCCCAACGATTGACTACTTAAGAAGATCAACAAGCCCAAAGGCCAATCATCCAAGAAGATCAATCAAAGATTAAAGTTTATTTTGAAAGCATAAAAAAATTATGTATTAGAGATTGTACATGCTATACTAAAATTAATACAAATAACAAGTTCAACTCCACGAAATGAAGTTTCTTTAGAAACCTCGCATGAACAAATTGGCACGCCTAGTGGGACATCTCTACTGCTCATCTCTCTTGTCATCCAAATCAACAATGAACAAATGGTATCGAAGAAAACTGCATCCAAGGCAACTACTGCAAGCAACTCCTATACAGGACATGTCACCCCGAGTCACTCAAAGAAGATCCCGCATGATCAAGAACAAGACTCTGTCATCGTGGAAAAAATATGGACCAATTGATGGAATTTCCTAAAGGTGGGATCGTCACAGAGAAAATCCCTTGTTCGAAAATTCTACTCCTGCTTCTGATCGACCAGAGAAAAAATCACACTTTGATATAGTGTTTGTATGATGGCTGACGTAACGGCTGAGTCGGCCATGGCAGAGATGGAGAGGAAGATAAATCTCTTATTGAAAGTTGTTAAGGAGCTAGACCATGAAATCACTGCCTTAAGAGATCAAATATAGGCTCGAGAAACTGCTGAGATGAGTCAAACTTCAGCTATCAAAGCCAATGAAAAAGGAAAGCTTGTCCTATAGGAAATTCAGCTGCAACAATCTACCTCTATTGCCTTCCTGTCAGTTCAACAATTGCAAGATATGATTACAAACTCCATAAGGGCTCAATATGGAGAACCGTTGCAAACTTATTTTATATACTCCAAGCCGTATACTAAGATGATCGACAATCTGAGAATGCCAACTGGGTACCAATCTCCAAAGTTCCAGCAGTTTGATAGAAGGGGGAATCCAAAACAACATGTTGCTCACTTCATTGAAACGTGTGAAAATGCAGGGACCAGAGGAGACCTGCTATTCAAGCAGTTTGTTCTTACCTTAAAAGAAAATGCTTTCGATTAGTAGACTGATTTAGAGCCAGAAGTGATTAACAGTTGGGAGCAGTTAGAAAAAGAGTTCTTAACAGCTTTTATAGCACTAGACGTATCGTCAGAATGATGAAGATGACAAGCACCAAGTAGTGTAAGGAAAAGCTGGTCATCGATACGTTAACAGATGGAGAGCTCTAAGTTTGGATTACAAAGATAGGCTCACTGAATTATCCACAGTGGAGATGTGTGCCTAAGACATGCATTGGGAGCTTTTCTACATCCTACGAGGAATAAAACTTCATACATTTGAGGAGTTGGCGACACGCGCTCATGACATGGAGTTGGAACTGAGCATCGTTAACAGAGGAATTAAAGATCTATTAGTCCCTGAAGGGAGAAAATATAAGAATAAAACCAAGGGCACTGAAAAGATCGTGAACAGTGCCATAAGAGAATCTATGGTCATTCATGCAACCCCAATCAAATTTTCCTCTAAAGGAAAAAAAAGACGAAAAATACAATGAGGGTGAAAAGTGTCGCACGACTATTAAAGAAAGGCAGAAAAAAGTTCATCCATTCCCTGACTATGATGTTGCAGACATGTTGGAGCAATTATTAGAGAATAACTCATTCAGCTGCCAGAATGCAAGCGACTAGAGCAGTTAGAAAAAGAAGGAGATCCTAACTACTGCCAATATCACCGGGTCATTAGCCACCTAGTAGAAAAGTGCTTTATGCTAAAGGAGCTAATTCTAATATTGGCTCGTGAAAAGAAGATTGAGCTGGACCTTGATGAAATAGATCAAACAAATTATGCTACAATAGCGGCGACTTCAAGTGTTCCAATACCGTTTGCATCTTTTGATCAAAGAGAAAGCTTCATCCAGTTTGGGACTTTCGAGCCTATAGTCGTTCGGTTCCAACAAGAGATTTTAACAACAGATACCCAAAGCAAAGATGATCCTATTGAAGATGACAACGAAAGGTGGATCCTTGTGATTCGACAAGATAAAGGAAAGTCAAGTTTCTTCCAAAAGAAGTTGCGCTTCCGTCAAAATTATAGAAAATGAGGCAAAACTCAGAAAAAGAAAGAAAAAAGAGTGCGTGGAAGCCTAAGCTTGGTAAGGAAGAAGACGAAGACTTCCCTCAACTTCAACGACTAGTGACTTTGGCAGAATTCTTCCCAAGAAACTTCCTCGATAATCATCTAGAGGAGGTATTATAAGTTATTGCATGTCATGCTGTCAGCATGGTGGAAGTTAACAATAATCATAAAACCATTGAAGAAGTTGATGATTCAAAAGAAACCAAGCAAAGAGCTTCTGTCTTCGATCATATCAAACCTTCAACATCTGCTTTTGATCATCTCAAGATAACAAGCAATCAACATAAAGGAAGGATGAAAATCTTGACGACAAAATAATTTTATGAAAAAAAACAATGACAAAAAGATTCACGGTCGTGTCTCTTCATGCATGAAGAGGAAGTTGTCTGTTGATATAAATATAGAAGATTTCTTGATGGTGAAACCAAAACTCATCATACTGACGAATCCTACAAATGAAGAGGATGATCAAAGTCAGGATGAAATAAGAGCTTCTAAAGTTTAAATGAAGAAGCTCCTCATTGCAAGAGTCTAAACTGCATGTTGCTCTTGTCCCACATGAGCTTAAAAGATGAACGACCCCAAAAACCAAAAAAATAGTGAACTACATTATAACTTGATCCTTGTTCATTATAAAGGGTACAAGGAAACTTAACGAGAACTTTAAGTTCAGTAAAAAAAAAAAAAAAACATTTGAACTACGTTATGACTCGATCCTTTTCTTCAAGGATATGTAGGCAACTTAAACAAATTTAACTTCAGTTTATCAAACACTTTCACAAAAAAAGGAGTGACATAATCGCCTTACATGTGGTACTACAAAATTAATGTTGTTCATTCGCACTAAGGAGTGAAACTCTAAATTGAAGATGTTCATCACTACTGAAGGCAATATAATAAATTGAAGTTGTTCATCCCTACTGGGGGGAACACAATAAATTAAAGATGTTCATCCTTAGTAAAGATGTGACACAAAAGAATGAAAATGCATGTAGTCTGCTTGATACTACACAGGTTGGATGCGCACAATAAGGTCTTTGCTAGAAAATTCTGTGAAACCCGGATTTCTATTTTCCTTACTTAAGCAAGTGTTAAAAGGAATTAACTAAGTGAAAATTAAATCCTATGTTAAAGGGAAGGAAAATTCTAAGTGTTAAGTAGATTTTCCTTGAATAATTTAAGTTGAGCTTTAGTTGGTAAAATTGTAATGAAATTTGTATAATAAGTAGTTGATGAGAAAGTTAGTGTGGAATGGTGAAGAAGGAATGGGGATTTGAAAAGAAAAATATGGAAATTGAGTTTGGAAAATTTGGAAAAAATTGGCTAAGTATGAAATTTATGTGAAATGCGTTATGGCTGAGGAAAGGATTGAAGAACTGAGAAAAATATGGAAAATTATTTGAGGAAAATCTAAAAAATTCGTGTAAAAGTGGCACAAAGTGGTGGGCAAACGTGTAGAAGTTGCACGGAGACAAACAAGGTTCACAGTAGCTAACAACAAGATTAGCGAGATTGGAGAGAAAATGGGAGAGAGCAAGATTGGAGAGAGCGAGATTGTTGGAGAGAGCGAGATTTTGAGTGAGAAAGTTGGAGAGAGCGAGATTTTGAGCGAGAAAGTGGGAGAGAGTGAGAGTGGAGAGAGCGAGACCAGTAAGAAAGTGGGAGAGAGCGAGAGCAGCCTGTGCGTGCAACAACGCCTCGTCCGATGCTATTTTCGAATCCCTCGCCCACACAAACGTCGAAGGGCCTCGCTTATGCATCGACCGGCCGGGTAAGCATCTATGCGTTGAATTTGGCTGTGTTATTGTGGATTATGCGTTGAAATCCCTAAGTTGGACGCATAAGGATGAGATCACAAGGGTAACGTCAGCCAAACCATGTGTCATCTTGGGAGAAATTCTTAAGGGCTAAGGAATTGTGGTGGACGCATATGGAGAAAACACCTTGGGCCAAGATGATGCAAGCTTGCGTTGATGAGGGGAGAAGTAAACACTTGGCCATGCAGCCAAGTAGGTGGTGTCAACACCAAGGGAAGTTTGGACGCCTATAAATAGAGCCTTTGGAACTTCATTTTCAAATCACAAAATCAGCAATTTCGTAAAAGAGAGGGAGAGCAGTGAGGGTTGAGGAGAACACATCAACTTTAGACGAGGAGATCTCCCAATCTACTCGTGCGTTTGGAGTGATTCTAAAGCCATCTGAAAGCTCTAGAAGTTTAGTTTTCAGAGTGGGTCTGCCGGAGGGAAAAACTCAAAGGAACCTGGCTGGAGATTGAAAAGAAGGCAGAAAGGTCAGCCTGTCGGATCAGTTTGGGCCATTCTTGAAGATTCTATGATTCCGGCCAAACCACGAGGATTTCTGAGCTGAAATTTTAGGGTAAGTTTTCTGTCATAAGGTTCAGAACTATGAGTAATCTAAGCTGTAAGTTGAATCTGGATTCTAGGGGTGAAAAGGAGCCCGAGGAGCCATTAGAGTGAAAAGCTCCTAAGAAATCAAGGTGAGTGTCTAAAATGTTTTGACTAGAACATTTTGCTTAAACTTTTTGATTACAAGTGTTATAGAAAGCATGTTTTCAAGAATATTCTCATGCCTACTAGTTTTATGAAGTGATTTCCAAGCAAGTTGTGAATTATGTTTTGAACGCATGCATGTGTGAGAAATTGTTGAAAAACTATTTATACGTGTTGATTTGATCCAGCATGCGTTAACATGTTTAAAGTCATGTTTTATATGTGTTATACTTTACATGCTTTAAAGAGAAAAGTCGTTTATGACTAGTTTTACTAAAATGTGATACCGAAGGACATTTGAGAAGGTATCCACCCAACTAGATACTGAAGGACATTTGAGAAGGTATCTATTGGTACTGAAGGACGTTTGAGAAGGTATCCTAGTAGCTCGATACTGAAGGACATTGAGAAGATATCTGAGCAGAAGTACCTAATGTGTGAGGGTACTTAGTGTGGCCACAGGTGAATAGAGTCAGAGATTGAACAAAAGGGTTCTCTCTGGACTAGTAGTTGGTGTTAGGATTGTTTTACCCACAGTAGGGTACATTGGATTGAGAAATGATTTTACTGTTTTATGATTAAAACAACTTTATATGTTTTATGCTTGGAAAATATTTATATTGCAGTACAAGTACTGTAAAAGTTTATGTTTCAGTTAAAAACTCATTACTGAAATCATGCATGAGAATTTACTATGTTTTCTCGGTAACTCACTGGGCGTAAGCTCACCCCGTTTTCAAATGTTTTGTTTTCTCCCCCACAGGTAGCGGTCAAATCCTCTAAAGATAGCTCTGCGTCTGCTCTGCCACTAAAGGACCAAAAGATTTGTAACCGTTTGCTAGGTGGTTACTGTTAATATTGTACACATGTTACTATTGTTCATATAGGGACTAAGGTTTGTGGGTTTTGGGACTTGTAAATCTAGTGTTGTAATGACTCTAAACATATTATGTTTCTAAGTTAATAAATTGTGGGCCTAAAGACGTCCCGTTGCATATGAATTATAATTGGTATCAGAGTTATTCCGCAAGAGTTATTAGGCAGTAAGTGTCAGCCCAAGGGTTGGTAACTGCTGTAGTCACGCCTTTCTCTAGGCTAAGAAGGTGGTCTGGGGCGGGGTGTGACAAATTCAATCTTCTTTCCGCTCGCTTAAATAAAGAAGCAGTGTTGGGTGTTGCTGGCTTCAAGTTCGAGGCATCATTCGAATAAAGGTCGATTCTTCATCTTCAACTATAAATGTTCTTCAAAATCAAGATCAGAGGTTTTGCCAATGCTTCTTAAAATTCAGGATCAAATGCTTCGTTGATGCTTCATCAAATTCAAGTTTGAAGGATTTGTCTATGCTTCATCAAATTTAAGCGCATAGACTTCATTGTTGCTCTTTCATTTTCAAGTTTAGGGCATTGCTTTATCTTCAATATTAGGGTTTCGCTCATATGAAGTGGCATTCCAACCTCAAAGTCTGGTGTGGCTCACTTCACTTCATTCGCTCGAGTCGAAGACTGAAGCCAAAATCCAACAAAACCTTAAGGTCTCGCACTAAGATCGAAACCAGGGGAATGCTGAGATCAAAGCCGGTAGAACTCTGAGCTTGAAATCGACAGTACACTTGAGTCAAAGATTGAAGCCAAATCCAATAGAATCCTTAAGTCGCACATTAAGATCGAAGCCAACGGAACGATGAGATCAAAACCGATAGAGCATTAAGCTTGAAACCAACGAAACGCTCAAGTCAAGAACTCCAGCCAAATCCAACGGAATCTTCAGGTCGTGCACTAAGATCGAAGCCAATGGAATGCTAAGATCAAAGTCGATAGAGTACTAAGCTTGAAATCGACGAAACGCTCAAGTAGAGGACTCAAGCCAAATCCAACGAATCCTCAGGTCGTGCACTAAGATCAAAGCCAACAGAACGCTGAGATCAAAGCCGGTAAAGCATGAGCTTGAAACCGACAGAACGTTCAAGTCAAGGACTCAAGTTAAAACCGTTGAAATCCTCAAGTCGCAGATTAAGATCATGCTTACAGGAGGAACGCTAAAAGCGAATCCCCAAATCGTCAGTTCTATTCTTTTCTGCAAAAAAAAAAAAATAATAATAAAATTATAATAATAATAATAATAATAATAAATAAAAAGAAAAAAAAAAAGGGTCACTTGTCGTGTTAAAAAAAAAAAGGAATGAATTAATAAATTGCTTAAGTGAATAAACATATAATAAACACAACGGAGTTGGCGACCACCCCTGTAGGCTACACAGTCACCCACATAGGAGTTGTGTCTAACATGAGTCAAATCGTTGTTGGAGGAGCTGGCGACCACTCCTGAAGGTTACACAGTCACCCACATAGGGTGGGGTTGTGTCTACTAAGAGTTAGATCGTTGTTGGTGGAGTTGGCCATATAATCACCCGTAGGGGCTGTATCTAGAGTTAAATCAATTGTGAGCAACTTTTGTGTCGATCTCAATGTAAGGGGCAAACATTTATAACATTCAAGGATATATCCACAAGTGGTATACAAAAATGTTATTCTTAAATAAATAAATGTGAGAAAATAAAGGAAAAAGAAAAAAAAGGAAAAAAGGTGAGGAAAAAAAAGAAAGAAAATAAATAAAAAATACAAAAAAAGAAGATTTTTTTTTTAAAAAAAGGAAAAATGGTGAAAAAACGAAAAAAAAGAAGAAAAACCGTCTCGGCCCATGGACATCTCTATATGTACCTAATTTTATTTCAAATCCAAACCGTCCAAGCTTGTATCCTCAAGTCAAATTAAATCGAAAATAAAATCTCAAATTCAAGTTTAGGCATATTCCAAATTTTATTTCAATTTCATCTAAATTTAGGTTCTTATCACTAGATCTAAATCAAATTACGGGTGAGATCTAAAACTTCTTTCAAATTAAAATTTGGGCATATTCCAAATTTTATCTTAAATTTAAATTGTTCAACTTTGAGATTAAATTGTAAATAACATCTAAAGTTAAAATTTGGTCATGTTCCAAATTTTATCTCAAATTCAAATCCTTCAAATTTAGTCTTCCATCCCCGAAGCAAAAAAAAAAAAAAAAAAAAAAAGGATAAATTCTCAAATTAAAAGAGATACTTTTATCACTTCTTTCTCTTTCTTTCTTTATTTTAAGAATTTTTTTTTCAGCCTAAATTGTTTTAAGGAAGTTTTTGAAATGAAATGTTTGTCTTGAAGATGATATTAAATTAAAAAAAAAAAATAAATAGAATATTTAAGATGGGATTTAAGATGAGATTTAGTCCCCTGTTCATTCCCAAAGTGAGAAATTTAACAATATAAGAAGAGCAATACTTACCTCGAATAAATATCCTTCTAAGGTTGTGACAAATTTTGTTTAAAATGATAATGAAAACTTTTGCGAACAAAATAGATTTTGATCTATTGATGAGGATTTTATCATTATATGTTTGCATTTTATATAAAAGACTTTTTAGAGAATAAAGGGATATGGTAAGAGACTAGAAATTTAAGCGAATATCATAATAGAATTGATTTATTTTATTTTAATTCTAATTTCGCAATTCTCAATTTTAAATTATATCTCCTTTCTTTTTTAGAATCCCATTTTGTTACTTTTAAGTCCATCTATTATAATTTCTTCTTTTTTAAAAAATTTTAGTAACTCATTTAATTTTGTTTGGATTTTTTTTATCTTGCATGAATATGAAAAAGGAGGAGGAGGAGAATATGCTAAATCCTCTCTATGAGGCATGGATCACATCTGATTAGCTACTGTTAGGGTGGCTCTACAATTCGATGGCACCAAAGGTTTCCATGCAGCTCATGGGATTTGAAAACGCTAAGGCTCTATGGGATGCCATCCATGCCCTCTTTGGTGTCCAATCATAAGCTGAGGAGGACTATCTTTGTCAAGTAATCCAACAAACACGTAAGGGGAAATCAACCATGTACGAATACCTCAAACTCATGAAACTACACTCAGACAATTTGGCTCAAGCAGGAAGTCCGGTATCATTTCGAAACTTAATCTCACAAATGTTACTTGGTTTAGATGAAGAATATAACCATGTTGTAGTTGTGATTCAAAGCAAGCCTGACATATCCTGGTTGGATATGCAATCGGAGCTTCTCTCCTTTGAGAAAAGGTTGGAGCATCAAAATTCTGCTAAATCCTTTGTTGCCTCTGCAGGAAAATCCCTCAGTAAATGTAGCCTGTGGCAGAGGGAGTGGCACTGTCAAAACTAATGACCCCAATGTAAACCAAGGTAATGTGAAGTACCAACACAACAACTCCAAACCTAATTACTCCAACAATGGAGGAGGTAATCGAGGCAGAGGTCGTGGTAGGGGCAATCGCCCAACATGTCAAGTCTGTTCCAAATATGGTCACTCAGCTGATGTGTGTTATCAACGTTTCAATAGGGAATATGTACCCAATGTAAGTCAAGGCAGGAGATCTGGACATCAGCAACCACCCAACAACACTCCATTAGCCTTCATGACCTCATACTCCAACAATTCGTTCACTTCTACACCTGAGAACTCAGCTAATGTCAACTGGTATGCTGATAGCGGTGCTACTAATCATGTCACAGCAGATCCAACTCACATTGCGAATCCAACTAATTATTCAGGTACTAATCTTTTGACAGTTGGTAATGGTGATCAGTTATACATCTCTATTGTAGGTAACTCAAGTCTAAAATCTGAACAGTATGTACTTAGTTTAGAAGATGTTTTTTTATGTACCATCGATTGCAAAGAACTTAATAAGCAGCTCTAAACTAACTCAAGACAATAATATATTTGTGAAATTTTATGGAATTTGCTGTTTGATAAAGGACAAGCGTTCGGGCAACACTCTAGTGAAAGGCACACTTAAGGATGGCCTTTATCAGCTTGAGGAGACAACAGTTCAACCATATGATGTTTCAAAGCATAGAAGATCAGACAACCCTAGATCCTTGGACAAAAATAATGGCTTAAAAGCACTTTTCCTATCCAATATCAATGTAAATGTTGTTGAGTCAACCAATCTGTGGCATAGAAGATTAGGTCATCCCTCCCTCAAAGTTTTGAAATCCATACTAGATCAGTGTAAACAGTCCATCAAAGTTAATGAAAAACACTTATTTTGTGACTCATGTCAGTTGGGCAAATCACATTCTCTCCCTTTTCCTCAATCTGAATCAAGGGCTAAAACTAACTTTGACTTAATTCATTTTGATGTATGGGGACCAGCTCCAGTACAATCCACAACAATCTTTCATTATTACATTTCATTCTTAGATGACCATAGCAGGTTTCTGTGGACATACCCTCTTAAGCAAAAGTCTGATGCACTTGCAGCCCTCCAACACTTCATTCAAGTGATTAAAAATCAGTTTGATACCACGATTAAGATGTTTCAATCAGACAATGGCAGTGAGTTTACAAAGATTCATCAGCTGTGCTCCTCCCTTGGGATCATAAGTCGATACTCATGTCCATACACTTCAGCCCAAAATGGAAGAGTAGAGAGAAAGCATAGACACTTAGTTGAAATAGGACTCACCCTTCTAGCACAAGCCTCCATGTCGTATCAGTACTGGTGGGATGCATTTGTTAATGCCAACATTCTGATCAATGGATTACCCACCCCTGTATTACAAGGACAGTCTCCCACTTAAATGTTATTTAAACGAGTACTTGATATAACAAAGCTAAAAACGTTTGGGTGTGCCTGCTTCCCCTGTATTCGACCATATCAGCATCACAAGTTTCAGTATCACTTTGAAAAATGTGTGTACCTAGGCCCAAGTACACTTCATAAAGGACATCGGTGCCTAGAAAAGTCAGGTAAAGTATACATATCTCGAAATGTTGTTTTTAATGAAACAGAATTTCCTTTCTCTGCTGGTTTTCAGGTGATCAGTGACTATTCCAAAGCCAACTCTCCATCACTACCTATCCAAAGTCCCACTCCGCTTGTCCAAGCCCTCCATGAACTGTTACAAACCAATCCTACTACATCCAACATCAATCCTCCTTCAAATCTGTCTCCCAACTCTACTAATTATACTATCTTGGCAGAACCATCAACCAACCCCTTAACCAATGCCACACCATCCATATCTCCTGTACCACAACCTTACAGCTTCCTAACTTCCCCTCCTATCAGTATTCTATCTCACATGACCAACTCACTGTCCCATGCCACTATTAGCCCTCCACACGTAGATCATTCCATCTCACCTCTACCCCTGTAGCAAACCACTACTTTTACTGAGCAATAGCAGCCCACAACTTCAATACAACCAATGCATTCGATGATCACTAGAGTAAAGGTTGGTATTTTCAAGCCCAAAATTCTACTCACAACCAACAAAACTGATTGGACTATCACAGAACCAACAAGAGTCAAAGAAGCACTCAGTACACCTCAATGGAAAGCAGTTATAGATAATGAGTATCAAGCACTAGTTTAAAGAAACACTTGGCAGCTCGTACCACCATCTGACTCGTACAATATTCTAGGTAACAAGTGGATCTTCTGGCTAAAGAAACATCCTGATTGCTCTATTGACAGATACAAAGCTCGTATAGTAGCAAAGGGGTTCTATCAGCATCAAGGGATAGACTTCTTTGAGATGTTCAGTCCTGTTGTCAAGGCTTCTACTATTAGAGTTGTGCTTAGCATAGCTGTCTTAAGAGGATGGGAGATCTACCAACTCGACTTCAATAACGCCTTCCTAAATGGCAGCCTACAAGAAGAAATATATATGAGACAGCCTACTGGATATGTTAGCACTGACCATCCGGACTTGTATGCAAATTTAACAAAGCAATTTATAGCTTGAAACAAGCCCCTCGGGCATGGAGCAACACACTTGGAAGTGCCTTAATTAGCTGGGGGTTCAAAGCATCAAAGGTAGACAACTCATTGTTCATATTTCAAACTCGGGAAGCTGTCATATTTCTGCTGGTGTATGTAGATGATCTGATAATAATGGGCAACAATACTCATGTCATATCTCAACTCATCAACCTTTTTTTTACAGCAAGTTTGCACTGAAGGATCTTGGTCGTCTCACCTATTTTTTGGGCATCCAAGTACACTATCTCAGGTCCGGATTCATTCTCAATCAAGCAAAGTATGTGGAAGACTTACTCCACAAACTTGGACTCACTAATAATAAACCAGCATCTTCCCTCTGCACAGTAGGTAAACACCTATTTCTAATTGATGGACAATTATTGTCTAATCCCTACTTGTTTCGAAGCACCATCGGTGCCCTTCAATACCTGACAAACATAAGACCAGATATAGCATACATAGTTAATCACTTGAGTCAGTTCTTGAAGACACCTACAGATGTTCATTGGCAAGCAACTAAGCGGGCACTCAAGTATGTTAGTGCCACCAGACATCATGGACTTCTCTTTCAACCAAGCGCTGATTTACAACTCACAGCTTACTTGGATGCTGATTGGGACTCCAATATTGATGATAGAAAGTTCATTGCAGTGTATTGTGTGTATGTCGGCAACAATTTGGTCTCTTGGTCTTCTAAAAAGCAAACAACAGTTGAAAGATCCAGCACAAGATTTGAATATCAAGCACTTGCTCATACCACAGCTGAGATCATTTGGCTTAAACAACTACTAAGTGAACTACAGATTCAAACAACCTACAAACCAATTCTGTGGTGTGACAACATCAGTGCTGGAGCTCTAGCTTCAAACTCGGTGTTTCATGCTCAAACAAAACACATTGAGCTTGATGTACATTTTGTCCGTGATCAAGTTGTCAATGGAAATCTTGAAGTTAGGTACATTCCTTCTTCGGACCAGATTGTTGACTGCCTGACGAAACCATTGACACAGTCCCAATTCCACCTCATTCGAAGTAAACTTTGTGTCGTTGAACTCCCCACGAGTTTGGGGGGATGTTAGAATAGAAGAATGCAAGGACCAATTAGATAAAAATAATCAGACAACTAAGCAATGCCCTGCCAAGTCACAAAATCCAATTAGGATTCGAGGAATATAAAAGGAGAGAAAAGCTTCAGCCAATCAAATACGTTCTTATAACATATTTGATAACCTGTATAATATTGACAATTGTCTATTGTTTGTTAGGATAATTATTCTTTATTTTTTCCACTTTTTGTGGCCTAAAACCCTAAGGGTTTATTTGTATAAGAGCACCATTAATGTGCCTCTGTATCAGTGTGGAAAATACACAAGAATAGAGAAAAACTCTTGAGCGGCTTCTCTTTGTCTTCTTCATTATTTCAAACTGCCCTTACATTTTTAAATAATACCTATTTTCCCCTCATAATTGTTTATGGATTTTACAACAAAATAGATGCATGGAAAAAACTAACTTCCCAATGCAACTTCAAAATAAAAACAACACAACTCTAAATAGAAACAACACAACGCTTCCATCATATTGTATGCCTACCTATAAAAATATATAAATATTAATAATCTCATTGCCAATTTTCATGTAGATGATGTGATGCCACAAAAAGTTTTATTATCAAAGAAATCTTTCCTAAAATAGTAAGGATTAAGAAATTTTGTTCTTCAGAATGAAAACATTGAAGCTGACCAAATGAGATCTCGCAAATTCAGAAATTCATTTTAGTTGATGGAGAGATACTGTTATTTATCTTATGACTAAATTAGTAGTTTGAGAAATTTTTTGAAGTGAAAGGTTTGTCTTGAAGATGTGAAAAGGAAAAAGAAATGAAAGAATTAAGGTGAGATTTAAGTTTGAATGTAGGATACAAAAACAGATTGGATATAGTATTTTACTATCTCTGGAGTCACATGTTCCTTCTCAACCATCATTTCTGCAAATATAGGAATAGAGTATTAAACTGACTTGTAGTTGGTGCAAATTTTGCTTGAAATATTAATCAAAAGTCGAGCAAAACCAATTTTGGCTGATTAACGATAACTTCAAAGTTCAATCATTATGTTTATTTTGTTTTGTAGGAAGATGTTCATATAAATGAGAAGATGGTCATATAAAATATTTTTTTTAGAGATTGGGAAGATGTGAAGGGAGGATATAAAAATTTTAGGGAAATCTTTCGTAAAAAGATAGTTTAATCTTCTTTTAATTTGAAAATCTCAACCCACTATCATTTTTCCTCTCTTTTCATAACCTAATATTATTATTGATGAGGAATGAATTTTGACTTAATGGAAAAAGCTTAAAATCAAGACAATATAAGATAAATCAAGATGACAAGCTAATATAAAATAAGATAAAATAATATAGGATAAGATTTGAACTTGCTTAGGATTAGGAAAATCTCTAATCCTAATCCTAGTAGATTTAAAATAAATCCTAGATCAAATCTCTTATAAATACATCAAAATGGCTCTATCAAGGGAAACTAAATACTTTTGACTTCTTATCTATTCTACAATTCTCTTACTAACTTAGATATCAGAGTCATTTTTCTTTATTTTGCAGGTCATCTCTTCCCCAAATTACAAACTTATTGTTGTTGTTACGTGAAGGTTAGATGCATTTCTCTTAGCCAATATTTGGCATCAATATTTGGCATCAATATTTGGCGCCATTTGTAGGATACAAAGAGTATCTACCGATGCAAATTAGAGATTTTTTTGCAAAATTAAGAAAATCAAGACTACAATAACTTAGTTCTCATGATTCCATTAAGGAAGAAGTTTTTTATGGCAGAAGTCGTGGGTGAATCAGATCCCCATTACTAAAATCGAAGGAAGTCATGAACGAATTAGGCCCCCATGTCTCTAATTCAAGGACAATAAATTCAAATCATAATTAAAATATTTTTGTGAAGATATTGGGGCTTAGATTTTTTTTTTTTAATTCAAAAATAAAAGAAGAGAGAATTGAGAAAAAGATGAAATGAGGGAAAAAGACAAAAAAGAAACACCCTAGAGTTTTTTCTTTTTCCTTGACTATTTCTCTTACCTTTCTTGCGTGTAATAAAGCTAACCGCAACCCCCAAAACTTCTTGTCTTCAACAATCCTAACCTTTTTAGGCAATATTTCCAACAATGGAAAGTGATGAAAACAATCGACGGCAAGCAGTAGCAACAAACAACGAGTGCATATGAGAGGCAGTGGCAAACAGACTTCGGTTGGCAGTTTTGACAGCAATAACAAGCGGTTTCGAGTGTCAACGATGGTGGTAAGAGATTTTGAATGGCGAAAGCAAGTGATTTCAAGTGGCGCACAGATTTGAGTAAGTAGCTCCGGGCAACGATTAATGGCTTCAACGGTAGCGACAAACGGCTATGATGGTTTAGAGTAACGACTAAAGGCTACAAAATTCGGCTCCGCTAGGTCCCCATCCATGTCATTGCCAGTCATCTTATACTGTTATGCCTCTGTCCTCAGATTTGAAGCACTTCTGTCGTTTGTTGTTTCATCGTCGTCTCTACATGTTGTCAACAACAAGACCCTCAAATGACGAATAGGACAACAACATATGGTCAGGTAACAACGGTCGAGCGAGGAATGGAACCTGTAAAACAGAAGCTCGTTATAGGATGAGTCGTGGAGCTCGCTCTCTTTAAGACATTTTGTGACTTTGCCCAAGTGTGCAAGCAGGTTAGGAATACTGCCATATCGTCCTCAGGATAAAACAAAAAGAAAAGAATCCGATCGAAAATGCACCGTTATCGACCGAAATACACACCCTTTCTGACTGACAGCTCGGAAAACGAAAAACATAAGAGAAAGTAGGCAGAGGAGAGCCTTCGATGGTAGAATGAAAGTAAGTGTAATGGTGTGTTTATGAACTACTGAAGGTCACGCCTTTTATAAGCCTTCAGAGTGGAACTGTCGCGTGAGAGAAAGTGGGCAACCTCTAAACATGCGAGGGCGAGCTGGAAAAAGTGGCCGGAAGACACACGCGTGGAAGACCACTGGGAATTTGTTTTTCTTGGATATCATTTATTAAAAGAGATAAATAAATAATAATAATAGATATAATAAATAAATAAATAAATTTTTTATTAAAGAAAAATAATCACACATACATGCACCTCGTCACGCTCGCCTGACTAGATGATGGCGCACGTGTGGGATGTCCACTAAACCCACATTGGTCTATCTTCTCACTCTCTCCGAAACATTGATATCCCTTGGGGCCCAAACCCATAGCCCAAGGTTGGAGTACAAAAGCAAGGCTTCTATTTCAAAATTCTCCAATGTGGGATTCTCCAATCAAAGGTTGGTTCCCTCTTATTTTTGAAAAATAAAATTTCACCCAACAATCCTCCAGTTGAAAATTTAAACAAAAGAGAGAAAAAAGGTTTTTCATCGAGCAGTTTCAGTCTATACAACACTGTGTATAAGCAAAGGTGTCTTACGACTTGACCCTTTACGTAGTATAGATGATTCAAAATATACTAGAGTAACCCTTGGTTTTGAACTCTATCTCTAACAGCATCTCACACAGAGTGTCATTAGGGTGTAGTTCGAAAGCCCGTGCTTTAAGGCCTAGCACGTGTATCCCGGTTTAGTGAACGCTCTAGAGAGTTTGCCTAAAAACTCCATAGGAAGTGACCCTCACTTCCACATTCACATAGGTGAGTCTATCAAGAGTACTCCTATCGCTAGGTACCCCATTTGTCATCAAGTATAGATCTCATTGAAAATTGAGTTTAACCTTTCTTACGCTTCAGGATATCATGCTCAGACTCTAAGTCATAGGAATAGAACTCTGTGTTTGATTTAGCATGATTCACTATATATCGCTCGTGATAAGTTGTTACTCATTGAACCTGTTTCTTATGATCTCTAGTCTACAGGTTAGGTTTTCCTCACAATGATTCATCTTTCTATAGGCATGAGTCCCATCCATTTTGAGGTTCTGAAAAACTTCTCTCTGGTCAGTCCTCTTGTCAAAGAATCTACCAAATTTTCATCAATCCACATATGATCCGCTCTAACTACACCGGTAGTGAGAAACTCTCTAATGGTACTGTGCTTACGACGTATTTTTCGTCTCTTTCTGTTGTAGTAATGGTTTTAAACTTTTGCGATTGCTGCAGTTTTATCGCAATGGATCAATATGACTGGTACCGGCTTTTCCCATAAGGGAATCTCTGATAGCAGAACTCTAAGCCAGCCTGCTTCTTCACTAGCTGTCGTTAGTGCTATCATTTCTGACTCCATCGTAGATTGGGCTAAAAAGAAACTCTTATCAAAGAGTACTTGTGAGCGGAAGCAAGATCGTTCCAAACTCATTGTGACAAAATTAACGCATTCACAATCAAACAGACTAGTTATGCAATATACAACAAATTAGAGGAATGTTTTGAATCTTAAACAAAAAAGAGAACGATAAACGTACTAGTTGAAGAACCCTTCTTCACAAAAAGCTCATTCTCGTCCAAAGGCTGCTCCTCTCGCTCTCGCTGAGAATGTCCAAGCAAATCGTCTACCCACGAACGGACTTCTAACGAACTGGCAAAAAGGTAGACACTACCACTTAGAACCCTCGATATTCTCGGTGTGAGAATCTAGGAGGTGTGGGATCTGTTGGATTTGGTAGAGGGAAGGAGGAAGAGAAGATCGTATACCACGACCAAGTAAGTGGGAAAATATTAGGTGTCTATCATATAGACGATGCTTGATCGTTTAGGAAGAGGTACATGATCGTTTAGTAAAAAGGCCGTGATCTTATAGACGATCATTTAGTGAACGCTCGGGTGTGCAATTGTTTAGGAAAAAACTAGATGATCGTTTAGCAAATCCTATGCGATCGTTTAGTAAATTGCGCGCGTGTATACGATTGTTTAGAAACGTTGAGCTATCGGTTTGCTATGCGATAGGCAGTATACACCACTCGTGAGTGAATGTTTGATCTCTCTGCAAAATGAAAATGATTTTCATTTTGTCCTTCAGTTACGAAAACTGAATGCAACCTCCCATTATCATACGGTTACGATGAAAAAGCTGGCATAATTATCCTATAATTGTCAAAATTAAATAATAAATATAATCATATTATATTCATTAACCTATGGTTTAATATCACATCAAATGCAACATATGAACCATAATCTTTTTCTCCTCCACTAGATATAAATCATATTTATATCATTTTCCTCCAATTAATGTATCTCATACATAATGTCAATCATATCATATATAATTAACCAGTTCAATCATATCATAAATAATCGAACTCCCTCTTGTCAATTTGAACACTTCAAACTGACCAAAAAACTGATTCTCAACTTGAATCCATTAAGCTACCAAGGGGACCTTATGGATCTATGGCTCGAAGTTCCAACGGTACGTGAATAGCTGACTAAACTCTTTAGCCACGAGATCCACCATCTGTTAACTGCTAGGCATTCCACTAAAGACGGACAACTGCACTCTTCTCACCACAGATATATTTCTGTATCCATCCGATATAACCAATCAACAGTACGATAACCTTTCATAGATGCTCGTAAGTACAACGGGGTCAATTTACCATTTTGCCCCTATAGTTACATCTAACTCCTTAAGTACCACCAATCCCTCTAATGAACAATACAACATAGTCTTACTATGTGTGGACACCTCTCAGGCCATGAGAAGTTGTGTGGTGCCACATCGTTCAAGCTCCGGAATCAACCCTTAAGGGAGCAATCTATCTACTTACCCCTGTTTTGGGGAAGGAGTGAATTTCATCTTGTGTAGTTGAGTTCCCAGCTCCCAAATCAGAGGAATCCCCAAAGTGGTAGGTTTGAGTCAGAGATCTAGCCACTCGCACCCATGCAAATCAAAGGACCGCCCTTAAAGGCAGGAGTTCCCAACTCACTCAGGATTGAGGTCATGTTACCTATTGTCATCCTAGTGAAGTGAAGTTTCTTTCATGAACGACATTATATAACGAGATTATAACACTTCATGGTCCGATCTTATACAAACTCCTTTGTATAGGACACCCTCGCTCACATGTCTCCACATGAATGATCAGGATCAGACCATCTGTAGCAAGTCATACCACTTATAACTATTCGACAAAGCGGGCCGCATCCGTAGTGTTACCAAGATAAGGTTTCCCTCCTATATCCATATACTACAGACCATTTTGGTTATCACTTAAGACATGATTCATCTGCATATCTCCACATACATGCTTAAGTTACAAATGACAACCACGAATCTCAGTTTATTGGTTTGTGGTAAAGAAAATAAAACATCCATTGTTCATAGACAAAAATGAAGAAAATATCATATATTATACATCACAAACGTTTGTTCAAAACTGTGTTTACAAACTACAGGACCCAACGAGAGTTTAGGGCATCCCAACACCAAGAGACAGCTTCGCCTGCTATATTAAAGATATAGCCATTTATAGCCTTTGAATCACCCGAAAGAGAGTTCCAGTCAACATCGTTGAACCCTTCCAGGAACACGGGAAACTTTTGATAATGTAATCCTAGGTTTTAGGTTTTTTTCAAATACTTCATTACCCTTTATATAGCATTCCAATGCTCTTTACTAGGTCTACTTGTAAACCTGCAAAGTAATCCTACAACATAAGCTATGTCAGGCCTAGTACAGTCAGCAACATATCTAAGACTGCCTATGATGCTTGCATACTCAGATTGATTAACACTGTCACCAGTGTTCTTGAACAACTTAACACTAGGGTCATAAAGAGTACAGGCTGGTTTACATTCAAAGTAATTATATTTCTTTAGAATCTTTTCTATATAGTGAGACTGATACAAAGAAATTCCCTTTTCAGACCTATTCACTTTTATGCCTAAGATTACACTAACTTCTCCTAAGTCTTTCATGTTGAAGTTTTCACTCAATATTGATTTCACATCATTTATGACCTGCAAGTTCGACCTAATGATCAACAAATCATCTACATATAAACACAAGATAGTGCAAAGATTATTTTCAAACTTATAGTAGAAGCATTTATCATTTTCATTAACCTTGAAATCTTTAAATAGGATAAGGTCATCAAATTTTTCATGCCATTGCTTAGGAGTTTGTTTTAGTCCATAGAGAGATTTGTCTAATTTACATACCTTATTTTCTTGACCATGGACTACAAAGCCCTTAGGTATTTCCATATAAATATCTTCTTCAAGTTCATTGTTTAGGAAAGCGGTCTTTACATCCATCTGATGTACTATGAGGTTTTAAAGGCCAACGAGAGAAAACAGGATACAAATTGAGGTAGTTCTAGTGACAGGGGAGAAGGTGCCAAAGAAATCTACGTTTTCTCTTTGTTAAAGTCCTTTGCCACTAACCTAGGTTTAAATTTGTCAACAGTTCCATATGGTCTAAGTTTCTTCCTTAAGATCCATTTGCACCCGATTACTTTGCAACTTGGGGGTAGATCTACTAAGTACTAAGTTCTATTTGACTCAAGTGAGTCCATATCATCATTTATGGCTTCTTGCCATAGGTTAGCATCTATTGAGGACAGGGCAACTTTTAGAACTTTAGGATCTTCTTCTACATTATATGTCAAGAAGTCATCCCCGAAATCCTTAGTGGTTCTAGCCCTTTTGCTTCTTCTAGGTTCTAGGTCCGTTTCCTTTATAAAGATAGGATTTCTAACTGGGGTTAGACCACTGGATCCCGAGCCCCACTATTCCTTTATTTAAAAGGAATTCTATCCTCAAAGAAGTCAGCATCATTTAACTCAATGATCATTTGGTTTACTAGATCATAGAACCTATAGGCTTTACTATTTAAGGCACGACCTATAAAGACGCACTCATAAGTTCTACTAGCTAGCTTTCTCCTTTTCGGGTCTGGAATCCTTACAAAGGTTAGACAACCCAATGTTCTAAAATAAGACAAGTTTGGTTTCTTGTCCTTGAGAATTTCGTAAGATGAAGTTTTATTTTTAGACATTGGGATTCTATTTAGGACATAGCACACGGTAAGAATGATTTTACCTCACCAATAAGACGCGGCTCCTAAACTAAGTAAAACAGCAACTACTAGCTCAGCTAAAGTTCTATTTTTTCTTTCGGCCTTTTTGTTCGTTTCAGGAGAGTAAGGTGTGGCTTTTTTTTGCATATTATTCTATGTGAGTTAAAGAACTCATTAAAACTGTCCGAGACGTACTCAGTTCCCTTATCACTACGAAGTCTTTTAAACCTTTCTATTAAATTGATTCTCTACTTTAGAAATAAATAATTTGAAGGCATCAAAAGCATCACTTTTGTTATTCAGCAAATATACAAAAGTAAAATCAGAGAAGTCATCAATAAAGTAATGAAATATCTTTTACTGTTCCTAGTCAAGATGCCATCAAATTCACATAAATCATAATGAATTAAATCTATAGGCTCATAAATTCTAAGTACAGATTTATACGGAGTTTTAGTAATTTTAGCCTAACTACAATACTCGCATTTATCAAAATCATTCGTGGATAACTTAGGTATCATTTACAGCCTAATCGTATTACTAATTAAATTCTTATTCACATGACAGAGTCTAGCATACCAAACATTCATAGGGCACATCATATACACAGAAGATTTCATTTTAATAAGGTCTAAATTTAATTCGAACATTCCCTCAGTTGCATATCCTTTCCCTACGAATACATTATTTTTGGTAAGGATATATAAGTCTACCCCTATAGTTTGAGTAAACCCGACTTTGTTAAGGAGATAACCCGAGACCAAATTCTTTCTTATCTTCGGAGTGTGTAGGACGTTCTTCAACGTAAGGGTCTTCTTAGAGGTAAACTTCAGTTCCACCTTGCCGGTTCCAACAACTTTCGTGGTGTGGTGATCCTCCAACAAAATATTCTTATCCTTAGTTTCAGTATAAGTTTTAAAGAGACTAAGGTCGTGATAGACATGATGCGTAGTGCCAATGTCTATCCACCACCCTTCACAACCACCGAACACATTTACTTTTGTGATCATGGCAACTAACGGTTCTTCTGTTAGGTTCGCCTAATCAACAAGACGATGCCTATTCCTACAGTTTCGAGCCACGTGTACTGTTTTTCCTGAAGGGGATTTCTGTTGGTTCTGGTTGCTAGAGCCATGGTTTTACTTTTTCTCTTTGTCCCCTTTGATTTTTTATCAAGTTTTACCATGGCAGAGGTGGGTCTCCCAGGTATGGCGTTCACCTCTTCCCTCTGGTTCTGCATCCAGGTTTCCTTCTCAATCCTTAGCTGGGTGATAAGACTCAAAGAAGAACTCCTTGGTCTTATCTTCAAAGTTCTTAAAATCCTTCCACATAGCGGGCAATTTATCAATAATAACAACAACTTGGAATTGTTCGTCTAGAGGCATACCTTTAGTATTTATCTCATGGGGTATCTTCTAGAGTTCATGGGACTGGGCCTCCACGGATTTGTCATCCGTCATTTGGCACTTAAGATAATGGCTGACAGCATATTTCTTCAACCCGGCCTCCTCGGTGTCGTACTTATTTTGTAGGGCATCCCAAACCTCCTTCCCTGTCTTCTCCTCCCAATTAGTAACTGTTTTTATCTGTTGTTCAGTTGGTTCTTCTAGAGGAACGATCAGCTTATCTCTGGTACATGTGTCGGAAACTTTCTTTGGTAAGAAGGAACAACATCTTTTACTTCCATCATTTGAAGTTCGCTCCTTCGAACCGGAATGGACGGTTGAGGTCAGACGTCATAACGTCATTGTTGCTCGTGAGGGCCATTAGTGATATGTCAGAGAAGCATCTTAAACTTGTTATTAATGGCAAGACCCTCAGACGACGAACAGGATAATAGCAAACAGTCAGGTCATGATGGTCGAGCAAAGAACGGAACCTGCAAAACATAAGCTCGTTATAGGCTGAGTCGCAGAGCGCGCTCTCTTTAAGATGTTTTGCGGCTCTGCCCAAGTGTGCAAGCAGGCTAGGAATACTGTCACGTCATCCCCAGGATAAAACAACCAAAAAAAAAAAAGATCCGATCGAAAATGGGTATCGGCCAGAATACACACCCTTTCTGACTGACTGCTCGAAAAACGAAAAACGGAAAAGAAAGTAGACAGAGGAGAGCCTTTGATGGTAGAATGGAAGGAATTGTAATTGTGTGTTTATGAACTGTTGAAGTCCACGTCTTTTATAGGTCTTCAGAGTGGAATTGTCGCGTGAGAGAGAAGTGGGCAACCTCTGAATGTGCAAGGGCGGGCTAGAAAAAGTGGCTGGATGACGCGGCCGGAAGACGCACGTGCGGAAGACCACTGGGAATTTGTTTTTCTTAGATTTCATTTATTAAAAGAGATAAATAAATAATAATAATAAAATAAATAAATAAATATTTTTATTAAAGAAAAATAATCACACACACGTCGTGTGTGTAGGACATCCACCGAACCCACTCTGGTCTATCTTCTCACTCCCACTAAAACATGGATGCCTCTTGGGGCCCAAACCTATAGCCCAAGGTTGGAGTACAAAAGGGAGGCTTTCATTTCAAAATTCTCCAATGTGGGATTCTCCAACCAAAGGTTGGTTCCCTCTTATTTTTGAAAAATAAAATTTCACCCAACACTACCAGATCTAAAGTTCTCGATTTGTTTAAATTCACCCATATTGAAGAGGAAACTAAGGAAACTCTCTCTTTCCTTAGCCTCTAACAAACACAACAACAAAGGCATTCCTCGAGCAGTAGACAACTCGAGTTTTCCTTTGACACAATGTGGATTGAGAGTTTACCATGACAACATTTAGCAATTTCCATGGAAGATGTTTGAGGAAATCTATATTGCACCTACTCAAAGCAAGTTGAAGACTGACAAATATTTTATAATCTGATCTTAAAATTATGCCAATCTATGAAGTTTTAGTTTGGAAGTTCTATATTTGTTGATAAAGATAATACAAAATGGAGATTACTAGAAATTTGTCATAAGAAATCGAAAGGGAAAGTCAGTGCATCTCTTAAATCTACCTTGATGAAGTGAAGGTCATAATAAGCATGATACAAGACTCAAACATGGGAGAGAGAATGATAACTCATTTAGAATTCAAGATCACAATTAATCTGAGACGATTATCATTTGAGAAAATCTCAAAGTCTCAACCCCAAATATTGATGGTGTTGACAATCAACATGTAGAAGAAACATGATCTTTAAGCGCTCTAACTACATTAATTTAAGCAAACAAGCATGCATGTTCAGAAAAAGTAGAAATAGGGTTTCTTAGAATATAACCTTTGTAGATCTCTTCAATTGATCCAATCCCCAACTGAAATCTCCTTTCCAATGGCTTGTTGACCACTATAAGAGTCTTTTCTATTATTTTTTGGCTTTAGATTAGGTTGTGGGATCCAAAATGAGTATCAATTAGAGGGATTTTGGAGGTTTTTGTGCTTATTATCAAGAACTAAGAGAAAGAACATTTCTCTAGAAAATCAGTTGCTTAAACATCTTTTCTTGGAAAATTAAGATTGTTTTTATTAAAAAACAACATGCAATCACATTTTATGTGAGCTTGACACCATTAAAGGAGAAGTGAGGTGGCAATTTAGTGGGAAAATCCACTTTTACTAAATTTCAAAATTTAAAATTGATTTTTACAAAACATTTCAAATTTTGTAAATCAATTTTAATTTTGAAATGATAAAATCAGAAATTGATTTTAAAATTAATTCAATTAATTTTAAATAAATAAATAAAATAATTAAATATCTAATATTAAATTATTAAACCGCCAATTCCTAATATGAATCTTTATTCATATATAAAATATTTAAATGATATTTAAATATTTTCTAACTCTTCAATTTCGTTTAATTCGATAATTAAACGTTTACTTATATCATATATAATTGAAAAATTCTTTCAAACTATATTTGAACGTTTTAAATTCTCTCATCGCATTATTCTAAGGTTTAGTCCATTTATGAGCTAGTAAGGGGACCTAATGGACCTATAGATCATGAGCTCCAACGATTCGAGATTAATTGGCTAAACTCTTTTAACAGAATTAACCAACATTCCTTGATTATGGGGTCACTTTACTAAAGTTTAGTAACTGCATTCTCCTCACTGTAGATATATTTCAATCCACTTTATTTAACCATGATCAGTATCAAAATTATCATTTTACCCTTGTAATACATCTTGCTCCTTAAGTTTCACTAATCCATTATTGAACACTTGGTTTATAGTCCTACCAATAAATCGAGTCCCTCTCAGCCATAGAGAGGGTGGGACCCCTTGTTCAAGACTAGGAGTTAGCACTTAAGTGAATAACCTATCTACTATCCCTGAAAACGGGTAGGAGTGAATGTCATCTTATAAGACTATGTCCCCAATTATCTATCCGGTCTGACCCCTAAAATGGGAAACTTATTAAACGGCGATGTTAAGCCACTCTCACCATTGCAGATTAAAGATAGTCTCGAATAAACAAGAGTTCATAATTAGCTCAGGATTGAGATCGAGTTACCTTAGGTCATCAAGTTGAAATAGTCAGTTTTAATAGTAGACAGTGTTATAAAGAAAAGTGATTATTTCGTGGTTCGATCTTATAAAAACATCTTTTACGTAAGATGCCTCCACTCACATGTCTCTACATGAACGATTCTAGGATCACATCATTTGTAACAAATACAAAGTGGGCTACATCCAAGTGTCCCTAGGATAAGGTACCCAACCTTATTCTTATACTTATAGACCATTTTGGCTATATACTCAAACTTGATCATCTTTTATGTCTCCATATAAAGTTCAAGTTTCAAGCTATAGCCAGGGGTTCATTAATTTATTGGATTTAGGCTATTACAAGTGTAATTTACATGTTCAATAACAACTTTATTGAATAAACCTTAATAACAACTTTATTGTTAATAGAATAAGTTTAAAGATTACAAACTACGAGTTTTAAGATATACAACCCAACAAACACCTCTCCAAAATTGCGAGATAAGTACTTTGATATACCACAAGTCATTTTTCATATGTATCTTATATTATTCATTAACTCCAATACGTAAAGAATATTCGTTGTAAAAACTTTTGGAAGTAACATAATTGCTTATGTGATAAAGTATTTGGATGCAGGATATTATAAAATGTTCTACGACGACCAGAAGTTGGAGATGTAATTATTCACTAAAGGGAAAATTTCCATGAGGAACCTAATTGGGACTCAAACAATTTTCTGAGTAAAAATATTTGGTGAAAAATTGGGAGCTAGCCACCCTAAAGTCAACTAACCAAATTCAAAGTCCAAAATATGGGGACCAACTTGGGTCAAACTAAACACATGTACAGAATCTTGTTTAAGGAACTGGTTAGATACAATGACGATCTAGTCAATATTCTTGATGAGGCTTGTTTCGAAGAGTTAGATCCCAAATTGACAACAAAAGCCAATATCGTACACTTATGCCTCTCGGAAAAAAAAAATGGGCATGGTGTAAATTCTATGCTTAACATTGATTAATTGTGGTGGACGCATGTTAGGAACCTAGATAGGTTTTCAAAATAAGATTTGGTTAGATATTTTAGGTAGAGCCACAGATCCAGGAATGATCTCAGAGGAGCCAAGTGCGATATGACTATACCAGCAATAACAAGGCTAGTAGTTCATATAATAGGATCTAAAGATGTCAACGAAACATTGAGAGTCAGAGCTATACTCTCGAATTTGTATCAAGAGGCCCAACTTACAAACAGTTGATCTACAATGTCCCAACTTGGGAGTGGGGGTTAATATTGAGGAATGAGTTTTGGTTGAACGAAATAAAGCTTAGAAGAAAGATAATATAAGATAAATCAAAATAATAAGATATAATATAAAATAAGATAAAATAAAATAGGATAAAATTTAGACTTTCTTAGGATTAGGAAAACTCATATCCTAATCCTAGTCAATTTAAGATGAATTCAAGATCAAATTCCCTATAAATACACCATAATGGCTCCATCAAAGGTACTAAAAACTTTGAACTTATTCTCTATTCTACAATTCTCTTACCGACTTAGACATTAGAGCCATTTTTCTTTGTTTTTGAGTCCTCTCTTCCCTGAATTACAAATTTACCGTTGTTGTCACGTAGAAATCAGGTGTGTTTTCCCTTAGCCAAAATTTGGCAACAATTATATTTATTTTCATGTTGTATTTTTTTTTAAATGAATGTTTAAATTTGTTAACACTTTTTTTCCTTAATAAAATACTTATTTGATTCTTTAACAAAAATGCTTATTTATTTGTTTTTTTTCCCTCCATAAGTCAATTCATTAGAAGAAATCACAAAATCATTACTCATGAGAGGTAAGATATCTTGTTATGTCACTTTAATTTACACAAGCTAATATATAACTTTTAGTTTAATTACATTATCTATATGTATTTTTACTAGACTCATCTATCTTTTCTTCTTCTTTTTGAATCATTTTCCTTACTTTAAAATTTAATGTCAAATATTTGCAATTTAAACTTAATGAAAGGTATATTCATTCAAAGTTTATACTTTACTATACAATTTATGTTACAGATATTTTCAACTATGTTCAACACATTTCATATTTTTTTTAACTATTTATGATTTTTTTTTTTAAACAATTTATGGGATGGAAGAATTGATCCTTTGATCTTGAGATGGATAAGATAAACTCATGTCATTTAGCATTCCAATTTCATCTATTTCATTCACTTTTTCGTAAAATCATGTTAAATATTACTACTTAAAATAAATGAAAAATATTTCGTTCAGTATTCAAATTTCGCCCTAAAAATTTATGTTATAAAAATTTTGACCACGTGTATCACACGTGTTTTTTATTTGGTTTGTGTACATATATAGGGGCAATGTAGAAGAATCCTCTATTTCTGTTTTGCCCTTATTTTTTTTAATTTCTAATTTCATGTGTTTCCCTTTCTATATAAGATATAAATCTTCAAGTGTAGGTGTCTATTGAGTGTAATAAGTGCAAGTGATGTCAACTAGTTGCAACTCTTCAAAATGAGGCATGATTCTTTGAATGTAAGTGTATGTTGAGTCCAATGGACAAGATTGATAGAAATGGATTGTGACTATTCAAGGTTGAGATGGTTATATATCAAATTAGTGCATTCTTTTACTTATAGGTGAGATGCATGTATAATAATAATTAAAAAACACATGTTTGTTTAAAATCTTAAACAATGATTTCATATGATCCAAGTTTAGATAAAGTAGTAAAAGCTTTAGAGAGACAATCTTCAAGGTAAACTAAATTTAAGAATAAGAAAATTTAGTTTCTCCCTATTTCTTACAATGATTTGTATTTTTCTTAAATATAATGGCTGAGATCTTAGTCAAATTCTAAAAACAAAAACAAGTTTTTAATTTTTTTTTTTCAAAATTTGACTTATTTTCTTTTAAATCATTTATAAAAAAATAGAACAATTTAATTTATGAGTCTATGTTTGTTTGGCGATGCTTATGTTTATTCTTGGCATCTTAAATTCCACTTTTTTTTTTTTCTTAATTTCCAATTCACTTCACATTTATTTTTTTTATTTTAGGACAACTTGACTTCACTTAATAAACTTATTAAGTTCATATGGAGATACTTACAAATGGATCGAATCCCACGGCGAAAGCGAGTGATCGCTTTGCTTTCAATTTTATTTTCAAAATCAAAATACAAAAAAGAAGAAAATACAGTAAACAAGATTAATAGCATTCTCAAGTCAAGAAAAATTACAAAAAAATAAAAAATAAAAAGAAAGAAAGAAAGAACTCACCTTCGAAGACCGTCTTCAAGAATTTCAACAACTTTTTCTTCCTCAACGAACCGACAAACCATAGAATCTTCCATGCTATACTCTAGCTAGAGATTGGTTGGTGGGAACCTTCTTTTGAAAGAGAATAGGGAGTTGAATTTTGGAAGATCTTTTCATGGAGAATTCACTTTCTCTGTAAAATTCATTGAGAGAGAGGAGAATGAGATAATGAGGAGTTTTATCTACAATAACCAACAACATAAGAAAAAACTTTCCCTAAAAAATCACCCACTTCACATTTTCTCCATTTAAATTAAATTAAACTAATTTAATTTAATTTAATTAATTATTAATAAAAATAATTAATAACTAACTTAAATTAATAAATTTACAAAATTAAGTATCTAATATTTAATTTAAATATTTGAATCTTATTCAAATATATCCCTCATAACATGTAGTTTTTAATGTGAATCTCATTCATATTAATTTTAAACCTATAGTTTTAATATGAATCTAATTCATATCAGTTATTATTTTAATCTTATTCAAATATAATAAATCTCCTTTTATTATAAAGTTTCATTTTGAATCTTATCCAAATAAACTTTACATTATAATTTATTTACATTATATTAATTGTATCATATGCGATTAATGAATATCCCTTTAATAAATTTGAACATTTCAGATTCTTTCAAAACTAGTGGTCTTTATTTACTCGTTATGAGCTAGCAGAAGAACCTAATGAACCTACAAATTAGAAGCTCCAATGATATGAAATTAACTAATTAAACTCTTTAATTACGTTAATCAACATTCATTAACTGTAGCTCACTCCATTAAAGATTCACAACTGCACTCTTCGCATTGTAGAATATTTTTGCATGCATGGATTTAACCATTACAAGTAAGTCGATCCTTCAAGAGTTGTTCGTAATTACAGCTAGGTTAAATTACCGTTCTACTCTTGTAATTACCTCTTACTTCTTAAGTACCACCGATCCCTCTAATGAATAATTTATTTATGGTCCTACCATTAACCAAGTCATTCTCAGGCTAATGAGAGGGTGAGTACCCTTTGTTCAAGACTTGGAGCTAGCACTTAAGGGAACTACTCATCTATTTATCCTAAAGGCGGGAAAGAATGAATTTCATCTTGTGTAGTTATGTTCCCAGCTCCTCACTTGGACAAATCTCCAAAATGGTAGACTTAATAATTGAGTTGATGACTCGGGCTACACTCACCCATATAAATAAAAGGACAACCCTCATAGACAGGAGTCCATAACTCACTCAGGATTGAGACCGAGTTATATATGATCATCTTATGAAATATTAATCTATTTAGTCAAAGTAAGTTTTGTAGGTCAATTGCGATTGATTTTGAAAAACATAGAAAGGCTCTATGAATTTTTTCTCTCCAAAAAAAAAAAAAAATCTCCCCTTCTCTTCTCAATCAATTTTGATTCCCAAAAATCAATTTTACCTCAAGAATTCTTAGAGGATAGGGAGGTAACTCTTGTGGTGGTGTTGATTTCGATCAATTGGAGAATTGGCGAATTCAATTGAGGTTTCAACAAAGGTAAGATTTCTATCTCTTTTTCTGTAGAATTATTGAATTGCATACTCAACCTAGGATATTTTTATAGTAGGTTGATTTAATATTGTCTCTATATTGTATCTGGTTTTTCCCAATGTATGAGTATTTTAGAATACCTAAACCAAATAACGAGTAATGTTTTTGCGTCTTTCGCTACGTGAGGGATTCAACCTTATAATTGGTATTAGAGCCATCTCGTAGAATTAATTTAGGTTGATGAAATTTACACTAGATTTTTTGTGGGATTAATTTCATTGTGAATATAAATTTTTGTGAATGAATGTTTACAGTTGTTTATGGCCATAGATTTTCATGTTTTTTATTTGATCAATTTGTAAAGGCCCTTACATTTTTTGGGCATTTAATCAGGAAAGTCGAAGTTTTCTATAACTTCGTGCCTAGAATTAGGACTGTAATTGATGAAGATTGAGACCAATTTTGGCCAAAACAAAGAACAATCGAAGAAATTCTCTAGAAACGCATTCTGGTGTCGTAGCATTGCAACGCCGCTCACAGTGTTGCAACGCTACAACAATGGGATGTCAGGGCTGCGTTGCACGTGGTTCATAGCTGTCCAAGGAGGTTCAGTCCGGTTTGGCTAGTTCAAAGTGGTTTTATCCGATTTTCCACTGGGTTGATTCAGTTCAGGGTCCGGTTCAAAGCAGTTCGAGTTGGTCTGGTCTGGTTTTGGAGCCGCAAAAGCTTATTTTAGGATAAAATTAGCATAATTATTGTAATTTATTTTATCCTAGAGATCAAATTACCAGTTCATTAGCTATTTAAATGCTTCATGGATGTCATTTAGATAAATCCTACCATAGGTTAAGCATGTTGATGCATTTTTATATGTTACAAGTGTTATAATGTATGGTTTTAATAATGATGTAGATATGATTTCATGATTTATTTAATATATTTTGATTTCTTAAATATATGAAACTGAAAAAACATGATGCATGACATTACTTAGGTAAATATAAAAAGTAATATTTATTAATGTGTAGTATATGCTTGGTGGGTTTTCATGAGTTGTTTAATATAAATGTTATGTTAATAAATTTGAAAATCAATTTCCATTGAGCATGAAAAATCCATAGTTTAATATAATTGTTATATTAAAGTCATGAAATGTATGTAATATGGTTTTCTTGTTAATTAGAATTTGATTGTTCGTCAAGTAAACCATAGAAAACATGATTATAGGAGTAATAATTAATTTTGTAATAGTTATAAAATTAATGTTTATTAACCGTCAACCTATAATAAAAAGTTGCATGCAAACTTAGAATCTTAGGGAATTGGATTTAATTTTAAAATGTTTAAAATTAATCTAGACCTTAGATCATATAAATTTTAATAAGATTATAATTAAGTCCTATTTTGTTTTAATAGTTTTAAAATATGACTAATAGGACAAACGGGACTTTAGGTTATAAGGGAATTCTACCAGTGAAATTTAGTCTAGGTTGGGGGTTCTTAAGATGATGGTTTATAGAATACCTCCTACCTGGAAAGTGGCCTGGAACTTGAGTTGAATTGACCTTAATCCTATTAGCATGCAATGTCACTAGGTTAATTAAATGGTTTAATTCACCTAGAACATTAGAGTAAAGACCTTATTATAAGAGTTATAATAAGCATAGACTTAGATATATTCATTACCTGGAATTTAACTAAGTATAATAAAAACCCTATATTAATAAAACACTTTAGTGGGAGAAAAATAGTATATGGAATATATCAAATTTTAGCTCTCACGTCCCTGAGAGTTCACACCGTGAGACCCATGATCGGTTTTGGGTCACCCTGGGCACGACCTCCCTTCAGAAAGTGTTTGCATAGGTTAATACCAAGGTGAATAGGGAAAGTTTTTATAGTAAGTGGGAGAAGGCGCGTGTCAACGTATCCTACGATCTCTTCCATTAGGTTACACCATGAGATTCCTATAGTCTGCTTGTGTGACGTCCTGGAGTGACCATCCCTTCGAAGGATTTGATCATAGGATTCGGAACAATGCAAACTCCAGTAATGGATAGGGTTTCTTAAGTTAATCTTCAACAGTTGTCTTTCCTTAGGGTAGCCTGTTGAAGCATACCTCTAGGATCCGAAAATGGTAGAGTCATAGTCATAGGATGAATTAAGCTAGTTAATGAATCCTTGACCAAAGAACAGTAGCTAAGAATTATAGGAATAAGAGTTATTCTGGTATTAGTAATTAACTGAGATTGTCTCAATTCAGGGAATGGGTAGTTGATCATCCTTCGATGGTTGTTGCTCTAAACATCTGAAGTATCACTGCAAAAACTAAATCAATAGTTTAATTAGGGTTATGTGTTTGCTTGTAATTTACTGAATTGATTGGATACTTGTTTTTGTGTAATGGGTTAAGGTAAATATAACTAATATGGTCAATTATTTGTTATTCGTTTTAGCATGTCTTCTGTAATAATTTCCTTGCTTAAGAACGAAAAACTAACCGGTGAAATTTATGCAACGTGGAAATCTAACTTGAACATAATTCTAGTTATAGATGATCTACGGTTCGTCTTAATGGAGGAATGTCCCCCAATCCCTGCTCGTAATATATCCCAAGCATTAAGGGATGCTTATAACCACTGGACAAAATTCAATGACAAGGCCCGAGTCTATATCTTGGCAAGTTGTCTAACATTCTTACCAAGAAACACAAGGCCATGATCACTGCACGTCAGATCATGAAGTCCCTTTAGAGATGTTTGAACAATCGTCCTCTTAGATCCAACAGAGGCCTTCAAGTACGTATATAATGCACGCATGAAGGATGTCCAGTCAGTGAGAGAATATGTTCTCGACCTGATGGTCCACTTCAATGTCGCGAGATGAACGATGCGGTCATCGACGAGCAAAGTTTGGTGTCCTTTATTTTGGAATATCTTTCGAAGAGTTTCCTCCAACTCCACAACAATGCATTTATGAATAAAAAAGAGTACACCATGACTACCCTCCTGAATGAGTTACAGACTTATCAATCTCTTATGAAATGTCAGGGACCAATAGAAGGAGAGGCAAATGTTGTCCATTCCAAGAAGTTCGACAAGGGTTAATCCTCTGAAACTAAGTCTATTCCCTTATCTTCTGGTTCTAAGAAGATTAAGAAAAAGAATGGAGGAAAAGGAAAGGCTCTCACTGCTGGAAAAGGCAAGGCCAAGGCCAAGGTGGTCGAGAAGCACAAGTGCTTCCATTGCAATGTGGATGGTCACTGGAAACACAATTGCCCCAAGTACCTTGCCAAGAAGAAGAAAGAGAAGGAAGATGAATATGATTTACTAGTTCTAGAAACTTGTTTAGTGGAAAATGACCATAATGCCTGGAAACTTGATTCGGGGGTCATTAATCACGTTTGTTCTTCTTTATAGGGAATTAGTTTCTTCTAGTAACTCGTGGAGGGTGAAATGATGCTCAAAATGACCATAAGTTATGTTTTCGAAATAGATACTTAATTTTGGAAACTTTGTATATAGTTCCCAAAATTAAGAGGAGCCTTGTATCTATTTCTTGTTTAATTGAACAATCATATTCGGTTTCCTTTTTAATCAATGAAGTGTTCATTATGAAAAATGGTGTGACTATTTGTTCAGCTAAATTAGAAAACAACTTATATGTGTGAAGACCAACTGAATCAAAAACACTTTTAAGTCATGAGATGTTTAAAACTACAAATACTCAAACTAAAAAGCAAAGAATTTCTCCACATAACAATAATACACATCTTTGGCATTTGAGATTAGGTCACGTAAATTTCAATAGGATCGGGAGACTTGTAAAGAATGGACTTCTAAGCGAGTTAGAAGATGATTCATTAACTCCATGTGAATCTTGCCTTGAAGAAAAAATGACTAAAAGACCTTTTAGTGGAAAAGAATATAAAGTCAAAGAGCCCTTAGAGCTCATACATTTAGATCTTTGTGGTCCAATGAATGTAAAACTTGAGGAGAGTACGAATACTTCATCTCTTTTATAGATGATTACTCAAGGTATGGTTACTTATACCTAATCGAACATAAGTCTGAAGCCTTTGAAAGGTTCAAGGAGTACAAGGCTGAAGTTGAAAACCTGTTAGGTATAACAATCAAAATATTTCGATCGGATTAGGGTGAAAAGTACATGGATTTAGCATTTCAAGACTATATGATATAACATGAAATTTCAATATCAACTTTCAGCACCTGGTACATCTCAGCAGAATGTTGTATTAGAAAGAAAAACAGAACCTTGTTAGACATGATTTGTTCTATGATGAGTTATGCTCAATTTCCTAACTCATTTTGGGGATGTAGTAGAGACTACAGTTCATATCTTGAATAATGATCCCTCGAATAATATTTTTGAAATACCTTTCGAGTTATGAAGGAGGCATAAACATAGTTTACGTTACGTCAAAATTTGGGGTTGTCCTACACATGTGCTAGTGACAAATCCTAAGAAGTTAAAATTGATGGAGTTGACAATCAATATACAAAAGCTATTATGGATCTAAGCACTCTAACTATATCAATTTTGAAGGACAGCATGCATGTTTATGGGAAAAAACATAAATAGCGTTTACAGGGTGTAACCTTTGTAGATTCCACCTAATTACTTGATTCTTCTCCAATTTCTTCTTCACACAAAGTAGTAGACCACCATCAAAGTCTTCTCTACTATTCCCAGATCTTAGATTGAATGGTGGAACTTAAATTGAGATGAATTTGATGAGGTTTTTTTGAGAATTTGAAGAAGGAAGAAAAATTATATTTTCTGGTTTTTGAATCTCAGAATTATGGTTGCATGACCTTTAATCTGATCTTTAACCCTTCTTATATAGCCTCAATCTATGCAAATCAGATCAAATTTGAAGTTGTCACTTCAAATTCCGATTAGGAAAGTGACATGAGGTGTGGAATTTAATGGAATTTGTGGGATAAACCGACTTTCCATTAAATTTCTATTATTAATTAATATTATGAAAATTTATTAATATAAAATTTATTTATGAATTGAAATTTCAAATTTTAAATTGAATTTAAATTAAATAAATTTTATAAATTTGAATTTCATAAATTCAAAAATCAATCAACCAAATTCATAATAATTTTTTTTCATAAATTCAAAATTTGAATAATTAATTAAACTAATTTAATTAATTTAATTTAATATCAAATATTAAATATAACACTTCATTAAATATTTAGACCATATTTAAATAGTATCAACTCTTTAAAACCGAAATGTTTAATTCGTTGATTAAACATTAATTATATCAAATATAATTCTCCAAACCTTAAACCATGTTTGAATATTTCAAATTCTCTCAACACGTTATTCTAAGGTTTAATCCTTTCATGAGCTAGTAGAGAGACTTAATGAACCTACAGATCATGAGCTCCAACGATTTGAGATTAGTTTGCTAAACTCTTTAAACCGAGTTAATCACTATTTGTTAACTACCGAGACATATCACTATAGCTCAGTAGTTGCACTATTCTCATTGTAGATATGCTTTTGTTCACCTAATTTAACCATAATCAATAAGTCGATCCTTCACAGATCATTCGTATTTACAGATAGGTTAAGATTATTGTTTTACTCTAGTAATACATCTTGCTCCTTTAGCCTCCACTGAACCTCTATTAAACAATTAGTTTATGGTCCAACCAATAAATCGAATCGCTCTTTGCCATAAGAGGGCGGGGCCCCATAGTTCAAGACCGGAAGTCTGTACTTAAGGAGAGAACCTATCTACTGACCTTAAGACGAGGAGGAGTGAATTCCGTCTTGCAAGACTACGTCCCCGGCTATCTATCCGGTCTTACCCCTAAAACGAGAGGCTTATTAAGCAGTGATGTTGAACCACTCTCACCTATGTAAATTAAAGGATAATCCTGGATAGATAGGAGTTCGTAGTTAGCTTAGGATTAAGATCGAGTTACCTTAGGTTATCGATTTTGAAACAGTCAGTTTTAACAATAAACAGTTATTATAAAAGAAAAGTGACTATTTCGTGGTTTGATCTTATGCAAACGTCTTTTTCTTAGGATGATCCCACTCACATGTCTCTAAATAAACGATTTTGGGATCCATCGTTTGTATCAATATACAAAGAGGGTCACATCCATAGTGTCCCCAGGATAAAGTATCTAACCCTATCCATAAACTTATAGACCTTTTTGACGATATACTAAAACTTGATCCTCTTTTATGTCTCTACATAATGTTTGGGTATTCATATTATAGCCATAGGTTAGTTTATTGGATTTATAAAAGAATGAAATTCAATAACACCTTTATTGATAGAAAATTTCAATAATAAATTTATTATGAATAGAATATGCTTAATGTTTACAAACTACAAGTTTTAGGATATTCCCATCAAGAACCTCGTTCAGGGTTATGCTAATTTGTTAGTTACCCTAAGGAAAAGATAGGTGGCTTGCTTTATGACCCTCAAGAAAACAAGGTATTTGTATCGATAAACATTACATTCTTGGAGGAATACCACATGAGAGATCATAAACCACAGAGTAAATTATCATTAAATGAAGCTACAGAAGAATCAGTAAGTATTGTTGATGTAGTTGGTCTTTCATCAAGAGTTAATGAAGAAGCCAACACTTTAGGTCAATCTCGTCCTTCTCAATCATTGAGAGTGCCTCAACGCAGTGGGAGGATTATATCACAACCTGACCATTATTTGAGTTAAACTGAAACTTAGGTTGTTGTACCAAATGATGGCGTTGACGATCCATTGTCCTATAAGCAAGCAATGAATGTCATAGACAAAGACCAATGTGTCAATGCCATGGATTTTGAAATGAAGTCTATGTACTTCAATTCAGTATGGAAACTTGTAGATCTATCTGAAGGGGTTAAATTCATAGTGTATAAATAAAACTATAAAAGAAATGGAGATATAGTTGGAAAGGTAAAGACCTTCAAAGCTAGACTTATAGAAAAGGGTTGTACCCAAAGGGAAGGGGTTGACTATGAGGGAACTTTTCCCCTGTTTCTATGCTTAAATCTATAAGAATTTTCTTATTCATAACCACATATTATGACTATGAGATATGAAAAATAGATGTCAAGACTGCCTTTCTGAATGGCAATCTTTAAGAGAGCATTTTTATGTCTCAGCCCAAGGGGCTTGCAACCCAAGGTCATGAGTAAAAAGTTTGCAAGCTGAATCGATCTATTTATGGGTTGAAACAAGCATCCAGATCTTGGAACATTAGATTTGATACTAAGATCAATCTTTTGGTTTTGATCAGAACATTGATGAACCTTGTGTCTACAAGAAAATCATCAACAGTAAAGTAGCTTTCTTCGTACTTTATGTGGACGATATTCTACTCATTGGGAATGATGTTGGGTACCTTACTGATATTAAGAAATGGCTGGCAACCCAATTCCAAATGAAATATTTGGGAGAGGAGCAAGTATGTGCTTAGGATCCAAATTATTAAGGATGGCAAGAATAGAATGTTGACTCTGTCTCAAGCAACTTATATCAACAAAATGTTGACTCGATGTTCGATGCACAACTCTAAGAAGGGTTTATTACCTTTCGAATACGAGTTTCACTTATCAGAGGAACAGTGTCCTAAGACACCTCAAGAAATTCAGGATATGTGATGTATTCCCTATGCCTTAGCTGTGGGTAGCTTAATATATGTTATTCTTTACACTAGGCCACACATTTGTTATGCAGTGGGAATAGTCAGTAGGTATCAGTCTAATTCAGAGTTAGACCACTGGATTGCGGTTAAGAGCATTCTCAAGTATCTTAGGAGAATGAGGGACTTCAAGCTGATGTATGGAGGTAAGAATTTGATCCTTGTAGGATACACTGATTCTGATTTCCAAACTGACAAGGATTTTAGGAAATCCACGCCAGAATCAGTGTTCACCCTGAACGGGGTGCTGTAATATGGCTTAGTATCAAGCAAAGATGCGTTTTAAACTCCACTATGGAGGTTGAATATGTAGCTGCTTGTGAAGCATCAATGGAAGCAGTTTAGCTTAGGAAGTTCCTAAGTGATTTGGAAGTAATTCCAAACATAGACTTGCTTATCCCTTATACTATGACAACAGTGGGACAGAAGCCAACTTTAAGGAGCCTTGCAGCCAAAAATGAGAAGAACATATTGAGAGGAAGTATCACCTGATACGGAAAATTGTGCACAAGAAGACGTGATCATCACAAGGATCGCTTTGGAGCACAACATTGCTGATCCATTTACAAAGGCTCTCTCGGCTAAAGTATTTGAGAGTCATTTAGAGAGTTTAGGTCTGTGAGACATAGACATTGTATAATTTAGGTCAAGTAGGAGGTGTGTAATGGATATATGGATGCTCTAGTTTATTATATTTATTTACCGTTCTCGCTATTTTAGGTTTTGATATTATGTACATCTCACTGACTAAAGTTTTAGTTCAAGTGGGAGTTTGTTGGGTTTTATACCCTAAAACTCGTAAATAGTAAATGTAAGTAATTGACTATTATCGATGTTATTTCCATAAGTGTTATTATATTGTATAATTTTTCTTAATAACCCTAAATCCAAGAAACTAACATCCTAGGCTGTCTTATTAATCTTGAGCTGTATGTGAAACATACAGGGATCAATGTTCAAGATACAACCTAAAGGGTCTATAGTATAAGGGTAAGACTGCGTACCTTATCTTGGTGACACTATGGATATGATCCACCTTGTATTTGATACAAACGCAATGATCCAACGCATTCATGTAGGTGACATGTGAGTGAAGATATCCTATGCAATGAGTTTGCATAAGACCGAACTGCAAAATAGTAACACTAGATGTAACATCATTGACTAGTTAGGTTTTTATTTCAATAGGATGGCCTAGACAACTTAGTCTTAATCTTAAGTATATTATGAACTCCTATTCACGAAGGAATGTCCTTTGATTTGTATGGGTGAGAGTGGCCAGTTTATTGACTCAATAAGTCTACCATTTTAGGAACAAAATCGAATGAGGAGTTGAAGATGGATTCCACTTCTTCTCGACTTTAGGGTAAGTAGATGAGTGTTTCCTTAAGTGGTGTCTCTGGGACTTGAACAAAGGGCCCTACCCTCTCACTGGCCCGAGAGGGTTTCTGTTTAATGGTTGGACCATAAACAAGTTATTCATTAGAGGAGCACTGGTACTCAAGGATATAAAGGTAACCCAGGAGTAAACTGGTAATTTAACCCAGCTGGTGTTATGAACTTTCGTGAAGGACTAACTTGCTATCATATATCTGTGGACATAGAAATATATCTATAGTGAGAATAGTGCAGATGTGGGTCTTTATGGAGTGTACCTAAAGTTAATAAATATCGATTAATTTGGTTAACGAGTTTAGCCAATTAATCTCATATCATTGAAACTTCTAATCTGTAAGTCTATGAGGTCCCCTTCCTAGTTCGTAAAGGGAATTGAGGTAACTATATATTGAATAGAGTTTGAAATGTTCAAATTCACTTATGAAAATAATATAATGTATAATGATACATTATAATATAAAGTTTATTTTTTAATTAAACTTTATAAAATAAATTTAATTTTGGATATGATTCACATTAAAACTATAGGTTATGAGATATTAAAACAATATATTAAAATTAATATGTATTTGATGCACATTAAAACTATAGGTTATGAGATAAATACAAATAAATTTGATTCATTTGTAGATTAAGTTAAATATTTGATATTTAATTTGGTAATTATTTAATTTAACTAATTGAATTAAAACTATATGTTATGTGAGAGATATTTCATTTAAATATGATTTAAATGACATCATTAATTAAATCAAATCAAATTAATTATTTAATTATTTAAATACTCTCTCTCATGTTGGTTAAGAGACCTGCAAAACGTAAGTTTTGCAAGTCCATTAGGACTAATTTTGAAAAATACAGAAAGGTTCTGTGAATTTTTCCTTTTAAGAAAACAAAATTCTCCCCTTCTCTTCTCAATCAATTTTGGTTCCCACAAACCAATTTTACGTCAAGAATTCTCAGAGGATAGGTTGGTAACTCTTGTGGTGGTGTTGATTTCAATTAATTGGAGAATTGACGAATTCAATCGAGGTTTCTATAGAGGTAAGATTTCTATCTCTTTTTCTGTAGAATTATTGAATTGCATGTTTAACTTAGGATTTACAATAGGCTGATTTATTATTGTCTCTGTATTATATCTAGCTTTTCTCAGTGTATGGGTATTTTAAAATACCTAAACCAAATAACGAGTAATAGTTTTGTGTGTTCCGCTGCGTTAGGGATTTCAACCCTACAATTACAACCATTGAAATGTCTCATAGAATATCTAGGGTTTTATATTGAGGCTATACGAAGCTATTTAATTTGTATTGAGACATGAAACATTTAGAAATGTAGAATTTTGGGTTTTAAACCTTGAAAGTCTTTTAAGCTTTGTGTCTTTATGTGTTCTTGTGATAGAATACATGAATACTTGGAGTATTCAAATGAGGATTGATCTATCTTGCTTGTTGAATGCTTTGAAGATCAGGGGTTGATGAGAGGTTTACGCTTTGTCTGGTAAAAGACTTCTTTTAATAACCATTTCGTTTTTTATTTTTTATTTTTGAAAATTAAGCCTCTTTCCTCCATACTTCTTACAATGATTTTCATCTTTATTAAGTACAATGGTTGAATTCTTAGCCAACTTTCAAAAACAAAAATAAGTAATAAAATGCTACTTTTTTAGTCTTCAAAATTTGGCTTGGTTTTTTAAACTATTGGTAAAAAGTAGATAACACAAAGGATGAAATTTAGATGTGGAAGTAGTGTCTATAAGCTTAATTTTCAAGAACTAATATGGTTACCATACAGAGCTTAAATAATATGTGATTAACCTATCTTAAGGGTTGAGATCAAATTGGTTTAGGGGGTTTTTGGAGCTGAGTTTTTTTAGTCTTGTTGTGCAACATGATTCTTTGATCCGATGTTCAAGGGTTTTCATATCACCCAAGAATCTCTAGATGCAAGGGCATCTTACATTATAAAGCAAGCGTGGTAATTAAGATGTCCACTTCGTATGCCCGCTAAACAAATGACCCCTAAGTGATCGATAAATCATAGATATATTTTTATAACAACAACTACATAATAAACCATAATGGATTTGCCTAGTGGTAAATAGGGGGCTTGAACTTGATAAATGGCTAAGTGGTCATGAGTTTAATTCATGGTGGCCACCTACCTAGGATTTAATATCTATGGGTTTAGTTGGTCCGAACTAACAGATAGGGAAAAAAACATAATAACAACAACAATAATAATAATAATAAATTAGTTTCACAAAATTTGAGGCAAACAATTGTTGGTATTTGAGATGTGCACTATAGACTCCTTTAGTAAAGAGCCTTAATTTTTTGTTCTATGTCAAATAGTTTTTTTTTTCTTTTCCTCTTTTTAGTACAACAGGAAGAGTATGAAGATTTGAACTATTAACCTTAAGAGAAGTACACTTTAATTATCTTCAACTGTACTCACTTTTTTCTTTTAAGTTTCAACTATACTCACTTTGATAAGTCAAAGAGATTTCTTAAACTTTAGAAAGTGTCTAATAGTTTTCATTTCGTGTCTAATATGCAGATGAATTTTAAAAAGTGTATTAAAATTTTTTGCTTTCTATTTTATATCTAATAAGCTTCTATTTTTTTCAATTTTGTGTCTAATAAATTATTACCTTATTTTGACATTTTTTAAAATTCACAATTATGAGATACAAAATTAAAAGTTAAATATGCTACTAAACACAAATTTTGGTTTTATTCTAATAGATTTGTAATTACTTTTAAATTTAATGAATGATATATTGCACATAAACATAAAATAAAAAATATATAAAAAATAGACATTTAAAAGCTTAAGAGTAGCCGACCTCTAAGTGATAAGATGCCTGTGAAACAAATGACCCCTAAGTGATAGATAAATCTTATATACATTTTTATAACTGTTGGGCTTGATGCCCTAAATCTCGTAGGGTTCTATAGTTTGTAATTGTATTGTACAAACATCGTATTTATCTAATAAAATATGTAATGTTTTATTTGAAATTTAGTTGCATTAAACACACAAACCAATAAACTAACATCCAAGGTTATCTGGTAGCTTACACGTGTATGTAGAGACATACGGGTGGATCATATTTAAATGATAATCTAAATGGTCTATAGTAGATGGATAAGACTAGATACCTTATCCTATCCTTGTGACACTACGAGTATGACCCACTTTTTAGATGTTACAATTGTTGTAAAGTGCTATAAATGATCTGATCCTGATCATTCATGTGTAGACATGTGAGCGGGAGTATTCCATGCAAAGGAATTTGTATAAGACCGTACCATGAAATGATTAGTCTCATTATATAACGTCGTTCATAATTGAGACTTACATTTCACCAGGATGACCATAGGTAACATGACCTGAATCCTGAGTGAGTTGTGAACTCCTACTTATGAAGGCGGTCCTTTGATTTGTATGGGTGAAATTCGCCAAATTGTCGACTCAATAAACCTACCATTTCGGGGATTCATCTGACTGGGGAGTTGGGAACATAGCTACACAAGAAGGAATTCACTCATTCCCCATTGTCGGGGTAAGTAGATAAATTACTCCCTTAAGAGCTAATTCCAGGACTTGAAGAAGGCGGCGTCATACCCACTCCTGGCCCGAGAAGGTTTTGGTCATAGTTGGATCGTGATTTATTGTTCATTAGAGGGATCAGTAGTATTTAAGAAGTTAGATGTAACTATAGGGCAAAATGGTAATTTTGGTCTAATTTGTGAAAGGTCTGTTAGCTTTAGGGCTTCAATCAAACCAAGTATTTTGATCATAACAAACTCAGATTTTTTGTACTAACATTTTCAGTGTTTCAGAGTCACTATCTTGTAGAGCTCAGAAAGACGATTCCAATGCAATTTGAATCGTTCAAATGAGAAAGTGATAAGTAAAAGAAGATTGGAGAGGAAATCCAACGTGGCAGTGACACGTGGCACCTTCCTGACGTGGCATCCGACGTGGCACACAAACGGTCAAATATTGATGACGTGGAAGTTGATGTGACGGATGACGTGACGCTCCAACCGGCCACTTTTTACTGACGTGGCACATGATGTGGCAGTGATGTGGCAATCGTGGACGAATGAGATAATAAAAAGTGGTGGTCACCTAGCTTCACGCGTGGACGCTCGCATGCGCCGCATGTGCCTGCGGTTTCTTCACAGTATGTGGCGTGTGACGCTCAATCTTCTCCCCTATGCGCATGGTGCTCATATCATCCGGCTATTTTTTATTTTCATTTTTATTCTCTTATTTTCCTTTAATTTCCTGATCCAATTTTCTCCAAATTCTCACCAAATTTCAGCCTTTTCAAATTTGATTTTCTTCCTAAATTTTCATCCTTCAAATCCTTTTTATTCTCCAAATCTCAATAATTCCAATCTTTCAAAATTTCTTTTCAAATCCTTTTTATTCTCCAAACCTCAATTATTCTAATCTTTCAGAATTCCTTTTCTATTTTTATTCAATCTCCCCCTTCATTTGCAATCATATCCAATTTATCCTCCTCGCCTATAAATTCGATTTTATTTTACTCTTCATCGACACACCAAAAGCTATCAAGTCTTAAGCTCTCAATTCTCTCTACTCTCAAATTAAATTGGCCTAGAGTTATTTTTGTGAGTTTTTTTTTTTTTTTTAGTGCTCAACTTGTGTATTTAGTCTTCAAGAGGTAATATTGTGAGGTTTTCTTTTATTTTTTTGGGAATTGTATTAAGGTGTGGGTACACCTTGGATTGTGAGAAAAAAAAAATTGGTTTGATTCTGAACCAGTAAAAAGGATCTTGGGTTTCTCTTTAGTTTAGGAAAAAAAGGGTCGTGTGTTGATTTGGTCCTCACCTGCAAGAAGATCACTTAGTGAAATACCCAAGAAGGAGTCTTGGAGAGTGGAGTAGACAATTTGCCGAACTACTATAATTCTCGATGTTTTCTCTTCATCTCTCTCTTTTATTTCTTGTTTTCAAACTTTTTGCTTCTTGTCTGAGTTATTTTTAATCTTTCCTAATTGCATGATTTAATTTTTAGTGTGTTATTTAAATTTATCATTGATTAAATTGTCTTTAAATTTGAAGTTATCATAGCTTGCATGATTTAAGTTTTGTCTTGCATAAATTTTCTTTAATCAAATTAGTGGGTTAACTTTATTGAACATTGTTTGAAGATAAAATTATTTTTTAAAAAATTGGTAGTCAACCCTATTCACCTCCCCCCCCCCCCCTCGTGTTGCCTTTTGATCCTACAGAAATATATCTGTAGTGCGAAGAGTGCAGCTGTCGGTCTTTAGTGGAGTGTCCAACAGTTAACAGATGGTGAATAATTTAATTAAAGAGTTTAATTAATTATTCACGTACCGTTGGAACTTCAATATACAAGTCCATAAGGTCCCCTCTGTAACTCAACAAAAATTAATGAGAATCAATTTTTGAATTAATTTGAATTATTCAAATTAATGGAGGGAATTAATTATTTGTTATATAATTCATTTAATCTAATTATATATGGTATAATTACTATAATATATTTTGTACATTATAATATAAAGTATTTATGAGAGGAAATAAATATTTGAATATGATTCAAATGTTAATTATATGAATTGGATTTATGTAACTAAAATTTAATATAAATGAGATTTATATTAAATATCATTGGTGAGAGAATAGAAACTATAGGTTATATTGTATTTGATACAATATAGAAACTATAGGTTAATGTTATATTTGATATCACATGTAGTTTAATATATATTATATGATAAGGTAGTTATCATATAAATATATATTAATTGTTTTTATTAAAAAAATTAATTGAATTCAATTTATCCCCCTATTTTCTCTCTTCTACGTGATAATGGAGAATGGAGAGTTGTACTTCATCTTCTCCCTCTGGTTTTCACAGAAATCAATAGAACATAACACAACTAATGATAGAAGTGTTTTGAGATTTTTTTCCCATCATATTTCTCCTTTCTTCTTTAAAAAATTCTCTCTTCTAAAATAGCTAGAGCCCACACACTTCTGGATTCTCATCTAAAGAATACTGAGGTAACTTTCATGGTAATGTTCGTTCTGTTCAAGGGATTTTCATTGAAGTTCGGTCTTCGAAGGTAAGGGTTTCTTGAACACATCTTCTCTTTTGCAATTCTTCAAGCATGCTATAAATTATATTAAATTGCATAACATTCTATTTGTTCTCTGTAAATAAAATATTTTGTAAATTTTGGGATTTGGGTCCGATTTCATTTCCGCTCAAGGACCTTAATGGTTCCTTCAATTGGTATCATAGCGGGGTTTTTGGCCAAAATTTTCCAAAATTTTGAAATGATTTTACAATTTCATGGTGGGATTTAGTATTCTGTATATTCATATGATGATTATGATGATTGTTGTTTTCCAATTATGGATGTTTTCGAGATTGGACGTTTAGTTTATCGCTTTCTTTTTACAAAATTATTTTGTAAGGGCCCATGTTTTTTTGGCATTACTGCTATCGTGTCTGTATTTACTGTTCCTAAGTCGCTCTTGTTGTTCCTGATCGATGTTTGGAGAAAATGATGCAAAAATCGAATGTGTTTCGAAGAAATTCAGAACTGTACAGTAGCATCGCAACGTTGTGCCTTAGCGTCATGACGTTGCGATGCAGTGGATGAAAATATTCTCTATAGCGTTGCGATGCTAGGGCACTGTTGGGATTGGTGTCCTAATTCTCCCTAAGTCTCATTGTTTTGTAAAGATACACATTGTTTAATGAATAAAATAAGTGTTATTTAATTCTAGCATTTACTCATATCCAACAAATAAAGCTCCTTGGTTATCTTCTGTGAACTTACGCATGTATATTTGATATACAAGTGGATCACCTTAAGTGATAACCTAAATAGATCAGTAGTATAAGGATTAAGGTGGGATACCTGATCCTGGTGACACTATGGATACGACCCGCTTTGTAGAGGTTTGCAAGTGTTGTAAACTACTACAGATGGTTGATCCTGACCATTCATGTGGAGACGTACGAGCGAGGGTGTCCTATACAAAGAGTTTGTATAAGACCTAGACCACGAGATGATTAGACTTTGTATATAACGCCATTGATACTAGAGACTTTCATCTCACTTAAACGACCATAGATGACACGACCTCAATCCTGAGTGTTTTGGAAATTCCTACCTTTGAGGACAGTTTTTTGATTAGTATGGGTGAGAATGGCCAGATTGCCAACTCAACATGCCTACCTTTTTGGGGACTTGCCTGATCTGGGACCTAGGAACTCAATCCACAAGATGGAATTCACTCCTTTCTCGAAGCAGGGATAAGTAGAGAGATTGCTTTCTTAATGGCTAATTCTGGGGCTTGAACATAGTGGTCACAGCTTCTCTTTGGAAGATAGGACTCAGTTATAGTAGGACTATGACTTATGTTCATTAGAGGGATCAGTGGTACTTAAGGAGACAAATGTAACTACAAGGGCATAACGGTTATTGACCCAACTATACTTACGAACGATCTATGAAGGGTTGTCGCACTGTTGATTGGTTAAAATGGACACATAATATATTTGTGGTAAGGAGAGTTCAACTGTCAATCTTTAGTGGAGTGTCTGGCAGTTAACAGATGTTGGATCCATGACTAAAGAGTTTAGTCAGTTATTCACGTACCATTAGAGCTTCAAGCTACAGGTCCATAAGGTCCCCTTGGTAACTCAATGGATTCAATTGAGGATCAGTTCTTGGTGTTGATTCGAAATGTTCAAATTGACAAGAGGTATTTTGATTATATATGATATAATCGATATGATGTATGAGATACATCTAGTAGAGGATTGATGTAAATGAGATTTACATTAAGTACCATGGAATAGAAAAAGAACTATGGTTTATTGGTTATTTTCTTTAATAACCAATTGAGTGGGTGGTTATTGGTTTTCATGGTAACCGTGAGATAAAAAGAAAATGGTTTTCCTAATTTTAGTAAGTTTTTAATAAAAGTTATTTTGAGTTTTTTCTCTCGCCAAAAGGATCTCACAGTAGTTGTCAAGTAAATATAGATTTACTAAACGACAGTTTGGACGAGCTAAACAATCATGCGGTTGCGAGCTAAACGATCGTGTTGTATTTACTAAGCGATAGCTTGCCTAAAGTAAATGATCATGTAGTGTTTATAGGCAACAAACACTAAGCTAAACGATCGCATAGCTTTTGCTAGACGATCGCTTAACTTTAGCTAGACGATTGGGCATCGACCTATACGATAGGTCTCCGCCATCTCCCACTTGCCCAGTCTTGTACATGATCAATGTTTCCTCCTTCGTCTGCCTCATACCAAGTCCGAACAGAGCCCACCTTCTGAATTCTCACACTAAGAATACCAAGGTAACCTTCTTGGTGGTGTCTTACTCAACTCGACACCATCGAGGTTTTGTGAAGGTCGTTCGTGTTGCTGAGGAGTTCGTGGCTGAGGCGATTGCTGAGGACGAGCGCGAAGTGTTCGTGCAATGTTGCGGTCGTGGTGTTCGAGCATTCAAGATTGCTGTTATTCGAGCGTTCGTGAGCAAGGAGTGTGGAGACGCGTCTACAAATGTTCGTACAGTTTTCTCTTTGTTTATTTGAGTTTTCATGCAATAATTTCTGTATCAATTGCATAACTGTTTATTTTGTAGGCGACTGTAATTTGCAATGTTTATCTATGATTGTAATTTGGAATGATCTTATTTCCGCTGCAACGTCGCAACGCTTCGAGACGGAGAAGATGCGCGGTCCAGCTTTGGTTCACCCGCGGTTCGTGGTCTGCTGGTCCAGTTCGGTTTGTGGCTTCTCTGTTTTGAGTTTTTGGGTTCTTCTAGACCGGTTTGTGGTTGGTCCAAGTAGCTCGTGGTTTGGTTCGAGCGGTTCAAGGCCTGGTTCACCTGTTTCGAATCGGATGACTATTAATTTGTAATAGTTAGATTTATTTTGTTTTAGATGTCCAATCCCGGTCCATTAATTGCCTTTAAATTATGCATGTAATGTATGATTTAAATTTTTATTATTATATGCCATAATGTATGCCACATAGTATAAAATCCTACCATAGTTTATGGATTTTATTCATGCATCATGTTATATTATAAATGTTATAATACATAGTTGCATGATTTAATTTTATACCATGCTCATGCATCATATAGTATAAATGTTATAATATATGTATACATGCATTAATAACATATATCTCAGTCCATTAATTGCCTTTAAATTATGCATGTGATGTATGATTTACATTTTTATTATTATATGCCATATAGTATAAAATCCCACCATAGGTTATGCATTTTATTCATACATCATGTTATATTATAAATGTTATAATATATAGTTGCATGATTTAATTTTATAGCATGCTCATGCATCATATAGTATAAATGTTATAATATATGTATGCATGCAGTAATAACATGTACATGCATCATTTATATTATAAGAGTTATAATATATAGTATGAATGTATGTTTGAAGTATGTTATTAATTATTTAATTACTTTAGTATATGTGTTATGTATAACAGTAATGAAATGAAATTGCATGATGCATGACATTACCTTTGGTAATTTATAATTGTTATAATTTACCAAGTATGTCACTGGATGCATTGTATGGTTTAATTTATTTAATTTACTTATAATTGTCGTAAATATGAAATTAGAAATTAAAATCAATAAATCAGAATTGCATGCAAACCTTAGGTTAAATTCATTTTTTAAAATAGTTTTAAGATATGAATCATATAAACTTAAGATCAAATTTCTAATGAGATTCAAATTTTAGTTTATTGTTTTAATTGGTTTAATAAGATTAAATTGGTTTTAATTAAAAGATTAACATTGTAATAAATGTATCTATAAAGGACCTTTTGTATAAGGCTAGTTCTGTCTAGGTTAGGGTATTTAAGTTGATGCAAAGGTAACACCCCAATCTGGGAATTGACATAGAAAGGTGAATTAGATAGATTTGTTAAAGTGTTTAATGAACCTTAATCAAAATTGTTTAACTATTCAAAACAAATGTTGTTTTTGGGCAAATTAAACAATCACTTAGTCAGAATCAGTAGCCGGATTTTCCTATGTTAATTAGCTCTAGGTAAAACGCTAAGTGGGAGGAAAATGAAATATACTTCATTTTATCCTCTTGACGTTTCTCCCTAAAAGTTCACACCTGGGATCTATACTCAGCCTTGAGGCACCTTGAATTTCCCTCTACGGATGGTGTTTATATAGATCAAGATCTAGGTGAATGGAGAGAATGCTTATAGTAAGTGGGAGTGGGACGTGTGACAACACATCCCTCGATCTCTCTCATTAGTTTGAAGTAAAGTTTCATGCACGGCCTTGTGGCACCTTGAGTGTCCCCATATGGATGACATTTTTGCATGACGCTTTATTCAAACTCCAGAAATGGATAAGGGTTACTTTAGTTTTTGCCCTAATTGGTTTTTACCTACAGTTGGCTCATTGGGAAAGAACTCTAGAATCTAAAATGAGGAATTACACTTACAAGAAATGTTAAGCGAGTTTAACTATTTCTAGACCGAACAATGGTGACTGATAGTTACAGTAACAAGAAGTTTGATAGCTTGCAGAAATACAAGCTATTGTAGTCTTTTACTTAGAATTATGAGGGTTGATGAGCAGAATATGCGTTAATATTGCTAAGAATTCATGTGGAATAATGAACTTATGTTGATCAACACTAAAAATCCCCTCTAACCCCATATCATGCATTATTTTGCGTCAAAATGTCTATTTTGTAGCTACCGCAGGAGTTGATCACATGCGTTGATCTCAATGAAGCTATGTTGGTCGCATGAACTGCTACAACTACAGAGTCAAGCCATGATAGAAGTATGATCGCAAGGATTGGGTGGAATGCACTGATCCTACAGAAGAAATGAGTATGAATGCAGTCAGACCATGATGCAGTGCTGACATTCTCACCTACTGCGTCAGTAATGGAGGTGATTCAGAGTGGGATTATCAAAGTTGTCAGCATTTGGCTCAATAAATAGAGCCTTAAAGCCCGAATTCAAGCATCCAAGATTTCTGCCTTGGGTAGATTCTTGTGATCACAGACAAGATCATGAGTAAGAAATTCTTTGAGAGTTCTTCACTTGCACAACTTCCTTCGATTGATGATCAAAGATTCGCTGAAGATAAATCTTGAGAGGGACTACTCCACTGCCCATCCATTGCACCAGCAGCAGCCTCGACATACATATGATGGAAGCAAAATATTGCCTATATTTAGCCACCTATCTCTCTTCTCACCTCTGTATTGTATTACATTTTGGCTTAAGACATTAATACATTTTGTAATCAATGCATCCCTTTTATTCCTTCAACACCAATTTCATCATCTTCTTCTACTTTATCATCTTTTTTTATTCACCACAATGAGTGAAGTGCATATTGCAAGAGTTATCGCATACTCAATAATGTGGCATAGAGATATGACGCATGTAGCAAACCACCAAGAGGTGTGTGTTGTGCGAGTATAATGAGTCAATCCTGTTAGGCTATTGCAATGCTTGTTTATGAGCAGAATAGCTATAACCAACTGCCCGAGAGTGTAAGTAGTGAAACTCACTAAGCAAAGTAAGCATTGTTCCTAGAGATATGAGTAACCTTATGCTCAACGCAACCATGCGTTATAGAGATATAAAGCATGTGACTGATCACCGAAAGGAGTGTGATGCATTAGTGTGGCGAGCTGGGATTACCCTTGCGACCAAACTTAAGGACTTAGTGATATTTCCTCCACAACTCTACTTCTCCATGCATTTCATTATGTGTTAACAATTGCTGCATCTCTACCGATTCTCATAGTAAAACTTCAATTTTTCAGTTTGTTTAGCTAGGAGTAGAAGTAGCGCATAATTAATTAGCTTCTTTCTTTTTCTTTTTATTCTCCACCTCAAACACATTACTTTACAATCATCTTTTAGTTGCAAGTCCCCGTGTTCGACCTCGGATCATCCCGAGAAACTTGTGATCTTGTTATACTTTGCGAGAGAGCAAGAAAACTTGTGACAGGAATGCATGATCATCACATACACGATTAACACATTCTGCATATTTTTCAGACCAACATATGATCATCGCATGACCATCAACAAACAAATTATTTTCCCTAACAAGTTCTGTCTACTGGTTGAGATAGTCTCATTTCAGTGAAGAGGCACCTAATCACCCTACAATGGCTTTTATCCTGTCTCACTGAAGTATCATTGTAAAATAGATGTCTCTTAAAATACATTAGATTATTTTGCTAAAATTGATTGGTTTTTCTAAGCAATTTAATGCAAATGTACAAATATAAATAATTTATATGGTTTTAGCAAATTTATTCATTATGACTTTTGCGACTCTTAATTTATTCACGACTGACAAACTAACGGGCAATAATTACAGGACTTGGAAAACACAATCAACACTATCTTGATCATCGATGACCTCTGGTTTTTCCTAATAGAGAATTTTTCTCCTATTCCTACTCCAAATACTGCTCGAAATGTTCGAAGAGCATACACACGATGGACATGAGCAAACGAGAAGGCTCAAGCATACATCTTGGCAGGTTTTTCTAAAGTCTTGGCCAAAAAGCATGAGCCCATGCTCAAGGCTCGTTAGATCATAGAGTCCCTGAGGGGAATGTTTGGACTAAAGAAACTCTTAAACAAGAGTATCCATGAGCGGAAGCAGATCTTTCCGATTTCATTGTGACAGAATTACCACACATACATTCTAACATACATATATGCATTGTAACACTAATTATTGGCATGCTTTAACAAATAAAATACAAAAGACTGGGAGAAACGTACCAGTTGAAGACTTTCTTCAATCAAACTCAGTCTAGCAAAAGCGAACTTCTCTATGCTTCTTATCGCCCAACAACTAGTCGCCTAGCAGCACCACGGTCATCTACACGATCGACGGCGCACGAACCAACAACAACCGGGGACGACACCACAACTCGAAGCCCTCAGTATTCTCAGAGTGAGAATTCAAGGAGTGGACTTTGAAGGAATTGGTAGAGAGACAGAGGAAAAATGATCGTGTTGAATGAACAAGCAAGTGGGAGATAGTAGAAGACTATCATATAGTCGGGTGCTTGTCGTTTAGAAAAAGGTACACGATCATGTAGGTTTAGCTAAGCAATCGCCTATCAAATGGTAAGCGATCGTTTAGTTCCGCTCAGCGCGCTAAGTGATCGTGTAGTAAACATACGCGATCGTTTAGAAAACGCGGGCGATCGTTTAATACGCGGGTGTGTGATCGTTTAGAAAGATGGTCACTATCGTATAGGCTCTCAACACTATAGTGTTTTCTCCTCTATTTGATATAAATCATATTTATATCCAGTTTCCTCGAAAATAATGTATGTCATACATTTAGTCAATCATATCATATATAATTAACTAGTTCAATTATATCATATAATCGAACTCCCTCTTGTCAATTTAAACATTTCAAACTGACCCAAAAATTAATTCTCAACTTTATCCAAGCTACCAAGGGGACCTTATGAACCTATGGCTCAAAGCTCCAACAGTACGTGAATAGCAGACTAAACCCTTTAGCCACGAGATCCATCATCCGTTAATTGCCAGACATTCCACTAAAGACCAACAACTGAACTCTTCTTACCATAAATATATTTCTGTGTCCATCGGATATAACCAATCATGAGTACGATAACCATTCACAGATGCTCATAAGTACAACTAGGCCAAATTATCGTTTTGCCTCTGTAGTTACATCTTACTTCTTAAGTACCACTGATCCCTCTAATGAACAATACAACATAGTCCAACTATGAGTGAACACCTCTCGGACCAAGAGAAGGTGTGTGGCGCCACATCATTCAAGCCCTGGAATCAGCCCTTAAGGAAGCTATCTATCTACTTACCTCTACTTCGAGGAAGAAGTGAATTCCATCTTGTGTAACTGAGTTCCCAACTCCCAAATCAGGCGAATCCCCAAAGTGGTAGGTTTCAGTCGGCAACCTGGCCACTCGCACCTATGCAAATCAAAGGACCGCCTTCAATGGCAGGAGTTCCCAACTCACTCAGGATTGAGATCATGTTACCTATGGTCATCTAGTGAAGTGAAATCTCTGTCATAAATGGTGTTATATAACAAGACGTTAACATTCCGTGGTCTGGTCTTATGCAAACTCTTTGTATAGGATGCCTCCGCTCACATGTCCCCTACATGAATGATCAGGACTATACCATATTTGACAAGTTACAACACTTGTAACTATTCCACAAAGCAGGCCGTATCCGTAGCGTTACCAGGATAATGTTACCCTCCTATATCCATATTCTACAGACCATTTTGGTTATCCCTTAAGACATGATCCACTTGTATGTCACCACATACATGCTTAAGGTACATAAAGATAACCAAGGATTTTAGGTTTATTGGTTTGTGATAAAGCAAATAAAACATTCAACTGAGCAAAAACAAGAAGTGAAGTAAAATATCATATATTATACATCACAAACATTCGTACAAATTGTTTACAAACTATAGGACACGAGACTTTAGGGCATCAACCCCAACAATCTCCCACTTGTCCTAAAGGGAAGTGGGGTGTACAAAAACTAGTACAAAACAATAAACTAGGGCATAAAAGTCCAGTACAAGAAAATCTCCCACTTGCCTTAGTCCAGCGCGGGCGAACCTATAGACCCTTAAACATTGTAGCCGTGAGAGCCTTCATAAACGGGTCAGCAACATTGTGCTCCGAAGCGATCTTTGTGACGATCACGTTCCCTCGATGTACTATCTCGCGGATCAGGTGATACTTCCGCTCTATGTTTTTGTCTCGCCTGTGACTCTTAGGCTCTTTGGAGTTCGCCACAGCCCCACTTATTTCCTTTTCGTCTGAAATCGTGGCACACAATAGAAGGTGATGGGCCTAGTCATATTGGAATAACTTCCAGTTCTATCAAGAACTTCCTGAGCCAGACTGCCTTCTTAGCAGCTTTGTAAGTCGTTACGTACTCCGCCTCCATAGTGGAGTCAGCGATGCACCCCTGCTTAGTGCTTCGTCACACTACAACTCCTCCGTTAAGAGTAAAGACTGACCCTGAAGTGGACTTGTGAGAGTCCCTATCAGTCTAAAAGTCAGAATTTGTGTATCCAGTAAGGATCAAATCCCTATATCCATACACGAGCATGTAGTCCTTCGTTCTCCGAAGATACTTGAAGATGTTCTTCACTACTGTCCAGTGACCCTGGCTTGGTTAGACTTATACCTACTGACTATGCCCACAGTATAGCAGATGTCTGGTCCAGTACAGAGCATCGCATATATCAAACTGCCAACGACAAACGCATATGGGTCCTGTCTCATTTCTTCAACCTTTAGAGATGTCTTAAGTCACATGTCCTTAGACAAAGATACTCCATGCCTGAATGGCAGTAGGCCCCTCTTGGAGTCCTGCATCGAGTACTTGAGTAACTCTTGTTAATGTACGATGCCTGAGACAGCACTAGGACTTTGTTCTTACGATCCCAAAAGATTTGTATACCCAGAACAAACTGAGCCGCTCCCAAATATTTCATTTGAAATTGGGTCACTAGCCAGTTCATAATTGAAGTCAGTAGACCTACATCATTTCCAATGAGTAGTATATTGTTTACATACAACACTAAAAAAACTACTGAAGCGTTGACGATCTTCTTGTAGACACAAGGTTCATCAACGTTCTGGTCAAAGCCATATGATTTTGCTCTTGACCTTGGGCTATGAATCCCTCGGGTTGCACCATGTAAATGGCCTCTTCAAGATTTCCATTCAGAAAGGCCGTCTTGACGTCCATTTGTCAAATCTCATAATTACAATAAGCTGCAATGGACAGAAGGATGCGGATCGACTTTAACATGGCAACAGGCGAGAAAGTATCCTCATAGTCGACTCCCTCTACCTAGGTATAAACCTTTGCCACAAGTCGAGCCTTGAAGGTTTGCACATTCCCATCGGCACCCCATTTGTGCTTGTAGATCCATTTATAACCTATAGGTCTTACCCCATCAGGCTGATCTACAAGATCTCATACTGAGTTGAAGTATATTGACTCCATCGCGAGATCCATGACCTTGACCCATTCATCCGATCAACATCCGTCATTTCCTTCTGATAAGAAAATAGATCCTCAACGTCGCCATCTGTTACCATAGCTAGGATTTCCATGAAACCCAGATAGCAAATGGGCAGGTTAATAACCCTTCCACTGCGTCGAGTTTCCCTCAACTCTTGAGGTGGAACCGACCTACTAGATGAACTACCATCAACAACTCTTGCTGATGAAATAGGATCTTCAACAACTCTTGTTGAAGTTTCAGTAGTTTCATTGGAAAGCTCATGCAACATGACTTTACTACGTGGACTGTGCTCCCTAATATGATCCTTCTTAAGAAAAGTAGCGTTCATGGAAACAAACACCCTATTTTCTGACGGATCATAAGAATAACCCTCTCGTGTAGCTTTGGGGTAGCCTACAAAGAGGCATAGCCTCAATCGTGGTTCCAACTTCTTGGGATTTTCCTCAAGCACATGTACAGGGAAACTCCAAATGCGGAAGTGACATAAGCTAGATGTACGCCCATTCCACAACTTCAGAGGTGTTCTTACAACACTCTTGGAAGGAACACAGTTGAGCATGTAAACCGAAGTCTCTACTGTGAAACCCCAAAACGAGTCCGGTAAGGAAGCGTAACTCATCATTGAATGAGCCATGTCCAACAAGGTTCTATTTCTCCTCTTCCCTACACCATTCTGTTGAGGTGTACATGGTGCTGAGATTTGGGAAACGATTCCATGTTCTATCAAATAGTTCTAGAATGACGAGTCCAAAAAGTCTCCACCTCAATCCTATCGAAGTGTTTTAATCCGTCTATCCAATGCGTTTTCAACTTCAGCCTTGAACTCTTTGAACTTTTCAAAGGATTCAGACTTTCGTTGCATAAGATACTTATACCTAGAGTTCAGAGCTGATAAAATACTCATAGTCACCTTAGACTCGCACATTCATAGGACGACAAAGGTTAAAATATACTAACTCAAGAGGCTCTTTGGCTTGATAACTTTTTCCAGTAAAAGGACTTTTACTTATATTACCCTCAAGGCAATATTCGCACACTAGTAAAGAATTTTCTTCTAACTCACTTAAAATTCCATTCTTCACCAATCTCTCAATCCTATTGAGATTGATGTACCCTAATTGAAGGTGCCAAAGTTGGGCATTTTCTTTTCGAGAAATTCGTTGACGTTTGGATTGAGTTATGGCAGTTTTAAACAATTCTGTTATTGAGGGAATTTATGGCTAACGTCTTAGCACATACAAGTTACTTTCCAGATAAGCTGTACAAATTTCAACACCATCTTTATGAATAAACACTTTATCCACATTAAAAGAAAACGAATATTTACATTGTAACAAACACTTTACAGAAATAAGGCCTCTTTAGTTCAGGAACAACATATACATCTTTTAAAACTAGAAACCTATTTTGTAAAGATAATTGAATCCCTCCCACTGCCACAGCTGAGACGACGTGTCCGGTGCCTATCGCATCGTCATCTAACCAACCTCCAACTATCGCCATGACCTAATCCCCTGAAAAGAAGAACAAACGTGATTAGTGGTGCCCGAATCAATTATCCAGGCAAAAATAAACATTCTCCACTAAACATATTTCTAGTACAAGTAAATCATATTTATCTTTATCTGCCTTGGCCTTGGCAGCCTTCCTTTCCTTCAGCCAGCGAGGACAATTCCTCTTCTAGTATTCATCCTGGTTGTAGTGGAAACATTTTCCTTTTTCAACCGACGATGAACGCCTCCTTGGGGCGACATGTGGCAGGTTAGCAGGCACGTTCCTTTTCCCCTTACCACCATTTTTCTTCTTCCCCTTTGCAGAGTTAGAAGTAGAAGGTGTAGACTTCGTTCCTGAGGTCGAATCTCGATGGAACGTCCTAGAGGATGAAGCAACATTTTCTTCAACCCTTTTTTTCTCCTTACTTTTTAGTAAAGATTGGTATGTCTGCATCTCATTGAGGAGAGTTGTAATGGTGTGTTTTACTTTGTTAAGAATTACATTGCTACCAAAGTGCAGGAAGCTCTCCGGCAATGAATGCAAGATTATGCTAACCTGACTGCCCTCATCGATAGTAGACCTATTCAACTTCCCCACATTGAAGTGAACCATCATATTAAGCACATGTTCACGAGTAGAGGTGCCTTCTTCCATTTTAGAGTTAGAATATATACTTAATGCCTCGTGCTTGAGCTGTTTAGACCATTGTCCAAACATCCCCCATAAGGATTCCATGATCTCACGTGCTGAGACCATGGGCTCACGCTTCTTGGCCAAGACGTCATTAAGACTTGCGAAGATATAGGCTCGGGCCTTCTCATTTGCCCGTGTCCACCGCTTATATGCCTCTCGAACATTTTGAGCTGGAATAGGAGGACAAGCCTCCGTAAGAGCAAACATTAGATCCTCAATGATTAAAATAGTTGTGATCATATGTTTCCATGTTGAAAAATTATCGTCAGTTAGTTTCTCGGCGCTTACCAAAGCTATTGTGGCTATGGCCATTTTCAAAAACTTGTTGTTGAAAAACGAAAAAACTTATATAAGATTTTGCTAAACCACATTAACCAATTAATTTTAGCAAAACAGTTTCAAGTACCCTAAGTGTTAGACTTCTATTTTTCAATGATGCCCCAGCGAGGCAGGACAAACGTCACCAGTGAGGTGATCAGATGCCCTTTCACTGGGATGAGACCTTCTCAACCATTAGGCAGAACCAACTCTTGGAACTGAACCTAGCAACCACCATTTATTTGGTCCAGAACTATTAAACTTTAACAATTCCGCGTAAGTGTGACCCCTCGCTTTCGGGGCCAGAGTCCTGCTCTAATGAGCCCACCGTAGGGAAGATAAAGATTAAGACAAGAGAGTAAGTAACTTTATCCTCTTACAGGAGATCAAATAAAGAAACACGCAAAACTGCCATCCTATAGGGGGCACTCCCAGGGTGCCTCGAGGCGAGCGCAGAAACTTTATTCAATCTAATGAGGGAGACCGTGGGATAAGTTGTCACACTTTCTGCTCCCACTTACTATGAACACTCTCTCCATCCACCTTGATATTGACCTACCCAAACACCATCCTTTAGGGGGACACTCCCAGGGTGCCACGAGGCCCAGGGTAGATCTCACAGTGTGGACTATAACGAAGAAACATGAAAGTTTAAATGAAGATCATATGCCCCAAGTACCTTTCACTGAATGTTCTACCTAGGAGTTTATTAACCTAGACAATCCGGCTACCAATTTTAGTCTAAGTCATCTTTTTAAGTTCGCTCATAAACAACGTTTGTCTATGAAATAAACAAGTTCAAGTAGTCACATTTAAACACTTTAATGGACTATTCTTAACTTGCACGCATGCATCAAATCTATCTAATTCACCTTTCCAGGTAGGTTCCCAGGTAGAGGTGTTACGTTTTCGTCAACTTAAATACCCCAACCTAGCTAGAACCCGCCTTAGACAAAAGATCCTTTATAGATATATTTGCTACACTTTAATCTTTTATTAGTCAATTTAATCCTATTAAACTGATTAAAATATTAAAGCCTAAGGGTTGCTAATCATATTAAAACCGTGATCTTTGGTCTATGTCATCCAAGTTTTAAACATTTTAAAACCATAAATTAAACCTAAGTGAGCATGCATGTCTTTCTTAATACTTTTAGTTCTAATTTCTCTTTAACCTTTAAAAAGAAACAACTAAAAACATTGTGCATAACTAGGTGTTTATAACACTTATAAAGAAACCTATGTGTCATGCTTCATGCAATGTCCGGTCATTACTGTACATAACTTTTATATACACGTAATAACCAAGCAAACATGCTTTCCATACACCCTTATACTATAACAATTATAATATAAAGATGATGCACGTCAATGCTTTGTATACATACATAAATATAACTTTTATATCATATGATGCATGAGCATGCTCTTACGTAATTATATGACACTTCTCTAAATTATAACATTTATAATAAAGAGATGATGCATGACCAATACATAACCTAAAATGGGATTTTCCTATATGTGCATACCAAATGACATATAAATAACCATACATCTCACGTAATAACCAAAGATTAATGGATCGGGATGAACCTTTAAAAAAAATCGGAATGAAAAAATTCTATCTATTACATTTTTCATCAAGCAAATCGGTTCACAGGCGAACCTTGTCTTGAACCACTAGGCGAAGCTCCATCGTTTAGTAAACACCGCAGGTAAATGATCGCTTGGCGCACACTAGACGATAGCGCAAAAAACTAAACAATCGCTTAGACGACAACGAGGTTGTGAAGCCTGATTGTCTAGGCGATCACTTAACGTGCGAAGAGGTAAACGATTTACCATGCATTACTCCACGATCGTTTAGTCATGTACTAAGCAATGAAGCTTGCTGAGCTAAACGATCGTCTAATGCGTGCGCATTAAATGACACCCAAGCATTTGATACTCAACAATCGCCTACCCATCCTCTACACGACCCGATCAACTCTTGATCATCTTCTTCCTCGAGGAACAGTAACCCTTGCTCCGAACTTCTTCACGAATGACTCAAGACTCAAACTAACTTTTAATTACAAACTCAATAACAATTAATTATGCCAAAAAACGCATAGGCCTTTACAATTAACCGAAAATGTAAAAGAATTAATCAAACCGAGGTTTCATCCTAGAAAACTCCATTAATATGCACATCCACAAACAATTTAACAATTAAACAAAGAGTAGATATGTTGTACCCACCGCGAATGTATCTGCAATTCTTTGCATCAATGAAATTGGAATATCAGAAACCTGGCTCTGATACCAATTGAAGAAACACTTAAACAAGAGTATCTAAGAGCATAAACGGATCTTTCCGATTTCATTGTGATAGAATTACCACACATACATTCTAATACAGATATGCATTGTAACACTAATTACTGACATGCTTTAACAAATAAAATACAAAAGATGGAAAGAAATGTACCAGTTGAAGACTTTCTTCAATCAAACTCAGTCCAGCGGAAGCGAACTTCTCTACGCTCCTTATCGCCCAGCAAACAGTCATCTAGCAGCACCACGGTCGTCTACACGATCGGCAGTGCACGAACCAACAACAACCGGGGACGACACCACCACTCAAAGCCCTCAGTATTCTCGGAGTGAGAATCCAAAGAGTGGACTTTGATGGAATTGGTAGAGAGAGAGACGGAGGAAAAACGATCGTGTTGAATGAATAAATAAGTGGGAGATAGTAGAAGACTATTGTATAGTCAGGTGCTTGTCGTTTAGAAAAAGGTACACAATCGTGTAGGTTTAGCTAAGCAATCGTCTATCAAATGATAAGCGATCGTTTAGTTCCGCTTGGCATGCTAAGCAATCGTGTAGTAAACGTAAGCGATCGTTTAGAAATCGCGGGTGATTGTTTAGTGCGCGAGTGTGCAATTGTTTAGGAAGATAGGCACTATCGTATAGGCTCTCAACACTATGCAATCGTATACTTTCACACTCTGAGCGATTTTTTTGCCTGTCCAACAAAATGAAAAAAAAATTTATTTTATACTTCAGTTACAATAACTGAATTCGAACTTCCCACTTTCGCACGATTCCAGAGAAATACTCGACCAATTATCTCATAACTGCCTAATTAATTAAATAATGAATATAATCATACTATATTCTTAAAATATAGTTTGATATCATATATCTACTATAGTGTTTTCTCCTCTACTTGATATAAATCATATTTATATCCAAGTTCCTAAAAAATAATGTATCTCATACATTTAGTTAATCATATCATATATAATTAACCAGTTCAATTATATCATATATAATCGAACTCCCTCTAGTCAATTTGAACATTTCAAACTGACCCAAATACTGATTCTCAAATTTATCCAAGCTACCAAGGGTACCTTATGGGCATATGGCTCGAAGCTCCAACAGTACGTGAATAACAGACTAAACCCTTCAACCACGAGATCCCCCATCCGTTAACTGCCAGACATTCCATTAAAGACCAATAGCTGAACTTTTCTTACCATGGATATATTTCTGTGTCCATCGGATATAACCAATCATGGGTACAATAACCCTTTACAGATGCTCGTAAATACAACTGGGCCAAATTACCATTTTGCCCCTATAGTTACATCTCAATCTTTAAGTACCACTGATCCCTCTAATGAACAATACAACATAGTCCAACTATGTGTGAACACCTCTCGGGCCAAGAGAAGGTGTGTGGCGTCACATCGTTCAAGCCCTAGAATCAGCCCTTAAGGGAGCTATCTATCTATTTACCCCTGCTTCGGGGAAGAAGTGAATTCCATCTTGTGTAGCTGAGTTCCCAGCTCCTAAATCAGATGAATCCCCAAAGTGTTAAGTTTGAGTTGGCGACCTGCTCGCACCCATGCAAATCAAAGGACTACCCTCAATGGCAAGAATTCCCAACTCACTCAAGATTGAGATCATGTTACCTATGGTCATCCTAGTGAAGTGAAGTCTCTGTCATGAATGGTGCTATATAATGAGACGTTAACACTCCATGGTCTGGTCTTATACAAACTCTTTGTATAGGATGCCTCCGCTCACATGTCCCCTACATGAATGATCAGGACTATACCATATGTGACAAGTTACAACACTTATAACTATTCCACAAAGCAGGCCACATCCGTAGCGTTACCAGGATAATGTTACCCTCCTATATCCATATACTACAGACCATTTTCGTTATCCCTTAAGACATGATCCACTTGTATGTCACCACATACATGCTTAAGGTACATAAAGATAACCAAGGATTTTAGGTTTATTGGTTTGTGATAAAGCAAATAAAACATTCAACTAAGCAAAAACAAGAAGTGAAGTAAAACATCATATATTATACATCACAAGCATTTGTACAAACTGTTTACAAACTACAGGACACGAGACTTTAGGGCATCAACCCCAACACGGACAACCGTCCACACAACTCAGGCACGACACTCTCAAATACATCTTTAATGCCCATAAGCAAGAAGGGGCATGTGTTAGAGAACATGTTCTCAACATGATGGTCCACTTCAATGTGGCGGAGATGAATGGGTCCATCATCGATGAAGCCAGTTAGGTTAGCTTCATCCTAGAAACTTTACCTAAAAGTTTCCTACAATTCCATAACAATGCTATTACGAACATGATTGACTACAACCCGACCACCTTGCTTAATGAGCTACAAACCTTTCAATCCTTGATGAAAGCCAAGGAACAAAAGGGTGAGGCAAATGTTGTTTCATCCTCTAAGAAGTTCTTCAGAGGTTCGACCTCTGGGACGAAGTATGTGCCTTATTCTTCTGACACCAAAAATTAAAAGAAGAAGAATGGTATAAAGGGAAAAGCTAACTCACCAGTTGCTGCCCAGATGGCCAAGAAGGCTAAGGTTGTAAAGGAAAATCTGTTTTTGCAACCAGGAAAGACATTGGAAGATGAACTGTTCCAAATACTTGGCAGAAAAGAAGAAGGCTAAGCAAGGTAAATATGATTTACTTGTTTTGGAAACATGTTTAGTGGAGAATGATGGTTCAGCCTGGATAATTGATTTGGGCGCCACTAACCATGTTTGTTCTTCATTTTATGGAATTAGTTCATGGCAGCAACTAGAAACTAGGTAGATGACGATGCAGGGTGGAACTGGACACATCGTCTCAGCTGTGGCAGATGGAGGTCTCTAGCTGGCTTTACAGAATAAATATATTTTATTTGAAAATGTATATATTGTTCCTGGTTTGAAAAGGAACTTAATTTATGTAAAGTGTTTGGTAGAACAATATTATTGTATTCATTTCTCTGTAAATAAAGTGTTTATTTCAAATAATGGTATTAATATTTGTTCTGCTAAGTTGGAAAACAATCTTTATGTGCTAAGACCATTAGCAACTAAAGCCTTCCTTAACACTGAAATGTTTATAACTGTGGTAACTCAAAACAAAAGACTTAGAATTTCTCCTAAAGAAAATACCTAACTTTGCCACCTGAGATTAGGATACATCAACAACAGGGTTGAGGGATTGGTAAAGAATGGACTTCTAAGTGATTTAAAAGAAAATTCTTTACATGTGTATGAGTCATGCCTTGAAGGCAAAATGACTAAAAGATCTTTTACTGGAAAACATCATAGGGCCAAAAAACCCTTAGAGCTAATACATTCAGACCTCTGTGGTCTGATGAATGTAAAAGTAAGATGAGGGTTTGAATATTTCATTACTTTTATTGATGATTATTCAAGGTATGGGTATGTTTATTTAATGCAACATAAGTTTGAATCATTTGAAAAGTTCAAAGAGTTTAAGGTCGAAGTTGAAATTGCATTAAATAGAACAATTAAGGCATTTCGATCTAATCAAGATGGAGAGTTTTTTTATCTTACATTCCAAAAGTATCTAATAAAGCATGGAATTGTATCCCAACTCTCAGCACCTGGTACACCTCAACAAAAAGGTGTATAAAAAAGGAGAAGTTGAACCCTATTGGATATGGTTCGGTCTATGATGAGTTACACTTCCTTACTTGATTCGTTTTGGAATTTTGCAGTACAGATTGCAACATATATTTTGAATTGTGTTCCATCCAAGAGTGTTACGAGAACATCTTTGGAGTTATGAAATGGTCACAAAGCTAGTTTACATCATTTCATAATCTGAGATTGCCCAACACATGTGTTTGAGGAAAATCCTAAGAAACTGGAACATCGTTTAAAACTGTGCCTATTTGTAGGCTACACCAAAGGAACGAGAGGTGGTTATTTTTTCGACCCTAAAGAAAATAAAGTGTTTGTGTCGAAAAACGCTACTTTTCTAGAAAAAGACCACATAAGGGAGCACATGCCCCACAGTAAAATTGTGTTGAATGAAATTTCTAAAGAAATTACTGAAACTTCAACAAGAGTTGTTGAAGAACCCAACATTTCAACAAGAGTTGTTAAAGTTAGATCATCTAGTAGGTCAAATCCACCTCAAGTGTTGAGGGAACCTCAACGTAGTGGGAGGATTGCGAACCCCTCTATTCACTATATGAGTTGAACATAAATCCTAGCTATGGTAGCTGATAGCAATGTTGAGGATCCATTGTCTTACAAGAAGGAAATGGATGATGTTGACAAAGATGAGTGGATTAAAGCTATGGATCTCGAAATGGAGTCAATGTACTTCAATTTGGTTTGGGATCTTGTAGATCAACCTGATGAGGTTAAATCTATAGGTTGAAAATGGATCTATAAGAGAAATCGAGGTGCTGATGGGAAGGTGCAAACTTTTAAGGCTAGACTCGTAGCAAAGGGTTATACCCAAGTTAAGGGAGTCGACTATAAGGAGACTTTCTCACCTGTTGCCATGTTAAAGTTTATCTGAATTCTCCTGTCCATTGCCTCTTTTTATGACTATGAATTTTGGCAAATGGACGTCAAGATTGCTTTTCTAAATCGCAATCTTGAGAAGACCATTTATATACAGCAACCTGAGGGATTCATAACCCAAAGTCAAGAGCAAAAGGTTTGCAGGCTTAATCGGTCCATCTATGGATTGAAACAAGCTTCTCGATCTTGGAATATAAGATTTGATACTACAATCAAATCTTATAGCTTTGATCAAAATGTTGATGAGCCTTTGAAGGAACTCTTATTCAAAAGCACCATTGAGCGGAAGTAAGATCTTTTCAAGCCCATTGTGAAAGAACAAAGCATTTACAAATATACAACAAGTTATGCATTATAGAAAAAGTTACAGCATGTTTTTTGTCTAAAACAAAGGGAATGGAATAACATACCTTTGAAGAACACTTTTTTAAGGATTCCCTCGATATACACTGGTCAGGCGTCCCAGCAAACTCAATCACGAGCACAAACACAACGAACCACCAGTGAAATCACGAACAGTCATATCCTCAATCCCAAACAGCAACACTTGACACTACCACTCGGTTATCTTGGTATTCTCGGAGTGAGAATCTAGGAGGTGTGGGCTTTGTGTGAATTTGGTTGAGGGAAGGAGGATGTATAAGATTGAGTTAAAAGATCGAGTAAGTGGGAGAAAGTGTTAGTCTATCGTATAGACACTGGGTACTCGATTGTCTAGAAACAAGGAGCAATCATCTAGCAAACTCGCATGGTCGTTTACTCTCTCGAAAGGGCTATTGTATAGCTTTCTTTCACTCGATCGATTGGTATGCAATAATGATGCGATTATTCAAAAAATGAAAACTCTTTTCATTTTATTCTTCAATTATTAAAACTAAAAATAACATCCCACTTGCACGGTTAATGGAGAAAAGAAAATAACCAACTAACAATTATCTCATCATTGTTTTTATTATAAATAAATATAATAACTAATTTATCATATTATATTTTTAATCTATAATTTTAATATCACATCATATGTAATACTTAAACCATAGTTCTTTTCTCCTTTATTTAACATAAATCATATTTATATTAATTTCTCTAATTAACGTATCTAATACATCAAATCAATTATATCACATATAATTGAACCAATTTAATTATATCATATATAATCAAATTCCCTCTTGTTAATTTGAACACTTCAAACTAACCCAAAAACTGATTCTTAACTTGAATCCATTGAGCTACCAAGGGGATCTTATGGACCTGTAGCTTGAAGCTCTAACGGTACATGAATAATTTACTAAACTCTTTAATCACGATATCCACCATCCGTTAACTACCGGACAATCCACTAAAGATCGAAAGCTGCACTCTTCGCACTACAGATATATTTTCGTGTCTATTGGATATAACCAATCAACAGTACGATAACACTTCACAGATCGCTGGTAAGTACAACTGTGCCAATTTACCATTTTGTCCCTGTAGTTACATCAAACTCCTTAAGTACCATTGATTCCTCTAATGAACAATACATCATAGTCCTACTATGAGTGAACAATTCTCGGGCCATGAGAAAGTGTGTGGTGCCACATTGTTCAAGCCTCGGAATCAACCCTTAAAAGAGCAATCTATATACTTATCCCTGCTTTGGGGAATGAGTGAATTTCGTCTTGTGTAGTTGAGTTCCTAGCTTCCCAATCAGAAGAATCCCCAAAGCGGTAGGTTTGAGTCGGCGATCTGGCCACTCGTACCCATGCAAATCAAAGAACCACCCTCAAAGGCACTCAGGATCAAGGTCATGTTACCTATGGTCATCCTAGTGAAATGAAAGTCTCTGTCATGAATGACATTATATAATGAGACTAAAAATTTCGTGATTCGGTCTTATACAAACTTCTTTGTATAGGATACCCCACTCTCATGTCTCTACATGAATGATCAGGATCAGACCATCTGTAGCACTTTACAACACTTGTAACATCTACAAAACGAGTCGTATCCATAGTGTCATCAGGATAAGATTTCTATCCTTTATCCATATACTATAGACCATTTAGGTTATCACTTAAGGCATGATCCACTTGTATGTCTCCACATACATGCTTAAGTTACAACGATAACCAGGGATCTTAGTTTATTAGTTTGTGGTTAATGTAACTAAAATATCTCATATTTCATAAACAACAGTGAAGAAAAATATCTCATATTATTACATCACAAATGTTTGTTCATACATTTGTTTACAAACTACATGACCTTATGAGATTTAGGGTATCAACCCCAACAACCTTTTGTATACAAGAGGATCATCAACAGTTTTAGTAGCTTTTTTAGTGTTGTATGTAGATGATATCCTACTTATTGGGAATGATGTAGGTCTACTGATTGAAGTTAAGAACTGGCTAGCGATCCAATTCCAAATGAAATATTTGGGAAAGGCTCGGTTTGTTCTAGGAATTCAGATTTTTAGAGATCGAAAGAACAAAATACTAGCTCTGTCTTAAGCATCGTACACTAATTAAATGCTTGTCAAGTATTCGATGCATAACTCCAAGAGAAGTTTACTCCTTTCAGGCATGCAGTTATATAGTTGTTCATATGGAAATGCACTCTTTTGATATGCATTGATGGTCATGCGTTGGATTAAAGAGTATACAATATGCGTTAATTGTGTATGCAATGACATGCATTCCTGTCATAAGTTTTCTTGTTTTCTCACCAAGTATAACGAGAATGCAAGTTTCTCGAGATGATCCGAGGTTGAACACAGAGACTTGTAACTAAATGATATTTGTGATGTAATGCGTTTGAGGCGATGAGTAAAAGTAAAAAGAAAGAAGTTAATGGACTAAGCGCTACTCTTACTCCTAGCTAAAGAAATTGAGCAATGGAAGTTTGACTATGAAAATTGGTAAATATGAAACAATTGTTAACGCGTAATAAAATGCATGGAGAAATAGAATTGTGGAGGGAATAAATTCACTGCATCATTATGCTTGGTTGCTAGAGTAATCCTAGCTCGCCACACTAACGCATCGCTCACCTCTCGGTGGTCAGCCACATGCTTATATCTCTATAACGCATGGTTGCGTTGAGCATAATATTATTCCTATCTCTAGGAACACTGCTTACTTTTCTTAATGAGTTACCCTCTCGAGCAGTTGGTTATAGCCACTCAGCACATAAACAAGCATTGCGGTAGCCTCGCACTAAGAAAAGAGGATTGGCTCGCTATACTCGCGCGATGCACACCTCTCGGTGGTTTGCTACATGCATCATATTTCTATATCGCATGATTGAGTATGCGATAACTCTTGCAATCAATACTTAACTAAATGATGGATGTAAACGATGATAAAGAAGAAGAAGATGATGAAGATGGTGCTGAATGAACTAAAGAGATGTATTGATTACAAAATGTATTAATGTCTTAAGCCAAAATGTAATACAATATAGAGATAAGAGAAGAGGTGGAGGGCTAAATGTAGGCAATCTCTTGCTTGCATCAGAAGTGCGTCAAGGCTGCCGGTGGTGCCATGGATGGGTGGTAGAGAAGTCTCTCTTGAGCTTTATCTCTGGCGAAGCTCCAGTCGTCACTCGAAAAGGGTTGTGGAAGTGAAGAACTCTAAAAGAATGTCTTGTTCACGCTCTCATCTTTGATCACAAGAATCAGCCTAAGGCTAAAACTCGAATGGTTTGAAGTTGGGCTCCAAGGCTCTATTTATAGAGCTCAAACGGCTACAACATTAGTAATCCCACTCTGAATCACTGCCACTTCTGACGCGGTAGGTGAAATGTCAGCATCACCTTATCTTGTTAATACTCCCAAGGTATGCGTTCATGATTGTTTCTCCTGAAGTATCAACACATTCCAACCACCTTGCAATCAACCTTCTATCACAGTTATTACTCTGTAGCTGCAACATTCTATACGACGAATTAGTCTTCATGAAGATGAACGCATGCGATCAACTTTGCGATGGTCTAAGATCAATGCATGCGATCGATTCCTGCAATAGCTACAAAAGCAGACATTTTGACACGGAATAACAGATGATATAGGGTTAGCGAGGATTTTTAGTGCTGGTCGACGCAAGCTCATTTTTTCACATGAATTCTTAGTATCATCAATGCATATTCTGCTCATCAACCCTCATAATTCTAAGTAAAAGGCTCTACAAGCTATCAATAGTCTAAGGAACAGTGTCCTAAGACACCTCAAGAGGTTGAGAAAATGAGACAGATCCTCTATGCATCGGCTGTTGGCAGCCTGATGTATGTGATGTTATGTACTAGACCTGACATCTGCTATGCGGTGGGGATAGTTAGTAGATGTCAGTCTAATCTAGGATATGATCACTGAACCTTCGTTAAGAATATCCTCAAGTATCTATGGAAAATGAGAAACTATATGCTCGTGTATGGTTCTAAGGTTCTGATCCTTACAAGATACATGGACTCTAATTTTTAGACTGATAAGGATTCTAGGAGATCCACATCAGGATCAATGTTCACTCTTAACGGAGGGGCAGTAGTCTAGAGGAGCACCAAACAAGGGTGCATTGCTGACTCCACCATAGAGGTTGAGTATGTAGTAGCTTATGAAATTGCTAAGGAAGCTGTTTGGTTCAGAAAATTCCTGACTGATTAGTCATTCTAGACATGTCAAAGCCCATCACACTTTATTGTGATAATAGTGGTGTTATGGCTAATTCTCGAGAGTCTAGTAGTCACAAGCACAACAAGCACATAGAGAGGAAGTATCATCTCATTCGAGAGATTATGCATCAAGGAGACGTGATCGTCATGTAGATAGCTTCGGAGCACAACGTTGTTGATCCATTTACAAAGACCCTCACGATCTAAGGTGTTTGAGGGTCACCTGCAGGGTATGGGTCTATGGGATATGCCACGTTTGGACTAGGGTAAGTGGAAGATTTGTATTCGGCGTGTTATGCCCTAGTTTATTATTTTGTGTATTTTGTATATTAGTTTGACTTTTATATTGTACACCCCACAAACTTTAGGTCAAGTGGGAGATTGTTGGGATTGATACCCTAAATCTCATAGGGTCCTATAGTTTGTAAATGTATTGTACCAACATCTTATTTATCTTATAAAATATGGGATGTTTTATTTGACATTTAGTTGCATTAAACCCACAAACCAATAAACTAACATCCAAGATTATCTTGTAACTTAAATATGTATATAGAGACATACGAGTAAATCACGTTTAAGTGATAACCTAAATGGTTCGTAGAAGATAGATAAGGCTGGATATCTTATCCTTGTGGCACTATGAGTATGACCCGTTTTATAGATATTACAATTGACATAAGGTAGTTATCATATAAATATATAAATTAAATTTTATAAAAAGAATTAATTAATTAATAGAATAGAACACAACCAATGACAGAAGAATTCTAAGATTTTTCCTCATCATCTTTCTCCTCTCTTCATTAAAAAATTCCCTATTCCAAAATAGCCAGAGCCATATACTCCTGGATTCTCACCCAGAGAATATTGAAGTAACTTTTATGGTGGTGTTTGTTCCGTTCGAGGGATTTCCATTGAAGATCGTCTTCAAAGGTAAGGGTTTCTTGAACCCATTTTATCTTCTGCAATTCTCCCAGCATGTCGTAAATTAGATTAAATTGCATAACATTTTGTTTGTTCTCTGTAAATAAAATGTTCTGTAAATTTTGGGATTTGGGTCCAATCTCGTTTTCGCTCAAGAACCTTCAATGGTTCCTTCAATAACAACAACAACCACAAGAACAAAAAAAACATAATAATAATAAAGCCATCATGGTTTGTCCTAATGGTAAAAAGGGGAGCATGACTTTGATAAAGGGCTAAAAAGGTCATGGTTAATCGATGGTGGCCACCTACCTAAGATGTAATATTTACAGAATTAACTAGCCTAGATACTCAGAGATAAAAAAAAACATAACAACAACAAGAATAAATTAGTTTCACAAAATTTAAGGTTAGCAAGTGTTGACATTTGAGATGATTAACAAGAGAAATAGTAGATTTTAACTCCCCATTTGAAAAAATAGCAAATCAATATTACTTATATAGAAATAACAAAACGAATTAAAAATATTAATTACAAACTTGTAAAAGTCTAAATTACCCCTCAATTATTCAAATGAAATGTTACTACCTTATTTAAGTAAGATTGTTATATACAATTTAGCTAACACATACCAACATACCTTTAGTTCCAGCCAATTCATCTTCCAATGCCAAACACCATTCAACATGAAACCCACCGAGAAATAGAGACACGTGTCCAATCAAAGTTCAAAATTGAAATCCACCGGTCGTTTCATCTTCCCAAAGCCAAATTCCTTTTCCACCCATCATTTCAAAATCAATAATCCAAGAGTGACAAGTGTTTCATCGAGCTTCATTTGAGAGTGAGACGTGATAATGTACACAATATTCAATCAAATCTATTTGCTTCGATCATTCTTCGTGAGAGAGTGATAAGTTCCTAAAATCGTAAATCATGATAGTGCTTATTTTTAACTCACTTACCATTTAAAAAACCCCCTTAATCTAGTCCTAACAAGCTAGGAACATAATAAGAACAATAAAATAATAAAACAACTAATTGATACTTAACTGCAAGTTGACTATGGTCGCTTATAATCTAATTCAATGAAATATAAGGCTGATTACGTGAATTAAGATAAGAAGGTATGAACTAAACATTATATTTCATGTTTAAAATAAAGATATTACGATTCAAAATTTAAAAATAAGTATAAATAATAAAAAACGAAATGGTACATAAAATTTTATGTTTAAAACAAATTTATAACAGGGATGATAAACATAGTTTCAAAACCCTGTATTTTAGTTAAGATTAGAAAATATAATATAAATATAAAAATTTAATTAAAAAATTAATATAATATGAGACTTTAAATTTCAGAAGAATCTTTGAAGATAGATGATCTATGAGATTTAGAAATTCAAAATAAATTTTGAAGATAAAAGATAGTTGAGATATAAATTTAAAATATAACATAGGTATAAAAAGTCAGTTTGAAAAATTATTACAATATAATATTTTAAATTAAAAAAAAAATTGAAGATAGAAAATCTACGAAATTTGAGTATTTAAAATAACTTTTGAAGATAGAAGATAGTTCATATACTAATTTAGATTAGGTTCAAATTAAATCACGAAATTTATGACAGATTAATCGCATGGAAAGAAGTATTTAGTTGACGTTGAAAATAAATATCAATAGAGTCCGTATTATATATTCTAAGACAGGATTAATTACAATATAATTAAAAAAAAGTTGATGAGAACATTTTATGAGTGCTATAGATGAACTTTGTTTAGTCCATGTTTGGCTATTTTTTCCAAATAAAGTTGTAGTTAATGCAAAAGACTAAATTTCCGTTTGAGATGTGCGCTATAGACTCCTTTAGTATGGTCTTGAGTGGGTGCATTATCTCATCAGCTTCTCAAAAAAGGGATTAATATGACGTTTCTTACTTCATATCATAATATATATATATATATATATTTATTTATTGGTTAAAATATGATTTTTAGTTCAACATGTTCTATTGACAACTTTTCATTTTTAATTTTTAGTTTTTAAAAATTAAGTCCATTAACACTCACTCTATCTCTAAAATTTATTGATTTGTTATTTAATTTTAAAAATTAAAAAAAGTAATTTTTAAAAACAAGTTCTTATTTTTGAAATTTGGTTAAATTTTCAACTCTTTTACTTAAGAAAGATGTATAGTATATATGTATGACATTGTAAGAAATTTAATAGAAAATAAACTTAATTTTCAGAAACAATGTTTAAGAATCAAATGGTTACCAAAGAGTCTTAAACTTTTTGTTTTATGACAAATAGTTTTTTTTTTCTTTTTTAGTATTAGTTTTTTTTTTTCTTTTCTTTTTTAAGTACAATAAATAGAGTATGAAGATTTATTTCAAAAGGGAGATTTTAGGAGTAGAAAAATAAGGAAAATCAATACAAAGTTTACATAAAATAATAGTTTTAAATTTGTTCTCTCTAATGATAGTGAATTTCAAAAGGGAGATTTTAAAAAATAGAAAAATAAGGAAAATTATTTACATAAAATAACAAATTTTATTCTTCTTTGATAGAGGTTGATAGAAGCTAATAGCAGTATATCAGTGATGAAAACTGATAGAAATAACATTGATACTATGTGATAGATGTTAATACAAGTCTTTCAGTGTCTATCAATGTTTTTTTGTTATTTCTATAAATAGTTTAACATTTTTTCTACCTATGAAAATTTTCCATTTTTAAAAGTGTCTACTAAAATTTTTAACTTTCTATTTTGTATCTCATAAGCTTCTAAATTTTCAATTCCGTGTCTAATAAATTATTGATCTATTTGACATTTATTAAAATTCACACTTATGAGATATAATATTAAAAGTTTACGATGCTACTAAACATAAAATTTGATTTTATATCTAATAGATTTGTAATTATTATTTTTTAATTTAATGAATGATATATTGGATACAAAAATAAAATAAAAAATAGACATTTAAAGTCCCGTTTGGTAATAATTTGATTTTTTGATATCTGAAGATTAAGCCTTTTTTTCAAATTTTCCTATAAAGATTTTGTATTTGTGTTGAGTAAAAACGTTGAATTTTTAACCAAATTCCAAAAACAAAAATACGTTTTTAAAAATTACTTTTTTAGGACTCGTTTGGTAACTATTTTGTTTTTTATTTTTTATTTTTGATAATTGTTCATTTTCTTACAATGATTTGCATCTTTCTTAAGTAGAAAAGTTTAATTTTTAGCAAAAATCTAAAAACAAAAATAAGTTTTTAAAAACTTTTATTTTTTCAAATTTTGGCTTAGATTTTAAAGACATGGTAGAAAGTAGATAATAAAACAAGAAATCTAAAGGTGAAATGGGTATTTGTAGACTTAATTTTCAAAAATGAAAAACAAAAGAACAAGCCCTGTTTGGTAAGCATTTTATTTTTTGTTCTTTGTTTTTGAAAATTAAGTGTATTTCCTTCCTATTTCTTACCATGATTTGCATTTTTCTTAAGTATAATGGTTGAGTTCTTAGCCAAATTCCAAAATAAAAACAAGTTTTTTAAAGTAATTTTTTTTTTTTAGTTTCATAAACTATTTACAAAAAGTTGATAATAAAGGAAGAAAATTTGGGGAAAAAGTAGTGTCTATAGACTTAATTTTCAAAAAAAAAATCAAAATAGTTACCAAATATGGCTTAAATTATTATCAAACGACACCTTAATTTTTAAAATTTAGTTTGATATTTTGAAGACATAGATAATAAATAAATAAGAAAATAAGAAATTTAGAAATGAAAAGGATGTTCTAACCTTAATTCTCAAAAATTGAAAATAAAAAATCAAAGGGTTACTCACGACAGGTTAAAAGTTTAATATTTTGGAATTTTTTTTAAAATAATGTTTTTTTAATATATAATGACAAAAATAGGGTTGGAGGGAAGGTATTCCCAAAAATAGGTTTTTAAATCGTGTACCGGGTACATGATTAGCTCTAAATCGTGTACCGGGTACACGAGTCCCTGTCCATCTGGCACACGCAGTCTGCCGTGGCAGTCATGTAGGGTTGACTGGAGTAATCGTGTACCCGGTACACGATTACCTGAAGTATATCGGTACACGACTTCCTCTCCATTAAATCGCCACCCACCCCTTTTTCTTCCTCACTGAGAGCTTTTTCTCTTCTGCCTTCTAATCCGAATCTTCTGCCTTCCGAACGCTTTGCTAAAAAAAAGCTTTGTTGCGTTTCTCCGTCCAAATTCCGAAATCTTTCTCATTTTGCTTCTGTCTTGTGCATCCAAATGTCTCCATTTGCTCGAAATCGTTCGTTTGTTCGTCCATATAACAGTTGTGTTTCTCCATTTGCTCCAAACACCTCCGTCCGTACAAAATTGTTCGAGATCGCCCTCCATTTGTTCGTCCGTCCAAAATCGTCTGAACGCTTCTATGGAAAAATTCTTTATCTAGTTGTTTTTCAATATATAATCGTCCGAACTTAGATCTTATATATTTGTTTATTTGTTTGGGCTGATTTAAACTTATAAATATATGTATGTTAAACTTAGAAATATATATATTGGTTGGGCTGATCTTATATGTATTTGTTGGACTGGTCTTATATGTATTTGATGTGCTGATCTTATATATATATATATATGTTTATAAATCTTAAATCTTAGATCTTATATTTTTTTATTTGTTTGGGCTGATTTAAACTTAGAAATATATGTATTTGTTTGGCTGATCTTATATGTATTTGTTTGGCTGATCTTATATGTTAAACTTAGAAATTGGATTTTGTTGGGTTGACATATTAACATTTTTTTTGTCAACGTTGAAAAAATCAAAATAAATATGTCCGCATCCTGAAGATTTAGTTATTCTTGAATCTAGAAATGATGGAGATAGTGACATTGACATTCAAGTTGATGAATTATTTGGAAACGAATGATGTTGAGTTGGTACTCGAAAATGGTCACCCAAATAGATTGGGAAATGACAAATTCAATGTGTGAAGTAGGGTCTACTTTGGAAGAAAGAATATAGATCTGTAGTTTAATACAAAAAGGAATGTTGTTTAATACCAAAGAAGATTTACAGTTTGCTTTAAAAAAATATTATGTGACAGAACACTACGAAATTATCGCAGTGGAATCAAATCAAGATCTTTGATATGTTAAATGTAAATCATTGAGTGACGGTTGTGCTTGGAGGTTACGAGCATATCGACGTAAAACTCATCGGATGTTCGAAATCACCAAACTTCAAGGAGAAACTCATGTTTGTTTTCAGAATTGATACAGGATCATTCAAATTTCATAACTATTGAAATTCAAAATTTTGTTAGAGCTGATTACCTGTGGCCCTACTCCAACAAACCATGGTAGATTAAATAATTCCTAAAGTTTTAATATTGTTGTACATCTACAATTTAAAAAAATAGTCAACAAACTTTAAAAAAAAAAAATAAAAATAAATTGTGGACTGGGTCCACGAGTTTGTGTCTGACAGGTCAACGCCGACGTGGTGCTGACTAGATTAAACTATACTCATGTACCCGGTACACGAGTTTGCCACATGGAAATTGTGTGCCCGGTATACGATTTCACTACTCCAATTTTGTCAATAGTTTTCCAAAACACTATTTTTGTCGTTATATTTTAGAAAAACATTATTTAAAAAAAAATCAATATTTTGGAAGTAAATAAAGTTTTTTTTGGGAATTTTTTTTAAAAAAAAAAGTTTCTTCAAGTTGACTAGACGTCGATTGGAATTTTCAGCAGCGTCGGAAATATTAACGTCAGGTGTATATTACAAGAGTTCAGCCGCATTCATATTTATTGACCTCAACAAAATTCCAATACCCAAATTTCAAACGGCCATCTTGAACAATACACAAACGAAGTCTTCCGATTCAAAGGCCACAGGTCATCGATCCCATTGGCAAAGAAGAAGAAACCCAAATCGCTTTCACAAAGATGATCTGAAAACCCATAAACCATCTCCTTATATATCCGATATTGGATGAAAAGTTTTCTTCCCCAATATTATTATAATGAAAATGTCAGAATACCCATTTGAATATTGTTTCTGATGAGTCCCGAGCTTCTTCTGGGGTTTCTACAACCTGAAATTGGGTATCCCAGATCCGCCGTTCATTCGATTGGATTTGTGGGTCTTGACTTGATTTCTCAGTTTCTCACTTTCCTCCTCTGCTCTTCGATTGGACCCTTCAACTTTGCTTCCAACTTTCCTGGAAGATATGAAGTTAGTACCACATTTTCTTGCTATTTTGTCTCCTTTCTGGTTCCTGCTGTTTTGTGTTTTTATATAATGTGTTCTGAATTTGTATTGGATGTGTTCTAACACTTGGATTGTTTATGCTTGAGAACTGAATTTGTTTTGTACTGTTTTATTTCATTCTTTTCGTTTCATGTGGTGGGTTAGATCTAGCTTCTTTTGAATGATGTTCTATCTTCATTTGTTCAGTTTTATTCCAATTTTTGTTGAATGAAACTCTTATTTATGTAGAACGATGAATGAAGTGCAAGAAAACATATTCTGTCTTAATTAGTTCAAGTATTAGGGTCCGGTTTGGTAACCATTTGTTTTTGAAAATTAAGCTGATAAACTTGTTTTCTTTTCTTTCTTTTTCCTTTTGTTATGTAAGTTTTGAAAACTTAAAAAAAGTAGTTTTCAAAAGCTTACTTTTGTTTGTAGAATTTGACTTAGAATTCAAGTTCTTCTTCATGAAAGGTGAAAAACCATAGTATGAAATTTAGGAGAAAGCAAACATAAATTTCAAGAAGAAACTAAAATGTAATCCTTATCTAACAATTTCTCGCTTCATGATGTTCTTGATTTGTTAAGTTGTGCTCATTTGCTATTCTACATCTTTATTTTCTCATGTAATCATTTATTTGTTTCTGAGTGGTGGCTATGATTTAAAAGTCCAAGCCAAGAAAATGTAGAAATATGAGAGCTTAGTTATCAGAAAGATGTTTAAGCAAATATTATCTTAGGCAACACTGTTTTTGATTGAATACTTTTCCTGTTAGGCAGCCAACATTTCCATTCGGCCCATAATGGTGCTGTGATAAAAAGACTATATTTGGTTACTGAATTTGGGAATTCCTATTTCCTACTATTCAGCATTATCCAATACCGTTATTCAATTCCTTACACCATCTACAAATGAACAGGAACAGAAAAATATATGGGGTCTCTATCTCTTTGATTCTTATCAACTTGGCGGCTATAATGGAACGTGCGGATGAGAATCTCCTACCATCGGTTTATAAGGAAGTTAGTGAAGCTTTCAATGCCAGCCCATCTGATCTAGGATATCTTACATTCATAAGGAACTTTGTGCAGGGATTATGTTCACCCTTAGCTGGTGTTCTAGTTCTTAGTTACGACCGTCCTAAAGTTCTTGCAATGGGGACCTTTTGTTGGGCCCTTTCGACAGCTGCGGTTGGTATCAGTCTCGAGTTTAAGCAAGTTGCATTCTGGAGAGCCCTGAATGGCTTTGGCTTGGCTATTGTGATTCCAGCACTCCAATCTTTCATTGCTGATAGCTATATGGATGGTGTTCGGGGTATGGGATTTGGCTTGTTAAGCCTCATTGGTTCCTTGGGTGGCATCGGAGGTGGTGTCTTTGCAACGGTTATGGCTGGTCAACAGTATTTTGGCATACAAGGATGGCGCTGTGCCTTCATTCTGATGGCTACATTGAGTGCAATAATCGGTATCCTTGTTTACATGTTTGTAGTTGATCCTAGAAAAACAACTAGCAACATTCAGGAGAGTTCAGATAGGTACCGGCTGAGGTTTGTTAGTTGTTAATTTTAATTTTTTTATAAGACAAGTTCTATGTTCTGTTTCCTGACTTGTTTGGTATCTGGTTACAGGGATAATTTGATAGACCGGACCTTGCCTAATTCATCATCGATATGGTTTGAATCCTGGACTGCTACGAAAGCTGTTATGAAAGTGCATACATTTCAAATCATTGTCCTGCAGGGCATAGTTGGATCACTGCCTTGGACAGCCATGGTGTTCTTCACTATGTGGTTTGAACTAATCGGTGAGTATTGCTTCAATTTGACCCGCCTCCAATGAACAGTATATTATCATCTTGTGGACAAGAAGTTAGTTAGTACGCTTGCAATATGTCGGTATAAATACGAGTATATGACAGTAAATAGAACACCTTTCTTCACACGCTTTTATCTTTCAAAGTTAATCATGCTTACAATATTTCTGATGCTGTTATTTCAGGTTTCAGTCATAACGGTACTGCAGTTCTACTTAGTCTTTTTGCCGTCGGTTGTGCATTGGGGTCACTCCTAGGTGGTTTAATTGCAGATAGGCTGTCAAAGATCTATCCTCATTCTGGCCGAATCATGTGTGCTCAATTCAGTGCTAGTATGGGCATACCATTCTCATTGTTGCTCCTCCGAGTGATTCCACATTCTGTGGATAGCCTTCTTGTCTTCGGTGTTACTCTCTTTTTGATGGGCTTAACCATCAGCTGGAATGGCACTGCTGTCAATGCCCCCATATTTGCCGAGGTTGTCCCACCCAAACATCGAACCATGATATATGCATTTGACTGTGCGTTTGAAGGTTCATTTTCATCATTTGCTGCTCCTCTGGTTGGTATTCTCTCAGAGAAAATGTTCGGGTACGACGACACAGCTGGAGCTTCGTTACCGAAGGCTCTTGCACTGTCAAAGGGGCTTCTTACAATGATGACAGTTCCTTTCGGCATTTGTTGTTTGTGCTACACCCCATTGTATAAATATTTCAGGCTCGACCGGGAAAATGCTCGAATGCAGGGCTCAAAAGGTATTAAACCTATTGATAACCTTTAGGGAACTGTGTAGGAATATATTGTAATTCCACTGCCAATTTATTTTTTTTACTTGAAGCCCATTCTTTTTCCTTTTAGAATTTTCTGCATATGAACAATATTTAGCATTTCAGGTTAAATTGGGCATTTTGTTGAGAAACATGAAGGATTAGAGACTCTTGACTGTTGTATAGTTATTTTTTTTCCCCTTCATGCATTCATTCTTTTACTCACATCAGTTAATTAACATTTTTTTTTTTTTTCTGTAGTTCAGCCATGAAACAGAGCATTATTTGCTTAACTGCTAGTTCTTGGATGGTAGGAAGTACCATGACATTAAATTTTTAGTCGATGTGTCAATATTTCTAACAATATTTTGACATTTTCATGGATTCAACAATGACATGGGGCAAATCAACATTTCCATTACATCGTAAACAAATCCACAAAAAAATAATAAAATAAGTAACAAAATGTAAATAACATAAATATCATATAAATAATAAACATGTTAACTTGTTTAAAACTCCTAAAATGTTTTTTTTTACTAATTTAATTTTTTTTCTGAAATTTTTTGTTTTTATAATTTTTTTAAAAAAATATTCATCGACATTTTATCAATATTTTTACAACATTTTGTAAAATCAAGACATTAATAGTTCCTTTACATCAACATTTTAAACCTATAGAAGAACTCCCATCATATAAAAGTCGTATATATATATATATATATATATTTTGGTCATAATTTATAAGCAGTTCTTAAAGAAGTTAAAAGGGCACTTATGCATTTGGAAGTGCTTTAACTGTGGGTATTATCAGCAAAAGTACTTTATCTATGAGTGCTTTCTATTGAAGTGGTTTGTAACAAAATCACCTTGTGGGGAGGTTTGGCTCTAGAGTAAAGGGTGCTTTTGTTGGTGCATCTATATAAGTACTTATAAAAGTTATTACGAGTTTTTTTTCCTCTTGTTCTTTTAACTTTTCTCAAAAGCTTTTTAATGGAACTCAGACTCTTTTTACTATGTTTGGATGGCTAAAAGGTGCCTCCCACCCAAAACCATCACATTTGAAAGTTTACAACAAGCAATTTCTAATTAATGTCTCTGTTCTCTATTTATTTTAGCTAGGGGTGTTCAAATAGCTCAGCAATCCAAACTACTCAACCTAAAATGTAAGGGTTAGGTTGGATTAGTTTTGTTCTTGGGTTGAGTTGTATTGAATTTTTCTATTTTTATTAGGTTGGGCTGAGTGTTGGCTAAAAAAAAATTTGGGTTGACCCAACCCAAACCAAATTATATATACATTAATAATATATATATGTGTGTATTTCCTCTTTGTTTAAAATTTGATTACTTTATATTGATTAATTTGTGAATTTTTAATATTTTCCTTGTAACCTTGTTTTGATATTTGTCTTTGTTTAAAGTTTGTAATAAATATCATAGATATTTAGCATTTGAATTGTTGGGATTGGTGTCCTAATTCTTCCGGAGTCTCATTGTTTGTAATTTATACACATTATTGTGAATAAAATCAGAGTTATTTTATCTGGCATTTACAAATATCCAATAAACAAAACTATATGGTTATCGTATGTAAACTTAAGCATGTATATAAGATATACAAGTAGATCATGCCTTAAGTGATAGCCTAAATAGGTTTGTAGTATGAGGATTAAGGTGAGGTACCTGATCCTGGTGACACTACGGATACGACCTGCTTTGTAGAGGTTTGCAAGTGTTGTGAACTACTACAGATGGTAGATCTTGACCATTCATGTGGAGACATGTAGCGGAGGTGTCTTATACAAAGAGTTTGTATAAGACCAGACCACGAGATGATTCGTCTTTGTCTAAATGAATAGATAACATGACCTCAATCTTGAGTGTTTTGTGAACTCCTGCCTTTGAGGGCGGTCCTTTGATTAGTATGGGTGAGAGTGGCCAGATTACCAACTCAACATGTTTACCTTTTTGGGGACTTGTCTGATTTAAGAGCTGGGAACTCAGTTACACAAGATGAAATTCACTCCTTCCCCGAAGCAGGGGTAAGTAGATAGATTGCTCCCTTAAGGGCTAATTCTGGGGCTTGAACATAGTGGCCACAATTTCTCTTTAGAAGAGAGGACTCAGTCATAGTAGGACTATGACTTATGTTCATTAGAGGGATTAGTGGTACTTAGGAGTTAGATGTAACTAAAAAGGCATAACAGTTATTAGCCCAACTGTACGTACGAGTGATCTGTGAAGGGTTATTGCACTGTTGATTGGTTAAGATTGACACATAATATATCTATAATAAGGAAAGTTCAGCTGTCGGTCTTTATTGGAGTGCTTAGCAGTTAACGGATGGTGGATCTCGTGATTAAAGAGTTTAGTCAATTATTCGAGTATCGTTGGAGCTTCGAGTTACAGGTCCATAAGGTCCCCTTGGTAGCTCAATAGATTCAAGTTGAGGATCAGTTCTTGGTGTTGATTTGAAATGTTCAAATTGACAAGAGGTAATTTGATTATATATGATATGATCGGTATGATGTATGGGATACATCTAGTAGAGGATTAAGGTAAATGAGATTTACAATAAGGACCATGGAATAGAAAAGGAGCTATGGTATATGTTTCATGAGATGAAATGTTAAAACTATAGGTTATAAATATAGTATGGTAAGTTGGTTATCATATGTATTTATAATAATATTAATTATTGGATAATTATCTATTTTTCTCTAATAACCAATTAAGTGGGAGGTTATTGGTAGTTTCGTGGTAACCGTGGGATAAAAGAAAAAAATATTTTCCTAAATTTAGTAGTTGATGATTTTGAGAGTTTCTATTCTGGAAAGACTCACAGTGGCTGTCAAGTAAATGAGATTTACTAAATGACAGCTGAAGAGAGACTAGACGATCGTGGAGTGTTTCTATACGATAGTCACTCAGCTAGCCAATTAGCTAAACGATCGTGGAGCTTTTGCTAAACAATCGCAGAGCTTCTTCTAAACGATTGGGCATCATCTATATGATAAACTTGTCATCTCCCACTTGCTCAATCGTTTACACGATTGTTCTTCCTCTGGTCTCGTCCTCTAACCAAGTCTACACAGAGACCACACTTATAGATTCTCATACCGAGAATACCAAGGTAGCCATTGTGGTGGTGTTGTACTCAACTCGACATAGTCGAGGTTTTGTGGAGGTCGTTCGTTGAGTTCGCGGTGTTTGTATGGTGGTTGCCAATTGTTTGTGATCTTGGAGATCGCTGAGTTCAAACATTCGTATGTTGCAGTCTTGGAATGCCTGACATTGTATTTAACAAGTAATTTCCAAATGATGCGGTTAATAAAGTTCGTACCTTCGTGACTCACCAATGCCTTCGGTGTTCCAAAGCGTGTGAAAATATTCTTGGTGAGAAACTCTGAAACAGTCGCCACATCATTCTTGGCACACGCCACAGCTTCCACCCATTTTGATACATAATCTACTGCCAGCAAGAAGTATTGTTGACCACAAGACAGAGGGAAAGGTCCCACAAAATCGATGCCCCATACATCAAATAATTTGACTTCAAGTATATTGTTCAGAGGCATTACATCCTTTGAGGATATATTACCTGTGCGTTGACAAGGGTCGCACTTGAGAGCATATTCCCTTATGTCCTTGAAGAGGGTAGGCCAGAAATATCCACTTTGGAGAACCTTACAGCGATTCTTTGCCCTTCAAAATGACCTCCGTAAGGAGAATCATGACACAGCAAGGATGCGTTGTATCTCTCCTTTTGGAACGCACCGACGCATGATGGAGTTGGGACCTTGTTTGTAAAGAAATGGTTCATCCCAAAAATCGAATTTGCTGTCATGAACCAGCCATTTCTTTTGTTGAGAATTGAAGTACTAAAGGAATTGTTTGGTGGTTAAGTAATTAACAATGTCTGCGTACCATGGTTCCCTATCTTCAACTTTGAATAAGCCTTCATCAAGAAATGCATCTCTGATTTCATCTTCTTGGTCCTGTATCTCCTGATTCTCTAATCTTGACAGGTGATCAGACACTTGATTTTCAGTCCTCTTTCTGTCTTAATGTCAATGTCGAATTCTTGCAAGAGCAGCACCTATTTGATTAACCTTGGTTTTGCGTCCTTCTTGCTCATCAGGAACTTAATGGCCGAGTGATTTGTGTATATGGTTATTGACGCACCAACTAGATAAGATCTAAATTTTTCAATTTCGAACACTACAACCAAAATTTCCTTCTCCGTAGTTGTGTAATGCTTCTGAGAGTCGTTTAAAGTTTTTGACGCATAGAAGATGGGGTGTATCAAGTTCCCCTTTTTCTGCCCCAACATGGTTCCAACTGCAACATCGCTTGCATCACACATCAGAATGAAGGGTTGCGTCCAGTCCGGTGCTATTAGAATCAGAGCTGTAGTTAATGCATACTTCAATGTTTCAAATGCGTTGCGACAGTCATCATTAAATACAGAGGGCCAGTTCGCTTCTAATAGTGTGCTCAGAGGACGCACAATTTGAGATAACCCTTTTATAAACCTTCTGTAGAAGCATGTATGTCCTAGAAAATTTCATAATGCTTTCACATTTGATGGCGGAAGAAGTGGCTATGACATCAACTTTAGCTTCATCAACTTCTAGTCCGACTTTAGAGTCCCTGTGGCCCAAAACAATACCTTCAGTCACCATAAAGTGATATTTTCCCCAATTTAACACAAGATTCGTTTCCTCGCATCGTGCAAGGATGACCTCTAGGTTGTCTAAGCACGATTGAAAGGAGTCTCCAAAAACTGAAAAGACACCCATAAAAACTTCAACGGTCTATTCAAGGAAATCTGAGAAAATTGCCATCATGCATCTTTGGAACGTTCCTGGTGCGTTACACAGTCCGAAAGGCATATGTTTGAAAGTGAATGTTCCAAATGGGCATATGAATGTCGTCTTCTCTTTATCTTCCAGGTCGATAAGAATTTGGTTGTAGCCAGAGTATCCATCTAGAAAACAATATAATTTCTTTTTAGCTAATTGGTTAAGCATCTGGTCAATAAGGAGAGAGGGAAGTGGTCCTTCTTGGTCGTCGCATTGAGTTTCCTATAATCCATGCAAATGCGCCAACCCGTGATAGTCCTTGAAGGGATGAGTTCATTGTTATTATTGACTATCACTATTGTACCTCCCTTTTTAGGGATGCTGAACTGGGCTTACCCAGCTGCTATCGGAGATAGAATATATTACTCCTGTGTCCAACCACTTAATGATCTCTTTCTTTACTACTTCCTTCAGTATGGGATTTAGCCTACGTTGAGGCTCAATTGATCCAGTCTTCCCATCTTCTAGCCTAATTTTGTGCATGTAGTATGATGGGCTAGTGCCACGGATGTCAGCCAGCGTCCATCCTATTGCCCGCATGTGTTTTTGCAACATCTGCAAAAGAGAACATTCATTGGGCTCGAAAAGATTAGCTAAAATAATTACAGGTAAAGTGTTATTTAATCTAAGAAAAGCATATTTAAGATGGTCAGGTAAAGGTTTCAATTCTATTTCTGATGGTTCCTCCAATGATGGACGCGCTGGCTTCATTTGCCGCTCACTCAAACTTGGCGGCTCGAGTTTCTTCATGGTTTCTTCCAACGCAAAGACCTCACAAACTTGGTCCTCTTCTTCTTCTGGCAATTCTATTTTGTTAAGTTGAAATTCTTCATTATCCGGAAATTTTAATGCATTTAACACATTAAATTTCATTTCCTGGTTATCTATGCGCATGGACAGTTCTCCCTTATGCACGTCTATTAGTACTTTCCCAGTGGTAAGAAAGGGGCGTCCAAGAATGATTGGTACATCCATGTCTACTTCATAAGGATGATGAAATCCGTTGGGAATATGAATTTGTCAACTTTCACCAGAACATCCTCAATCTTTCCTTCAGGATATATGATAATTTTATCAGCGAGTTAAAGCATTACAGAGGTGGGCTGTGCTTCACCAATTCCTAATTTCTTGAAAATTGAGAGGGGCATGAGGTTGATGCTTGCTCCCAGATCACACAGTACATGTCCCACGTCTAGCCCTCCGATTGAGCATGGGACTGTGAAGCTTCCCAGATCCTTCTGTTTCTTGGGTAATTTGTTGCTGACTAACGCATCGCACTCCCGTGTTAGAGCAATTACTTCTGTCTCACTGATTCTTCTCTTCTTCGTCAGAATATCCTTCAGAAATTTTATGTATTTTGGCATTTGTTCTAAGGCTTCTACAAGTGGGATATTAATGTGCAGTTGCCTCAGAAGTTCAAGAAAATGCTTAAACTGCTACTCATCATTCTTCTTCAGCATGCGTCTGGGAAATGGTGCTTTTAGTTGCACCGCAGGTTCTCCTGCGTTAGACATGCTTGGATTCTGGTGTCCATTCTTCTTGATCTTTCAATGCCTTCGGGTGTGTTGTGTGCTCAGTTGAAATATTGTTGGTTCTTGGGTTCACGATTCCTTTTACAAGAGGTCTGCCACTTCGCAATGTCACCGCATGACATTGCTCTTATCGTTGTTATTTCCTGGGGTTTCCGTATTGCTGGGCAAGACTCCTGGCGGCCGATTCTTTAGCTCACCAGCAATTTGCTTCACTTGTATCTCCACATTTTTAATGGATGACGCTTGGCTTTTTAGCAATGCATCGTTCTGGGCGATATATTCCTTTAAGAGGTTTTCAAGCGAAGAAGCTGAACTCGACGCATGTTGGTGCAACTACTATGATGGCTGGAATCCAGGTGGCGGTCCTTGCCTATGTTGCTGATTTACCCTAGTTAGTGTTGCTCTTGTTGGTGACCTTGATGACATGTAGAAATGCATGTCATCTTAGGCCTTTTACTTAGAATTATGAAGGTTGTTAAGCAGAATATGCGAAAATTGTGCTAGGAATTCATGAGAAAATGAGCTTTCGTCGTTCAACATTAAAGAATCTTGGCTAACCCGCTATTATGCGTTATTATGCGTTCAATGTTCTATTTTTGTAGCTAATGCAGGAAGTGGACTCAAACGCGGAAACCGGACCACCGCATAGACGACTGCATGCGGAGAAACTCTCCATCGCAAAGGCGAACGCGTCGATTAACGCATGGATGTTGCGGTAATCAGCCGTATGCATCCATCGCATGGGAGTTACGCTCGTCAAGCGAATGCAGTCATCATGTAGAGTTGCAGTATTAAGCGAATGCGGTCACTAAATGATTGCGGCTACCGATAACGCATGATAAAAGGATCAACGCAAGGTTGGTGGAATGAACGCATCAACGTATCTACCTTGGAAAAATCAAAAGATGATGTTGGCATTTCATCTACCACGCCGTTAGCGGCAAAGGTTCAGAAAAGGACTAACGCGCCGAATGTCAGACTCAGAGCAGTCCATTAATGCTATCGACGATCCAAGCTCTATAAATAGAAGTCGATGAGCAGAAATTCAAGTTATTCAGGGTTTTCGCCCAAGGTTGAATCCAAGGTTTTCGCTTGAGGTTCGCCTAGGGCGGATCCTTGTGATCCAGGCAAATGTATGAGAAGACGCTTGGGAGTTCTTCACCTCCTTCCTCCATTCAGAGTGACGACCGGAGCCCTCGACCAGAGCTAGATCTCATGAGAGTCAGCTCCGCTGCTCATCCATGGCACCACCGGCAGCTTTGACGCACATCCGCTGGAAGTAAGTCATTCCTTCCAGCCGGTCATTTCATTTTCTTTTCTTTTCTTACATTGTATTGTATACATTTTGTGGTTAAGGAATTAATACATTACGTTTTCAATGCATTTCTGTGTTCCTTCAATTCCATCTCCACCCTCTTTACTTAGCATCTTTAACTTTCATTTCATCTCTGAGTGAGATTGCTAGAGTATCACATATTTAGTCATATGGATTAGAGATATGAAGCATGTAGCAAACCACCGAGAGGTGTGCATTGCATGAGTGTGTGAGTAACCTTATTTGCTTAGTGTGAAGCTGCAGCAACGCTTGTCTATAGGCTAACACAATGCTTGTCTATAAGTAAAGTCAGCAACAACTAACTGCCGGAAAGGGTAAGTGGTTGGCCGCATTAAGCAATGTAAGTCATTGTTCACTAGAGATAGGAATAATCTTATGTCAGCAAAGTTCATGCGGTTACCTTGTCTTATGTATGCGCCCATCACACCTTTAGAGCTGCTCGAAAGAGAGTCTAAAGAAAGAACCTAGGACTCGAGAGAGCTAGGTTAGAATCGATGCTTGAGAGGGCTAGATTAGGTTTGCATAAGCAAGAATGGAGACTTAAAAATAAGCTCTGTTTGTTATTACACAGCGTATGCACCCTACAGAGAGGATAATGGCTGCGTCCAGGAAGTAGGATATGGTGGCTGTATACGGTCATCTCGACATTTATGCATACACACCGCATACGTCCTAGATTTAAGCTTTTAGTGTGTGTAGCATGATCGCATGGCTTACGTTGACTAAGGTTGACCTTGCGGTCACTCTTAAGGGTTGCAATGAAATCATCCCCACATTTTATCTATTTTTCCCATTCATTTGTTTCATGTCAAGAGTTGTCGTGTATCTACCTCTCTTTCATATTCTCATTGCGTTGTCTGTTAGCTAGGAGTAGGAGTAGTGTTAGTGTAGAAACCCCTCCATCATTCTTTTATTCAAACCGCCGCATGCACATTACCACATTCATTTTGCTACAAGTCCCTGAGTTCGACCTCGGATCACCCGAGAAACTTGCGTTTGCGTTATACTTGGCGTGAGCACAAGAAAACTTGTGACAGGAGCATGGTCATCACATACATTTATTAACGCATAGTCATTCCAACGCATGACCATCGACGCATGACTATCAACACATACCTTAAGAACATGCATCGCATATTGTATCCAAGGGATTTTAGTTATCGAGTAAATTGACATCTAATTTCCCGTCATCAAACCTCCTCAAGAGAAATTTGGATGGTTCCTCTATCTGGGATTATAGGTGTTCGAGAATGGGTTGTTTTTAATAAAGCATACCGACTGCGAATTATGTGGGAAATCAATGTAAGAATGAGGATCTCCACAACCTATACAGCTAATCATGGGCTATACAAATGTTTCCACCTGATTTACCTTTTGCGGGTTTGATGCGTTCCCCAGTGATATATTCTGCAAAAGATTTGTCATGGTAGCCACTTGTGCAGAGAGCGTGACTATTGCGTTAGAATCAACAGAGTTCACATTTTGAGATTGTCTCCTCCTATCTGCTCTTGCATCATAAGTGTCATCTACCCATTCCATATTATGCTTGGCAATGGGGTCCAGTATTTCCTTAGCTTCGTTGTAAGATTTGTCCATGATACCGCTAGCTGCAGCTGCGTCGGCTGCCACTTGAGATGCTATGTTCAATCCGCCATAAAAGGTTTCCATCTGGACAGTTTAGTTCGTGATTGGGGCAATTCTTGACCAGTCTTTTAAAGCGCTCCCATGTGTCACTCAAGATTTTGAATTCTTCTTGCTCAAAGTTCATTATTTCTCTCCACTTCCTTGTATTCGTGGTGGGTGGGAAATATTTCTGCATGAATTTCTCCACTAACTTTTCCTAGGTCGTTATCTCCTCAGGCTCCAAAGAACTCGCTCCTTGCTGTTTATCATCACACAAAGAATATAGGAATAAAGATAGCCTGATAGCTTCTAGGGTGATCCCAGGAATCACAAACAAGTTGCACTTCTCCAGGAAACGTTTCATATGGGCGTGAGGGTCTTCTCCACGAGCACCCCCAAACTGGCCAACTATTTGAAGCATTTGTAACATCACATATTTCATCTCAAATCTTGACCCATCTGGCGTGGGATATATGATCCCTGGTGAGAAATCATACAACACAGGAGACACATACTCTTGTATGGGACGCATACTACTATTTGCCATTATGATAGGATTCTGAGCCGCGTGGGCTAGCTATTGAACTAAGTTATGATTTCCTTGCTCGTCCGCCATTTGTTGTTGCCCGATTTGCTGTCTAAGTAGTTATTGCCTTAACCTATGGCGACGATTAGATCGATTTCTTCGTCGGAAGGTCCTTTCAACTTCGGGGCCGTATATGAGTTCAGGAGTGTTTTCCCTTCTCATAAACGCTTACAAGCTTTGGCTTAGCTCGTAATAGTCCCTTGGCTCTAAGGTTCCTACAAAAGATACAAGAAAAATTTTTGGTTAGTTTTGTTGCTAAATCCCCGACAACGGCGCCAAAAACTTGTTCGTTCAATTCATGATATCGAGCTTAGGAGTGTATTGTATGAGGAAATTGGAAAAAGAGTGCAAATGTGAGTGATACGTTGATGATGCGTTAGTGATGCATGAAGGGACGCGTGACACTCCTCTTTATGCATTCAAGTTTTCATGAATCAGATCCAAGTATAAATCCAATTTAGGTTCTTAGTAAGTCCAGGTCGAACTCAGGGATTTAGATTAAAGCTAACGTAGAGCTTGCGTTGCATCTAATGTAGAAGTATCCTAAGTGAATTTGGAATATCTACACTAAGTTTGCTTTGTGCGTGCAAGAAGGTACAAAAAGGTCAAGTAGAAAACAGGGGGGTAGTGTAAAAATGGTGTTCAATGTAAGTGGTAAGCGTTGATCTAAGTGAAATGTACACGTACAAGAATGCGATGCGGATGGAAATGATTTGTTTATCTCTGTTTATGCGTTAGATTTCTGCTTACTTTCTATTTAGCACTTCTCAATGCGAATGCCATACAATTTCCTATCTCCAGGATTTATGCGTTGTCATGGAATACAATAAAACACTAGTGCTTCTATCTCTAGATGTACTAAACGTTTCTAACTTAATGCTCGCTTGCTTATTCTCTCGAATAATTCAAGCTAAAGTAGCTTTTACCAAGTGATTTAGTTGGCTTAGGTGTTTAGAAATGGACTTTGCATGAAGTTATAGATGCATCTAACGTAAGGCAAGAAATAAATAGTAGCGAAGTATAGTAGATCAAATATGTGAATTCATAAAGAAACAGATTGTCTTTACAAGATCAATACTCAATCAAATGAGATGAAGAGAATTAGAATTGGGATGAAAAGAAAAGAGTCATGTTGCAGAGTACAATCTCTTGTCCTCTTTGGCTCAATTTAAATTCGTGTACAACCAACTTGTAGAAGAAATGGAAGAAAATTCTCTCTCGAGCTAAGCTTTCTTCACTCCTTGATCGATGGTGGGGGTGGATCTCTTCCTTCTTGTGTTCTTCTTGTCACAACAACACAATTCAAGTCTCTAAATTTCAGAATTATACAAAATGAGCTAATCTCTTCATCTGGTGGGATTTCTTCTATTTATAGGCGTTGTTCTTCATTAGCTTGAAGATGGGACAACATTAAATTCCATACCCTGGTCAGTCGCCTGACACTCAAACACTTTTCAGACGCCACCAGTTGCAAATGCCCATGCTTGCAAGTGGTGATTTGACACAAACAGCCTGAATCTATGAATCCTTCTTGCGTTGAAACCCCTCTAACGCATGCCTATGCGTCGATGTTGCCTGCGACACTTAGAATCTTTGTTGAAATCCTGCAATATTATGCGTTAGTGATCGCCCCAGTCCTTAGTAGCGTTGACAAAGGAGAACAGCCCCCCCTGTGACACAACTTTTCAGTAATAAACACTCTTTTGTATGAGTTTGGTAGTTTTTTGAATAATTCCATGCGTTTTCTCTAAGAATGATGAGATTTTATCATTAAAAACCCTAATTGTTCCAACTTTTGAGAGACAATAACTTGTATTTCTACAAGTTATCATGGAGTCTATTCGAGTGTTCGTGATCAAGGATATTGAAGATGAGTCTTCAAAGGTATGTATAATTCTATCCCTTGATCTATAGAAAAATATGCCGTAATTTCATTTAGTGCATAGCCTGTATGTTTCCGTTTCTTGATTATAATTGTTGTTGTTCAAATACGATTGAAATTTGGAACGATCATTCCATTGCTCATGAAAATCCTCGTGTCCGATTTCCTTCAATTTTATGAGATTTTAGTTATTAGTCATGTGTTGTATATAAATTTACATATTTTTCATTAAAAATAAAAAAATAAGTTATAACCCGACAACCCAACCCAACCCAACCCATGTACACCTCTAATTTTAGATATTACTTAATTGGTTGATTATGTACATAAATGTTATGGTCTATTTAGAATTATGAGCTCTTCCATGTTTTTTTAAAGAAAAGATAAAAAAGGAAAAAAAAATCGTTCATCTCCACGTACCCGCAATTGATTAGGGTTTTCATCCTTTCTCTTTAATTCTTCCATTTCTTCTTCGCCATCTGATCATATACTAGTTAGTTGTGATATCCAACTGTATATTGTATATGTTAAATATACAATCGAATATTTGTATATTTATTGTAAGGGGAAAATAAGATTACTGATATATTTCAGAGTACTAGCTTAAGAATTTGAACATTATGAATTTGGTTTTTTTTTTAAATAATTTGATGATGTCATCTAACTTAGTTTATAGTCTAATTTGTAGTATATAATATGAGGTATATATCTGCAAAATAACTATATATAAATGTGTATATATATGACAAAGTATGTGAAATATATACCTCAATAGAAATGAGACTAAAATTAAAATATAGAATATATAACAAATAATATGAGGTAAATATTTACAAAATAACTAAATCAACATGTGTATATATGACAAAATATGTGGAATATAAAACTCAATAGAAACGAGTCTAAAATTAAAATATGGAATATATATTATATAAAAACCTTAAATCTACTTCATTTGAAATAACCTCATATATATTTGTAATATAATTGTATGTATTTAAAATAACGAAAAAATGAAGATTTGTAACCATAATAATGCATTAAATGCAATCCACCAAATTTAATAAATGTCATTTTAAAAAGTCAAAAATTGAGTATGAAGAAGAAAGAATCAACACCTCTACAATTAAGGCAAACCTAAATCTTGCTTGAATGAAGAAGGTGAATCAACATCCTTATCATTAAAGTCCAACTAAATCTCATTAATTAAGGAATCAAGAAGATGAAACTAGAAATTTTTGGCCAATCACAAATTGCCACGTCATTCATGATGAAATTCCAAATCATCAAATTTGATATCAATTAAGAGTTGACATGTGTCCCAAATTGAAGTTAAAAACAAATTCCAATGACGTCACGTGGTTTCATCATGACTGTTGAATCAAATAAGATTAATTTGACCAAACTTGACATTATTATTTGGGTTAAAGTTCAACTAAGCCAAAAAAAATGGCTGAATTTGACCAAAATGTCAAATCAATCCTAAATCCAACTAATTGGGCCCAAAAGCTAGGCCCATGGTGAAGGATCTCAATGAAGGGTCCTTGAGTAAAACGATGCATCATCCCAAACCCAATTTTTCAGAATTGATAATTTTACAGAAAACAAGAAAAATATGCCTTTAACGCAACAAAAAAAAAAAAAAAATACAACATGCATAAAAAAACAGAAGAATTAATTAGGGTTTCAGAAAACCCTTATCTTTGAAGACTTTCTTCACGTATCCTTCTCCTTTGTGTAAATCACGAACTGTGAAATGACCAATTAGGCACGACCATCAGAATGATCTCAGTATTCTCTGGTGAGAATCTAGGAGGTGTAGGCTCTGGTGATTTTGGATTGAGAGGGAAGGGAAAATTGAGAAGAAAATGAAGCAAAGAAATTTTTTTCTATCTTTTTTTTACACAGAACTCTACTGTGTTTTTCTTTTTGTAGGATGAACATGAAGAAGCATTCTGCAAGCCCTTGTTTTCCACTATCATAAAAATGGAGAGAAATATGGGGGAGGGAGATACAACTCCCTCCTTTAATTAATTTAAATTAATTTTAAATAAATAAATTTAATTTAATTTAATTTAATTTAATTTAATTTAATATATATTAACATGACAACTAACTTATTATATAATATATATTAAATTATATGTTATATCAAATATAACATATAACCTATAGTTTTAATATTGTATCATATACAATATCACCTATAGTTTCTTTTCTCTCACTAATAGAATTTAATATAAATCACACTTAAATTAAATTTAACAATATGAATCTAATTTATATAATCATATTTGAATCATATTCAAATACTTATTTCCTCTCACAAATAATATAATGTATCAAATACATTATAATAATTATATCATATATATAATTAAAATTAATTAATTATATCATATATAATTAATTCTCTCAATTAATTTGAACAATTCAAATTAATCCAAACACTGATTCTCATTTAATCCCATTGAGCTACAAGAAACCTCATGGACTTGTAGTTTAAAGCTCCAACAGTACATGAATAATTAAATAAACTCTTTAATTAAATTATTCACCATCCGTTAACTGTCGAGCACTCCATTAAAGAACGACAGTTGCACTCTTCGCACTACAGATATATTTTTGTGTCCATTGGATATAACCAATCAGCAATACGATGACCCTTCACAAATTGCTCGTAAGTACAATTGGGCCAAATTACCGTTTTGCCTCTATAGTTATATCTATCTCCCTTTAATGAACAATAAACCATAGTCAACTATGATCAAACCCCTCTCGGGCCGAGAGAGAGTGTGACGCCACATTGTTTAAGTCTCGGAATCAGCCTTTAAGGGAGCAATTTATCTATTTGTCCCAACATTGGGGAATGAGTGAATTCCTTCTTATGTAGCTGTGTTCCTAGCTCCCCAATCAGACGAATCCCCAAAATGGTAGGCTTCTTAAGTCGGCGATCTAGCCACTCTCACCCATACAAATCAAAGGACCGCCTTCATAGGCAGAAGTTCACAACTCACTCAGGATTCAGGTCATGTTATCTATGGTCATCCTAGTGAAATATAGGTCTATATTATGAACAACATTATATAATGAGACTAAACATTTCGTGGTCCAGTCTTATACAAACTCCTCTGTATAGAATATCCCCGCTTACATGTCTCCATATGAACGATCAGGATCAAATCATTTGTAGCACTTTACAATAATTTGTAACATCTACAAAGTGGATCATACTCGTAGTGTCACCAGAATAAGATATCCAGTCTTATCCATCTACTACAGACCATTTAGGTTATTACTTAAATATGATCCACCCACATGTCTCTACATATATGTTTAAGATACAAGATAATATTAGATGTTAGTTTATTAGTTTGTGGTTAATGCAACTAATGTTAAAATAAAATATCAAATATTTTATTATATAAACAAAATGTTTGTACATTACAAATACAAACTATAGAACACTACGAGATTTATGGCATTAACTCCAACAATCTCCCACTCGACCTAAAGCTAGTGGGGTGTACAAGGGAAAAGTCATACTAAAATATAAAGTACATGAAGCAAAAATTAGGGCATAAACTGCCCAGTACAAATCTCCCACTTGTCCTAGTCTAAACGTGGCCTGTCACATAGACCCATACTCTGCAGCTGACCCTTAAATACCTTAGCCGTGAGGGCCTTTATAAATGGATCAACAAAATTGTGGTCCGAAGCTATCTACGTGACGATCACGTTCCCTCGATGCACAATCTCTAAATGAGATGATATTTTCTCTCAATGTGTTTGTCATGCTTGTGACTCCTAGGCTCCCAGGAATTAACCACAACACCACTATTATCACAATAAAGTGTGATGCGTTTTGACATGTCTGGAACGACTTCCAGATCCATCAAGAATTTTCTGAGCTAAATAGCTTCCTTAGCAGCTTCACAAGCCGCTACATACTCGGCCTCCATAATGGAGTCAGCAATGCACCCTTGCTTGGTACTTCTCTATACTACTGCCCCTTCATTAAGAATCAACACTGATCCTAATGTTGATTTCCTAGAATCCTTATCAGTCCGAAAATTAGAATCGTATATCCAATAAGGATCAGATCCTTAAAACCATACACGAGCATGTAGTCTCTCGTTCTCCATAGATACTTGAGGATGTTCTTAACAGTGGTCCAGTGATCATATCCTGAATTAGACTGATATCTACTGACTACCCCTACTGCATAGTAGATATGAGGTCTCGTACATAACATCACATACATTAGGCTGCCAACAACCGATGCATAGGGGATTTGTCTCATTTCCTCAACCTCTTAAGGTGTCTTAGGACACCGTTTCTTAGACAATATCACTCCATGCCTAAAAGAAAGTAAGCCTCTTTTAGAGTTCTAAATCAAATACTCAACAAGCATTTTGTCAATGTACGATCTTGAGACAAAACTAGCATTTTGTTCTTTCGATCTCTAAAGATCTGAATTCCTAGAATAATCTGAGCCTCTCCTAAATATTTTGTTTGGAATTAGGTTTCTAGTCAGTTCTTAACTTCAGTCAGTAGACCTGCATCATTTTCAATGAGTAGAATATCATCTACATATAACACTAAGAAAGCTATTGAACTATTGATGATCTTCATGTATACACAAGGTTCATCAACATTTTGATTAAAGCCATAAGATTTGATCGCAGTATCAAACCTTATGTTCAAGATCGAGAAGCTTGCTTCAGTCAATAAATGGACCGATTAAGCCTACAAACCTTTTGTTTTTTATCTTGGGTTATGAATCCCTCAGGTTGCTCCATATTAATGGTCTTCTCAAGATTGCCATTTAGAAAAATAGTCTTGACATCCATTTGCCAAATCTCATAGTCATAATATGAGGCAATGGACAAGAGGATTTGGATAGACTTTAACATGGCAACAGGTGAGAAAGTCTCCTCATAGTCGACTCCTTCAACCTGGGTATAACCCTTTGCCACCAGTCTAGCCTTGAAGATTTGCACCTTTCCATCAGCATCCTGTTTTCTCATGTAGATCCATTTGCTGTTGGATTTTATGTCCTAAAACTCGTACTTTGTAATATCATATTCTTGTTCAATAAAGCTGTTATTGAAAATCTTTAGTAAATTAAATTCTATATTCATGAATCCATTAAACTTAGGTTTCGAGGCTATTAAGTTCAGTTTGAACTTTATGTAGTGACATAAATGTGGATCAAGTTCAAATATATATAGCCAAAATGGTCTATAGTATATGAATAAGATTGGGCGCTTTATTCTAGGGACACTATGGATGCGGCCCATTTTTGTAGTTAGTACAAACGATGTGATCCTAAATCGTTCGTGTGGAGACATGAAAATGGGTGCATCCTATGTAAAGAGTTTACATAAGACTAAACCATAAAATAGTCACTTTTTACGTTCTAAATGTCGTTTAATGTATAAAACTGACTATTTCATTAATTGATGACCTAGGTAACTTAATCTTAATCCTAAGCTAACTATGAACTCCTATTCACTCGGAATTATCCTTAGATCTGCATAGGTGAGGGCAGCTCATAATCGCTAGCCCAATACACCTCCCATTTCAGGGGTAAGATCAAGTGGATAGCTGGGAACATAGGGTGAAAGACGGAATTCACTCCTACCCGTTATAAGGATAGTAGATAGGTTGTTCCCTTTAGTACTGAATCCAAGTCTTGAACAAGGAGCCCCACCCTATCATTGGCCCAAGAGGGGTTCGATTTATAGGTTGGACCTTAAACTAATTGTTTATTAGAGGATCAGTGGAACATAAGGAATAAAATGTAGTCTCGGGGGTAAAACGGTTTTTATGACCCAACCGAGATTACGAACAACCTGTGAAGAATTAACTTACTAATCATGGTTATATCATATGAACACAAATATATCTATAGTGAGGGGAGTGCAACTACGGGACTATAGTGGAATGACCCGTGAGTTAACGAATGTTGATTAGCTCCATCTAAAGAGTTTAGCCAGCTAATCTCGGATCGTTGAAGCCCATGATCTATAGGCCCATTAGGTTCCCTTACTAGCTCATATGGAATAAACTTAGAACAGTATGATAGAATAATTCGAATTGTTCGAATTAGGTGAAGAGAGAGAAACCGACAAGTATATGTGATATAGTGGTAGGTTTTTTTTCAGTTTAGAGATACAGCTTTAATATTTAAATGTGATTTAAATATCAAGAATATGAATACGTTCATATTCGGAAGCTCGGAAATGATCGAAATGGTCAAGGATGTAAAAAGTCAAAGAGTTGACTTTTGACTTTGAAAAGTCAAATTTTGACCGACCTTATACTCAAATGTGGTTTGAATTTCGAGAAAATGAATGCGGATACATGCTCGGGAGGTCAAAATTTGTCAACATGGAAAAAATGTCAAAAGTCAAAAGGTTGACTTTTTTGGTCAAAGTTTGACTTTGACCAAATGACTATTTTGCCCTTTGACTAAAGTTAGTGGGAAAATCGAAACTTTTGTTAGATAATTCCACTAACAAAATAGTGGGCTAGATGTTGCTTATAGTGGAGACATTAAGCTCACTTAGTGAGTGGATTCTAGGTGTTGGGTTTTTATGAAGTTATTTCATGCAATTTTGCATGACCCTTTTCTATAAATATGGGCTTGTCATTTTGGATTAAAGACTTTTGAAAATTTTACAAAATTAGTTTTAAAAATTGGGCTGAAAAAATCCAAACCCAACCCAAATATCACTCTACTATTTCTATCTCTTTTCCTCTCTCTCGGGTTCTTAATCCATCGAGTCCCACACCCCGTTCTGAGTCTAGAGGATAGTAGGTCAGTTCTAGTGGTTGTCAGATTTGTGTTCGAGTAGAGATAGACGAGTTTCGGGAGCTTCAAATGTATTATTTCAAAATAACCCTAATTAATTCATTTAGGTTGCATGTTTAATTTTGGCAATTAGAGTAAAATCGATTCTCATTTCCGCTGCGCATGCCGACTTTTCCATCATTTGTGACCTATAGGTTTTAGTCCATCAGGTTGATCTATAAGATCCCATACTGAATTGAAGTACATTGACTGCATTTCAAGATCCATAGCTTTGATCCACTCATCTTTGTCAACATCCTCCATTGCCTTCTTGTAAGACAATGGATCCTCAACATCTTCATCAGTTATCATAGCAAGGATTTCAGTTAAACTCATGTAACGGACAGCCAGGTTCACAACCCTCCCACTACATCGAGGTTCCTTCAACACTTGAGGTGGATTTGACCTACTAGATGATCCAAATTCAACAATTCTTATGAGGTGTTGGGTTCTTGAACAACTCACTTTGAAGGTTAAGTAGTTTCTTTGGAAAGTTCATTCAACAAAACTTTACTACGGGGCTTGTGCTCCCTTATGTGGTCTTCTTCCAGAAAAGTAGTATTTGTCGATACAAACACTTTATTTTCTTTAGGGTTGAAGAAGTAACCACCTCTCGTTCCTTTGAGGTAGCATACAAATAGGCACAATTTTGAACGAGATTCCAGTTTCGTAAGATTAGCCTCAAGCACATGTGCTAGGCAACCCCAAATTCTAAAATGACGTAAACTAGCTTTACGACCATTCCATAACTCCAAAGGTGTTATGGTAACACTCTTGGATGAAACACCATTCAAAATATACGCTGTAGTCTCTATTGCATAATCCCAAAACGAGTCAGGTAAGGAAGCGTAACTCATTATAGACCGAACCATGTCCAACAGGGTTCGATTTCTCCTTTCTGATACACCATTCTGCTAAGGTGTACCAGATGCTAAGAGTTTGGATATAATTTCATCTTCTATCAAATAGTTTTGAAATGTCAGATCCATAAACTCTCCACCTCGATCAGTTCGAAATATCTTTTGTTTTACTTAATACATTTTCAACTTCAACCTTGAATTTTTTGAACTTTTAAAAAAATTCAGACTTGTGTTGCATTAAATAAACATACCCATATCTTGAATAATCATCAGTAAAGGTGTTGAAGTATTCGTAACCTCCCCTAACTTTTACATTCATCGGACCACAGAGGTCTGAATGTACTAGCTCTAAAGGTTCTTTGGCTTTGTGCCCTTCTCTAGTAAAAGGTCTTTTAGTCATCTTGCCTTCAAGGCATGACTCATACACAGATAAAGAATTTTCTTCTGACTCACTTAGAAGTCCATTCTTCACCAACCTCTCAATCCTATTGAGATTGATGTGTCCTAGTCTTAGTTGCCGAAGTTGGGTATTTTCTTTAGGAGAAATTTTAAGTCTTTTATGTTGAGTTACCGCAGATTTAAACATTTTAGTGTTATGAAGTGCCTTAGTTGCTAATGGTCTTAGCACATAAAGGTTGTTTTCCAGTTTTGCGGAATAAATATCAACACCATTTTTGGGAAATAAACATCTTATTTACTTTGAAGTTGATACAATAAGATTGTTCAAGCAAACACTTTACATAAATTAGGTTCCTTTTTAAACCAAGAACTACATGGACATTTTCTAGTAAAATGAATTTATTCTGTAAAGTCAACTGGAGACCTCCCACTGCCACAGTCGAGACGTCGTGCCCAGTTCCAACCCTCATCGTCATCTCACCAACATCTAGTTGTCGCCAGGAACTAATTCCTAGAAATGAAGAACAAACGTGCTTAGTGGCGCCAGAATCTATAATCCAGGCAGAATTATCATTCTCCACTAAGCAGGTTTCCAAAATAAACATATCACATTTACCTTGCTTGATTTTCTTATTTTCTACCAAGTACTTGGGACAGTTCTTCTTCCAATGTCCCTCTTGGTTGCAATGGAAAATATTCCTTTTACAACCTTGGCTTTTTTTTTTTTAGCAGCAGCTAGTGGGTTAGCATTCTCCTTTCCACCTTTCTTCTTCTTCCACTTTTTGGTGCCGGAGGAAGAAGGTACAAACTTTGTCCCAGAGGTCGAATCTTTGTGGAACTTCTTAGAGGATGAAGCAACATTTGCTTCACCTTTCTATCTCTTGCTTTTCATCAAGGACTAGAAGGTCTGTAGCTCATTGAGAAAGGTGGTTAGGTTGTAATCAATCCTGTTTAAAACAACATTGATGTGGAAATGTAGGAAAATTTTAGGTAAAGATTCCAAACAAGCTAACCTGGCTGCCTTCATCGATGACGGACCCATTCATCTCTGCCACATTGAAGTGGACTATCATGGTGATAACATATTCTCGAGCAGATGCCCCTTCTTGGATATGGGCATTGAAGATGTGTTTGAGAGCATTATGTCTGAGTTGTGCAAACGATTGTCCGAACATTCCCTTTAGGGAGTCCATAATCTCACGTGATATAAGCATGGGCTCATGCTTCTTAGCCAAGACTTTAGAAAGGCTTGTAGAGATGTATGCTCGGGCCTTTTCATTTGCCTGTGTCCAATGCTCATATGTTTCTCGAACATTTTGAGCAACATTTGGAGCTAGAATGGGAGGACAATCCTCCATAAGGACAAAATGAAAGTCATCGATTATAAGAATTATGTTGATAGTATTTTTCCATGAAGTGTAGTTTTCGCCCTTTAATTTTTTCAGTGGCGAGAAGATTTAATGTCGTGAAAGTCATATTGATAGAGAATTGCTAAAACTATACAAATGATTTATTATTAGTTTAATTGAAACCACTAAGACAACCAATCAGTTTTAGCAAAATAGTCTAATGTACCCTAAATGACATCTATTTTGCAATGATGTTTCAATGAAGCAGGACAAAAAGCACCATAGGGTGATCAAGTGCCCCTTCACTAAAATGAAACTTTCTCATTCGATAGACAAAACAACACATTGTTACTGTAACTACCAGTCACCATTGTTTGGTCAAGAATTTGTTAAACTCACTTAACAATTCTTGTTAGTGTAACCCCGCATTTTAGGTCCTAGAGTTTTATCCCAATGAGCCAACCGTAGGGAAAAACCGATTGGGACATGAAGCAAAAGCAAGTCTATCCACTACTGGAGTTTGAATAAAACGTCATGCAAAAATGTCATTCTTTAGGGGGATACCCACGGTGCCACGAGGCCATGCATGGAATTTTAATTCAAATTAATGAGAGAGACTGAGGTATGTGTTATCACATGTCCCGCTCCCACTTACTATAAGCACTCTCTCCATTCACTTTGATAATCATCTATATAAATGTCACCCATAGGGGGACACCATGGTGCCTTGAGGTCGAGTATAAATCTCACAATGTGAACTTTAAAGAGAAACGTGAAGATAATGAAATGAAGTATCATATACCCATTTTCCTCCCACTGAGCATTTTACCTATGGTTAATTAACTTAGAAAAATCCGGCTGCTGATTTTATCTAAGTGATTGTTTAATTTGTTGAAAAACTGAAGGATCTCGATTTACAGAGAATCTATAAACGGAAGCAGATCGTTTAAATCTCATTTCAATTGAAACAAATATTTACAGTAAATAGTACAGATTATACATCAAAACATAAATTACAACATACTTTTGAACTAGAAAAAAGGTTTAGAGATTATACCTTTAAAGAACTCTTCTTCAAGTAAATCCCATGAACTTTCACGAACAATTCAAACAAGCACGAACTCTCCTCGAATAGCAGCAAGAACTCGAACCAAAGATAGAGAACACTACCCCTTGGTTACCTTGGTACTCTCGGGGTGAGAACCCAGAAGTGGTGAGCTCTGGCTATTTTGGTTAGGAGGGAGTTTATGAGATGGAGGAGGAAGACGATTGAGGAAGTAACTCTCTATCGCATAGGAAAAACTTCAATCGTTTAGTGAATCAAGTCTATCGCATAGACTCTGATTTTATCACGTAATCTCTTGTCTCACAAGTTGTATGTATATTAGTTAGGAAAAATAAAATCTTATTTTATTTATCCCAATAGCCATAAAATCATTTAACTTCCTACTAAGGTGGTTAGAAAGAAAAATGGATAATTATCAAATAATTAATAATATAAATAAATATGATAACCAACTTATCATATTATATTTATAACCTATAGTTTTAATATTGCATCATATACATTATAAACTATAGTTCTTTTTCTCTATGGTGTTTAATATAAATCATATTTATATTAAATTTAACAACTATTTGAATCTCATTCAAATATTTATTCCTCCAATTAAACAACTTTTATGACTAACGGCCTTACTACATATAAGTTATTTTCCATTGAACCATAACCAATCTTCATTCCATTCTTGAAAATAAACACTTTATTCCACTACTACATAAATTGGATTACTAGGGTATACTTGACACTTATAAAAGCATCAACTATTCGAGTGTCAAGTATAGTGTGATAACTTGACTCCGAAAAAACGTCAAGTAATATGTTTCTTGATACAATTTTTGTGTCAAGTAAGATAATACACTTGACATTGGTGGTATGTCAAGTTTATTCGAGTGTCAAGTATAGTGTAATACTCTTTGATGTTTTTTATGTGTCAAGTATATGTCTTTTTGTTTTCAAATTAAATGCCCCAATCGATATTCTCATTTTCTACCTTGTATTCCAAAAATACAATTACATCAAATAAATAAATATTATACATTTAAGATCTATCAACTCAATATATTCACTAAAAATCCATACGTTCAACTATGAACACTCCTCACAAATTACAACATTATTTCTCTTTCACATGTACATGCACAAAATAAAATCTCAACTATTGCTTTTGTATACAAAACTCAACTTTCAACAAACACAAAAGTGACAAATTGTCTAATAAATAACCTTTCAACAAAGTACATTATTTAATTTATACATTGAGCTTTGAAGTCTAAAGATCGAGGACTAAGGATTAGGCAAGCCATGTTTGAGCAAGTCAACCTGCAAAATAGAATAAAGGGCGATAACATCAAATTTCAAAATATATAAATAAGTGTTAAAATACAACAACGTAATCCAACCTACGAAAAGTTTAATAATAATGGTTACCCAGCAACTATGTAATAATTTCAAAAGAGTTTCAAGGCCTTTATACCTATCAAAACGTCCAAACATTGTTAACTTTGTTGGATAGTGGCTCCAATCCCTTGAAATATTTGAATTGAACATCAAAAATTGAAAATAACTCAATTATTAGACCAATATTTCAATGGGTAATAAAGAACTATTAATACTAACCTCCAAACTTACCAAAACCTTGCCAAGATCGATCTCAAACCTATTGGATAGCAACTCAACTCCTTCCAACACTTCAATCTAACACCAAAAAAGTGACAGATATTACTAAGTTAATGTCAAAACTTATTGAGTGTTAAAAAATTTTCAAGTAAAACCACAACACCAACCAAAATATTGTGGGCAACAATGGAACAAACCCAATATCAAACAGCAAACAAGATATACCTCATATACTTACCGAAAATCTTACCGAAATGTATATCAACCTGTTGGACAACACATTAATGTTCTCTGAATCTTGAATGTAAAGCCAAATCACAAAAAGCATCAATCAATTTGGTAAAAAAAAACTTATGGGTATTAAAAAATTTCCAAGAAACCCACTAAAGTAATCAAAACTCACCAAACTTACCAAAACCTTACCCAAAAATACAAGATTCCAGCGAGATGGAGTATAGATTTAACAAGATAGAGTGAAGTCCACACTTGAACAGATCTGTTACAAAGCTAGACCTCAACTAAGACGTGGATGACCTCGACGACAACAAGCGGATTTGGCTGGACCAACTTGGCTGAAGCGATGGAACCGATTGGAGGCGTTCAGTTACAGATCTAGGCAGAGTTGAAGCGACGAAAGAGACGAAAGCATTTGACTACAGATCTGGGTGTGGCTGAAGCGACGAAAGCGGTTGGGGGCATTTAGCTACAAATCTGGGCGGAGCTGAATACTCGTGAACGATGTGCACAGCTGGCACGACTGAGCAGACAGTGAGGGAGCTTAGCAGACGACGAGGAAGAGGGCTGGCGCAGCTGAGTAGACAACGGAATGAAAAACTCAATAACAGCGACGCGAATGGAGGCGAGAGGAGAATGAAGGCTGACAACGGCTAGGGCTCTCGAGTGTACGAAAGAAGAAAAAAATGGGGGGCAGAGGAAGGTCGTGAGTGCGATGGTGAAGGAGGAAAGAAAGAGTTTTTAATTTGAGAGAGAGAAATGAAAATGGGAGAGGGAAATGTTATTTTACTTGATAATAAAATCATGTCAAGTAAACGTTCGCATGAAAATACCAAAATATTTCGTCAATCTCCGCTTTTTTAACATTTTTACTTGACACGAAAAAAATGTCAAGTAAGAGCTTCTTATACTTGACACGTGAAACGTGTCAAGTAAGACCTTAGATTACTTGACACGAAAATCATGTCAATTAAAGGTTCGCATGAAAATATCCGAAATATTCCGTCAATCTCCGTTTTTTTAACCCTTTTATTTGACTTTTTTTGTCCAAAATTATATTACTTGACGTTTTTTCCACAGAAATGTCAAGTAATTAAAAACTACAAGTGTCAAGTAATGTAGATTTTGTAGTAGTGTTCTCAGAAAAGGAGACGATATAGCCTTGTTCAATGAGATAAGAAACCGAGATTAAGTTCCTCTTAATATGAGGAACTACAAAAACATTATCCAGTAACAGATAATGTTTCTTGTCAACAAATAACTTCAGCCTGCCTACAGCAACAGCTAAAACAACCTCACCAGTACCGACTGGAAGAGTCATCTCTCCCCATGGCAACGTTTGCCAGGAACTGAATCCTTGGTAAGAGGAACTAACATGATTGGTAGCGTCTGAATCAAGGATCCAGGCAGAATCATCATTCTCTACCAGACACGTCTCCAAGACCAATAAATCATATTTACTGTCTTGTCTCCTCTTTTGGAGAGTAGTGGGATCGAGGTCGTTTGCCATGAATTTTGTTTTACACGATTCTTTCCACTATAAGTAATCGGTCATTTTTAAAATCTTTAAACGGAAATACTAACGAGTTGCTGAAAAGAAAAACACATTGACCTATGTTAGGTTTTAAGAAAACACCCATTGTAAAACAAAATAACATGCAATAAGGTTTTAGCAAAACTAACATGAACCCCGTGTGACATCTAATTTCACAATGACGTTTCAAAATTTTAGGACAAAAGCCGCCGTAGGGAGGTTAGTTATCCCTTCTCTAAATTGAAAAGTTCTCAACTAGTCATTAATACCAGAACAACTCTTGCTCCTATAACGACTAGCCATCATTGATTTGGCCAAGAGATCATTAACTTGTTTAACAATCTCCCGTAAATGTGACTCACCATTTTAAGCCCTAGAGGTCTGCCCTAAAAAGGCAATCCGAAGGGAGAAAATCCGATTGGGGCAAAACTAAAAGTGACCTTATCCATTTCTGGAGTTCATCTTGATCTTGACCAACTACACAAAAATCATTTGAAGGGGGACACACAAAGGCGACACGAAGGAGTACAGAATGATCTCACGGTGTGAACCAATGACAGAGACCACAGGACGTGTTGACACACACCCTTCACCCACTTACTATAAACACTCTCTATGTTCACCTTGATATTGACTCATGCAAACACCATCCGAAGGGGGATGCTCCAAGGGCACCACGAGGTCAAGCATGAATCTCACGGTGTGAACATACAGGGAGAAATGTGAGTGGAATCATAGACATATCAAATACATTTTCTCCTCCCACAGAGTATTTTATAACCTAGGGTTTAGCTTACTTAGAAAAAATACAGCTAAGGATTTTAACTAAGTGACTTTTAGGTTTGCCCAATAGTAACTTTTACCTTGGATAGTGAAACAACTTTTGATCATCATCCATTAAACTCTTTAATGGAGTCTTTGACCAAATCGTCGTATGCTTGTTGAAAATCTATCTAATTCACCTTTCCAAGTAGGTTCCTAGGTAGGGGTGTTACGTTTCCGTCAACTTAAGAACCCCAGCCTAGCCAAAACCTGCCTTAGACAAAAGATCCCTTATAGATAGGTTTACAACAAATTTAATCTTTTATTTCAACCAATTTAATCCTATTAAACCGATTTTAAAAGATTAATCTAAGTTGCTAAACTCTTCAGAACCACTTGAACTTAGGTCTATCTCAATCCAATTTTAAAACCCTTGAGTTCACCCTAAGTCCGCATGCAACTCTGAATTATTGATTTTAGGTCTAATTTCCTTTATAAAACTTATAAACGGAAACAACCACAATGCTAAGCTAACACATGCAAGGCATTCTTAACGCTTATAAATGGCCTAAGTGTCATGCTCAATGCATTGTCCATTCATTGCTACTTCTTTTATATAATACTTATACAAAACAATAATGAAACAAGCAAAGCATGCTTCCATTCACCCTTAGACTATAACACTTATAATAAAAGGATGATGCATGATAATGCTCACTGTATGAAAAATATAACTCATATATTTCATGATGCACGCACATGCTTTCAAGTAATTTCTTCATGCAATATTAAAATATTTATAATACATGATGCATGAATAATTGCACAACCTAAAGTGGGTTATGAACTATATGATAAATACTTTGGCATATACACCATACATCACATGTATATTAAACCAATGTTGATGAACCGGGTGAAATTGCCTTAAAACCACAAAAGGAAAGCTAACTATTACAAAGACAAGAAGTCTCCGATTCAAACAGGCGAATCGGGTCTTGAAGCGCTCGGGCAAAGCATTGCATCTCCAACCATCATGTACTAAGCTCCCCACCTACACGATGAAACAAACGCTTCATTCTATCACTTACCAGCGGTCCCAAAGCTAAACGATCATTTAGCATTTACTACACGATTGTTTAGAAAAATCTAAACCATCGTTTAGCTATTACTACACAATCGTGTACCTTTACTTAGCGATGAAACTTGAGGTACACGATCGCTTAGCATGCTCCACACAATGGCCGCCTTCCGCGATCGTCTAAACGACTACGATTCAGCGAAGCACCATCGCCTAAGCGATCGCTTAGCTAGCGCCTTCGTATCGCATACGCGCGATCGTGTAGGTAGTAACTAAGTGATGAAGCTTGCTATCTACACGATCGTCTAGCGCGTGCCTTTTACTAAATGACGAGCATCACATGCTCCCACTGTGATCATCTACCTCCAGCACCTACGCGATCGGGCAACTAACACGATAGAGTAAACGATTTACCCCATCGCTTAGCATTAGCTAAACGATCGTTTAGAAAATACTACACGCTCGTCTAAAAAAATCTAAACAATCATTTAGTTAAATCCCAAGGATCATTTATCTAAGGCTACACGATACGACCAACGCTTGGTCTTCTTCTTTGTTGAGAACCGCATCACCATCCTTCGAAGCTTCATCACGAACGACTCGACTAACTCAAACTCTTTGAATTACATACTCGATTGCAAAGTTAATTTCGCCCAAAAACACAGGGGACCTTACAAATTAACACTTTGTAATAAAAAAGCTTTAACTAAAGGCAATTAAACCCGAAACATCCATCAACTCAACCACAAATGCATAAAACGATTAACCACAAATGCAAAAAACCCACCGCGACTATAAAATGAGTTTAAAACAAAGTTGTAATTTGGAATATCAGAACAACCTAACTCTGATACCAATTGAAGGAAATCGAATTCGAGATTTCCATGAGTAGCGGAAATAAGATCATTCCAAATTACAATCATGAATGAACATTACATTTACAGTCTAAACAGAAATATGCGGTTATACAATCAAGACAGAAATTACAGCATGAACAACTACAAATGAACTGGCAAAGCTACAAACATTTATAGACTCGTCTCCATGCTCCTTGCTCACGAACGCTCAAACAAAATAACCTCGAACGCTCAAACAACACGATCGCAACACTGCACGAACACTTCTCGCACGTCCTCAACGATCGCCTTGGTCACGAACTCCTCAGCAACACGAACGGCCTCCACAGTACCTTGACGGTGTTGAGTTGAGTAAGACACCACCAAGAAGGTTACCTTAGTATTCTTGGTGTGAGAATCTAGAGGTGGGCTCTATTTGGACTTGGTATAATGCAAACGAAGGAGGAATGAACAATCGTGAACACGATTGGGCAAGTGGGAGAAGACAGAGACCTACTTTATAGGTCGATGCCTAATCGTTTAGCTAAGGCTAAGCGATCATTTAGCTCATCGCATATCTCAGTGTCTATTGCCTACAAACACTACACGATCGTTTACTTTGGGCAAGCTGTAGCTTACTAAATATTACACGATCGTTTAGCTCGCCCAAGCTGTCGTTTAGTAAATATATATTTACTTGACAACTACCGTGAGTCTTCTTTTTGCGAGAGAAAACCTCAAAATTACTTTTCAACATTTGTAAAAACTTTTCTAAAATTATAAAAACAATTTTTCTTTTAACTCACGGTTACCATGAATCACCAATAACCAACCACTCATTGGTTATTAAAGAAAAAGAATTAGTTATCCAATAATTAATATTATTATAAATATAAATGATAAGCAACTTATCATACTATATTTATAACCTATAGTTTTAATATTTCATCTCATGAAACATATAAACCATATTTCTTTTTCTATTCCATGGTACTTAATGTAAATCTCATTTACATCAATCCTCCACTAGATGTATCTCATACATCATACCGATTATATTATATATGATCAAAATACCTCTTGTCAATTTAAACATTTCAAATCAACACTAAGAACTAATCATCAATTGAATCCATTGAGCTACCAGGGGACCTTATGGACCTGTAGCTCGAAGCTCTAACGGTACGTGAATAACTGACTAAACTCTTTAGTCACAGGATCCACCATTCGTTAACTGCCAGGCACTTCACTAAAGACTGACAACTGATTTCTTCTTATCATAGATATATTATGTGTCCACCTTAGTCAATCAGAAGTGCGAAAATCCATCACAAATCGCTTGTAAGTACAGCTGGGCCAATAACCGTTATGCCCCTGTAGTTACATCTGTCTCCTTAAGTACCACCGATCTCTCTAATGAACATAAGTCATAGTCCTACTATGACTGAGTCTTATCTTCTAAAGAGAAGCTATGGCCACCATGTTCAATCCCCGGAATCAGCCCTTAAGGGAGCAATCTCTCTACTTATCCCTGCTTCGGGAAATGAGTGAATTCCATCTTGTGGATTAAGTTCCCAGCTCCCGGATCAGACAAGCCCCTAAAAAGGTAGGTATGCTGAGTTGGCAATCTGGCCACTCTTACCCATATTAATCAAAGGACTAACCTCAAAGGCAAGAGTTCCCAAAATACTCAGGATTGAGGTCATATCACCTATGGTCATTTAGGTGAGATGTAAGTCTCTAGTATCAACGGCGTTATATACAGATTCTAGACATCTCATGTACCAGGTCTTATACAAACTCTTTGTATAGGACACCCCTCCTCGCACGTCTCCACATGAATGGTCAGGATCTACCATCTATAGTAGTTTATAACACTTGCAAACTTCTACAAAGCGGGTCGTATCCGTAGTGTCACCAGGATCAGGCATCCCACCTTAATCCTTATACTACAGACCTATTTAGGTTATTACTTAAGGCATGATCCACTTGTATATCACATATACATGCTTAAGTTCACATAAGATAACCAAGGTGCTTTGTTCATTAGATATGAGTAAAGGCCAGAATTAAATAACATATATTTTATTCATCAAACAATGTGTATCTTTACAAAACAACGAGACTCCAAGAGAATTAGGACACCAATCCCAACATAAGTACCACTATTTTCTCTAATGAACAATACAACTGATGGAACACGAGACATACACAGCAAAATTAGGATCTAATTACACTCTTATTACTTTTAATTTAAAAGAAAATAGCATGCATTTAAAGGGAAAAACAGTGAATTAAAAGGGATGGGATACAACCTTTGTAGCTCCTGAACAATGCTTTTCCTTGCTGAATCTCGACCAGAACTCTTCTGGACCACCACTAGAGTTGATCTACTATCCTCTGGACTTAGAACCGGATTGTAGGACCCGGTGGATGAAGAAAACAAGAGAGAGAAAAGAGATGGAAAATAAGATGGAATTTTGGTATTGGGTTTTCCCTTTTTTTAGCCCAATTTTAGAAAAAAATTTGGAAAAATTGGCAAAACTCTTTTCATTCAAAATGAAAGCCCATTTTATAGAAAAAAAACCACGCAACAATTGCATGAACCAAATCCATAAAAACCCAACATCCATAATCCACTATCTTAGTGGACTTAATGTCTCCACTATAAGCCAACACCTAGCCCAATATATTGTGGAATTATCCAACAAAAGTTTGGATTTTCCCACTAACTTTAGTCAAAGGGCAAAATAGTTATGTGGTCAAAGTCAAACTTTGACCAAAAAGTCAACATTTTGACTTTTTATGATTTTTTTCATGTTGACTAATTTTGATCTCCGAGCATGAATCTGCATTCATTTTCTCAAAATTCAAATCATATTTGAATATAAGGTCGGTCAAAGTTTGACTTTTCAAAGTCAAAAAGTCAACTCTTTGACTTTTTACATATTTGACCATTTCCATTATTTTCGAGCTTCCGAATATGAACGTATTCATATTCTTGATATTTAAATCACATTTAAATATTAAAGTTGTATCTCTAAACTAAAAAACCCGACCACTATTTCACATATACTTGTCGGTTTCTCTCTCTTCACCTAATTCGAACAATTCGAATTATTCTATCATATTATTCTAAGTTTATTCCAAATGAGCTAGTAGGGGAACCTAATGGACCTATAGATCATGGGCTCCAACAATCCAAGATTAGCTAGCTAAGCTCTTTAGACGGAGCTAATCAACATTCGTTAACTAAAGGGTCATTCCACTATAGTCCCGTAGTTGCACTCCCCTCACTATAGATATATTTGTGTCCATTTGATATAGCCATGATTAGTAAGCTAATCCTTCACAGGTTGTTCGTAATCTTGGCTGGGTCATAAAAACCGTTTTACCCCTAAGACTACATCTTGTTCCTTAAGTTCCACTGATCCTCTAATGAATAATTGGTTTAAGGTCCAACCTATAAACCGAATCCCTCTCGGGCCAAAGAGAGGGTGGGGCCCCTTGTTCAAGACCTGAATTCAGTACTAAAGGGAAAAACATATCTACTATCCCTATAACAGGTAAGAGTAAATTTCGTCTTGCACCTTATGTTCCCAGCTATCCACCTGATCTTACCCCTGAAATGGGAGGCTTATTGGGTCAGCAATGATGAGATGCCCTCACCTATGCAGATCTAAGGATAATTACGATTGAACAGGAGTTCATAGTTAGCTCAGGATTAAGATTAAGTTACCTAGGTCATCAATTAACGAAATAGTCAGTTTTATACATAAAAAGGCATTTAAAACGTAAAAAGTGACTATTTCATGGTTCAGTCTTATGCAAACTCTTTGCATAGGATGCTCCCACTCACATATCTCTATATGAACAATTCAGAATCACATCGTTTGTACTAACTACAAAGTGGGCCGCATCCATAGTGTCCACAGAATAAGGCACCCAACCTTATTCATATACTATAGACCATTTTGGCTATATATTTGAACTTGATCCACATTTATGTCACTACATAAAGTTCAAACTACATTAAATAGCCTCTGGACCTTAGTTTATTGGATTCAAGATTACAATTTCAATAACAACTTTATCGAAAAACAAAACAGAATATGTTTATTAATTTACAAACTACGAGTTTTAGGACATAAAATCCAACAACAACATAGTACAACTATGTGTGAACACCTCTCGGACAATGAGAAGGTGTGTGGCGCCACATCGTTCAAACCCTGGATCAGCCCTTAAGGGAGCTATCTATCTACTTACCTCTGCTTCGGGGAAGGAGTGAATTCCATCTTGTGTAGCTGAGTTCCCAACTCCCAAATCAGACGAATTCCCAAAGTGATAGGTTTGAGTTGGCGTCCTGGCCACTCACACCCATACAAATCAAAGGACCACCCTCAATGGCAGGAGTTCCCAACTCACTCAGGATTAAGGTCATGTTACCTATGGTCATCCTAGTGAAGTGAAGTCTCTGTCATGAATGGTGTTATAAAACGAGACGTTAACACTTCGTGGTCAGGTCTTATACAAATTCTTTGTATAGGAAGCCCCCGCTCACATGTCCCTTACACGAATGATCAGGATTAGACTATCTGTGACAAGTCAAAATATTTGTAACCATTCCACAAAGCGGGCCGCATTCATAGCATTATCAGGATAAGGTTTCCCTCCTATATCCATATACTACAAACCATTTTGGTTATCACTTAAGACATGGTCCACTTGTATGTCACCTCATACATGCTTAAGTTACATACCAGGGATTTTAGTTAATTGGTTTTTGGTAAAGCAAATAAAACATTGAGATGAGCAAAATCAATAAGTGAAGTAAATATCATATATTATACATCATAAGCATTCATACAAACTGTTTACAAACTACAGGACACGAGAATTTAGGGCATCAATCCCAACACTTTGATGTATCAAATTGGGACTAAATCACAATTCAATTATGGTGTTTTTGTAATCAACCAGATTAAACGTCACATTGGGTCCACAACCTTGAAATTGCCTATTTGTTTTCCTCACCTTATTTGTTATCCTTTTGTCTCAGAAGCATGATCTTCTCACTGCTTCAGATGTTATTGGCCCATCTCCAAGTCTCTTCTCCATCAATCCTAAACTTTTGCAAGGTCATTATGTTCCTAATTTTGATACTACCACGACTACTTATTATCTTGATGGTTCAAGTCAAGATTTAATAGCTTCTTCATTTGGTGGTCGTATTTTTTAGTTGTTTTCCACTGCATCACGTGATCTAAAGTCTTTGGTGTGCTAGCTTCAGGAGAAAAAGGCTGAAGTGGATGAGGTTTTATTGATCATGCGGTTTGTTTTATCTGGAGATGTGGGTGCTTCCTCTTCTCAACAACGACGTTGATTTTTTTTTTTATAGCAAGAAAAGGGGAGTAGTTTGTACTGTTGTTTGGTGGGGGTTTCTGAATGATTTTCTGCTCTTGATTATGATGGGTTTTTACTAGGACTGATATGTTTTAACTTGCTTTGTGTTGTTCTGTTGATGTTATTGTTTTTGTCAAGACTTTCTTTTAGACATCTGTGCTTATTGTTGAATGGTAGTTTGTTTTTGTTTTGCAAATGTCTCAAATAAAGTATTAACATCCAGTTGTGGCATTAGAATATTTTCCTGCAAAATATTTTTTTCCATATATGGAAATATCCGACTGTGATATTTGGTTTGATATGTTCCTTTTTGAAGTGTGACTTTTGATTCAAAATGAGGACTTATTTCCTTTATTGGATTCTTTTATTTAAAGTGGGTGTTGCAGAACATTTAGGCTTGTCACATTTGTGTAATTAAGCAAGACGTTTTTTCTGTATTCTGACTATACTATTCTATATCGTGTTCTTGCTTGTTTGCTCACTATTTTGCTCTGCACGTTCTTCATTCGTTAAGTGTAACACGTTGAAGAGTTTCAAGGTCTTAAAGGGAGCCTAAGCCATTGTTGCTAGAGAAGGAATTCTCAGTCTTAGTGGGAGTCTAAGACTCAGCTTTAGAGAATGAGTTCTCTGTTTTAGGGGAACCTAAGAGTTGTCGGTAAAGAGAGTTCACTGATCCGAAAGGAAGATGATCAAGTTGAGAGGAGTCTCACACACTGTCAAGTGCCAAAGTGTCAGATGCTAATATTAATATACTTAGGGGAGCTTAAGTTTAATTGAGAGGGAGTCTCATCTAAGGAGAGCCTAGGTGCAGTTTGAGTTAAGCTCTACGTGAGCCACTGTAGTAGTTGGTGTATTACAGATAAGTATTACATTGTAAATTGCTTAACTCTTTAATATTAGTGGATTATCTTTCTTGGGCTTTCTGCCCCTTACACGTAGGTGTTTATCATCAAACTGGGTTACCAACTATTGTGTGTCTTTATTTGTTTACTTGTTGTTGGTATTTTTTGTTGTTATAATTGTTGTTAGTACTTTCTATTTAACATCCGTATATCGAGTGGTGAATCACCCTAGCACTTTTTCATATTATATATATTAGAATTTAAAAAATATTAAATAAATAAACTAGACCCAAGAGCCGTCAATTGTATTCAATAATTCATGTCCAATGTTTTAAACGTAGACTTTGAATATTCTTCATATCTCTTTATTGACCAAAATTGTTTCAAGCAATTTAATAGGGTTGTGAGTTGCACACTTGTCCCACATGGTTTAGATTTCAAAGTTGGAAATATCTGTTCCAATATATATTTTTCTATATAGTCTAAATTATTGAGTTTTATTTTATTTAAAATTTTCAGGTTAAAATACAATTATCGTATCCATATTGTAGATTTTGTTCTATTTTGATCCATATCCTTCTTATTGTTTAATTTTGATCTATTTATTTTTAATATATCTTATATTCAATCCATGTACCTTCAATAAATTTTAAATTTAGTCATTTAAAATTAATTTTTATCGAAATTAGTTAAATAATAATAAAAATTTCCATATAAGAAAATACACTTGAATATATTTTCATATTTTGTAAAGAGAATGCTCATAAAGACTAAACTATTTGTGAAAAGATAAGCAAGAAACTAACCAATGAGACTAAATTTAAGATTTATTAGAAGTACAAGATTATAATTGGATATCGAAAAGTATGGACCAAAATGGAACAAAACCTAAAATACGGAGATCAAAAGGTTTTTTAACCTATTTTTTATTATATATTTCGTCAAAATATATATAGTATGTTCTAGTGATTAAATAAGTATGTTATTTGAGTATTCCATTGATAGATCAATCTTAACGAGCCGCAATTGCAAACATAATTAAATTGCTTTTGATCACATTTATTTAGAATTATGAATCTGTCACATTTATTATTATCATTTTGGATTAAACAATAATAGTAAATGTGGCTAATCATAATTCTCATGTTATACCAGTAAAAATAACGATAATGATAATGATACGATAATGATATCAACATAATTTCAAAATACAATTGGATTGAATATCATCTCTCGTCAATTAGTTTCTATTTTTTTTTTATTACAAATTTAAAAGTGGATCCCAAATATAAGTACATATAAAGAATACAAGTAAACAACTCAACGTAATTAAATGAAATTTACATTTTATATTATCATTAATTGATTGCATTTTCCTTAGATGAACTGTGGTCATGTTGTAATCAATTATGATAGATGGATTTTTTAAAAGAAAGAATTACATATGGTGGACGTGGAGCCACAAAATATGGTTTGTTTTTGTGGCACGTTTAATATGGGGAACATTTTCAATTCTACCGAAGTATAAAAAAAAAATAAAAGAAATGGAAAGCTGACGAAAATATAATTTCTAATTTGACATGTTTGATTGATGTAATGAGACTAAGAAAGAGAAGATTTTGATTCTCCAACTGGGTTTGATACGTTTTGATGGCCACGAAATTGTCAAATCCTACTTTTATTGAAATATCTAGGAAGCATCAAAAAAAGATATTGATATCGATGAATATTTTTAAAAAATTATAAATATAAAAAAATCGTAAAATATATTTTGATTAACTAAATATTTGGTGATATCTCAAATTTCATGTAATTTAAAGTTATTTATCTTGAATTATTTGGGGTTTTATTTTCTATTTCGTTTTTGGTATGGTGCCAAAATTAAATTACTTGGAGGAAAATATGAGTGCGTGTGTGTGGAAAAAATGATTAGCTGCATCCATAAGGAAGAGAACTTCATCTAGATGGGATCAATAATCGGCCTAATTGTTGATTTAATCATGATTTTGGAGGTTGGTTCAAAATTTCAAAGTGGTTAGAGCCGCCGTCCAACAAAATTTCTAACATTGTAGGCGGTTGACTTGTTTTAGATTGATGCATGTTAAACTTTTGAGGCGATTTTGGATTGATTGGGGTAAAGCGTTATGGATTCTTAAAAGTGAATTTAAAGTTGAGGGTTTAGCTATAAAAATCAAAATTAATATAATTTATTAGGATTTGGGTCAAGAAGATTCATAAGGAGGGAGAGTTAGATTTGCTTGGATTATATTGAGGTAAGTGGCGTTACTATTAGAATGCCTTTGTGCTAGACAAAAAAAGAAAGAAATGAAATATTATTTATGATGTTTTGCCATATGGTTTTACAAGAACTGGCATATTATGTTTTACATGATTGAAACAATTTTATGAACTTGTTATAAACATTATGTATTGTTATATATGAAATCATATATCTTATGACCTAATGATATGAGACCTTTTGTTGTATGCATTGTATGCTGACAATTTATCTTCCTACCAGTAGTTATGTACACACTAAATTTGTACACTTTTGGGCCTACTAGATTTGTGTTCCTACGAGTTCACCAAATTGTGTGCATATGGGTCCACTAGATTTGTTTACCTTTGGGTTCTTTAGATTGTGTTCCTATGGGATCACCAGATTGTGCATCTACGAGTCTTCTAGATTTATGCGCTTTTGGGACCACTAGATATGTGTTCCTACGAATTCACCAGATCATATTCCTACGGGTTCACTAGACATGTATGAGTATATCTCATCTATGATAGGATGGGTTCACCTAGATGACCATCCATGTTTCGCTTTGGTACACCAATTAGGTCCCACTAGTTACAAACATTTAGTCGTATGTGAGTGCATACCCTAACTCCAATATGTTGGGGGTGTATGCCCTAAAGCCTCATAGTTTTATGTTAGTTGAACAATGGTTGATTAATTTTATATTACTTGTGCAATAATCCATTAACCTAAGATCAAAGATTATCTAGATGTAACTTAAACATGTATATGGAGACATACAAGTGGATTATGTTTAAGTGATAACCTAAATGGTCTGTAGTATATGGATAAGGTTAGGTTCCTTATCCTGGTAACACTACTGAGGTGACACGCTTTGTAGTTATTACAATTGTTGTAAAGTACTACAAATGATCTGATCCTGATCATTCTTGTGGAGACATGTGAGCGGAGGTATCTTATACAAAAGAGTTTGTATAAAGACTGAACCACGAAATGTTAAGTCTCTCTTTATAACGTCGTTGCTAGAAGAGACTTACATTTCACCAGGATGACCATAGGTGACTTGACCTGAATCTTGAGTGAGTTGTGAACTCTTGTGTATGAGGGCGATCCTTTGATTTTTATGGGTGAGAGTGGCTAGATTCATCAACTTAATAAGTCTACCATTTTAGGGATTCGTCTGATTGGGGAGTTAGGAACACAACTATACAAGAAGGAATTCACTCATTTTCTATAGTTAAGGTAAAAAGATAAATTGCTCCCTTAAGGATTGATTCTAAGGCTTGAACAATGAGGCACCTCACTCTCTACTGGCCCGAGAGGAGTTCGGTCATAGTTGGACTATGACTAATTGTTTATTAAAGGGATCAATGGTATGTAAGGAGTTAGATGTAACTACAGGGGTAAAACAGTAATTTGACCCAACTGTACTTACGAGCAATTTGTGAAGGGTCAACGCACTGTTGATTGGTCATATCCAATGGACACGTAAATATATCTATAGTGTGAAGAGTTCAGTTGTCGGTCTTTAATGGAGTGACTGGTAGTTAATGAATGTTGATTGATTTGATTAAAAGAGTTTAATCAATTAATCTTGTTTTATTGGAGCTTCAATCTAGAGGTCCATAAGGTCCCCTTGTTAGCTTAATAAAGACTGATGGAAATCAAATTAATTTTGGTTTAATTCGAATTGTTCAAATTAATTAAAAGAAATTAATTGTATAAGATACAGTTAAATAATGTATATTGATACATTATATAATATAATGTATGTTGATACATTTTTATGAGAGAAATAAATATTTGAATATGATTCAAATATTAATTATATGAATATGATTCATATTAAATTTAAATATAGTTTTATGAGAGAGATAAATATTTTTAATAGGAATCAAATATTAATTATATGAATATGATTCACATAGGAACTATATGTTAAAATTAATATGAGTATGTTTCATATTAAATTTATATATTTTATTGAGAGGTGTTATAATTTGAATGATTCAATTATTATTTATATGAATATGATTCATATAAAAATTATATGTTAAAATTAATATGAATTTGATCCATATTAATAACTTAGGTTATTTGAGAGAATAATAAATTATAGTTTATGTTATATGTGATATAATATTAACAGTAGGTTATATGTTATATGTAATATAACATATAGTTTAAATATATATTAAGTGATCTATATATATATTAAATTCAAATATTTGAATTTGAATTTACTAAAAAATAAAAAGGAGGGAGATATAACCCTCTCACCCCTTAATCTCTCTCTCAGGCAAAAATTAGAAGAGAGAGAAAGTTCTCTCTCTATGTGTCTCTCTCTAGTTCTCCTTCTCTATGTGAATTTTACAGAGAAGAAAAAACTCTCAATTCTCTTCTCCTTCCTTCACGCCAAGATTGAGAGCAAGCCTACACCTCTGCACGGTTCTCGTCCCTGAGAATAACGGGAAAGACGGTTCTCGTCCCTGAGAATAACGGGAAAGATCCCTTGGTGGTGTCCGTTCCTGTTCATTTAGTTCGTGGATGCCAAGTTCGTGAGATCGGGAGAAAACGACGATTCGGAGAGGAACGTGAAGAATTGGTCTTCAAAGTTGAGTGATTTCTTAATCTCTTCCTCTCTATTTTAACACTGTAGAAAGCATGCTTATGTTCATATTTTTCCATGGCTTCCATCACTTTGAATTATATTGTACGTTCTGTAAAACAAAATTTAGAGATTGATGCATCCAATTGCTTCTGTTGCGAGGAATTCTAATCCCTTCACAATACTGGAGTTATTTAGTGATAGGGACAACGACCCTCCAACTATCTCCATAATAGTATGATATTGTCCACTTTGGGCATAACCTCTATGGCTTTGCTTTTGGTTTCACCCCAAAAGGCCTCATACCAATAGAGATAGTTGTCCTTATTTATCTCCCATGATCCTCCCCTTATCTAACCAATGTGAGACTTTGGTCGTGTAAACCCCGAACTCTAGGTTTTCTAGATAAGCATGTTTGCCAAAGGAATGTTATATTACATATTTATTAAAATAGCAATTCATGTTTATTTATAGGAATTATGATGGAAGGGAAGGAAAAACATATTAAATGAGGGGTGACGTGGCGGTTAACCCTTGAACTCGGGAGGCGGCAGGAAGTTTCTGGAAGAGGAACTTCAAAAGCATGGTTTCGGCAATTGACATGAGCAAATTTAGTAAAATTGGTGCCATTCGAAAACTGAGAGAATCTAGTTTGCGAGGTTGTCTTGGCAAAGAAAGATTGCAGAAGGAGAAGAACAAGAAGTGAAGAAAGTTCAGAGGAGGCAGAATCTCGGGTTAGTCAGGGCTCGAGGTGAAGATTAGAAGTTCCAAGACAAACTATAAGGAATTCTCAACTGAAATTTTAAGGTAAAAAATTAACTCAATTCTAAACAAGTTTGTAGAAGAAAGTTTCTTGAAAAGAGCTCTGGATTTTTAGTTATGAATTTTTAAAGTTATAACAGGGAATCGGTGCATAAGCAGACAGCTGCTTGGGAAGAACAAACAAACAGTTCACTGTGGGGAGTTATAGTGAGATATGGGAATGAGGATCTCGCTTATAAAGGAAATCTCGCTGATTTTGTGATAAGGATCTCGCTCTATAAGGAAATCTCGTTAGGAATTAGGCTGAGTATCGCTGGTAAGATGAGTATCGCTAGGATGAAAATTTGCCAGGAAAAGCTTGATCTCGCTGATCTCGCTAGCAAGGATCTCGTTGATCTCGCTAGCAAGGATCTCGTTGATCTCACTTATGGGGATCTCGCCAGTAGAGCTGTCTTTATTGATGAAAGTTCCTTTAGTAAATGAATTATTTGAGGTATTTTACTAAGAATTCTAAGTAGTTTAACCAGGAATTATATCCTTTCAGGCCAAGAAGAACTAGGAGAGGCATATAAACCGTTAAGAGCCCTAAAGAGCGGTGGATGACTAAGTGAAATAATGTCTCCAATACTTATGTATATGATCAAGTAAGTTACAGTGACATTAATGATGAATTTATACTCCCTCAAACAACAAATGTTTGGAGAATAACTTAACGCATGTTTCCCGGCTTGTATATGTGTAAAACAGGCCAAGATATGTCATGTAGTCACTACAAAAGTTAAGTTTCTAATTTTATAATATGCTTCCTAGGGGAAGACTATGAGAGAATGAGTTCTTGTGTAAATGATAGGCAATGGAACTTAATTTGATGTTACAAAATACCCCCGTACCAAGGACATTTGAGAAGAAACCTGACCAATTTGATACCGAAGGACATTTGAGAAGGTATCTGACCAACTTGATACCGAAGGATATTTGAGAAGGTATCTGACAAACTTGGTACCGAAGAACATTTGAGAAGGTACCTGACCAACATGATACCGAAGGACATTTGAGAAGGTATCTTAATAGCTCGATACTGAAGGACAAGTTTGAGAAGGTATCTGAGCAGAAGCACTTAAGATATGATGGTACTTAGCATGGTCACGTGCACGTAGGCAGTCATGAATGAGAGGCCGAGGTATGGGTCTCTTGGCCGGTAATAAACGTTGGGAGCTAGAACGGTTAGGCTCGTTCTCAATTAGGGAATAATAATGTTTAATGATGTCTAAGAATGGTTTAAAGCTACATTTAGAGACAATTGCTTGAGTTACTCATTAGTATATTTACATGTGTATAGTAACGGAATGCTTGATGTTATTCGATTCTATAGTCGCTCACTGGGCTTTTAGCTCACAGAATTTCTGTGTTTTTCCTTTTTCAGGTAGCGGTCAGTTTCCTCAGGGTTGATCTTGCTGTTGCTTGCCACTAAAAGACTCGGCTTATTAAGAAGACTTAGGTTGATGATCTGTTTATGTACACATGTTTTGAGAGAGACTATGGCTTCTTTAGGAATGTTTGAGCTATCTGTGAATAATTTTCTGTAAATGTTATGTCATGACTGTATGCATGTATTTATGTAATCTTTGTAGAACCTTAAGGGAGGTTTGCTGTATGTGTATATTACTAATGTTTTAAACAGGTTGGTATTTAGATTAGAAGGCTTGGGCGGTGGGTGCTGGCAGTAGGGCTAGTAACTACCATGGTCATATCCTCTTCCAGAATAAAAGGGTAATCTGGTTGGGGGTGTGACAGATTGCATTCCCAACACTTAGTATGATCCTTTTTAAAAAATATATTTTTCATGTAAAAGCTAGAATATATTAGAGGTGCTTGACAAGGAGATCTGTTGACGGTGTCATGGGACTAAGTGACAACGATTCCACTTAGAGTCATGTTTTTAAGATGTTTGAAATGTTTAAAGGTGAATTATCGAGCTTAGTAGTTTCCAAGTTAAATATTTCTTTTTAAATAAAGTTTTAGAGATCCTAACTAAATATTTGTTTTGGTTTTTATTAATTGATCTTGATGAAGTTCTGTTGATTTAGAAAACCTTTTCTTTTAAAATTCAAATGGTCAACTAATTTTGGTTCTGAAACAATATGCATGTGGTAATGACCCTAGTTAGAAATCTTGAAAAGTCGAATCATTATATATTTTACCACTACAAAAAAAAAAAAAGATTTTGTGGCACTTAAAAATCATCACGACTATCTTTGATTGACTATTTTATTTAGTCGTCGTTGAATCAACCATCAAAGTAAGAGTATGAACAACACTTCATAAATAATTCTTCAATGATATGATATTATTGTGATATCAACAAATAATTACTGACAATATAAATTTTTATTGTTAAATCTATTGTGTCAAGTTATCATTGTTAATAAAGAACTCAAGAATTTGATATTTTTGTACATATATGGATATTAACACCAATGATAATATCGTCAACAAAATACGTATATTGAAATTTTCGAATGGTCACAAAAACGTTAATAATGTTGCTTTCAAGTATCAAAAATATATCTTAACCATAACAATATTTTAAGTCAATAAGACGACATTTACTTATCACCACCTTCAACTTATCAAAATACTACCATTGTCAAATAATTACGTTCCATGACAAATTTTGTTAAATTTTTTTAAATAGTTTATAAATAATGGAAAATTATTTGTTTAGTACATGCCAATACACATGTATTACAAAAATAAATTAATCCAATTTGACACAAACTAGATACAAACATGAATAAGATACCACGAAAATAAGACCAAATTTCTTATTATATTTTTGATATTATGGCATACATTAATTATATTTTGTTGATATCCTTGTCTGGTTTAGTAAGAGACTGTTTGGGGCACTGAGATGATATAGGATATGTAGAGTTCTGATGTATGGACAGTTGTAATGTCTGTGTTTGGGGTGCAGAGTTGTGTTGTCTGAGTTCATATATTTGGGTGTGCAGAGTTGTTTTTTTCTGAGTTCATATGTCTGTGTTTGGATGTGTAGAGTTCATATGTCAGTGCTATCTGGTTCAATTTTTTGTACTCTAAAATAATTTGTTTGTATGAACACTATTTTTTTTAATCTTATAATTCAATTATTGTATCAATTCAGTTTTGTGTATTCAATTATTGTCTTTTAAATAATTCTTTATTATTGTTGTTTAAAAAAACTCAGTCAAAATTTAAGATTAATTGTAAATAGTCAACGAAATACCAACATTTAAAAATACGAAATATAATTCTAAGCTAGGGATGGACGTACCAATTTTTTTTTCTAAAACCCTTTTCCACTTTTTAATACTCTCTCTATATATATCAAATTTAAATTATGACTTGAATTTTGAAAAAAGTTTTCAAAAGTAAGATAAATAAAAAAGATAAAATAAATGAGTGAAAGTAGTATTTATAAATTTAATTTTAAAAACTATGGAGAATTAAAAAAATATAGCTTAATAATGGTGAGATTTAGGATTTAAGTTATTTTTTCAAGGACATTAATTTGATTTATGTTCAACATAAATATATAAATTCTAGTCATGTTAGATTGGATTAGAAAGTTTCTCTACTATTACATTTGTTATACAAACCGGAATGATTGTTATTTTATTTATTTATTATTATTATTATTATTATTTGAAAGAGGATGATTGCAATAATTAACAAATTATAGAAGCTCATTAATCAAATTAAAAATAAATGAGTGTAATTATAACAAACTCAAGTTCCCGTGATTTGTGCAATTTTCTAAAAGTATTATTATAGAAACCCTTATGATAACATAACAATTTTAACTAAACGGACACATTTTTTTTTAACGATTATTGTTTTCTTTATTTAAAAAAATTACTTATAAATATAATTTTTTTACGAATTATAGAGAATGATTACACAATAATTAACCAATTCTAGTAGCTCATTAATCAAATTAAAAATCTAGAGTGTAATTCTAACCAACTCAAGTTCATGAATGGTTCATACGACTTTTTAGAAATATTATTATAAAAACCTTAAAAATTAACCATTTTAATCAAATCCACACGATTTCTACCATTATTGTATTCTTTATTTAAAAAATTAATTATAAGAATATGAAAAGAAAGACTGGATTAATAATAGTAATAAACAATAATAAAAAGAGCGTTTTAAAGAAATAGAAATTTAAAAAATGGCCATAATTCTTAGGTGCAAGGATCGAATTTGGCCACCAAAGAACACAAATCCATGTGTCTAACCATTGAGCTAAAATGTCAAGTATTTAAATAAATTAGGTCCATTAGATAACTATTTTATTTTTAGATTTTATTTTTGAAAATTAAACATATAGATACTACTTCCATATTCAAATTTATTTTTATCAATAGTTTAAAAAACCAAATCAAATTTTAAGAACTAAAAAAGTAGCTTTCAAAAAGTTTATCGTTATTTTTTTAATTTCGCTAAAAATTCAATTATTATATTTAAGAAAGATGCAAATTATGGTAATAAATGTGGATGAAATAGGCTTAATTTCGAAAAAAAATAAATAACTAAATAGTTATCAAATGAGACCTTAATTATTCCGTCCAATTTCGTCGAACATTTACTATTCATGCAGTAAGTCCATTACAGTGTGAATTCATACTTTGAGAAGTTGGATTCTAATTAAATTTCCACTAAAAACAAAAAAATAGTTCTATTTTTCTAAATAGTTTCAAAACAACCTCATTTTGCCAATTTATTTTTAGAACTACAATATGTATCTACTTATTCCTCAATTAGTTTATACCCATTGTCATTATTTTATACAAAATGTTTCACAAAGTTGTAGGTTAATATTTACTTAATGACTTGAAATTCCTCAGTTTTGGGATAAGTGCAACATGAGTAGTATTTAAATACAATTCATCCTTTTTTTTTTTTTCCAATTAACGTGGAGTTGTTGTTGGCATTCTATTTCTTGAATAAAATGATCATTGAACCATTTCTTCTTAAAATAGCTATCCATTTGTCCACTTTAACCAAATCAAGAGCTTACCCTTTAATCCAAGTATAGTCCTATTAATTTCCAAAGCACACTTACACAAATACATATTAAAAGAGTGGTAAGATATTTGCCACTAACCACACTTTTGTACCCATATGTGTTATTGGATATACGTTCCCATTTTTTATTTTTGATATTTGAAAATTAAGATCAGAAGCATTATATACAAATTATTGGATATTTATAATGAAAAAAGTGAAATTTTGGTGAATATTCGAAACATAAAAATTGATTTAATTGTGTAAGTTAAATTTAATGTTAGGAACTTTCTGATTAGATTGAGATTAGATTGAAACTTCAAATTAAAATGATGTTTCATGTGTAAATTTAACATGTATGAAACTTAAATTTGTAGTTTCTTCAACTTGACTGAGCTATGTTTGGTTTTTGTCAAGTAATAACTCAATTGAGTTAGATTTGACAATATTTCAATTTTAGTATTTATTTGATTTTATTTTGTATTTTGGAAAGTTACTAAGTTGCTAGCCTATATATATGGTAACTTGGTTCTTTATTTGTAGCATCTCATTCCTCTCTTTTCTTTCTTTTTTCCTTTCGATCTTGAGTTGAGTTGAGAGCAAATATCCAAGAGTTTTGACAGATCTAAGTAGTTCAAGATTGTAGTTCTAGCGGAGTTAGTCATTGTATCCTATTGAGACGATCGTTGTAGCCTGCTTGCAACTCGTGTAGAATGAATAATTGTCTTCAAGACAATGCTTATTAGAAGCGTTCCTCAGCCACTATTGACGTCTCCATAATATCTTGAGGTTCTTTGTTATTTCAATTCATAAGCCTATTTGGCTTATTTGTTACTATGAACATTATTATTAAATGCAGTATATATTGTATCTAGTTGATGTGTAATCAATTTGCTAGTGTATTCTATTTATATATATTATTTTCCTGTAATACAAGTTTCTTTGTTTTGTTATTCCATTTTTACCGAATGTTTTAAAAACTAAGTCAAGTATTAGAAAAAAAAAATAGTTAAAAGAATTCTATTATTATTTTTCTTTTTATAATTTGACTAAGATCTCAAATGTTTCTTCAATACAGTGAAACCATTATAAGGGAAGTAGAGGAAAAAATTACATAAATTTCAAAATCAAAAAATTAGAAATGAAATTACCATCAAATTACCTTAACAATCAAGAGATCTATCAAGTCTTCTTTAGATTACCTCAAATATTTTCTATCTTTTGTCAATTTGATTGACATCTTCTATCCATACTATTAAATTTTCGTCAACATATTGATATTTTCATCGATATTTTCATGTTTTCATGAGTTCGACATCAATACGAGGGGTGAATCTATATTTCAATTATATCTTAGAAAAATTCTATGAAATATACAAATAAAGTATATCAAAATCCCATTAATATTAATATAATATAAATAATAAATATATTAACATGTTTGAAAATCATAAAATATTTATTTACAAATTTAAATTTATTTTTCTAAATTTTCATATAAAATTTTCAAAAATCCATCGAAATCGACATTTTATCGAAGTTTTTATTGAAACTTTTTGTAAAATTAAGAGTTCAATACTTCCACCAACATCCACATTTGAAACCTTATCTCTATCTTGATGAAAATTTGTGTTTATTTCATTAAGTTGCTATATTCATTTTATATATATTTTTAGAATCTACTATATTGATAAAGTTCAACCATATACATCGAATTTTGGAATAATTAGTGTTGATTACTTGAGGTCTCTAATAAAGTCACCCCATATTTTCACCAATTTGATACATTTTGTCCATTTCAACGTAATTAGTTCAGCCATACATCAAATGAAGATGCTATCATTACAAGCTCAATAGCTTATTCATTCATTCATTTCAATCGCTTATTTCCTTTTGACATATCGCTATTTTCACATTTTCATAGGTTCGATATCAACATGAGAGGTGAATGAATATTTTCATTATATCCTAGAAAAATTCATCACACATAACAAGTAAGCAACAAAATGTTAGTGATGTAAATATAATATAAATAATAGATATGTTAACTAGTTTAAAAAAATCATAAAATATTTATTTACAATTTTGAGTTTATTTTTTGATTTTATGTTTTTATAATTTTTTTTTTTGAAATTTCTATTTTATCAATATTTTCATTAAAAATTTTGTAAAATAGACGGCTCGATATTTTCATCGACATCGACATCTCATTTTAAACATTGAGTATACTTTTAAATTATGAACACTCATATGAGAGAGATTTATTAAACATTTTACATATTTATATCAACATTAGTTTGATATTACGTGCGTTGCACATGTTATGTAAAGTTTAAAAAGAGAATTTAATTATTAAAATTTAATAATACAACTTTAATTTATGAATAAGAAAGTTAGAAAAAAAAATTAGAAGTTACAAGTGAAAATTTAAAAAATTATGATAATCTTTCCTAAATTTATTGGATGATTTAATTACACTCTTAATTTTAAACTTCAAATGAAACCATGATATTTTTTTATATTTTATTTATTTTGGATTAGATGATTTGATTATTCTTTTAGTTTTAAACTTAACTTGAAAATATGATATTTTAATATTTTTCTATTTTTTCATATAAAAAGATTTGGTTCAAACAAGATGATTTGATTATTGCTCCAAATTTAAACTTTTTTAAATTTTAATATAAACCAAAATATTATTATTATTTTTTCTGCATATATAAACTCTTAAGACTTATTTATTTATTTATTTATTTTTTTGTAGAATTGCGATGATCTTCCTCTTGATTTTAAACTTTATTTTGATTTTACAAATTATTTCAAAATTATACAAAGATGAATGGGTGTGTACTTACAATAAATTCGAAAAGAGAAAAAAGAACAAATACATGTAAAAAATAGTAAAAATTATTATAAACCCTTAAACTCATTGTTATACATTTACAAAAATTTAAAATGTGAAAAAAAACTAGAAGAGCATAAAAACAATCACTTTCTTCTCTGTCACTTTGACGACCATTAAATTGCTTGAACTTTGAGAAATTTCTTGAACCTCAAAAGTGTAAGCCTTTGTTCTTTTTCCTCTTGTTTATACTTAGGATTAACTTAAATAAATGAGTTTAGAATGTACCAAAATGAATCACTTTGATTATATGTGTGAACCCCGAAATCCTAATTTCTCTACTTGAGTATGTTCCCTACTAAGACTAGTGTGATGAGTAGGTTGATGTGGAAACTAGTGTGGAATGGTAGAGGAAAAGTGGAGATTAGAAGAAAAGAGAAAATTTGGAAGTTTAACTTTTGGGAAAAAATTGGAAATTTGGCTAAGTATAAATTTTGTGTATTGATGCGTTAGAAGGGTGGTGTTGATGCATTGGAAGAGTGGTTGGTGAAGGCATGCGGCTAAAGAAGGAAAAAGAAGATGATGCGTTGGAAGGCACACAAGTAGGCGAGGCATGCATGGAAAAGTAGCCCATGCATCGAGCATCCTCGGCCAGCGCCCATGCCATGCATCGAGCAGCCTTGGCCAGACGCCCATGCGTTGAGCGCACTGCCGAACGACCACGCCTATGCGTTTAGCACATTTTCGAGCGGCCATGCCCATGCATTGAGAGCCCTGCCGAGCAGCCATGTCGTGCGTCGAGGTGCCTTGCCATCCATCCAAGCGCGCAGCCCATGCCATGCACCCATGCAGCTGAGCGAGCGAACGAAGGCCAGCACACGCCGCATGCCCATGCATCGAAGTAGCACGCCCATGTGCCTAAGCACCCAGCCAAGCACGTCCATGCGTCGAGCGTCCAGCCCATGTAGCGCGCCTATGTGTTGGTGGGCAGCACCATGCGCCCATGCCAAGCAAGCCGTGCGAGTGAGCCATGCATCGAGGATGGATGGTCACCCTATGCGTTGGTGATGGTTAGCTCCTTGCGATGGCTAAGTTGAATTGTAATGATAATGAATTGGCTTGCTATGCGTTGAGTAGAGGCTATATGTTGTTTATGGACTAGGCGTTGAGCATCCAAGAGTTGGACGCATACAAGGGTGAGGTCACATAGAAAACGTCATCAAAACCATGTGTCTTCTTAGGAGGAAAGCCTTAAGTCTTACGAATTTGAGGTGGTGGCATTAGATTAGAGGCTCATACCTTGGCAACATGGGAGTAAGACACTTAACTTACGATGATCACAACATTGCATTGATGAGGTGAGAATGAGACACTTGGCCATGTAGCCAAGTAGGTGGTGTCAACTCCGGAGAAGGTTTGGACACCTATAAATAGAGCCATGAGACTTCATTTTTAGATCACAATTCAGAAATACCGTAAAAATAGTGGGAGAGTGGAGCAAACCTTGCGTTAGTCATAGAGGATGCATTGGACAGAGAAGTCTGAAGAGGACGCATCAACTTGGGACGAGGATTTCTCCCAATTTACTTATGCGTTTGGAGTGATTCCAAAGCCACCTGAAAGCTCTAAAAGTTTAGTTTTCAGGGTAGGGCTGCTGAAGGAAAAGCTCAAAGGGATCGGGCTGGAAACTGAGAAGAAGACAGAAGGGTCAGGCTGTCGGATTAGTTTAGGCTAGTATTGAATATTCTGTGATTTCGGCCAAACCACGAGGAGTTCTAAGCTAAAATTTTAGGGTAATCTTCCTGAGACATTTTAGAATATATTTGTAGAAGGAAGTATCTCAAAATAATATTTAGAATTATGAGTAATTTAAGTTGTAAGTTGAATCTGGATTCTAGGGGTGGAAAGGGAGCTACTAGAGTGAAAAGCTCCTAAGCAATCAAGGTGAATGGCTAAAACGTTTTGACTAAAACATTTGCTTAAAATGTTTGATTACAACGTGTTATAGAAAGCATGTTTTAAAGAAGATTATTCTCATGCCAGCTAGTTTTACAAAGTGAATTCCAAGCAAACCATGAGTTATATTTTAAACGCATGCATGTGAGAGAAATTGTTCAAAAGCGATTTATATGTGTTAAATATACTCAGCATGCGTTAGTACCTTTAAAGACGTGTTTTTATATGTGTTATACTTTACATGCTTTAAATAGAGAAAGCCATTTATGACTAGTTTTACTTAAAACGCGATACCGAAGAACATTTGAGAAGGTATCCGTCTAACTAGATACTGAAGGACATATGAGAAGGTATCTATTGGTACTGAAGGGCGTTTGAGAAGGTACCAAAACAACCAGATACTAAAGGACGTTTGAGAAGGTATCTGAACAGAAGTACCTAAGGTATGACGGTACTTAGTATGGCCACGTGCACGTAGGTAGTTAGAGTCAGAGATTGAGCAAAAGGGTTCTTTCTTCACTAGCAGTTGGTGTTGGGATTGTTTTATCCACAGTAAAGGTTATTCTCAACTGAGAAATAGTTTTACTGTTTTATGATTAAAACAACTTTATATGTTTTATGCTTGGAAAATGTTTATACTGCAGTACAAGTATTGTAGAAGCTTATATTTCAGTTCCTCTTTATTGAGATTTGCATGAGGATCAATTATCTTTCTTAAGTCACTCACTGGTCGTAAGCTCACCCCGTTTTCAAATGTTTTCCTCCTCCCCCACCCACAGGTAGCGGTCAAATCCTCTGAAGATAGCTTTGCATCTGCTCTGCCACTAAAGAAATAAGAGATTTGTAACCTGGCAGTTTAGGTGGTTACTGTTAATATTGTATACATGTTACTGTTGTTCATATAGGGACTAGAGTTTTTGGGTTTTGGGACTTGTGAATCTAGTGTTGTAATGACTCTAAATAAGTTATGTTTTTAAATTAATAAATTGTGGGCCTAAAGACATTCCACTGTATATAAATTATATTTTGGTATCAGAGTTATTCCGCAAGAGTTATTAGGCAGTAAGTATTAGCCAGAGGGTTGATAACTGCTGCAGTCACGCCCTTCTCTGGGCTAAGAGGGTGGTCCGAGGCGGGGTGTGACAATATGACCTAAGTATGTTTTGTTGCTCAGTATTGAAGTTAGTAGTTGGAAATTACCTTATAAGTGCAAGTTCATTTTTATTTATTTAGTAAATTAGTAACATTATTGATTGTTGGAGTATTCAATTATGAGTGAGTGATTGGCTATGGAATATGAGTGGTGATTGGCTAAGTGTTAGAAAGAAAGCAGAAGCAAAATTTGATAAGAGAATCAAAGTGGGTAAAGAGTGAGGAGGATGAGTGTTTAGGTTGGAGAATATTTTTAAATTAACTCCCTAAATTTATAAATTAATTTAACTTGATAAATTCATTTAGGGATGAAAATGATAAGGAAAAATGAGAAGAAACCATGTAAAAAGACAAGCAAGCAGCTGGTTGACTCAAATTGATTGGATAAAGAAAAGAAAGTTTTTGGCAAAATATGAAGGGCATTTTTGGAAGGCTAGTTCTTCCAATTTATCTGTGTTATCTTTGTGATTGTTGAACCAAATGAAAGCTGATTGAGTGGAAGAAACCCTAGGGCTGCTGGAGTGATTGAAGATAAGAAAAGTTGAGAAAACTGAAGGAACCAAAGGTTGTCTTATAATCTGGTAAGTCTGAGCTTGTTGTTTTGAAGGATTTTTCAAGGCACTTAGAGGAGGATTTTTCCACCCAAAATTTTTAGTAAGCTAGTAAAAATGTCCATCTTGAATTTCATAAAATTTATTTGAAGTTTATTTGATTGGAAATAGTACAAAGTTGTAAATGAGTATTTGGGTACAGAGTTGGTGTGGTTTTCTGATAACTCCTAAATGCTTTATAATGTGTTTTCTATGAGATATGATCATGCCACTGTTTTACTAGTTGGTGTTGAGATGTTATTGAATCTTTAATACTTTGCCAATGATTTACTAAATGATTTGACCAACTTTATTGATGATTTAGAAAAAGAAAACTTATGTTCATAATAAATTACCACTCACTGGGCTTTAGCTCATGTTTTCAATATTTTATATTCCCCCTTCCCCTAGGTAGCGATAAAGTTCCAGACTCAAGCTAAGCTGTCTACTGCCACATGATGAGGGTCTCTTGCTACATTGCAGGACTATAAGTTTTGAAGTCCTGTTTGTAAATAATTTGCATATCATACACCATATGTATTTGAGTTTTTGGGACCGTGGGACAAAAGTAATTATTTGGTTTTGTAGTTATAGAAAGTGTTTTCGTAGTACATAAACTTTGTTGATGAATTGTACGTAATAGAAGATGGAAAAGCTATGAAATATGTTTGTGAATGTAATGAAATGGAATATATTGAATGGAAATTAAATGTATTAGGTGATCATTGTCTAACTATTCAGGTTCATGTATAGTTGAGCTGGTTGGTTGGATGTTAAATGTCATTAGGAGAGTGATGTTTGTCATCTTCCCACCTCTTTTCTAGATTAGGTGAGTAATCTTGGACAAGTGTGACAAAAAGTAAGGTCTTTTCTCCACCTTCTACAATATTTGAGAATCTGTGTCTATAGAAAACAATTACAAAAACATATTAAAAAAAAAAAGTTAAATTAAATAACTCTATATGTTTTTACAAAATTGAAAAGTGAAAAAATAACTGAAAAAGAGAACATACATTAAACAGAAAAAAGAGAGGGGTGATATCTTCTTAAAGAAGATAGAAGAGATACATGAAACAAGGAAATTAGACTTCTTAAAGAAGAAGGAAAAGAAACATTGGAAAAGAGGTTTCTATTAATGAAATTTAAAAATATCTACAACGAAATTTCTTAAAAAAAAAAAAAAAAAAGAAAGAAAGGAAAGGAAGAGAAAAAGAGAAATGAGAAGTTGAATTAGCTATTCATTAAGAAAATATAAAATCCCAAATCATAATTTGATTTTATTTTTTCTTTTTAAAATTCATTTATTGAATGTGAAATAGAGATTATTAGAGATAATATGTGATTTTTTTTAAAAAAAAATTGTAAATAAGAGATTAGAGGATAAAATGTGATTTGTTTTTAATTTTTCGTCTCTAATTTACTTAAGGTGAAGTAGATATTAGAAATAAAATATGTTTTTTTTTTAAAAAAAAAATTCTATAATAGATATTAAGGGATAAAATATGATCGTTTTTTTTAAATCTATAGAAATTATTAGGGATAAAATTACGTGATTTTTTTAATGATTTACATGTAAAATTACATAAGATATCCATATGATCATCGACTAAAAGGCAAAAGAAGAAATCAAATGCTTTTCCCACACCCTTCTAGATAGTATAGATTCTTTTATTCACGTTAACAACACTTTTTTTTATATTTTCAACATTAACTAATTAGTTAATGCCCTTTTGGGGACTTTTCTCTTTCTTCTTGAATTCAATAAATATTTTTTCCAATATTTCAAACTTCCAAGTTAAAGAGGGGTGTACGTTAAGTTGGGTTGAAGGTATTGTTTGGACCAACCCCAAAGGTTAACTACTCAAAGAATCTAAATAAAGTCTCTAACCCAACCTAATCCTAGATGGGTTGTTGGGTTATTAACTTTTTTTTATTTTTAATTAAAAATATGTAAATTTATATACAACACATGACTAATAACTAAAATCTCATAAAATTCAAATGCTAAATACCAAATATCTAAGATATTTATTGCAAACTTTAAATAAAGACAAATATCATAATAAATTTAAAAGAAAATATTTAAAATTCACAAATTAATCAATTAAAAGTAATCAAATTTTAAACAATAAGAAATATATATAATATATATATATATGATTCGAGTTGAGTTGGATAAACCCAAAATTTTTTTAGCCAACCCACGACCTATCCCAACCCAACAAAAATAGAAAAAAATTAACTCAACCCAACCCAAAAACACAACTAGCCCAACCCAACCCTTATATTTTGGGTGGGGTAGTCCAGTTGTTCGGATTTTCGGGTTATTGGAACACCCCTACTAAACAAAAAGAACTCTGTGTCTTCATTATTGATTTATTCTCAAGTTGATATATTGTTTTAGGCTAATTTATGAAAAGATGTACTTAAATTTTTTATTTTATTTTCAAAATATTCAGAAATTTTAAAAAATTTCAATAATAGCCTTAAATTAAAAAAAAGAGGTTAAAACGTTTCCTAACAATTAGTTTTACGTGAAAATCGTTAGTATTTTATTTCCAAAATACTCTCAAACTTTAAACAGTTTTATTAATATAAAGTCTGAATTTAGGAGTAGGTACATGAATGAATCGACATCTAAGTGAGAAGAATCTTGAGGATTTGGAAGTATGGTTAAAAAACGCTTAACCTCTACCAATAACAATGTGTACCTTATTACTTTTTAATAAGTCAATCATAGTATCCCAAAGTTAAGTGTGCAATCTTACCTTGGATAACATGTTTAGAATTTTCTTAGAAAGCATGTGCAAGTGATAATAAATCATACAAAAAGATGATGATGTTGTCAATTGGCAATCGGAACCATTAGATGCCAAATCCAACTTTGGAAAGTATCTCATTTCAAAAATACTTCCAACGTTCAAAAGATGCTTGATTAATAAGCTTAACCCTCTTCCTAATTTGAAATTTTCTTGTGTGTGATTATTTAGAATCACATCCGAATATTGCTGGTATAAATATTTTTCTTTTGTGGAATGATATCGATGTGTAGATGTCTCCCCATTTTTGGCCACAACAAAGCAGAGTGGGGAATGTACTGAAGAACCCCAATCGCCGTTGGCAACGTCATCCATCCAATCCTCGTTTCTAAATCCCAAATCCATCCAATCTCCATACTTTATTTCCAGCTGGGTTCCTCTCTTCCCTGAATTCATCTTCCTCCCTTGTAGTGCTTTAATGGCTTCGTAGTCCCACTTCCACTGCAAAAAGTGGACTCTAACAACCTTCATTGACTCTCTCTTCTCTCTGTTCAGACCCTTTTCTTGATTTCTGGTTCTGGGTCTCCATTTTTGTTTCTCAATCTCCACCACGATGAGTGCGATGAGTTTAGGAACGTCTTTTCAATCCTGCTCCATTTTCAGTCAAGCTTGTAGATCCAGTAGTTATCCATTGAAAAAGGGGTTGAAATCCTTTGTGATTCCGAAACGGAGGTTACCCAGTTCGTCAATTTCGTCTTTCTCCATTTGTGCAGTGCTAACCAAGGAGGAGACTCTGACGGAGGAAGAAGGTAAACCTACTTTCAATTTCAAGGACTATATGGTTCAGAAAGGGAATTCGGTTAATCATGCTTTGGATGCTGCGGTTTTTCTTCGAGAACCATTGAAGATTCACGAAGCGATGCGGTACTCTCTAATGGCGGGTGGGAAGCGCGTTCGTCCTGTTCTTTGTATCGCAGCGTGTGAGCTCGTTGGTGGTAATGAATCCATGGCGATGCCGGCGGCTTGTGCCGTCGAGATGATTCACACAATGTCTTTGATCCATGACGATCTTCCTTGTATGGATAACGACGATTTGCGCCGAGGAAAACCCACAAATCACAAGGTATTCGGCGAGGATGTTGCCGTTCTCGCCGGAGATGCGCTTTTAGCTTTCGCTTTTGAGCATATCGCTGTATCGACGATCGGTGTAGCGCCGCCGCGGATTGTTCGTGCGATTGGAGAGCTCGCAAAGTCGATTGGGGCTGAGGGACTTGTCGCCGGCCAAGTTGTTGACATTAATTCCGAAGGGGCGGCCGATGCTGGCCTTGAGCAGCTTGAGTTCATCCATTTGCATAAAACCGCCGCGCTTTTGGAAGCAGCGGTGGTTCTTGGAGCCATCCTCGGCGGCGGATCGGACGAGGATGTTGAAAAACTGAGAAATTTTGCCAGGTACATTGGATTGCTATTTCAGGTTGTGGATGATATTCTGGATGTAACAAAATCTTCAAACGAATTGGGGAAAACTGCTGGGAAGGACTTGGTAGCTGATAAAGTTACGTATCCTAAACTCATGGGCATTGAAAAATCAAGGGAATTTGCTCAAAAATTGAACAGAGATGCTCAAGATCAGCTGTCTGGTTTTGATCCTGATAAAGCTGCTCCATTGATTGCTTTAGCTAATTACATTGCTTATAGGCAAAATTGATAATGTCTCTATGCTAAACTTGCATTGAAATTGAATCATGGGAGCATCTGAATTTGAGCTTGATACAAATTACTTCTTGAATTCTGAATTCTGGGGTCTGTGTTCTTCTGTGCCATTCATATGCTCTTCTTCTCTGTAGTTTTAGTTTTTTTATTCAACCCTTTTGTATCATTTAGTGTTTGTATTGATACTGATAAAAGTTCTCGAAGCTCTGTATTCATGTATTGGAACCGTCCCTTTATATCAAGTATACGTGATTATAGCAATTAGGCATTCCTACCTTTTTTTTTCTAATCTCAAGCTTGTATAGATCATTTTCTGCAGTTGCTTGCTCTTCTTCCTTGTGGTTTCATGTTCTGGAAATGCTTACATTCCGAAGTTAGTATGACTGACTATTATTACGTTTAATTCAATTCTAACTTCTTGTTTGTTGTAGCTTTTTGAACTATGCCTTATTTATCAGTAAATTTGATTAGCAAAGCTGTTGGATTGGAAGGCAAAGCTTGAACTTCTCACTGTGGATTAGGTATGTGGGTTATATGTGAGTGTAGTGAAGAGATCTTATGTTGAATAGAATTGCTTTTAATAGTATGAATTATCGGTATGTATCTTCTCTTCCCAATCTTGTTTTGAACTGAATTCATCTTGTAATTGATTGAATTGCTATGTTGTGAATGGAGAAATCTCTTGTTCAAAGAATGAGGGAATGTGTTTCGTCGAACCGATGACAAGCTCAAGCTTAACAATTCTAGACTTAACAAACGTATCGAAACCACGAATCAAACAAAACAAACATCCGCTACAGAAACTAAGAAGTTTTGCTTTGATTTTGTAAGAAGGAAAGTGACTAATGGAAGTTGTTTTCGGAATCACTTGTTTGTTTGGTTCTTTTTACGAATAAGTTGCCTGCAATGTGGATGTTGGACAGTTCACCAGCCTTGTCTTTCGCCAATCTACCATTTTGTTGTGCTTTGCAACAAACACAAACACTCGATAAATGATGTTTCTTAAATCGAAATGTCTTGTATTATTGTTTGGCGTTTGTATAGAACTGATTTGTGAATTTTTCTTTTTGCCATGGGACAATTAGATGAAACTATGCACGAGAATAAAAAAATCTGGTTAATTTTATATAATTATGTTTGAACCTTTAATAGAATAATATATAGAATCATGTATAGTATCTACTGATTTAAGTAAATTGGAAAAAGAAAAAATGTTAAAAGTCTTACATGCACATTAGGGCACATTGAGAAAAAATTGTTTTTCAAAAAACTCATTTTTATTTATAAATTTTTTGATAAAAATTGTTGAAAATACACTTCGAAAATTATTTTGAGTGGTTGTCAATACTTCAATTTTTTTTAAAAAAAAATTAAAACACTTAAAAATGTATTCTAAACATACTCTTAGTCCATCTTAGATCCACCTTAGATTGGTTTCTGACTGATTTTAAAAGCATTAGTTTGTTTGTTAACAGATGCATATAGAATTTTCATGGAAGATACCTTTAGCCCATGTTGTAGTACACCAAAGGAGACTTGACCCAGATATGAAATATGATGTTATAATGAGGTGTTGAAATTGTTAAATATATAAATTTTATATAGTTATTGGGTTAGGCCTATCCAATAAAGGTTGTGCCTAACAAAAGGTGAAATGACTATTGTTAAAAATGAGAATTGGAATGTAAATATCTCTCAATTGTTCCTTATCCTTTTCTCTCACCTTTATCTACTACATAAATAAATCAACAAGAAAATTAATGATCATTGCAACACCATCCTATTTTGGCTATTCTTTAACTGCAAACTTTCCAGGAAAATTTGCTCCTTTCTTTTCCAACTTTTTTTTTTGGTGCATTTCAGATTACACTAAAGTTTAATCCCAAGTTGTTATGTGGTTATTTTTTTTGGTTGAAAAAGATATTTTTAAAAATATTTTTCACTTTGTGACTATCTGAATTCTACGTTTTTTTCATCAATTCAGCCCAAAACTACTCCAAGGATAAGTAGAAGAGATGGCCAATATATAGGCACTTCTTACATTACATTGCCTATCCTTAGAAAGATGTCAAAGACAATTACCTTGAGATGTGAACTTGCACATGACAGATAATAATATGTAGCATATTTTTGTAAGTTTTTACTTTAGTTTGTAGTTTGTTAGTTGTTTACATTGTCAATAGGTTGGATATAGGTTAACCCATTATACTCCTAAAAAATATAATAGATATTAATCTTTCGATATATGAGTTTTTTTAATCATCATTATTATGGGTTGAATTAGAGTGGTAAAGCAGATGATTGACCTTGACATTCTCTCTGATGATGGGTTCATGTGTTGAAAGAGAAAAATGATGGTTCTCAAGACTTGATAATTGAGCTAAGGAGCAACTCAACCTCCAAAAGAGATAATAAACCTTAGCTGTAAGCCAAGTCAAACAATTGCCTCGCACATTCTCCCTATTGAGACAAATAGATCCTACACTCAAAAGAGATAATAAACCTTAACTGTAAGACCAGTCAAATGATTGACCTCGACATTCTCCCTATTGACACAAATAGACCCTGCATATGGACGATGTTAGAGCTAAGGATTGTTAGACTTTAGAAGGGTATAAATAAGGGGACACCTCAAGCCACAAGTGGTTTACAATATCACCTAATTCAACTCGACAATAATTTTGTTAAGTAACTAACACTTAAACATTAGCCAAACATTACACACCAATATTGAGATTCTATTTTGTAAGTATATGTAGACCCTCATCGTCCAAATCACCTCGAACCACCATAATCATACATGAACAATCATAAATATTTTCTTTAAGGAATCGAATTGAATTTGATCCACATATTTAAATTTGTGTCTATTTAATAATTCATTTGTTTTGAACTCAAAATAGAAAAAGAAAAATTATATTCATTACATATAATATAATATATGAAGAGACTAATATTAGGGGTGAAAACAGGTCATGTTGGGTTGGAAATTCATTAAAACTGACCCGACTCAATTTTATATTGGTAGAAATCGACCCAACCCGATTCAACGTTGTCCCAATAAATTAGACATAAAACATTTGTTAAGAGACGAAAGATAAGATATAAAAGCATTGATTGCATTGGTACAATTTGAAAAGTAAGAAAAGCATTGAAAGAATATATAGTAATAGTATACATAAATCATTCACCAACTTTAAAAGAAATCAATACATCAAATTAAAATCCAACAGAAATCAAGAAATTAATTTGATTATTTATGATATCAAACCGCCAGTGTAGGGCACGGCGGTGGGCGGCAGCCATTGATCTCCGGCCAAGAATTGAGACACCGTGAAGCTATTAGCAACGGTAGCGTTGATGACACCGACCACCCACGGAGCCCGCCGTGAAGTGTCGGAGCCCGGCCCTGAGTTATTAAACTCAGCGTAATATGAAGTGTTCAAATTCAAAGTGCCGTCCCACTCCTTCCAGCCTGCAGGATCAATAAACGCATCTATGAACGACTGCATGTAAACTGTTCGAGAATATTCCTTCCACGGCCGCCCTAAGTAGCTCTTCGTGGCGGGGTTCGCGGCAAGCTCCGGAGTCGCCTTGATGGTGCAGTTGTGGATCGAGGTTCCGGTGTTCTGATTTGGGTCGGTCCGACCTTGCGCTGTGAGGGCATTGAACTGGCCACTCAACGGGAGGCGGGCATAGATGTTGCAATTTTGTAAGACGACGGCGGCATTGCCAAAGATGAAGTCGACAGTACCGTAGATGTCACATTCTCGGTAGAATTGACGGAGGGAGTGCGTGTAGAGAGTGTCTTGGTAGCCTTCGAATATGCAGCTGTATAACGTTGCGTTGTCGGCGCTCACTCGCAGCGCGACCGCCTGGTGTTTGGCGGGGCCAGCAGTGTTGCTGATCGTTAGATTGACTCCAAAGAACCCTGTTCCCTCCACAGCTGCAAGCAATAGAGAGACGTTTTGAAGATGATGTTAATAACTTTTGAGAATTTAGATATAATGGTAATAATTTGGTATAGTTATAAGTTTATTTCATAAATTTTGAAAATTGAAAATGTAGTTTTAATATTGTTTTTTGTTTTCCGAGTTGAAAATTAAAAAATGTTGGATTATATTTCAAAAATTGAAAAATTTAAAACTAAAAACGAAATTGTGTTATGAAATAATACGAAGAACTATAAAACATGTTCGAGAAATTTTGTGCTTATGATTAGGTTGTAGAGGAGCTCACCGACAGTTGCGCTATTGAAAGTGGTCGATCCATCAACGACGTTTTTGTTGCCATTGATAATGGTTTGGTTGTTACCTTCTCCGATTAACAACACATATCTTTTATTTTTTGGGACCAACACAGTCTCGTTGTAAATGCCGGCAGTGACGAAGATCAAGAAGTATCCTTTGGTGACGGTGGTCTTGTCTGGAGCCGCCGCAATGGCAGCACTGATATTTGTGAAGTCGTATGTTCCATTTTGATCCACCGCAACCACGCCTAAAGAACAGAAGAATTAATGTATATAAAGATGACTAAATCATGGAAAAAAATTCCAATCTTTGTTCTTTGTTATAAAAGATGTTCATAATTTTTCAAAAGTAACAATATTTTCCTAACCTATCAAAACTACACTTGGAGCGACAATGATTTATTAGAACGTCAACGTGGTTGTAACTTAAAATGTTCTAAACAATGTTTGATTCTCAATTTTTGCTGTGTCATCACTACATCGTTTCGGATCATCCTAATTTCTATCAAATATCTTAATAAGACTCCTATGTTTTGACTATAGTTTCCATTTGGTTCCTAGAGTTTTAAAATGTTACATATTTAATATTTAAATTTTGAGTTTAATTTCAATTTAGTCTCTAGATTTTAAAACATTACAACTTTGTCTTTGAGATTTGAACTTTAAATTCTAAGATTTACATTTTTAATTAACCTCAATTTATTTTCACTAAATACTTACTTTTCATTTTTAGTGTTTCTATCCATTAATTAAAAAAAGAATTAGTTAACTAAATTTCACTATTTTCCAATCGCCATTCAAATTTAAAATTTAAAATTTTATTTCATATTTATTTTAGATAAATTAATTGATATTAATTGTAATGATTGAAAGTAGTACTCAAAGAATTAAAAAAAGGGTGAGTATTTAACGAAAAATCAATGTTAAAAGTATAAAGAAACCTAAAACTAAATTGAAACAAAACTCAAATCTAGAGGTTAAATTTGAAGCATTATGAAATCTAGAAACCAAATGAAAACTAAAACATGAACAAAATCAAAATGCTATTTTTCCTAGTTTTAATACGGTAATTTTTGAAAGAATAATCGTATTTTAAGGGTACTTTTGTAATTTAATAAAAAAGAATTTGCAAAAGAATAATGAAGGGTTATAACCATTGACCAAAATTCCATCATTTTCGTAATTGGTCTGAAGAAGCCTTCTAGCGGCCGCTGGCTTCTTCCTATGCACCAAGCGCTCATAATATGCACGGTCTTTAGGCGACATTTTAAGCTTCAACTGCCCTTTCCCGACCCCAAAATGGTTCATTTTTGGCAAAATAGGAGCCTTCATGTTCTTAGAAACCCAACCCATTTTGAACAATGAAAGGTACAAACTATATAACTTTCTGTCGAAAGAGATGGCTTCTAACACCTTATCAACCAAGCCAATGGCTGAGCCCAAGCCAGCCAGTCCTTCATAACAAGTGTTTTCATTGGTGATCATTGCACTCATCAAGGACATCATCTCATGGGCTTGGTAATAGGGAAGGGCCACGGAAGTGGAGTTGACTATGGAAAAAGTTTGGGTTATGTAGTCGAGGTTGGCTTCTGCGAGGCTGCGACAGTCGTGGAGGGCGGAGGGGAAGGGAAAGAGGCTAAGGTGCGCGTCGACAAGTGCGAGGAAGGTTTGTGCGTGGGTGAGGGCATGGTGGAGAGTGAAGCGACAATGGGAGTGGACAGAGGCCGGGGAGTTGGGAAGGAAGGCATTGCAGAAAGATGGAAAGGTGGTGGATCGGCAAATCTCCGTCGTTGGAACAACGGCGGAGAATGAAGAAGGGAGGAGGAAGAGGAAAGTGAGAAATGTGAGTAGAGAGATGGAATTTGAAGAAACCATGGTGTATATGTGTTTTTTTGGCTTGGCTTTACATATATCGCTTATTTATAGGGATAGAAGTTTGCCTTTCCCACGTGAAATATGAAGAATAATTCACGTTCCTTTTAATCAACAAGTTGATTAGTTTTGCTTTTTAACATTACTTAGATAGGAATTATCTATGAATTCATTTTTAATGAACTTCAACACTCTTCAATAACATGAATGCAATTGCCAATTGTTTACTTTTTAATAAAATAAACGAGTGAAGTTTTGAATCTCTAAAGTCGAAAGAATGAATAAATATTTGTGCAAACTACTAGTTTATATTCAAAGATTTTGAGTTGTATCAATTGAAAATCCTAGATTAATAAATGTATCAATTTAAACATTAAACTTTCGTAAGTGTATCAATTTACGTCCTCCTCTAAGTTTTATTTCACCACTATAGTATAAAACTTATAATTTGAGTCAATTAAACTCATAAAACTTTCGTAAACCAATCAATTTAGATCATTCATTACAATTACCTTTGAAAATTATCCATGCATTAATTCTCAAACGTGTGTACGTTTTTTCAAATGTCGTATTTTAAAAATGGACAATTAGAATAAATGTATAGACAATTAGTCAAAAAAAAATTTGTCTAAGAATTTAAATTGATTTATTTATAAAAGTTTAGACGTTCAATTGATACAAACATAAGTTTTACCTAAAATTATCTCAAATGAAACGTAATAAAGATGGAAAACTATTACACTTACAAAAAATACAATTATTAGTTGAAAATTTTAAATAGAAATAACACTAAAATTTAAAAATATCATACTTTAATTATTGAGAGAGAGAGAGAGAGGATATATTGTATTTGTGAAGCAAACGTGCATGCAAGTACAATATGTGTTATTATATTGAATTATATATTGGGAATTGAATATATAAAAATTGTTTAGTTGCATACACAAAGGGCACTTTGAGGTTTTATTCATTCTCACCAACGGATTATGAATGGTTGATTGTCAACGTTTCATCATATGCTGTGTTGCCAACCAGCTAACATCTCATATCTATCTTTGGATATACAATCCATTTCATGGCTTAATGTCTCATATATGTATATTAGGGACAAGACAACACCCTTCATATATTATTAATTCATATATCCCCGTAATAACATGTCATATTCTCTATTTTACACATAACACTTAGTTTGTTGAATTTTTTTAGAACAATGATTGTGTTACATCCAAAATATTCAAGCAAGTGATGAGCTACAAGCATTATAAAACAAGTTTATGTTTTTTTACTTTTGTTTCAAATCATCTTTATTTGAAGCAGTTTAAGCCTTGTAGACTAACTCGGTTGCATGAATGATATAATGGTTTGTTCTGTAATTAGGGTTGAGAAGAGATTTTTGTATGATTGTAATAATTTTTCACATAATGGAATTTCTTTATCGATAGTAGTTTTTCTTTAGTTTGAAGTTTTCTCATGTTAATTCTTGTATTCTTTGTTTTATTGTTTTATTTTAATTCCTTTATTATTCTTTTAAGTGTAAACGTGCATTAAAAATTCGTTCTAACTTTAGTACAGTGAGAGGTTAAAGCTCCATGTCGGCTTCGTTTAGAATTGTCGTAGCTTTTAAAATAATTGTTGGTAATTGTGTTTTTAGAATAATTGTATGTGGATAGAAGTAGAAAAGTGTTTGGTAACTTTTAATTTAAGTTAGAAAAATTAGTTAAAATGTTTGGTAAATTAATATAAAGTTAGTGTAGTTTAGTTATATAATTATTTGAAAAAATATAAAATTTGAATTGCAACAATTTTTGTTTAATTAAAAAGTTTTATGACATAATTTATTTAAAAAATAATTGTTATAAGAATTTGAACCAAGTAAAATTTGGAATAAATGTGAGAAAATAAATCAATGAAATGGAAATTTAAAATGGGTAAAGAAAGATACCAAATTTTTATGAAAGCTAAAATCTAAGAGCTCTCGAATAACAAGTTAGAACTATTTTAAAAGTGATTATGGTAGATTAATAAATAATTTGTTTTACCAAATAATCTAGGCGGTGAAGATTATCTTAAAATAGCTTTTTAGGATTTCAAAAGCAAACGGAAAAATTATTGGTTATAATTTGATTACGAGTGATCCGTTCAAGAAGATAGGTAAGATATATCTGTCCAATACAATTTTTTTTTTTTTTTTTTTTAATGAAATCAAATGTTACACTTTGTTCTAAGACTAGTAATGTGATATCAATAGTCCTAATTTCAGTACTGAGACACAATAAAATAGAAAAAGGAGATATATATAATCAAATAGGGTTTAAAATTCCATTTTAATGGAAACAAAAAGGATGAATGCATTTTTTTCAAAAAAAACATCATCTGGACAATGACATGTTGAATTGAGAATCTTGGAAAATCTGATGCAAGAGCAAGACATTATTATTATTATTATTATTATTATTATTATTATTATTATTATTAAGGTGATTCACTACTACAAAATTTTTAAACTAAAAAAAAAGAAAGTAATAGAGAAGAAAAAAAAATCAAACCTTGTAGTTTGGATCTGGAACGTGTTGTACACCGACGATCATTACGAGGGTTCACGTAGCCCGAATAATTTCTCCCTCAGAAGATTTATTTATTTTTTTAAACCTCCATCCAATGAAATTTCTTGTCTTTGCAGTCCAACCTATTGTATTAAATATTCATCGAAATGTTGATATTTTCATATCGACATAAGAGGTGAATCGATATTTCTATTATACCATAAAAAAATCCATAAAATATAATAATTAAACAACAAAATATCATGTGTATTGCCACCGTTCGGACGAGACAAGTGGAAATATTATTCTTGAAAAATAATATTTTTTATTTTTTAGAAGCACAGACATTACTTCTTTATTTTTTTCCTTTTATTCACTACTGTAAATCTTTTATTACTTCAATACTATTGGAAAAAGTCGATATTTTAAACATTCGTCAAACTCAAACCTAAAGTAAATTACTTTTCTTTTTGAAGTAATTTATTTTATTTTCTCCTTTTCCACTTAAATAATGGCTGATGGTAAAAAATACTTTTGATCTATAAGAAGTAGTAATTTAAGCTATACAAATTTGATTGGCATTAATAAATTCTTTTTATCAATGTAAACTCTAAGCTTTTAATATGTATCAATTTATTCTCTATACTTTTAAATTTATAATAATTTAATTCATATTGTGTGACAATTTAATCAAACTTCATTAAGTGTTAGCTTTTATTATGTATAACTTAGTATATTTGTAGTTTAATTATAAACACATAGATCCATAATTTGTTTATGGGAAAATTATTAAAATAGCTGTAGAATAAAAAATTGTCATTAGGAGAGGATATGAAAAAAGAAATAACAATTATTTTGATGAATTAATTAATTTGAAAGAGAATACAAAATAGTAAAGTATGAGGATTTTTAAAAATAGAAAAATAAAAGAGAAACTATTTACACAAAATAACAAAATATAATCATTTTCCTCATTCTCCGTCATCTTTTTTTTTGGTCGGATCTCAGTCTCTCTCTCTAAGTCACGCACTTTCTTCTTCTTCGATCCGGTCTCGATCTCTCTCTCTAACTCACACACTCTAATGTCCAGTGACCATTGCAGTCATGTCCAACCGACGATCCACCTCGCTTTCTAAGAACATCTTCATTTTACATGGATAATCTCTCACATTCTCGTCTCCCCAACAGGAGTTCTACATTGCTTTCTAAGAAAATCTGTAATGGCAGTAATGGCGGTGGTCCTTTTGTAGCTCAAACTATCTACGACCACGTTTATGGCAGTCCTCCCAAGTTGGAGTCTCTGCTTTGTCTCCTCGTTTTGAAGACTACAGTGAGAATCTTCATCTTCATCTTCATGCTGTCCATGAATCTGAGGTTTTCTTCGATGCATTAAGCTCTGGATTTGACTATGCAGAGGTTTTTGGCGGGTTTGATGGTCAAGATTTTGCGATTTCTTATGACGAACTTGTTGGCCCATCCAAAGGCGTTGATGATGGTTCTTCCTACGAAGCTTGGTACGACTACGTTTATATTCTACTAGATGCTTGTTGGCTTTTGTTGCTTTTGTTCGTTGATTTCTGTGGAATGTGTTGAAACTTGAAATTGACCGTATCTTAATTACATTTTGTTTTGTTCTTGAACATCCATTAAGTTTTGGTGTTAAATTCACGAAGTTAGATGCTACATAATTTGAGTTTTGTTACTTTTAGATATTTGTGATAGATATTGTTATCAATGTTTATCATAGATAGACGCCGATAGAAGTCTATTAACATCTATCAGTGAATAGAAGTCTATCAATGATAGAAATGGATACAAGTCTATCATTAATACTATCAGTGATAGAAATTGATACAAGTCAATCACTAATAGATGTTGATAGAAGTCTATCGGTGTCTATTAGTGATAGAACTATCCGTGATAGAAATTATACAAGTCTGTCACTAATAAACTTCTATCACCGTTTATCAGTGTTTTTATTTTACTATTTCTATAAATAGTTTGATATTTTTTCTATCTGTGAAAATTTTCCTTAAAATAATAAAAACAAAAATAATTCTAGATAGATTAAAATCTTTAGGACGTTTTCCCAAGACACTTTTGAAATTTTTGCTATAAAGTTTAAATATTTTAAAATTTATTTTATATTTAAAAAGGTTCCTTAATCTTTTCAATAAAGATTTGTGGTGCGTTAAACTTTTTTTTTTTTTTTTTAATGTTTTTATATGCTCTATATAAGTTTCACGATATTCTGTTAATGGTACTAATGGCAAAAGTACTTTTAAATAATTTCTAAATTTTAAACGTATTAATGAAACTTTTTGAAGTTCTAAGATGTTTTTTCTTTTTTATACGAACACGAAAGTTTAGCAGTATTTTAATATTTTGTATGAATTAGTCAGAATAATACTACAAAAAATTAAAAAACAAGACGTCCATGGTTGACTGAAATCTCGATTCAACGCGGGATGTAAACGCGTGGTGTCTCCACAAAAACAGGGTTTACAAACACTTCTTTGAAACCCAACAAAATTGGCTTAAAAAAAAAAAAAAACTGACATAAAATTTTTAAACAAATGTTCAGATTTGTAAAATCTAATTTTCTAGTTGTTAGAATTCATCGAAGCTGTAGAAGTAATCTTTAGAAATAAACAATTTAAAATAATGAAATGGTCTAAGTGAAAAATTATATTAGCAACCATTTCATAGTTTGCCATTAAGCTGAAAAATTATTTTAGAGGTTTAAATAATTTACATGAAAAAAATATATAAAAAGAATTGAACAGAGATTTCGTGTCGTAAATGACTAATTTAAATGCTATGTGTTCGAAAAAAAAAAAATTTAGATCACATTTGATAATTATTTTGTTTTTAAAAATTAAGTCTATATCATCCACATTTTTTAATACAATTTACATATTCCTTCAAGTACAATTGTGAAATTTTTAGCCAAATTTAAAAAACAAAAACAACTTTTTAAAAGTTACTTTTTTTTTTCGTTTTCAAAATTTGGCTTGGTTTTTTAAGCCATTGGTAAAAAATAGATAACAAGGGAAGAAATTTGGAGGTAAAAGTAGTATTTATAGGTTTAATTTTAAAAAACAAAAGCAAATAAAATAAAATAAAATGGTTACTAAACGAAATCTTAAAAATTTGATTATATGTTGTAAATCTAAGAAATATGCACGTTAGAAAGTACACACTTTGTATGACCATAGGGACACTTATTTTTGTAGGGAGCATTTGATTTTTTTTCGTTAATAGTGAGTAGGTTGAGCTATAATGAGTTGAGACAAAAAGTTATCGTGTGACTAAGTGTTATGCCACCCAAGTATACAACTAAGTATTTTTATTTATTTATTATTTTTAGTTTAGTATGTAAGAATAAAAGATAAAAATCTATAATTTCTTAGTTAATGACATGTATCTTAATCAGTTGTGATCTTCATTCAAGTTAGTAAGAGATTGTTTGGAGGCCCAACATGAGATGATATATCCCCACATCTTATATCATCTCCTATCTCACTGTTTTTAATTGTTTGTGGACCCATTTTCAGAACGTGTTTCATATCTCACCGTCATTTTTCTTCTGTGTATCGTATATCATCTCAGTGTTTGAACATACTCGATCGGCCATATTCGACTAGAACTCCCCAGACATCAGAACTCTCTAGACATCAAAACTTCTCACATTCTATATCATCTCAGTGCCCCAAACAACCCCTAAATATTCTTATTTAAATGAGACGTATTGTAAAATACAAATATATATCGAAGTGATTTGATATTTGAATTTTCTAAACTAAGTTGATTAGCAACAAGATGGCACACAATGTTTGAACGTAACTTTGAAGAATTTTATGCACTAATAGACAATTATATATATTAAGTGACAACTCACAAGCAAGATGTATGATAATTATTTTAAATGATAAAATTGTTGAAAATATTTTCGATATAGCAAAATGTTACTTGACTATCAATGATAGATACTAATAGATAGTGACATTTTTTAAAACCGTCCTAATTATTACGTCAATAAACAATAATAAACCTTATTTTTTTAAATAAATAATAAAAATAATATGACTCTTCCACTAATCAGTTTTTTTTTTCTTTTTATATTTAATGTTGAAAGAAATCATTAATAATTAAGCAACTATATCGGAAATACATCTTTCGTATGTATTTATGTAATAAAAATATGATAAATTGCAAACGTGTGACGAATAAACCAAACCGGCGAAAGCAAAGTAGGACAAACGGTCAAATAGTTAAAAGTTGTTACACTTGGCGGGGAAAAGTGATTTGGATGAACGATAGTCCAATTTATGTGAACTATAGCCCAATTTATGTGTTCAAGACTAAATCGTAATTTGTTTGTGACAATATTCAATCTTTATAGAAGAATATATTTTGGAGACTAGACCGAACTTGTTGGTAACAATATTTAAACCTTGTTCAAAACCTATATATTGTGGTTGTGGCGAATTAAAGATTTAATAAACATATTTTAATACAATATAATGTTTGTATATTCCATAGTGTTTGCTATTTGGGATAATGTTTTAAAAAAATGTCTATAACGAATAATAGTTTTTAAAAATATTATATTAAAATTTGCAATGAAATGTAAAACATAGCAAGATTATTGAGTCAAGAAAAAACGTCACACGATGCAAAACACTATGAAACATCACAACCTTCGACATATTGGATAAACGTCACATCCTACGATGTCCTTAAAAAAAACATCGCATAACTTTTTAGGTTTTGTCGCAACAAGAATGCGACGTCTTTTTATAATATGCCACAAAAATCTTTTAGCGATTAGGTTTCAGAAATAAGTGCATGCAACGAGATGTTTAATTTTAAAAAAATGTCATTTTAGAAAAAATTGAAATGTTTGACAACTACTCAAATTAACTTTTGAAACATTTTCAAAATGTATTTTAAATAATTTTTATAAAAAGAAGGAATAAAAATGACTTTTCTTAATAATGTTGATGGGTTTCAACTAAATGATTTAATTTATGGAGTTGTCAAAATAAATCTCTTTAAATGTACGGTAGATTTTTGAATCATCGCCTTATTATTATGTGAATTTGAAATGGTAATATATATATCAAAGTATAAGTTCAGTTAAGGTTTTCGTTAACGTCTCTTTTTGACCATTTTTTAAAATTTATGAATCTATTGAACATACATTAAAAGTTTGATATTCTAGGTACAAAATTCAATTTTATGTCTAATAAATTTATTAATTTTAAAGATAAAATATGCCGGAGATTTATTGAACACAGAATCACAAGGACCTGACTATTTGATATTTTTAAAGCTAAACAACCTCTTAAAAATATGAAATCGGAAGCTAGTTAATTTTTAAAGTTTTCTTTTTTCTTTTTTGGAAACTTACTTTTTAAAGTTATATGATGGGTTTCCATGTAACTTAACCCAATATATACGTGATATTAATAAGTAGTTTAAGTAGAAAGGGAAACTTATATTCTCCATTGATAATGGAGCACTTGTGCAATTAGACACAAGGACAGTAATACTCTGATCACAAGAAAAAATATTAAATTTTTAACTTCGAGTATTGGTATAATATTAAATTTACCATTATTTATCCGCCTAAGTTTTGGTATAAAGTGGAAAGTTTTATCAGGATACAAAAAGAGGTTGTTTTCTCAGGATGGAAAGGAGGTATCAATTAAGGTTGCCGCTTAGTCGATCCCGACATATACGTTATGAGCTATTTTGAATCCCTACGAGCCTATTTTGAAAGTTTAATGGGGTGTGTACAAAATTTTGGTGGGGATCGATTGAGAATGTTGGGTGAAATTTTATTTTTAAAAAATAAGAGGGAACCAACCTTTGGTTGGAAAATCCCACATTGAAAAATGTTTATTTGGAAGCCTCCCTTTTGTACTCTAACCTTGGACTTTGGATTTGGATCCAAAGGATATTCATATTTTGGAGGGAGGTAATGATGAGATAGACCAATGTGAATTCAGTGGACATCGAATTAGAAAATGTTGTGGGTGGGCAAATAAATGTTGGAGGTTTTTAAGTAACCCTAATAGAGATGTGAACTTCTTTGGTGGAGGTTCATTCCTTCCGCCACATTAGTCATCTTCAAAACATGGTGGTAAATGGTTTGGCTCATTAGGCATAGTTTGAGACATATTCTATGGTATCAATGGCTAATATTTTCTTGAGTGGCTTGTCAGTCTTGTTGATAAGGACATGTCTTTCTTTTATTTCTTCATTAGGTTTGTTGGTTTGTGTCTTACTTATAAAAGAAAAAGAAAAGAGTTAAGTTTTTAGTTAAGATTAACTTAAAAAGGTTAAATATATAGGTTAGGAAAAATCAAATAAGAAGAAGAAGATTATATTAAAGAATATTTTCCTAATAAGTTAGTTTCTTCTTTTTCTTAGTGATAAAGAAAGCAACTCTATAGATAATTTGAAGATGCAAGCATGTGCTAATGAAAAGACAAGAGATGCTTCCTTTATGCTTAATTTTGTAACTCTAAACCATATATAAAGATTTAGAGTATGGATGGAATTAGTGTTTGACCCATTTTTTAATGAATAAAAAACTAAATAATCTAACAAAGTCAATTCAATATAGTTGAATTATTTATGGATTTTCTTTATTGTGTGACTTTATAATCAAGTACTTGACAACTTTTGAATTTAATCAGATATAAATGGTAGGATTTAAAAGCTAATTAAGAAGATAAACAAAAACCAAGTTGTCTCTCTGGTGGTTTCTTTTTAGCAAACTTTAATTGCACTAATAGTTCACTTCCTTAAGAAAGAAAATAAACAGTAAATTAAAGTTTAACAAGGCACATGGAGGACCAAATAACAATAATAATGTAAAAAAAAAAAAACTTTGACTTATCTTGGTCTTGGTTTTTGTTTTTGTTGTTATTATTTGTTGGCTTGACCTAGGGACTATCTTTCACACATGGCCACTAGTATAAGTGAATAAAAAATATAAACATTTATTGACAAATGAAGCTAGTGCAGGTGTATACCAAATTTTGATCGATCAACGTTACATTTCAACAATATAGTCGAGACCAACTTCGACTTGGCTCCATTGTTATTATTTTTTTTTCTTAAATAAAATAAAGGTAGAGGAGATTTGAATTTCATACCTCTTGATCGTCAAACATATTTACATGTCAATGAACTATACTTACTTTGGTGACTTGGCTCCCTATAGTTGGACCTTTAAAGTATGTGATGTTCATTTTAGATTTGTAAGAGTTTATCATGTTCATATGAGACTTGGAATTATAAGATATGTGGAGATTTTGTTGTCGTTATCAATTGGTAACAGAATCATGGTTTTTAACCTAACTATGTGGGTGAAATCCTCAGATTCCAAACAGAAAGATTTAGGCAGCCTCATTTGAGCTTCTATCTGGGTAGCCTTATTGTCTCTCCTACTTTGATAAGACCAAGCTTAGGAGTGTAAATAAAGTCGAACATTGGTTAGGGAAAGGAATGATCATTATTATATAAGTGCGAACAATTATATCCATTGGTATGGGCTTTTTGAGTGGTACCAAAAACAAAGTGTTGGGGATTTCATTTGATTGGTTTTATATTTTTCTAAGGCATTGGTTTCTGCAGCTGTCTCAAACAAAGTCTTAACATCCGTTAGTAACAACAGAGTTTTTCCATGCAGAATATTCTTTTCTAATCTGGATGACAGATTTGATCCGTTTGATATCTTTCTTTATTAAGGTGTGACTTATCTTTTCCAATTTGGGAGTTGTTTCCTTTTTCTGGATCTGTCTATAAAAGTTCTATTAGGTGGTTTTATTAAGGAAGCCATTTTTATTAGCCGCATTGTGTTTTTGAGGGAGCAAGATGTTCGACGGCCGAGTTGTTCTACATTGTGATCTTGCTCGTTGTTCATTATTCCATCATGCATGATTTTCACTCGTTGGAGTTTTCTACTCTTAAGTTAATCTCATACTTAGGGAGAGTCTAAGTCTTTACTATTGGAGAAGGGATCTTCAGTCTTAAGGGGAGCCTAATACTCAGCTTCAGTGAAGGAAGTTCACTGAATTGGGAAATACATCATTGTGAGTGGAGTCTTATCTGTCATTTATAGCCGTGGTGACTGAAACTAATATTATCAAACTTAGGGGGAGCCTAAGTGCACTTAAGAGGGAGTCTCACACCTAGGAGGACCCTGTTGGGGTTGATGCCCTAAAGTCTTGTGTCCTATAGTTTGTAAACAGTATGTACGAACACTTGTTTTGTTAATATATGATATTTACTTCACATCTTGTATTTTGCTCGGTTAATTTTTTTTATTTGCTTTACCACAAACCAATAACATAAAATCCCTCGTTATTTGTATGTGACTCAAGCATGTATGTGGTGACATACAAGTGGATCATGTCTTGAATGATAACTAAAATGGTCTGTAGTATATGGATAAAGGAGGGAAACCTTATCCTGATAACGCTACGGACGCGACCCGCTTTGTAGAATGGTCACAAGTGTTGTGACTTGTCACAGATGGTCTGATCCTGATCATTCGTGTTGGGGACATACGAGCGGGGGCATCCTATACAAAGAGTTTGTATAAAACCTGACCACGAAGTGTTAACGTCTCGTTATATAACACCGTTCATGACAGAGACTTCACTTCACTAAGATGACCATAGGTAACATGACTTCAATCCTGACTGAGTTGGGAACTCCTACCATTGATGGCGGTCCTTTGATTTATATGGGTGCGAGTGGCCAGGTCGCCGATTCAAACCTACCATTTTGGGGATTCGTCTAATTTGGGAGCTGGGAACTTAGCTACACAAGATGGAATTCACTCCTTCCCCGAGGCAGGGGTAAGTAGATAGATGGCTCTTTTAAGGGCTGATTCCGGGGCTTAAACGATGTGGCGCCACACACCTTCTCCTAGCCCGAGAGGTGTTCACACATAGTTGGACTATGTTATATTGTTCATTAGAAGAATCTGTGGTACTTAAGGAGTGAGATGTAACTATAGGGGCAAAATGGTAAATTGGCCCAGCTGTACTTATGAGCATCTGTGAAGGGTCATTGTACTCATGATTGGTTATATCCGATGGACACAGAAATATATCTATGGTAAGAAGAGTTCAGCTATTGGTCTTTAGTGGAATCACCGATAGTTAACGGATGGTGGATCTCATGGCTAAAGAGTTTAGTTAGCTATTCATGTACCGTTGGAGCTTCGAGCCACAGGTCCATTAGGTCCCTTGGGTAGCTTGGATAAAGTCGAGAACTAATGTTTGGGTTAATTTGAAATGTTCAAATTGACAAGATGAAGTTCAATTATATATGATATAATTGGACTGATTAATTATATATGATATAATTGGCTAAATGTATGAGATACATTATTTTGGAGGAAATTAGATATAAATATGATTTATATCAAGTAGAGGAGAAAATACTATAGTAGATATGTGATATCAAATTATAGGATATAAATATAATATGATTATATTTATTAATTAATTAATTGATTGGTTATATGATAATTAATCCATTTTTTCCATGTTCGGACGTGGGCAGCATTGGTTATGGTAACCGACGGGTTAAAAATGAAAAGAGTTTTTTCATTTTGGAAGGTGCATTCAATATTTCTTCAATCGCCTAAAAATAATTCGTGAAGCGCGCGTTGGTGATTCAAAATGATCGCTTGAGAGCTTATGCGATAGCGTTCTCCGTCTAAACGATTGTATACCTCGCGCCTAAATGATCGCACACTGTTGCCTAGACGATCGAATAGCTTCTCTAAATGATCGTATAGTGTGCCGATTTAGCTAAACGATCGTATACCTTTTTCTAAACGATCGTTTAGCAAATCATACACGATAGTGTAGCTCCTCTATGCGATAAGCATTTCTGCTATACGATAGCATTTTTTTTCTCTCTCACTTGCTTATCGCCTACACGACTCGTTTATCCTCCGTCCTCTACCAAATTCACCAAAGCCCACCCTTTGGGTTTTCACTCCAAGAATATCCGGGGCTCATTAATGGTGGTGTCGTCCCCGTTGCGGCGTTCGTGTTTGCGTTGATCGTGCTGTTGTAGTCGACGTTCTCGCCGGGCATTGGTAGATCTCTTGGAGGGTTTCCGCTATGTTGGAGTTCCAGAGTGTAAAGATAGTGTTCAACTGGTACGGAATTCTTTCCCTTATGTTTACCATGGTTCTTAGCATGCTGCTAATTAGAGTTTATTTGCATAACTGTAAGTGTTGAATGTATAATGTTTGTATTTTGGTCACGGTGAGATCGGAGCGATCTGAACACGCTCATGGAACTCTCGATATGGGATCCTTCAATTGGTATCAAAGCCAGGTTTTTGATACTCCGATTTCATCTATTGCAATGAAATAACATATACATTCATGGTGGGTGCATTTCTACGCTGTTTTAATTATTAAATCTGCTGTGGATGTGCCGGATTAATGGAAGTTTTCGGGATGAATAGCCTTGGTTTGTTTAAATCCTTTTACATTTGCGGTTGTTTGTAAAGGCCCCTGCGTTTTTAGGCATTAATAATCGTTATTGAGTATGTATTCAAAGTTTGTTTGATGTTTTGAGTCGTTCGTCGAAGTTCTGGGCAAAGGTTGCGACTTTTCGAGGAAGGAGACGATCTAAGGTTGATCGCATCGTGCAGAAGAGGTTATATGCAATCTCTGTCCATTGCATCGTAAAGATAAAGAAGTATGCGATCACAGATGAACGCACCGGTTAAACGATGGGGAATGCGATCAAGAGTTGTTCGCATCGGGTTAACGATCGGACATGCGATTATTGAGTATCATTTAATGCGCGCGCTAGATGATCGTTTAGGTCAGCAAGCTTCTTCACTTAGTAACTGACTAAACGATCGCTTAGCATCGCAAGGTAAATCGTTTACCAAGTTGCACGCATCGGTTAGAGGATGAGACGCTCGTGTATCGTTTAAAGTGCACGCGCTAGACAATCATTTAGGTCAGCAAGCTTCATCGCTTAGTAACTGACTAAACGATCGCTTAGTAACTCAAGGTAAATCGTTACCTGTTGTCGTGCTACACGATCGCATGGACGGTCAGGCTTCGTAGCCTCGTCGTCGTCCACGCGATCGTTTACTTATGCTTCTATCGTCTAGTGCACGCTGAATGATCGTCTACCTGTTGAAGTTTGCTACACGATGAAGACCTCCTGGCGTTCAAGACCCGATTCGCCTGTGAACCGGTTTTCTCGATGAAAAATGTAATAAATAGGGTTTTTCATTCGGTTTTTGGTTAAAAGGTTCATCTCGGTCCATTAATCCTTTATTTATTACATGCGATGTATGTTTTATATGTCATATGGTATGCACATATAGTAAATCCCACCTTAGGTTATGCAATGGTCATGCATCATCTCTTTATTGTAATTGTTATAATTTAGAGAAGCATGATTTAATTATGTAAGAGCATGCTCATGCATCCTATAATATAACAGTTATATTTATGCATGCATAAAAAGCATTGACATGCATCATCTTTATATTATAATTGTTATAGTATAAGGGTGAACGATAGCATGTTTTACTTGGTTATTACGCGTTATATAAAAGTTATATATAGTAATGACTGGACATTGCATGAAGCATGACACATAGGTTAATTTATAAATGTTATAAATGCCTCGTTGCACGTAATGATTTTAGTTGTTTCTTTTTAAAAGTTAAAGAGAAATTAGAACTAAAAGAAATAAGAAAGACATGCATGCTCACTTAGGTTTAATTCATGGTTTTAAAGTGTTTAAAACTTGGATCACATAGACCTAAGATCACGGTTCTAATATGATTAGCAACCCTAAGGCTTTAATCTTTTAATCAATTTAATAGGATTAAATTGGCTAATAAAAGATTAAAGTGTAGCAAATCTATCTATAAGGGACCTTTTGTCTAAGTCGGGTTCTGTCTAGGCTGGGGTATTTAAGTTGACGGAAACGTAACACCCCTACCTGGGAACTTACCTAGAAAGATGAATTAGATAGATTCGATGCATGCATGCAAGTTAAGGATGGTCCATTAAAGTGTTTAAATGTGACTACTTGAACTTGTTCATATTTCATAGACAAACATTGTTTATGAGCAAAGTTTAAAAAGACAACTTAGACTAAAATTAGTAACCGGATTATCTAGGTTAATGAATCCCTAGGTAGAACATTCAGTGGGAGGTACTTGGGGCATAAGATGCTTTACTTAAACCTTTCACTTTTCTTTTAAATAGTCCACACCATGATATCTATCCTCGGCCTCATGGCACCTTTGGTGTGTCCCCCCAATGGATGGTGTTTGGGTAGGTCAATATCAAGGTGGATGGAGAGAATGTTCATAATAAGTGGGAGCGGGAAGTGCGACAACATATCCCTCGGTCTCCCTTGTTAGGTTGAATAAAGTTACTGCGCATCGCCTCGAGGCACCCTGGGAGTGTCCCCCTAAAGGATGGCAGTTTTGCGCGTTTCTTTATTTGATCTTCTGTAAGAGGATAAGGTAACTTAGTCTCTTGTCCTAATCTGTCTTTTCCCTACGGTAAGCGCATTAGGGTGGGACTCTGGTACCAAAAATGAGGGGTTACACTTACACGAAATAGTTAAACGTTAACGACTCTAGACTGAAAAATGGTGGCTGTTAGGTTCAGTTCTGAGAGTTGGTTCTGCTTAATGATTGAGAATGTCTCATCCCAGTGAAGGGGCAACTGATCACCCCACCGGTGGCGTTTGTCCTGCCTCACTGGGGCATCATTGCAAAATAGAAGTCTATAACTTAGGGTACTTGAAACTGTTTTGCAAAACTGATTGTTTTAAAAGTGGTTTAGCAAAATCTAATAAAGTTTTGTTCGTATTTTTAACAACTTTTTCAAATGGCAACAGCCACCTTATCGTTGTTAAGCATCGAAAAACTAACAGGCGATAATTTTTTAACATGGAAACACATGATCACGATGATCCTAATCATCAAGGATCTCATGTTTGCTCTCACGGAGGCTTGTCCTCCTATTCCAGCTCCAAATGCTGCTCGAAATGTTCAGGAGGCATACGAGTGATGGATAAGGGCGAATGAGAAGGCCTGAGCCTATATCTTGGTAAATCTTTCTGAAGTCTTGACCAAGAAACATGAGCCTATGGTCTCAGCGTGTGAGATCATGGAGTCCCTGCGGGGGATGTTTGGACAACCATTTGAACAACTTATGCATGAGGCTCTTAAATACATCTTTAACTTCAAAATGCAAGAAGGCACCTTTGTTTGTGAACATTGCTAAGCATGATGGTCCACTTCAATGTGGCAGAGTTGAATGGGTCTACCATCGATGAGGGCAGCTAGGTTAGAATAATCCTGCATTCTTTGCCGGAGAGCTTCTTTCACTTTGTTAGTAATGTGATTCTTAACAAAGTGAAGTATAACCTTACAACTCTCCTCAACGAGTTGTAAACATACAAATCTTTACTGAAAAGTAAGAAGAGGCAGAAGGGTGAGGCAAATGTTGCTTCATCCTCCAAGACATTCCATAGAGGTTCGACCTCAGGAAAAAAGTCTACACCTTCCTCTTCTAACTCTACAAAGGGGAAGAAGAAGAAAGATGGTAAGGGAAAAGGGAAGGCACCTGCTAACCCACTGCTTGTCGTCCTAAGGAAGCGTCCACAAGTTGCTAAGGGAAAGTGTTTCCATTGCAACCAAGATGAATACTAGAAGAGGAACTGTCCTCGGTATTTGAAAGAGAAGAAAGCAGCTAAGGCTAAGGCCAAGGCCGATAAAGGTAAATATGATTTACTTGTGCTTGAAACTTGTTTAGTGGAGAATGATGATTCTGCCTGGATAATTGATTCAGGCACCACTAACCATGTTTGTTCTTATTTTCAAGGGATTAGATCTTAGCGAGAGCTAAAGGCTGGTGAGATGACGATGCGAGTAGGCACCGGGCATGTCGTCTCAACTGTGGCAGTGGGAGGACTCCAATTAGCTTTACACAATAGGTTTCTTATTTTAAATGATGTATATATTGTTCCTGAACTAAAAAGTAACCTTATTTCTGTAAAGTGTTTATTGCAATGTAAATACATTGTTTCTTTTGATTTGAATAAAGCGTTTTTTCATAAAGATAGTATTTTTATTTGCACAGTAAATCTGTAATCGAATTTATATGTGCTAAGGCCGTTATCCATTAATTACCTCCATAATACTGAAATGTTCAGAACTGTCGTAATTCAATCAAAACGTCGACGAATTTCTCCAAAAGAAAATGCCCATCGTTGGCATCTATGTTTAGGGCACATTAATCTCAATAGGATTGAGAGATTGGTGAAGAATGGACTTCTAAACGAGAAGAAACTTTTTTACCAGTGTGCAAATCTTGCCTTGAGGGTAAGATGACTAAATGACTTTTTACTGGAAAAGTTTCTAGAGCCAAGGAGTCTCTTGAGTTAGTACATTCTGACCTTTGTGGTCCTATGAATGTGAGAGTTCGAGGTGACTATGAGTATTTTATCAGTTTTACTGATAATTACTCTAGGTATGGGTATGTTTATCTTATGTAACGGAAGTCTGAATCCTTTTAAAAGTTCAGAGAGTTCAAGGCTTTCAAAGGATTCAAGGCTAAAGTTGAAAACACATTGGATAGACCGATTAAAACACTTCGATCGGATCGAGGTGGAGAGATTTTGGACTCTGCATTCCAGGACTATTTGATAGAACATGGAATCATTTCCCAACTCTCAGTGCCGAGTACACCTCAGCAGAATGGTGTAGCAGAGAGGAGAAATAGGACCTTCTTAGACATGGTTCGCTCGATGATGAGTTACGCTTCTTTACCGAACTCGTTTTGGGGTTTCGCAGTGGAGACTGCGGTGTACATACTCAACTGTGTTCCCTCCAAGACTGTTGCAAGAACACCTCTGGAGTTGTGGAACGGGCTTAAAGCTAGTTTATGTCACTTTCGCATTTGGGGTTGCCCTGCACATGCGCTTGAGGCTAATCCCAAGAAGTTAGAACCAAGGTTGAGATTGTGCCTCTTTGTAGGCTACCTCAAAGGTACACGAGGGGGTTATTTTTATGATCCGATGAAAAATAGGGTGTTTGTTTCAACAAACGCTACTTTCCTGGAGGAGGATCATATAAAGGAGCATAGTCCACGAAACAAAGTCGTGTTGCGTGAGCTTTCCAATGAAACTACTGAAACTTCAACAAGAGTTGTTGAAGTGCCTGCTACATCAACAAGAGTTGTTGATGGGAGTTCATCCAGTAGGTCGGTTTCACCTTAAGAGTTGAGGGAACCTCGACGTAGTGGGAGGGTTGCGAACCCACCCGTTCGCTATCTGGGTTTCACGAATGATGTAGATCTACTGACTACAGTTAAGAACTGGCTAGCGACCCAATTCCAAATGAAAGATTTCGGAGAGTCTTAGTTTATTCTAAGTATACAGATCTTTTGGGATCGTAAGAACAAAGTGCTAGCACTGTCTCAAGCATCGTACATTGATAAGATGTTGCTCAAGTACTCGATGCAGGACTCCAGGAAGGGCCTACTGCTGTTCAGGCATGGAGTCACTTTGTCTAAGAAAATGTGTCCTAAGACGCCTTAAGAGGTTGAGGAGATGAGACGGGTCCCATATGTGTTTGCCGTTGGTAGTTTGATGTACGCGATGCTCTGTACTCGTCCAAACATCTCCTATGCTATGGGCATAGTTAGTAGGTATCAGTCCAACCCAGGCCAGGGTCACTAGACCGCAGTAAAGAACATCCTTAAATATCTTCGGAGAACGAGGGACTACATGCTCGTGTATGGTCTGAGGGATTTGATCCTTACAGGATACACATATTCTGACTTTCTAACTGATAAGGACTCTCGCAAGTCCACATTAGGGTCAGTCTTTAATCTTAACGGAGGAGCTGTAGTGTGGTGAAGTACTAAGTAAGGGTGCATTGTCGATTCCACTATGGAGGTGGAGTACATAGTGGCTTACGAAACTGCTAAGGAGGTCGTCTGGCTCAGGAAGTTCTTGACAGACTTGGAAGTTGTTCTAGATATGTCTAGGCCCATTACCATCTATTGTGATCATAGTGGGGCAGTGGCGAACTCCAAGGAGCCAAGGAGTCATCGGCGCAGTAAACACATAGAGCAGAAGTATCATATGATCCGCGAGATAGTGCATCGAGGGGACGTGATCGTAATGTAGATCGCTTCGGAGCCCAATGTTGCTGACCCTTTACGAAGGCTCTACGGAGCATGGGTCACCTACAGTGTTTGAGGGTCACCTACGGAGCATGGGTCACCTACAATGTTGCTGACCCTTGTTGATTCCACTATAGTGTTTGAGGGTCACCTATGGAGCATGGGTCTACAGGATCGCCCACGGTTGGACTAGGGCAAATGGGAGATTTTCTTGTACTGAGCTTTTATGCCGTAGTTTATTGTTTTGTACTAAGTTTTTTGTACATCCCACTTCGCTTTAGGACAAGTGAGAGATTGTTGGGGTTGATGCCCTAAAGTCTCGTGTCCTGTAGTTTGTAAGCAGTATGTACAAACACTTGTGTTGTTAATATATGATATTTACTTCACATCTTGTATTTTGCTCGGTTAATTGTTTTATTTGCTTTACCACAAACCAATAAACATAAAATCCATGGTTATCTGTATGTGACTCAAGTATGTATGTGGTGACATACAAGTGGATCATGTCTTGAGTGATAACCAAAATGGTTTGTAGTATATGGATAAAGGAGGGAAACCTTATCCTGGTAATGCTACGACGTGGCCCGCTTTGTGGAATGGTCACAAATGTTGTGACTTATCACAGATGGTCCGATCCTGATCATTCGTGTTAGGTACATGCAAGCGGGGGTATCCTATACAAAGAGTTTGTATAAGACCTGACCACGAAGTGTCAACATCTCGTTATATAACACTATTCATGACAGAGACTTCATTTCACTAGAATGACCATAGGTAACATGACCTTAAGCCTGAGTCAGTTGGGAACTCCTACTATTGAAGGTGATCCTTTGATTTGTATGGGTACGAGTGGCCAGGTCGCCGATTCAAACATACCATTTTGGAGATTCGTCTGGTTTAGGAGCTGAGAACTTAGCTACACAAGATGGAATTCACTTCTTCCCCGAGGCAGGGGTAAATAGATAGATGGCTACCTTAAGGGTTGATTTCGGGGCTTGAACGATGTGGCGCCACACACCTTCTCCTGGCCCGAGAGGTGTTCACACATAGTTGGACTATGTTGTATTGTTGATTAGAGGAATCAGTGGTACTTAAGGAGTAAAATGTAACTATAGGGGCAAAACAGTAAATTGGCCCAACTGTACTTACAGGCATCTGTGAAGGTTCATCGTACTCATGATTGGTTATATCCGATGGACATAGAAATATATCTGTGGTAAGAAGAGTTCAGCTGTTGGTCTTTAGTGGAATCACTGATAGTTAACGGATGGTGGATCTCATGGCTAAAGAGTTTAGTCAGCTATTCATGTACCGTTGGAGCTTCGAGCCACAGGTCTATTAGGTCCCCTAGGTAGCTTGGATAAAGTCGAGAACTAGTGTTTGGGTTATTTGAAATGTTCAAATTGACAAGAGGAAGTTCTATTATATATGATATAATTAGACTATTAATTATATATGATATAATTAGCTAAATGTATGAGATGCATTATTTTGGAGAAAATTAAATATAAATATGATTTATATCAAGTAGAGAAGAAAATACAATAGTAGATATGTGCTATCAAACTATAGGATATAAATATAATATGATTATATTTATTAATTAATTAATTGATTAATTATATGATAATTAATCCATTTTTTCCACGTTCGGACGTGTGTAGTGGGCAGCGTTGGTTATGGTAACCGACGGGTTAAAAATGAAAAGAGTTTTTTCATTTTGGAAGGTGCATTCAATATTTCTTCAATCGCCCAAAAATAATTCGTGAAGCGCGCGTTGGTGATTCAAAACGATCATTTGAGAGCCTATGCGATAGCATTCTCTGTCTAAGCGATTGTATACCTCGCGCCTAAACGATCGCACACTGTTGCCTAGACGATCGAATAGCTTCTCTAAACGATCGTATTGTGTGTCGATTTAGCTAAACGATCGTATACCTTTTTCAAAATGATCGTTCAGCAAATCATACACGATAGTGTAGCTCCTTTATGCGATAAGCATTTCTGCTATACGATAGCATTGTTTTCTCTCTCACTTGCTTATCGCCTATACGACTCGTTTATCCTCCGTCCTCTACTAAATTCACCAAAGCCCACCCTTTGGATTTTCACTCCGAGATTATCCGAGGCTCATTAGTAGTGGTGTCGTCCCCGTTGTGGCGTTCATGTTCGCGCTGATCGTGCTGTTGCAGTTGACGTTCCCACCAGGCGTTGGTAAATCTCTTGGAGGGTTTCCGCTGCGTTGGAGTTTCAGAGTGTGAAGATAATCTTCAACTGGTACGAAATTCTTTCCCTTATGTTTATTATGGTTCTTAGCATGTCGTTAATTAGAGTTTATTTGCATAACTGTATGTGTTGAATGTATAATGTTTGTATTTCGGTCACGGTGAGATCGGAGTGATCTGAACACGCTTATGGAACTCTCGATATGAGATCCTTTAGGCCCAAGGTGGTCTGTGAGTTGAACACTTCGTGAGTCACTGTAGTTATTGAGTGTTACAGATAAGTACTACGTTATCTTTCCTGGGCACTTTACGCCACTGATGTAGGTGATTTATTGTTGAACTAGGTTACCAACTTTTGTGTATCTTTACTCGTTTTTTTGTTTTTAGTACTTTTTGATCTTATAGTGATCGTTAGTGCTTTCCATTTAACATCCATATAACGAGTGGCGAGTCATCCTAGCGCTTTTTAATTAGTATCAGAGCAGGTCACCTTTATCTTAGGTGTTTTGATCATGGATGGGATCAAAGAAGGTGGCTCTACCACTTGTCCTCCGGTTCTAGATGGAATTAACTATTTGTGTTGGAAAGCTCGAATGACTGTCTTCCTGAAGTCGATCGATAGCAAAACATGGAAAGTAGTGGTTGTTGGGTGGTCTCATCCTACCATAAAACTAATGATGGGAAAGAAGTCTTGAAGCCAAAGTCACAGTGGTCTAGAGAAGAAGATGAAGCTTCATTAGCGAATTCTCGTCCCTTGAACACCATATTTAATGGTGTAAATCGCAACATATTCAAACTAATTATTACTTGTGTCTCTACTAAGGAGGCATAAGACAATTTTATCTGTTGCGCATAAGGGAACTTCTAAAGTCAAGATGTCAAGGCTACAATTGTTGACATAAAAATTTTAGAACCTTAGAATTCATGATGATGAGTCAATTGCTAATTTTAATGTTAGATTGTTAAATATCGCAAATGAGTCCTTTGCTCTTGGTGAAAAAATTTTAGAAGAAAAACTTGTTCAAAAGGTGCTCAGGTCTCTACCTAAGAGATTTGATATGAAAGTTACTGCTATCGAGGAAGCTCAAGATAGAATTAGGTTGGGAGTATATGAATTATTTGGTTATTTGCTTACTTTTAAGATGTCCCTAGATGAGAAGATCGAGAAGAAAAATAAGGGTATTGCTCTTCGATCCTTAACTAAAGAGGAGCTTGTTGATCATGATAGAAAGCTAGAAGATTCTCTTGTGGAATCTATATCTTTACTTGCAAAATAGTTTAACTAAGTTCTCAAACGATTTGGTAAGAGGTCTTCCGCGTATAACGCCTACAAGTTTGGTGGGTTTCCCTCCTCCAAACAGGCCAGACCATAGAATAGTAAGAATGAAGTTAACAAGTTTGGCTTTTTCGAGTCTCAAAAGGAAAAATTTATTAAATGTAAAGACTATGGCGGCTATGGTCACATTCAGGTTGAATGTTCTAATTTTCTAAAGAACTAGAGTAAAGGGTATGTTTTAACTTTGTTTGATACTGAAATGAAAGAAAGTAGTGACTCAGAGGAAGATGTTAATGAAGGAACTCGTATGAGAGATCCTTGAGCGGAAGCGGATTGACCAAATTTCATAATTTATTGAATACAAAATTTTACAGTAAACAAGCAATAAGATATGCATTTAAATATAAATTACAACATGCTTTAAAAGAAAAGGGTTTCAAGAGACCTCACCTTTGACGACTTTTTTCTTCATGTTTTCCCCTGAATGCATCACGTACTACTTGAAGACCTTCTTAAAGATAAACTCAAACAAAAAACCGGACATTACCACAATCATAAACTTGGTATTCTCAAGGTGAGAACCACTCACCTTGGAGTGGTGGGCTTTGACTATTTTGGTTAAGAGGGAAAGCTTAAGATGTAGAGGAGGAAGAAGATTGAGAAATCTTACAACTCAAGACAAAGTCTTCTATCTTTCTCACTCAATCGTTCAACCAATTTCAACGTTAAAAACAAGAAGAAAACAATTTTCTTTTTATTCTCTTTTGCAAAATAGAATAACCACCCCTACTAATGTGGGCGAAGAGAAAAGATGGGGAAGGGAGTTATAACTCCCTTCCTTATTATTAAAATAATAATATAATATGAATAAATATGATAACTAACTTATCATATTATATATATATATTAAATTATATGTGATATCAAATATAACATATAACTTATAGTTTTGATATTGTATCATGTACAATATAAACTATAGTTTCTTTTCTCTATTATATGACATTTAATATAAATCATATTTATATTAAATTTAACAACTATGAATCTTATTCATAGAAACTATATTTGACTTTTATTCAAATATTTATTTCCTCCTATTAAGCTATAATGTATCAAATATATTATGACAATTATATCACATATAATTGAAACACCTTAATTATATCATATATAATTAAATCTCTCTATTAATTTGAACAATTCAAATTAATCCAAAAATTGATTGTCAACTAATCCTATCGAGCTACCAAGGGGGACCTCATGGACCTATAGCTTCAAGCTCCAACGATACATGAATAATTAATTAAACTCTTTAATTCCATGGTACACCATCTGTTAACTGTCAGACACTCCACCAAAGACTGACAGCTGTACTTTTCACACTACAAATATAATGTGTCCACTGGATATAACCAATCAACAATACGATGACCTTTCACAAATTGCTCGTAAGTACAGTTAGGCCAAATTACCGTTTTTTCCCTATAGTTACATCTAACTCCTTAAGTTTCACTGATTCCTCTAATGAACAATAGATCATAATCCAACTATGACTAAACCTCTCTCGGGCCAGGAGAGGGTGTGATGCCACATTGTTCAAGACTCGGAATCAGTCCTTAAGGGAGCAATTTATCTACTTACCCCCTACTTCGGGGAAGGAGTGAATTCCATCTTGTGTAGATGTGTTCCTGACTCCCCAATCAGACGAATCCTCAAAATGGTAGGCTTGAGTCAACGATCTGGCCACTCTCACCCATACAAATCAAAGGACTACGTTCATAGGCTGGAATTCACAACTCACTCAGGATTTAGACATGGTCATCCTGGTAAAATGTAAGTCTCTATTATGAATGACGTTATATAATGAGACTAAACATTTCATGGACCAATCTTATACAAACTCCTTTGTATAAAATATCCCCGTTCGCATGTCTAATACATGAATGATCAAGATCAGATCATTTGTAGCACTTTACAACAATTGTAACACCTACAAATTTGTCCATACTTGTAGTATCACCAGAATAAGGTACCCAACCTTATCCATCTACTACAGACCATTTAGTTTATCACTTAAACATGATCCACCCATATGTCTCCACATACATGTTTAAGTTATAAAGATAACTTTAGATGTTAGTTTATTGATTTGTGGTTAATGCATCTAAAATATCATATAATTTATAGACAATGAATAAAATATCAAATATTTTGTTAAATACATAATGAGTTTGTTCATACAATGTTTACAAACTATAGAACCCTACGAGATTTAGGGCATCAACCCCAACAGTTAAAACACTTGTTAGTAATGTCTCATCTGACACCTCATCGTATGAGGTCTTGAAATATGATGTGTATACAGAAAGGGCTTCTGATGCCACGAGCCCTGAATCTTTAGACCCTTCATATCATGCCCTATTTCTTAAGTGGCAAGAAGATCATAAAAGTCTTTGATATACAAAAAGAAAGCATTGAGACCTTGATTGCTGATAATCACAGGTTGATGTCTACGATTGTAGACTTGAAACATGTACTTTCACAGGTTAAAGCCGAAAAAGACACTATGAGCAAGAATGTAAGAATGTTGAACATTGGTACTGAGATTCTTGAGAAAATTTTGACAAAAGAAAAGATGACAGGTGATAACTCTAGGCTTCGATTTTCTTTAGGTAGAAGTCAGCATAATAAATAGTTTAAGGGGAAGCAAAAAATTGAGTTTGTTAGAGCTAAAGAACCAGAGTCCTATGGTTTTATAGGAACTTCCTCCATCAATCTTATTGAGGAAAGCAACCGTATATTCAGGAAGAGATGAAAGTGGGCCATAAACGTTCCTTTTACTATTAGTTATTGAAAGATCTTCACAGACCCTCTTTTCTCAAAAGTGGTTCTCATTTCCCTTAGAATTACAGACCAAGATAGAGTAAGATAAAATAGGTGTGGAGAGAGAAGAACACTCAGAGCAGATGGAATGTAGCCTTGACCTCCCTCAGACCGTCTGCCAAAGATGATTGATATTTTGATAGTGGTAGCTCGCATCATATGACTAATGAAAAGAGTTATTTATCTGATATCAAATTTGTCAGCTCAGGATAAAAGTCACTTTTGGTGATGATAAGAGTGGTAAGATCATTGGAAAAGAGTTCTAAATTATCCAAGTTTTCCAAAATTAAATGATGTAATGTTGGTTGAAGGGCTTACAACTAATCTCATTAGCATTAGTCAACTATTTGACCAAGGTCTGAATGTGAGTTTTACCAAAGACAAACGTGTTGTTGCAAACAATGTCAAAGCTCTTATCATGACAGGTATGCGCTCGTCTGATAATTGTTATCTATGGAGTTCTGGCAATTCCTTGCAGGTTTATCATCTCTCTAGGCAAGATGAAGCTAGCCTATGACATAAATGCCTCGGGCATGTAAGCATGAAAACTATATAGAAGGCTCTTAGTAAGAATGCTATATTTGGTCTCCCCTTTGTTCCTTTATCAACTGGAGTTATATGTAAGAATTGCCAATTGGGAAAACAAACTAACACTCCTCACAAGCAGACAGGTCATTTTGGGAACATATTGTAGAGATCAAAGCCCTAATATAGTGGCAGAAAATATAGAACCTTTTATCGAAATTAATTTAGAAATTTTGAAATACCAGTATACTAGGAAATTCAAAATATCACAAGGACCATAAAAAAAATACAACCTACTATAAAAGAAATCTTAGGTTAAGCATGCAATTTAATTAATTCTACAAAGAAAGGGAAACAAACCTACTTTTGTGGAACCGAATGAAAATGACCAATTCTCCAATTGTGATTGAAATCAACACCACAAAAAAGGCTTTCTTCCTTGTCTCTAAAAATCCTTGGGTTTTGGATTGTGGGAACCAGAATTATTTGGGAAGAAGGACAAATTTTTTGGAGATAATTTTTTTGGATACAAAACCCTTATGTGAGCAAACACACACCACGTCTTTCCCTGCATTCGTTTTGCAAGATTTTTTTTTTTATCAAGGAGAGAGAGAGACGTGGAAGTCATTCCACATTTATGTTAATTCCCTGTGTAGGAGTTAAATTTTAATTTAAAAATTAACAATTTAATTTAATTAATTAATTAAGTTAAATCTTATTTAATTAATGATTACATTTAAATCATATTTAAATGAAACATCTCTCACATAACCTATAGTTTTAATTAAATTAAATTAAATAATTATTTAATTATCCAATTAAATAATTATCAAATTAAATATCAAATATTTAATTTAACGATCATATTCAGTTGTATTTTTCTCATAACCTATAGTTTTAATGTGTATCAAATACACATTAATTTTAACCAATAGTTTTAATATGAATCTAATTCATATTACATTAATATTTGAACTCCTTCAAATATTTAATTCTCCCATAAATTAATTTTGAATCATATCCAAAATTAAGTTTATATTATAAAATTTAATTAAAATATAAACTTTATATTATAACGTATCATTATACATTATATTGTTTCCCTAAGATAATTTGAACATTTCAAACTATATTCAAGACAAAGTTACCTCAATTCCCTTTACGAGCTAGGAAGGGGACCTCATAGATCTATAGATTAGAAGCTCTAACGATATGAGATTAATTGGCTTATCTCATTAACCATAATAATCAATATTCGTTAACTGTGAGTATACTTCACTAAAGACCCACAACTGCACACTTCTCACTACAGATATATTTATGTATCCATGGATAAAGATCAATAACAATAAGTTAGTCCTTCACGAGTGTTCGTAACACTAGCTGGGTCAAATTACCGTTTTACCTCTGGTTACCTCTGTAACCTTAAGTACCACTGCTTCTTTAATGAACAAACAATTTATAGTCCAACCATTAAATAAAAACTCTCTTGAACCAATGAGAGGGTAAGACCCTTCATTCAAGTCTCGGAGACATCACTTAAGGGAACACTCATCTACTTACCCTAAAGTCGGGAAGGAGTAAAATGAAATGAAGAATAGACATGGTTAGTGGTACCTGAATCAATTATCCAAGCCGAATCCTCATTCTCCGCTACTCGATTTAGGGGTAAGATCGGGTAGATAGCTGGAGACATAGGGTGAAAGATGGAATTCACACCTACTCGATTTAGGGATAGTAGAAAGGTTGTTCTCTTAAATACTGAATCTAGGTCTTGAACAAGGGGTCCCACCCTCTCATTGGCCCAAGAAAGACTTAGTTTAGTGATTGGACCACAAACCAATTATTCATTAGAGGAGCAAGATGTAATTTTGGGGAAAAACAGCATTTAACCCAGCTGTTATTACGAACAACCTGTGAAGGGTCGGCTTACTAATTATGGTTAAATAAAGTGGACAGAAATATATCTACAGTAAAGAGAGTGCAATTATCGAGCTATAGTGGTGTGACTTGGCAGTTAACGAATATTGATTAATTCGGTCTAAAGAGTTTAACCAATTAATCTCAAATCGTTGGAGCTCATGATCTGTAGGTCCATAAGGTCCCTCTACTAGCTCGTAAAATATTAACACCTTAGATGAGTGAATTGAGTGATTTTGAAAAATCGAATTTAAGATTTTCAATTTGAAATATTCAATTTGAATTTAGAGTTTTCAATTTGAAGTGTTCAAAATTCCAGTTAGGGTTTGAATAATTATATTTGATATAATTAATGTTTAATTTTGAAGAAATTAAACAAAATTGAAGAGTTTAAAATATTTAAATATTGATTTAAATATTGATTACATGAATAGGTTTCATGTTTGAAATTAGGTGTTTGATTAATTTGATATTAAATTATTATTTAATTAATTAAAATCAAATTGAATTTCAATTTTCAATTCAATTTTAGAAAATTGAATTATGGAATTTATTAATTTTGAATTAAATAAAAAAGAAATTGAAAATTAATATTTTGGATAGTGGGAAACTCCACAATTTTTTATTGTTTGGTGGATTAAACACAATCCAACACCTACCCCACCTCAATGTTGCTTCGTGAAGTGTCAAGAGGTTGATCAATTTTGAATTGCATGTATTTGATACATAAAAATATCTAATTTATGAGATTAAAAGAAGGCTGCTGGAATTTTGATTTCCTACAGAAACTCTCACAAACTCTTAAACTCTTTTCTATTCCATACTCAATTCCCTTGATTTCTAAGTTTCACAACTCAAATCCAAGGTTGAGAATAGTAAAGAAGATACTCTTGGTGGCGTACTGTTGATTTGAAGGTCAAATTCGTGAAGAGCAGCTTGGATTTGGAGGATTCATCAAAAGTATAAGTTATGAAACCCTCTTCTTTGATAAGTTGTTACTTTGCATGCTTTTAAAATTCAAATTAAGTGTAATTAGAGTGCTTATTGATTCTGATTACTTTCATTGCATGCTTGTATATTCCATCAATTTGCATTCATTGACTTATTTAGTAAATTATAACAATTATAAATTACCTAAGGTAGTGTCATGCTTTATGCAATTTCATTTTATTACTAACTATATATAATACTTACATAATAAGGTAATGAAATAATTAATAGCATTCATCCATACATTCATAAAACTATATGTTATAACAGTTACAACATAAATGATGCATGACAATGTTATTAATGAATGCAAACATATACTATAACACTTATATTATATGATTCATGAGCATGCTATAAAACTTAAATCATGCAACTATAAATATTATAACATTTATAATATAAATGATGCATGAAATTAAATGCATAACCTATAGTCGAATTTTATACTATATGACATACAATATGACATATATATTATAAATTAAAATCATACATCAAATGCATAATTAATAAAATAATTATTGGACCGAGATTTGACACCTAGATAATTAATTAAATTCATATAATAATTATAATAATTTAATTAATAAAAAACTATTTATTACAAAATTATTGGTCGACCAGTTTCAAACAAGTGAACTAGGCCTTGAATCACATGAACGGGACCGCCTAGCCTCCGAACTGGCCAAGAATCGCTCGAACCAACCAAACCGAACACGAACCAAACAAGCCATGAACCAAATCGGGTGCGAGCCAAAATGTTCTTTCCTTCTCGCAGCATTGCAACGCTGTGACCTAACGTTACAACGCTATGAATATGTTCGCCCAATCACAGTGTTGTAACACTAGGGCACAACGTTGCAGTGCTACTGTATAAAATGCACTATACAGTTGTGATCTTCTTCAAAACTCCTTTGATTTTGGCCTCGTCTTCTCCAGAATTCGATCGGAATTGCCATGAACAACTTAATACAGATAAAATGTAGACTCTATCGCAATAATTATGCCCAAAATAGGGGCCCTTACAAACTAATTTATAAATTCAAAGCGATAAATCTAAACTGTCCAATTCTGAAAACATCCAATAATCACAACCATTCATCAATAATAGACTCATCACCTAAATAAGTTGACAGAATGCATCCTACCATGAAATTGTAAAAATCATTTTGAAAATTTGGAAAACTTTGGGCCAAAAACCCCTCTCTGATACCAATTGAAGCAACCAGTGAAGGTCCTTGAGCGGAAGTGGGGATCGGACCCAAATCCCAATTTTACAGAACTCATAATTTTTACAAAAACAATACATAATTATGAAACAAGAATTAACAACATGCCTTTAAAAAAAACAGAAAAGGGATAATTAGAGTTTCAAGCAACCCTACTTTTGAAGAACCTTTTCTTCACGTTTTTCCTCTCCAAGAATGGTCACGAACAAAGCGATCTCCAAATGGTCATCACCACTCAGAATCTCCTCCATTCTCATATAGTATATATTAAACTATATGTTATATCAGATATAACATATAATCTATAGTTTGATATTATATCAAATACAATATAACCTATAGTTTTCATTCTCTCATTAATGCACGATATTTAATATAAATCCCATTAATACTAAATTTAATTATATGAATCCATTTCACATAATTAATATTTGAATCATATGCAAATATTTATATCCTCTCAAATAAACTTTATATTATAATATAAAAAATACATTATAGTAATTATATCATATATAATTAAATTAAATTAATTATATCACATATAATTAATTCCCTAAATTAATTTGGGAAGGAAATCAAACACGAGGATTTCCATGAGCAGCAGAAAGATCATTCCAAATTACAATCATATATGAACTTTACAATTATAGTCATAAATAGAAACATACAATTATGCATTGATTACAGAAATTATAGCATGATACTACAAATGATCAAGGACAAGAGTAACACACATTTGTAGACTCATCGCCAAGCTCCTTGGTCACGAACACTTAAACACAGCAACACAGCAACTACGAATATTCGTCCAACACGACCGTTACACTACACGAACACCGCGCACTCGAACTTAGTAATCGCCTCGGTCACGAACACCCCAACAACACGAACGGCCTCCACATAACCTCGAAGGTGTTGAGTTGAGTATGACACCATCAAGAAGGCTACCTTGATATTTTCGGTGTGAGAATCTAGAGGGTGGGTTCTGTGTGGACTTGGTTTGAGGCAGAAGACGGAGGAAACAACAATCGTGTAAACGATTGAGCAAGTGGGAGATGGTTGAACCTATCGTATAGGTCGATGCCCAATCGTTTAGAAAAAGCTAAGCAATTGTCTAGCAAAAGCTACGCGATCGTTTAGCTCATTATCTAGCTAAGTGTCTGTCGCCTACAAACACTCCATGATCGTTTACCTTATCCAAGCTATCGCTTAGTAAATCCTTTTTACTTGACAACTTCTGTGAGAATATTTCCGAGAGAGGAAATCTCTAATTCACAAAATTCAACATTACTAAATCTTACTAAAATTAGGAAAATATTTTTTCTTTTATCTCACGGTTACCATGAAACTACCAATAACCTCCCACTGAATTGATTATTTGAGAAAAAGAGTTAATTATCCAATAATTAATATTATTATAATTATAAATGATAACCAACTTATCATACTATATTTATAACCTATAGTTTTAATATTTCATCTCATGAAACATACAAACCATAGCTCTTTTTCTATTCCATGGTACTTAATGTAAATCTCATTTATATTGATCCTCCACTAGATGTATCTCATACATCATACCGATCATATCATATATAATCAAATTACCTCTTGTCAATTTGAACATTTCAAATCAACACCAAGAACTGATCATCCATTAAAGACCGACAGTTGAACTCTTCTTACCAAAAATATATTATGTATCCATCTTAACCAATTAGCAGTGCGAAAACTCTTCACAAATCGTTCGTAAGTACAGCTCAGCCTATAACCGTTATGCCCCTGTAGTTACATCTAACTCCTTAAGTACCACTGAATCCTCTAATGAACACAAGTCATAGTCCTACTATGACTGAGTCCTCTCTTCCAAAGAGAAGCTGTGGCCACTATGTTCAAGCCCCGGAATCAGTTCTTAAGGGAGCAATCTCTCTACTTATCCCTGCTTCGGGAAAGAAGTGAATTCCATCTTGTGTATTGAGTTGCCAGCTCCCATATCAGACAAGTCCCCAAAAAGGTAAGCATGTTGAGTTGGCAATCTAGACTCTCTCACCCATACTAATCAAAGGACCGCCCTCAAAGGCATGAGTTCTCAAAACACTCAGGATTGAGGTCGTGTCACCTATGGTCGTTTAGGTGAGATGTAAGTCTCTAGTATCAACGACGTTATATATAGAGTCTAGTCATCTCGTGGTCCGGTCTTATAAAAACTCTTTGTATAGGACACTCCTACTCGCACATCTCCACATGAATGGTTAGGATCTACCATCTGTAGTAGTTTATAACACTTGCAAACCTCTACAAAGCAGGCCGTATCCATAGTGTTACTAGGATCAAGTATCCCACCTTAATCCTTATACTACATACCTATTTAGTTATCAATTAAGGCATGATCCACTTTTATATCAAATATACATGCTTAAGTTTACATAAGATAACCATGGAGCTTTGTTTATTAGATATGATTAAATGTAGAATGAAATAACAATTCTTTTATTCATCAAACAATGTGTATCATTACAAACAACGAGACTCCGAGAGAATTAGGACACCAATCCCAACAATTTGAACAATTCAAATTAATCCAAAATTGATTCTCATTTAATCCTTGTTAAGCTATAAAGGGGACCTCATGGACCTGTAGAATGAAGCTCCAACGGTAGTTGAATAATTAATGTAATTCCTTTAATTATATTATTCAACATCCATTAACTATTGGATGCTTCACTAAAAATCGATAGCTGTACTCTTTGTACTACATATATATTTTTGTGTCTATTGAATATAATCAATCAATAGTGCAATGACCCTTCACAAATTACTCGTAAGTACAACTAGGCCAAAATTACCATTTTGCCCCTGTAGTTACATCTAACTTCTTAAGTACCACTGATCCTTGTAATGAACAATAAGTTATAGTCCAACTATGACCAAACCCCTCCCGGGCCAGGAGAGTGTGTGGCGTCACATTGTTCAAGGCCCAAAATCAACTCTTAAAAGAGCAATTTATCTACTTACCTCGACCTCGGAGAAGGAGTGAATTCCGTCTTGTGTAGTTGTGTTCCTAGCTACCAAATCAAAGGAATCCCAAAATGGTAGGCTTGTTGTGTCGTCGATCTGGCCACTTTCACCCATACAAATAAAAAGATCGCCTTCATAGGCAAGAGTTCACAACTCACTCAGGATTCAGGTCATGTCACCTATGGTCATCCTGGTGAAATGTAAGTCTCAATTATGAACGGTGTTATATAATGAGACTAGTCATTTCGTGGTTCGGTCTTATACAAACTCCTTTGTATAAAATATCCCCGCTCACATGTCTCTACATGAATGATTAGAATCAGATCATTTGTAGCACTTTACAACAATTATAACATCTACAAAGCGGACCATACTTGTTGTGTCACTAGGATAAGGTATCCGACCTTATTCATCTACTACAGACCATTTAGGTTATCACTTAAACATGATCCACTTTTATCTCTCTACACACATGTTTAAGCTACAAAAGATAACTTTGGATGTTAGATTATTGTTTTCTGGGTCTAATGCTACTAAATTTCAAATAAAATATCTCATATTTTATTAAATTAATAAAATGTTTGTGCAATACAGTTACAAATAATAGAACCCTGCGAGATTTAGGGCATCAACCCCAAAAGGTTCTTGAAGCATTGAAAATGTGATGTGATAACCATTAGTATGCGATAAAGTTAAGCTATGTATTAAGCTAAAAAGAGAGCTAAATATACTGACCGGGGACCTTTCCTTTCCAGGGGAAATACAAATAGGAGAGGCATACAATCCCTTAGCTAAATAGCTTAAGACAGTGAGTGACAAGTTTTAATAAATATTTTCTAATACAAGTTTATGAATGATTTCCAATGCATATGCATTTTATATGAAGTTATTATATTACGATTTTCTCCAACTCATGTCTTAAAATGAATGTTGATCACATGATCTATGTTTTTAAATGATGAAATTAATTAAGAGTTTAGCATGCGTTTTCTAGTAGACTATGCCATGTTTTATCGCATGTTGAGATTGATCAAGTATACTTTATGTTTTACAAGGCACTATACGTTGATATGAAATCATGAGGTATGATTATTTTCAATATGCATATTTTGTGTATGTTCTTAAATGCTTAAATATTTGTTCCTTGTACAAACCCTACTCCATTGTTGGTATTGAAGTTATGGTAAGGTACCTAGATTTCAATGATGTTGAGGATCCTTGACACCAAAGATACGGTAAGGTGGTCAAGACCCAATTTAGCTCTGTGTGCACGTATGACTATATTATCGACATTAATGAGATCAAGAAAAAGGGCTCTCTCTCAACTAAGGTGATTAAGGATTGATCAAAAGGGTTCTACCACATGTTCATGCAGCAGAATAATGGAGTTTTTTAGAATGATGTTAATGACTTTTATTACAAGGTTTTACATGATGTATTTTACGATTTAAATTCTATTTCCAAAACCTTGATTATGATCTTATAAATGTTTTCCTTGATAGGCGTGTTTATGTTATTTATGATTTAAAGTATGTTTTACATAAGATAGTTACTCACTGGGCTTTCCAGCTCACTCTTTAAAAATGTTTTCTTCCCTAGGTAGTGGTCGACGTCCCGAGGCGTAGGGGTTCTGCTAGTCAGTTACTCCTCAGACCCTCAGGAAGATTGTAGTTTTGATGGCTCATAACGTTTTGTCGGTTTAAAATTGACATTAAAAAGCTTTAATGGTGGTTGACAACTGATATTAAAAATCGTGTTATAAAAGGTCTTTAATATCGGTTGTCTTTAATGTCGGTTTTAAACCGACATTGTACACCATCTTCATTATTGATTTAAAACTAACATTAAAGACAACCTACGTTAAAGACCTTTTATGATTGTAGAGAATTCTCTATAAGATCTCTGGAGTATAGAATTGCTGACCTCTCCAAATGAGGAGAGCTTTTCCATTTATAGAGTTCACAAGTGGGCTTGGGCTTGACCTTTGACCCCAATTAATCGAATTTAGGCATGATTTGTGTTTTGGTCAAATTCAACCTATTTTTGGGCTTAGTTGGACTTTGACCCAAATAATAATATCAAATTGGGCCAAATTAATCTTATTTGATTCAACGGTCATGATAAAACCACGTGTCGTCATCGAAATTTGTCTTCAACTTCAATTCAGGACATATGTCAACTCCTAATTGAGCCCAAATTTAATGATGTGGAATTTCATCATTAATTTAGTAAATGACGTGGCAACTTGTGATTGGTCCAAAATTTTTCATTCAACAAATGCCCCTTTCGAGATTTATGCACATATATGGGTGGATAAATCTCGAAAAATATAATGTTGGAATCAAAATCCAAATATATTTATTCTTGAATTTGACTTCAATTGATGTTCAGTCAAACTATGAATTTAGTACATAAGTTTAACTTAAAATTGGGATAAAATTTGGAATATCGCTAAATTTACGAAAAATTTTGAGCTTTATCCCAATTTAATTTGATTTGGACTTAAGATAAAATTTGAGATATGCCCAAATTTTAATAAAAGATCAATTGAGATTTTTTTCTTATCCGCAACTTAACCAAATTTTAATTTGGGATGAATTTTAGATTTTTCCCATAACTTGATTTGGAAATAAGGATAAGAACCTAAATTTAAATGAATTTGATATAAAATTTGGGAGATGCCCAAATTTTAATTTAAAATTTTATCCCTAACAATTTGGCTTGAGGATAAAAGTATGGTGATTTAGATTTGAGATAAAATTTGGAATATGCCTAAATTAAAATTTGGGATTTTATCCTTAATAATTTGACTTGAAGATAAAAGTTGGGTGATTTGGTGATTTAAATTTGGGATAAAATTTATAATATGCCCAAATTTTAATTTGAGATTTTACTTGAGGATAAAAGTCGATTTAGATTTAGGGTAAATTTTGGAATATGCCCAAATTTTAATTTGAGATTTTATTTACAATTTAATCTCGAACAATTTTATTTTGAATAAAATTTGGAATATGGCCAGATTTTAATTTATGATTTTATCACAATTTAAATTTGATTTTGAATAAAATTCGGAATATGTCAAAATCTTAATTGAAAATAAACTGAGGACAAAATCTAACAAAATCAAATTAAATAGGGAATTAATTTAATTTGTTTTTATTTTAATATTAAATTAGGATATAATCAAATTAGGAAATCTAATAAAAAAATCTAATATTTTGAGTCAAATCTTTATTTGATTTGGATTTCCTAATTTGTTATGGAATCTAGGGTACCTCTATAAATAGGACCCTAAACCCCTCAATTATCTTCATCCCTCCTCTTCTTCTACACTTTTCTTTCTCTCCTTTTTCTATTATTCTCTCATTTTTCTATTCTTCTTCCGGCGTTTTCTTTCTTCTTCTTTTTTTTTTTTTTACTTTTTTTCCTTCTTTTTTTTTCTTTCTTTCTTTTCTTTTTTTTTTTTTAATTTCTTTTGATCTTTTCTGTTTCGTTTTCTTTTTTTTTAACTTTCTTTTTTTTTCTTCCAAGCGAAGCCGCACTTGAATTTTGGAGATGAAACGAAGTCACACTTGAATTTTGGAGATGAAGCGAAGTCGTACTTGAATTTTAGAGATGAAGTGAAGCTGCACTTGACTTTTGGAGATAAGAGAAGCCGCACTTGACTTGTGGAGATGAAGCGAAGCTACGCCAAACTTGTGGAGATGAGCGAAGCCGCGCCTTGACTTGTGAAGATGAAGCGAAGTCGCACCTTGACTTGTGATGTTGAAGCAAAGTCGTGCCTTGACTTGTGAAGGTGAAGCGAAGCTAGGCCTTGACTTGTGAAGGTGAAGCGAAACTGGGCCTTGACTTGTGAAGGTGAAGTGAAGCCGCGCCATACTATAGAGATGAAATGAGCCAGGGCATACTATAGAGATGAAGCGAGCCACGCCAGACTATGGAGATGAAGCGAGCCATGCCAGACCTTGGAGATTAAGCGAGCCATGCCAGACTTTGGAGATGAAGCGAGTCACGCTAGACTTTGGAGATGAAGCGTACCATGCCAGACTTTGGAGATGAAATGGCTATATCAGACTTTGGAGATGAAGCGAATCACACCAGACTTTGGAGATGAAGCGAAGTTACGCCATTAGTTTGGAGATGAAGCGAAGCCACGCTACAACTTTGGAGATGAAGTGAACCACGCTAGACTTTAGAGATAAAACGAAGCCACGCCACGACTTTGAAGATGAAGCGAAACTACGTCATGATTTTGTAGACCGAGTCATTGAAGATGAAGCCGAGTCATGCACACCGACCATGAACTTAAAGATCAAGCAGAGCCATGCACATCGACTTTTGAGCTTGAAGATGGAGCGGAGCCATTCACACCGACCTTGAACTTGAAGATGGAAATGGGGCCATGCACGCCAACCTTGAACTTGAAGATGAAACAACATCGATGGAGCCTTTGAACTTGAAGATGGAGAACAATCGACGAGACCTTCGCGTTTGAGTTTGAAAAAGCATCGACAAATCCTCCGCATTTGAGTTTGACGAAGCATCGGCGAATCCTCTACACTTGAGCTTGAAGAATCGGTGAATTCTCCGCATTTGAGCTTATAGCATCGACGAATCTTCCGCACTTGAATTTAATGAAGCATCAATGAATCTTCACATTGAGCTCGACTTCTGGACTTTAAGTGTGAAGATGGCATTGCAAAGCCTCCAGACTTGATTGTAAAGATGAAGCATCGATAAAGCCTCTAAACTTGATGATGGAGGAGCATCGATGAAGCCTCTGAACTTAAAGATGGAGGAGCATCTAAATTTGATTTTCAAGAGGAAGCGAAGCACATTCCAAGTGTGTGCCTTTTATTTACTATGCTGGCTCCTTATGAGGGATGAACATCTTCAATCTGTCATGTAGCGTCATATGTAGGGTGATTTTGGTACTCTTTTTTTTATGGATTGAATTTAAATTTCTTTAAGTTGCCTACGTACACTTGAAGAAAGGGATCAAGTCATGACGTAGTTCAAGTTTTTTTTGTTTTTTAGTTGGATTGAACTTGAAGTTTCTTTCAAGCTGACTACGTACCCTTCATAATGATAGGGATCAAGTCTTAACGTAGTTCAAAAAGATTTTTTTTTATGCGCGACTGAACTTAAATTTCTTTAAGTTGCCTACGTACCCTTTATAATGACAGGGATCAAGTTGTAACGTAGTTAATACAAAGATTTTTTTTTTTTAAGGGGGCCATTCACATTTTAAGCTCATGCGGGTCAAGAGCATTACAGTTTAGGCTCTTGCGATGAGAAGCTCTTTCATTTAAACTTTAGAAGCTTTTATTTCATCATGGTTTTGATCATCCTCTTCATTTGTAGGGTTCGCCAATATGATAAGTTTTGGCTTCACTATCAAGGAACCTTCTGTACTTATGTCAACAAAAAATTTCCTCTTCATGCGTGAAGGGACACGACTGTGAATCTTTTCGTTGTTGTTTTCTTCATGGAATGACGTTGACTTCAAGATTTTCATCCCTCTTTTACGTTGATCGCTTGTTGTCTTGAGACAATCAAAAGCAGATGCTGAAGGTTGATCTTTCTTTGATGTGGATATACTTAGCCTTTTGAAGGCTAAAGTTCGAGCATAAGTAGTCGTTGGACATTGGTCTTCTTCTCCTACCGTGGCCATCCTCAATCTTTGAAAGACTGAAGATTGAGCACTTGAAGGCTTAATATGAAGACAGAAGTTTTTTGCTTCATTTCTTCTGATTCGTTGACTTCTTCAGCAGTCATATGATTATTGTCGACTTCCATTATGCCGATAGTGTGACATGCAATAACTTTTGATACTTTCTCAGGATGATTATTGAGAAAGCTTCTTGGGAGAAATTCTGCCGAAGTTGCCAGAAGTCGTAATTGAGAGAAGTCCTTATCTTTTTTCTTAGCAGGCTTAGGCTTTCGTGTAGTCTTTTTACCTTTCTTTTTAAGAGTTTTGTTTCTTCTTCTCTAGCTTCGATAGGAATGCGACTCTTTTTGGATGGATTTTGGTTGTCTTCTTTTTCGGCGAGTCACAACTATCTACCTTTGTTGTCATCTTCAACGAGCTCATCTTTCTTTTTGGAATTTGTTGTTTGAATCTCTTGCTGGAACCAAACAACTATAGGCTCGAAGGCTCCGAACTTGATCAGGCTTTGTCTTTGAGCATGGGACATAGACAGTTTTGGAACACTTGAAGTCGCAGCTACTGTAGCGTGATTTGTCTAAGCTACTTCATCCAAATCTAGCTCAATCTTCTTTTCACGAGCCAAATTCAGAATTCGTTCCTTCAACACGAAGCACCTTTCAACCGGGTGACTAATGACCCGATGATACTTTCAGTAGTTAGAATCATCTATTTTTCCTTCTTGTTTCGACCGCTTGGATTCCCGCAACTGAATAAGTTGCTTCTCTAGTAGTTGCTCCAACATATCTGCCACATCAGAGTCAAGGAATGGATAAACCTTTTCTTGTCTTTCTTTAAAAGTTGGACGACGCTTCTCGCCCTCATTGTACCTTCTTTCAAATTTTGTTTGTTTTCCTTTGGAGGAAAATTTCAGTAGGGTCACATGAACGACCTTTTATGGCACTATCCACAATCTTTTCAGTTCCCTTAGCTTCATTCTTGTATTTTCTCCCTTCAGGGACTAGGAAATCTTTAGTTCCTCTGTTGGCAATGCTCAGCTCCATATCATGAGCGCGTGTTGTCAACTCCTCAAACATACGAGGTTTTATCCCTTGTAGGATGTAGAGAAGCTCCCAGTGCATGCCTTGAATGTACATCTCCATTGCAGATAATTCAGCGAGTCTATCTTTGCAATCCAAATTTAAAGCTCTCCATCGGTTGATGTAATCGATGACTGACTCTCCCTTCCACTGTTTGGTGTTCGTCAGTTTCATCATGCTAACAGTGCGCCTTGTACTATAGAAACGGTTTAGAAAGTCCCTTTCTAGCTGTTCTCAACTGTCAATCACTTCTGGCTCCAAATCAGTATACCAATCGAAAGAATTTCCTTTCAAGGTACGAACGAATTGCCTAGTTCATGCATTTTCACAGGTTTCAATGAAATGTGCAACATGCTGTTTTGGATTGCCTTTTCCATCGAACTGCTGGAACTTTGGAGGTTGATACCCAGCTGGCATTCTCAGGTTGTTGATTCTCTTGGTGTACGGCTTGGAATACATAAAGGAGAACTGTGATGGTCTTTCATACTGAGCTCTTAAGGAGTTTGTAATTATATCCTGCAGTTGTTGAATTGACAGGTGGCGACAGAGGTAGATTGTTGTGGCTGACTTTGCTACAAGACAGTCTTTCCTTTGTCATTGGCTTTTGTAGTTGAAGATTGACTTGACTCAGCAGTATCCCGAGCCTGTATCTGATCTCTTAAAGCAGCGATTTCATGATCTTGCTCCTCTACAGCCTTCATTAGGAGATTTATCTTTATCTCTATCTCTGCCATGGTCGACTCAATCGTTACGTCAGTCATCATGATAGACACTACGTCAAAATGTGATTCTTTCTCTGATAGATCGGTAGCAGAAGCATAGTTATTGAACAAGGGATTTTCTCTGATGACAATCCCGCCTTTAGGAGATTCCATCAGCTGGCCCCAGATTTTCCCCGTGATGACAGAGCTTATATAAGTGTTACTTGCGACGGTAGCTTTGGATGAGCTTTCTTTGGTGCCATTTGTAGATTTTTTGACTTGGATGACGAGAGAGAGATGAGAGGTAGAGAGGTCCCACTGGGCGTGCCAATTTGTTCGCACGAGATTTCAAGAGAAATTTATTTCGTGGAACTTGAACTTTGTATTTGTATTAATTTTGTGGAAAGCGAGTACAATCTCTAATACATAGTATTTTGGTGCTTTCAAAATAAACTATAATCTTTAAGTTGGTTGATCTTCTTGAACGATCGGCCTTTAGGTTTGTTGATCTTCTTGGATGATCGACCTTTGGGTTTGTTGATCTTCTTGGAGGATTAGTGTTCGCATGAGGTTTTCGGAGAAACTTGTTTTGTGGAGTTGAACTTGAGTTGATGTTGATGTTGAGGTTGATTTGATGCGATGTGGTTTGATCTCTAGTACTTGATCCTCTGATTCTCTCTCGGTTGGGTGGATGCACTTGACTTGAAGAAGAAAAGCACCGAACGTTCTTGAAGTAGAAGTCTTGAAAGAGTGTTTGTGTCTTCAAGGGTCTTCTATCTTTTAGGAATGCAGCTTTAGGAGTCTTGGGAGTCTTTTGCTTATTGATAAATTTTCTCTGGGCTCTCTGAATGTAGAATTGCTTGTATCTTCAAAGGACTTCTGTCTTCAAGCGTGGTCAGAATGCTTGTATCTTCAAAGGACTTCAGTCTTCAGGATGCTTGCATCTTCAAAGGACTTCAGTCTTTAGAATGATTGTATCTTTGAAGGACTTCAGTCTTCAGGCGTGGTTAGCTTCAGGAGTCAAGAAGTCTTCTGATTGTAGAGAATTCCCTATAAGATCTCTGGAGTATAGAATTGCTGACCTCTCCAAATGAGGAGAGCTTTTCTATTTATAGAGTTCACAAGTGGGCTTGGGCTTGGTTGATTCATGGGCCTGGCCTTTGGGCCCAATTAGTTGGACTTGGGCTTAGTTGATCCATGGGTCTGGCCTTTGGGCCCAATTAATTGAATATAGGCATGATTTGATGTTTTGGTCAAATTCAACCTATTTCTGGGCTTAGTTGGACTTTGACCCAAATAATAATATCAAATTGGGCCAAATTAATCTTATCTGATTCAACGATCATGATAAAACCACGTCTTGTCATCGAAATTTGTTTTCAACTCCAATTCAGGACATATATCAACTCCTAATTGAGCCCAAATTTAATGATTTGAAATTTCGTCATTAATTTAGTAAATGACGTGGCAACTTGTGATTGGTCCAAAATTTCTAATTCAACACTATCTTTTACTAGGCATTTTATTAAAAAGAAGGGATTGTAGAATCAAACAAACATATCATTTACTAGGCATTTTACTAAAAAGAACATATAACTTAATTTATACTTATACGTGTATTTTTCTAAAAAAGCATACTTTCTCATGGAAGCATAATATGCAAAGCCCTCCCAATTGATTGAAAGAAATATCAATAATTATATTCTTTACAAGGCATTTTACAAGCTTAACCTGCAAACAGAACACTCCAAGGCATTAAACATTACATGAAAAGTTGTAGAGGGTTGTACTAACTGCAAGAAGAAAATGTATATGCATTTTAGTAACTAGAAAATGTAGTTACAAAGCCTAAACTAATGAGGCTTTCATCCTATCACACACTAAGGATTTACTTCAAATTTTTTTATTTATTTACTAGTGTTAGAGCTAAAGATTAAACGTAAGAGAAAAAAGTTCTTGAGTTAATGACTCCAAAGATTAAAATAATCGAAAGGCTCTTGAAGTAAGAAAACCAAAATCCTAATGTTAGAACTTAGTTCGTAACCTAATTCAGAGACTCAAGAAGTATTCGGAAGGGGTAATCTTACCCAAAACAATTTCAAACCTCAATTCATATACCTTGAACCAAGTCTAAACTATAGTTAAAGCATATCCATAAGTTAATGACTAATTTACAGAACCCAAATCTAATCTAAAAGTATCTAAAAAGAGTTTTCAACAACTAAAACTCATCAAAACAAAAAGATTGCACAAAAAGGGTTAGACCTTCAACACAAATTCCAGTCCTTGGAGAATGCTTATGCTTCGATTCTAGAAATGATTAAGAGTAAAAGATCGTGAATAAGACAATTGTAAGACAATCTAATACATATTATTTTAGCATGAAAACCAAATAACAAATGAGCAAACTCTACTTTTCTAGTTCCAACATAAAAACCCTTTTCCTACAAATGAGCACATACGTTGTAACATATAAAGGCACAATAAACTGAAGGATGGTAGCCAATGTAAACTTCTCTCATCTTTTCCTCTTTTCTCCTTTTCCCCTACCTCTACTCTACTTTCCTTCTACCTTGTATTTGTGCACATAATTGTAAGGTGGCAATATAATAGAGAACTTCCATACCCATATCAAGAAGTTTCTCAGGTCGACAATTAACAAAATCAACTAAAAACTTACAACACTCAAAGACATATGAGTTCAATCAATTGCAAATGATCTAAAACATACTTTCAAACATCTGTAATACACTTTTAATCAATGATCAAATCAAAATACTCAAAGACATATCTTTATAAAAACAAAATTACATTGTGGAAAGGATGCAGAAAATACTTACCTTGACCGACAATCCTATGCTGTTTTTTCATATTTTTGCTGCTGTTTTGAGTTATTTTCTAATTAACTATGCTCATTTGTTCAATCGACATAATCTCTATGAATTGATCATCCTAAGTGCCATATCAGCCCAAAACAGTAGCTATATGCCCCATATCTAGCACAAAACAACTGAAATGAATGAGAAAGACTTAAAAAACCATTTCAATTAATCAATGATAAGCACAAGTTAAACATTTACATTCCAAAAATTCAGACTTCGAAAACTGAAAAATTCTGACTTCCAAAACTGAAAACGTTTACATTCTAAAAAATGTAGTATAAAAATAGAGAATCAATCAAGAAAAGATAAAAAAAATAGAGAGGCAATTCTAATCTTTTAAGATAAAGTGGAACAACAGATAAAATATTTTCTGATTCATCCTTAGCCGCAATGTGGCAAGGCATCCATCCAGTTTCTTGAAATCCGATTGAAAGTAAGACAATGGTGCTGCTTTCTGAGACAAGGTAAAGTTACTTTGTTTAAAGATACTACCTATAATTCATTGTACATAAATAGCTATTTCATAAACTCTATTGTATTAGGGAGATGAATTTAAAAAAATCTAACCCCATAACATCCTCTTCAAAGTCAGTAGACATGTCAAATGTGTCGTCCTTCTGTCAAATTAAACCAAAAATATAAATATAAACTCAAAATCTTAACTAAAGAAATCAACTGATTGCAAAAATTTCCACACCCAAAGCTCAAAAGTAAGAAAACAAGCCAGAACAATTACAAAAAAAAAAAAAAAAAAAAAAAAAAAAAAAAAAAAAATAACAATAGAAATAATAGGGATTGCAACAGAACAAAACCTCGTGAACCCATCGAAGGGCACTTTTATCGAGTCCTTCGATAAACATTCTACCACTTCCTATTCAGTTTTTGAATCGTGCAACCGCTAAAATCAAATCGCAGACGATTCTATAGCTCAAGCTAAAATCCTCATCAGAAAGTACCACGAACTCACACTAGAATCAAACACGCAGAGCTCACTGCACGAAAAATGTCGACAAAAAAGGTAATGTCGATCGATAAAAGTCAACAATTACACAGAGTATTTATATTTATTTGATAAATAAAAAAAATTCATCTTTATTGATCATTCAAGCTCTAAAATAAAAACAAACTAATCAAATTTGTTTCAAGTAGTACGCTAGAGACATTCACTATATATAAACAACACGGATTTCCTTTTTCAAAAAAAAAAAAAAAAAACAACAGAAATTATATCTCTATCGCTCTCCAACTACAAAGTTCGCCATATCTATACACCTTAAACCTCCATCAAATGGACCAGCTCTCACGAAACGAGGACTGGAACTGGACGAGAACGAGTAGCAGGACGATCAATGCAGCTACACCCCACGGTGAGCTTCCTTTAGTTGGGAGGTGATGCATGTGGTGGCGATGGCCCCAAGGCGAGGAAGAAAAGAAGCTTGGATCGACAAAGGAGAGCACTCGAACGAGAACGATGAGGAGAATCGATGCTGCGAAGAGAATCCAGTTGATCTGATCCTCGGCAGCCTCAACGGCGGACTCGTAGGAGAGCCACTAGGAAGTGCCGAGGAAGATGGAGACGATGGCGAGGAGGAGGAGGAGGGGATATGGTAGAGGATTCACAGAAAATGTCGACTACTGGTGCGACTGTCGTTGGTCTCCGATCGGTGGCGTTTGGTTCAAGAGGAAGTGGAATGACGTTTTCATGAGGAAGAAGAACCCGTGAACGCCAGATCTAAAATGAAAGAGGAGAGGGTTTGTAAGAGAGAAGTGAGAAAGGAGAGAGAAAAAAGCTAGTGAAATGAAAGAGAGAGATTTTTTTTATTAAAGTTAAAAAAATAAATGGGGATCTTTAATGTCAGTTATAAACCGATATTGTAGCCTATCTTCAATGTCGGTTTAAAACCGATATTAAAGATTCACTTTTTTTTTTAAAAAAAAAAACCAACATTATACATCCGATTTCACTTTTTCCAATTGATATTAAAGTCCAAAATTCTTGTAATGCCACAAACTTCAAATTTTATTGACCAAAGCATTTAGAAAGTGATTCTTCCTCGTTTAAATTTGCTTTATGGTGTGTCAATAATGGATTGGTGCTATGAAGAAAAATAATATAATATTTTGATTAAAAAGAAAAAAAAGGAAAGGAGGACATTTGAGACCTTATCCTTTACCTTATATCAGAAAGTTTTCAATTGTAAATAAATTTTGAAGATTAAGGGAAATTTGGATAGCTCCATAGTTTGTTACAAAACTCATTTAAATCCCATTAGTATCCATTTAGTATTTTAGTTTTTAGTTTTTGAAAATTAAATCTATTAACATTTTTATCTTTAAATTTCTTGCTTTTTTTTATTTATATTTATTAATGTTTTAAAAAACCAATTCAAATTTTCTTTTAAAAAAAATTAAAAACTTATTTTGGTTATGAAATTAAGTTGAGAATACAATTCTTGTATTTGAAAGTAAATACAAATCATTCTAAGAAATTGAGAGAAAATAAACATAACTATCAAAAATACAAAATAATCACCGAATGGAAACTTAGAAATTTGAGACATTTTTCCCCGAACTTTTGATTTATATTATTATATTGTTGTTGTAACATTTTTAATATTTAATAGGTTTTAAATATGAATGTCTAGAGAATAAATTTTGAGATGATTTTTTTGAATTTTTTGAATTTTTTTCCTCTTTCAAAGAAGAAAACATACTTCCAACAGAGGTTAAAAGATCTTCTTTAGTTACTTAGTTTTTGTATTAAATAGTTTTTGTATTAAATATTCTAGGTTCAAAGATGCCTATAAATAGCTCTCTTATCTTAGTGTCAATACACGATTTACATCTTCAATCTTCTCTTCTCTCTATTTTCTTATATTTTTCACTTTTGCTCTTTCCAGAACAATCAGCAAAAAGAGGGGTGAACTTTGAGTTCAAACTTTTAAGTACATTGTAAGTTGAGTTCCACAATATTTTAGGTTGATTGTTGTATCCTAAAAAGGACATGCCAGAGAATATCTAATGCGTCAAGGGTTGATATAAAGAAATACAATATAATACACTGATAGCACCATAAAAATGTATAATCTACCCTTGTTCGTTATATTTTGTAGGAAATAATCATCCAAAGGGTAAAATGGTCAATTGGAGCAAAAACGAGCAAAAAACAAGTTTATCAACGTCAACAATGAAGAAGAGAAGAAATTACAATTTTGCCATCGCCAGATAGCATTACAACCCTCTAGAGAGTGTAGCTCTATGCTCAAAGACAAAAGTGTTGTTTTTTAGAAAATAAAGAAAGTGCAGCATCATGGTGTTGCGTACTTTGATAGAAAGCAGCACCACAACGCTACCTTTACGCCCAAGACATACACTTCGGCAGAGGCACCACGATGTTGTCCCTAGCACTGTAGCATTGTGTAGCTGATATGCATACGGATTTCCGTTTTTAGGTTAAAGAAGGAGAAGTTTTAGGTCGATTTTTAGAGCATTAGCTCGATTTTGGTCATTTTAGGCCAAAACTCATAAGATTGCTTTTATATTTTGAATTTTAATTATAAATCTTGGCATCGTGATTCGGATTCGACGAACGTTTGAAGGTCAAATCATCAGTTTTGAGGTTTGTAGGGTTTTTCTTTGAATTTGTGAGATTTTTATGAATTCCTTCTTGGCTTTTCTGTTTCTTATTGATTTCCTCTATTTGTTTTAATTTCAAGAATAGGCATATAGGTAGATTAAATTGACAACTTAATCGCATATATTCGTTTGTTCATTTGTTCTTGCTATATATGTTTTTGGTGTCAGTAATTGCATCGAAAGCATACTTAATTTCAGTAGCAATAGGTCTTAGTTATAATTATGGCTTGATTGCTAGACTTCTAGGATCACCTAAGAGATAACGAAACCTAAAGGTTGGAAATGCATTAGGACAAAATTGGTCATTCTTACTTAATGTTCTAATTAATCCAGGAACTTAATGTGCTTAACTAAATGTAAGGGCTTGCGTGACAACATTTAGTTAATTTAGGAATCGACATCAAGTTGGTTTTCCATAGGGAGTTTTTCGGGCTTTCTCTACATTCAATTAGGCATGAGGAATAGGTAATCCTTGACTGTTTGCATAATTAATTAGTGATTAGATTCATATAGAAAGCCCAATGGTCTTTAAATCGGCGAAGATAATCTTGTGTGTCGTCCTCACTCTTTCTCAATTTATCTTACTTTTCCTCACTTTAAATTTCACATTTACTTTTTCCTGTCAAACCAAACACAAAATCTCCCTTTTTACTGCTTTTCAAAGACTAATTTAGCTTAGATGAGATTGTGTATTAGGCTCCCTGTGGTTCAACTCCGGATTTGCTGTCTGTGTTACTCTGTAGTATAAGTAGTCGGTTTGGTGAAATTATAAATATTATTTTATTGTCGGGGAGAGGTTTACGACATTCATTCTCCAGTCACATCATACACTTTATAAATGACTTGAATCTCTTTAAAGAGAGTAAAATATATGTACCTCGACCAGATTGTTTATGTGTTTGTTACTCAAAGTTTACTTCAAGTTCATATGTTTTTATCGTTCAGTAATATTTATAAAAGAAAAACACATTTTCTCCAATTGTCAAACGTACCGCTATAAGAATTCTTCTCATTTTTTTTCTTCTCTTTCCTCTTGTTTATATTTTTTTCTTTTTTGAAAAAAAAAAAGCTTTATATGATTGGAATCAGCACTTCACCCTACAGCAGAAATATGCCGTTTTAGTTAGCCATTTCAAATATTAAAATTAGAATCAATTTTGATTTATTTAGAATTAAACAAAAATACAAAGGATAACCATACAAAATACCTTAAAAAATCATGAAGAATAATGTCGAGGGTCATTAATCTTCTTGTACTCTAACTTCAATAAAGTTTGTTTAGATCACTATAACTTGAACGCATGACTAACGCTTATGAGAACCTAACGAAAGAAAATTCATCAGAGATTGGGGAAGGAGAAGTTCAAGGAATTCTTTAATTCTCTAGAGGAAAGGTGTAAAGATGTCGGTTTGGCTCAACCAAAATGTATAGAATTATGAGATCATAATCTTTGCAAAAATATTTCACAGATGATCATAATTTATCTTCATTTATGATCAACAAATTTGTAAAAATATAAAATACTTGTATGTATACTCTTATACAAACTCACTATATATTACCTCCACTCATATGTCTCGATATAAATAATTTGAATCAAGCATTTGTAACTATTACAATGCAGATCGTATTAATAGTGTTATCAATAAAAGATACTCAACCTTACTCATATACTATAAACTTTTTAGATTAGTTCTTGAGCATTATCCTTTCATATGTTAACTACATTGTTTTAACAATATTTTTTTAAATGAAAAACGTAAATATTGCAAACAAATATAATAAAAATCATTATTAATTATCAAATAATAGATAATTTATTATGAGTTCTTAGGACATTCTAACATTATATGATCTCAAATAGGCTCTCCTTACATGGTTTGATAGACTTAGCTTTCTTATAAAATGTGAGTTTTGTTTGACTCTTAAACTAACACGTTTTTGTTTTAATACTAACTAGTCAGAACTACGTGTTACACGTATTTTATAACATTAAAAATAAAATATAAATGGATAAGTTAAGAAGACTATTTAATCTAAATCTCAATCTCACACCAATGTTAAACAAATACAATTGACGTTACATGGTAAAAAAAAAATTAAAAAAGATAACATATTTTAAGCAAAACAATGTGATTTTTTTTAAATGTTTCCTTTATTAAAGGTAAAGTAGATAGTAGTTAGAGATAAAATATGATTTTTTTTAAAAAAAAATCATTTATTTAACGTGAAGTAGATATTAGTTAGAGATAAATTGTGATTTCTTAAAAAAAAAAAAAAATAGATATTAGTTATGTAGCCACCTATCTTTGTCCGGACTTATTTAAAATAAATTTAAATTTTAGATTAATTTTGTGATAATTTTCTAATTTCTAATTTTATGGTTTACAACCTTTTTGAAATTTGTTTTTTATTTACATTTTAACGTATAAGTTAGGTTTAGATAGAATATTTAAATTATGTTGGAAAAATTAAAAAAAAAAAAAGGTAAAATTTTGAAATAGGTTTTATTTTCAAAATATCCATTCCTTTTTTGGTTGGAGCTACTTTTGGCAAATTTCACTTTTTTTAAAGAGAAAAAACTAGCCAGTTGAATTTTTAGCCATTTGAAGAGAAGTTTTTTTTTCCCATAAACATTCATCTTCTTCAGAAACCCTAAGGGAAGGGGGAACAACAATGGAGAAGAAACCCCAGATTCACAGAGAGCTGGTGGAGACACCAAAAAAAACCTAAGAGAAAGAAGCAGCCAAAAAAATCTCATTCCCCCTTTTCTCTCCCAACAAACCCTAGGCACCACCATTTTCTTCCTCACAAAAATCCTAGCTAGACACCACAAAAGCCCTCTCTTCCTCATAGAAACTGTAACCTCATTCACCACTTCTTCTTCATAGAAAACCCCTAAACAAATACATTCCCATAAAGAAAAAAATACAGAGGAAGAGAGAGCCATACAGTGTGTTTTGAATGAAGTTTAGATAAAATAAAATCTCTACCAAAGATCAAAATATAGAGCACAAACAAAACCCACACGTTTAATTGGAGGTTGCATTAGGGAGGATTTGATCCCAAGGATCCGCATGGTCTAACAACAATTGGGGTTCTATGTTCTTGATTTATCCTTTGGTCTTTTTCCTTTCTTTCTTCATTTTTCTTCTTACGTATCCTAAAAAAATAAACAAAGGTGTTAGATATTTTGTCCTCTACTGTTGTTGTTCTTAGTTAACTCTTTTATTATCTATTTATTTATATATTTTATTCATTTTCTTATCATTTAGCTTTGTCTACCATGATATGAATTTGTTCTAGATCTTCTGCTATTATTATTATTATTATTTTGATTTATTTTCCTATTCTCTTCTCTGTTCATATTTATCATTATTGTTTCTTTATTGGCTTTCTTTTGTTTATGAAAAAGAAATGGAATATGTGTAGTAAAAGGAGATGAGATTAAGAGTAAAAAAAAAGGAGAGTAATGAACATACCTTTCTTGTATTTCCTAGAATCTTGATGTGAGGAAATTGATTATTTGGGAGTTCGAGATCGACCTCTAATATCTTTTCTTAAAAAGATATATTCTTGTTTGTTCGTTTATAGCTTTAATGGATTATTAAATTATATTTTTTTGCCATATAATTTTACCTATTAAATTGAGGTTACATTTTGTAGTTATATTTCTTTAATATTTTCAATCTTTTAAGTTTATTTTTGAACCCTTAAAATTTACTCATTTCAAATTTGTTTAAAATTTTTTAATTCTTTTTGTTAAAAAATTTGTTTTCAAACAAATTTCGACAACGGAATCTAGAAAATTTGGGAATCTGACTTTCTAAAATTCTTGAGATGAGAAGTCGATTCTTTGAGAATTCAAGATCGATCTCCAATACATTTTTATTAAATTTTTAATATGCTTGATTATATTTATTTAATTTATTATTATGTTTTTCTAATTATACTTTTACTTATAATAATGTTCATATTGAAATTAATTTTGATTTCTAATTAATATTTCTCTAAGTTTTAATTTTTTAATCAATTTTTTTTCCTAATTACTTGTTCTCTTAAAACCGCGCTTTTCCTAAAAAAAATTCTTACAATGAAATATAGGAAATTTGGAAGTCCGATTTCTTAAAATTCTTGAGGTGATGGATCACATCTTTGGGAGCCCGAGATTTGATCCCAAGAAAAAATGAGTTTAATTAATATTTTAAAAAATTCTTTGATTTAAAGACTATCCTATGGCGGATATTGAGAAAATGTAATAATTTCTCATTTTCTTGAGGTGAGAAATTTTTCCTTAGTTATAATATAGTCAAATTGATGGAAATTGTTCCATTAATTTTATGGGATCATTGTTTCAAATATTGGAGTAATGGGGTGTACAATAAGATATTATTTAAAAAATCCTATTTTCCTAAATGAATTTTATTTAAATAATGATTTCAATTCAAGACATGAGATTTGACTACTTTTTCTAAACGGATATTGTGGGGGTGCTAACACCTTCCCATACACAAATAACTCCCGAACTCAACTCTAGCTTTTGCAGACCAAATTTTGTTTTTTTAACTAAAAGTTATTTATTTTATTTCGGTGTCCAATCACACTATAAATAAAAAATTGATGACAACTCATTTTTATTTTCTTTTAAAATGAACCTTTTTAGAGGATGTCGGCCACTCTATGTCGTCTGGGGCACGTGGCAACAGCTGGGCGACTCTACTAAGGATATGAGGTTCCACCTCAAGAGTTTGGCCATTTTTCCCTTTTATCTTGATTTGTTTTATTTTTAATTTGTTTTTAATTTGTTGTCTATATTTTATTGTGTATTTATTGCACACACGATTACATGCCCTCTACTCAGGCTTTACCTAATAGGATTAAAAACGAGGACAGAGTAGTATTGGCCTTTGAGGAGCTTATGTTCCCGCGCAAGCACACGAAAAATTATCTTTCAATTTGGTCATTCTGTCATGTATAATTTTTTGACCGATTTGAGGGCCTTTTTAATATAGGACTTTAGAGCAAACCTTATTTTGATTGAATCCTTTATATTGATTTTATTGATTTATTATTTTCCTTCACACATTATCACAAGCATTCTACTCGGATTTTATCCAATAGGTTTAGAATCAAGGACGAAGCAGTATTGACCTTTGAGAAGCGTATGCTACCGATATAGACACACAAAAAATTCTACTCAACTTGGTCAATCTGTCATGCATGATTTTTTGGCCAATTTGAAAACCTTTATCATTTAGTTCCTTTAGAATTAACCTCACCTGTTAAAGCTTTTATGTAATGTACTATTGTATTAGCCCATGCATTTACATGTGTATCCTTACTTTAAAATAATTTAATTTTAAAAAATTTTTGGTAAAAAAGAATAAGGTTTATTTTGAAAAATTAGATATTTATGTTTGGTTAAACATCACACTCAAGAAAATTTAGTAAAGAGTGAACAATGAATTTTTATTCGCCAATTCTGATTTTCTTAATCAGTTAATATTTCAGTAATTTTTTTGGATGTTTTAGAAAATATTTTCTTTCATATTTAAAAAATATATATATATTTTTAAGAAAATTGAACATATCTTTAAAATATATATATTGTTAATATTTTCTATTCATCTAAGAAAATGAGGTTATGTCATTTCTCATAGGAAGTTACACTTTTAATAATTAACTAACTAATTTATTTAATGTTAATGACATTTTTTAAATATATAAATTAAAGAATGAATATAATGGTCCAAAAAAAGTTTTTTTTTTTAAGCTTGTGGCTTTTTAATGCATTATAGATTATAGATTATGTTAATATGCTCACTTTCCTATTTTCCATCATTTATTTCATCGTTATATCCTTTTAATTGCATGATCTAACATTGAGAATCATTTCATTGTTATGCATAATCCTATGTTTATGAGCACTCATTTGCATGTTAGGTCACTATTAGCTAGTATTTTGTTTTAAAAAAAATCTCATTAGCTATTGCATTTAGTCCTTTCTTCTTGAAATATTAATGAATTTTGTTCAAATTAGACTTTTATAATTGTTGCATTGCCAGTGAAATCTCACATGCATACACCTCATACTAGTAAATAATGTCGAATAATTGAACCATTCTTTTTCTTTAAAAAAATTAAAAGAGTTAAAGTTTTTACAAAATAGCTCAAAAGATCTTCATCCCTCCATCATTATTTTGACTAGAAGGAAAGTCGAGGTCATGGAAGAGTTTATCAACCAAGTGCAAGTAATTAGAAAGGGTGCTAAAGAGTTAAAAGGACAAGTGGCAAGCGTTTTAGAATCACTCCCTCTAGTTAAAGATGGACCACCAGGGGCATTCTGACAAGTAAGATTGGTACATAAGCAAGTTCAATTAACACATCTCCATACCCACATAATTTTACTCCTAAGAAGCTATCAGATCCATCATTGATAGAATTGAAGATATACTTTACACAAGATCATGATCAAGCTCCACGGCAAGTGAGCCATTTGAATAACTTAGTTTTACCCTAGGGATGCAAGCCTGCAAGAAGACTTTTGAAAATGTAGGAAGTGGGGAGAGATTATATTAAAGTTCCTAAAAGAGAGGTTGTGTGCAATCGAAGACACCAACATTTACGAAGGCATTGAGGCGACAAAATTGTGTCTAGTCTCGGGTGTCATCATTGTTCCACCCAAATTCAAGATGTCGAAATTTGAAAACTTTAATGGGGCAGCTGCCCCAAAAGCCATCTTACCATGTACTGCTGAAAGATACCAGTCCACTCATATGATGACAAATTATTGATTCATCACATTCGTGAAATCCTAATTGACATTATTTCATTTTGTGACAGTGAATTCATTCTCTATTAGGTATGGGGTATGATGAAGACACTTAGAATGTGTCAACCTAATTGAGATGTTCTAATGCGCCTACTGATCCCATCTCTCCCTTTAATTTCTTGTTAAAATAAAATTAAAAAAGAGAGAGAGAGATAGATAGATAGCCTAATTGGCTCTGCTACTAATTGGTACATGCAGTTGGATAGCTCTCAAGTGCACAATTATTGAGATAGTACGAGCACAATATTAATTTAGCCTTAAATTATTTATATCTCCAATATATGGAAAAGGAAGCAATAAAGACTTTCAAAGAATATGCTCAAATATGTAGAAAAGTGGTTGCTTAGGGGCAACCTCTATTGACTGTTAAGGAAATGTCATCAATGTTTATAAGCACTCTGAGTGCTCCATACTACAAAAAATTGATTGACAATGCCTTAACAAACTTCTCTGCCGTTATAACAATCAAGGATAGAGTTGAGAGTGGAGTTAAAAGTGGAAGGATTACAGATGATGCAAATGTAGAAGCTAGTACCATTAGATATATGGTTCCACGAAAAGAGGAAAATGATGAAGTGCATGAGATCAGCTCGAGACAAAGGATTATTAGCCATGTGTCACTACCATCATTTTAAACAAATGAACTATGTTTAAAGCCCTCAACAAATAGGAAAAATTCAGCTAGATACACCAGATTAACGATCGACAAAGAAAGGGCAACAAAGCACCTTGTCGCTATCATCTCCAAAAGTGTAACTCCATCTGATGAGCTGGTTTATCCTTGCTTGCAAACATTTGAGCTTCACAACTAGAAAGTCAAAAAGCTATTAGAGATCACTAAAGAAGTGGAAAAGTAATATAATGGGCTATTCTCAAGGTCATGGAAGGTTTTTGCAACAGGGGCACCTATTAATTTTTTGTTCAATTGGATGGTATCTCGATAGCCCCATGTATCTCATTTTTTCTAGGATAAAGTGGATTGTTGGCTGCCATTATTCAAGTATATTCTTAATGTTATGGTCCATCCTATTAATCTAATCATAAAAGATAATATATAATTAATAAGGACATTGGAACTGAAATCAACATCAAGGTTTGATTTTCATCCCTTAATCACGGGGAGACAAACTAAAATGTGTTATGCTCAAGCAATTGAAAAAGAGAACAAATGGATTATCGCTATCAGGCCAAACCCATTGGAAGTAGTATGAGCCTGCATTTGGTCAATAAAGTATGTTTATTTAGCCATCGTACTTCCACTTTGTAAGTAAAAAGATGCATTAATATCAACTATTTCCTGTTGAAACTTGAGTTGGTGTGGTGGAAATATCTAACAAAGTATCAGTATTATTGAAAGAATGGTCTTGAGATACTACCATTTATTTACACATCAATTGGGACAGCTTCATTTTATTTAATATTAGGCTTAAACCAATTTTTTTTGATCAAAGGTTAAGTATCTTTCGTTTGAGTATGACTACATTTGAAGAAAAAAATTACATTGCAGGACATCTAATATTCATCAATGTTGCTCGTAAAAGAGAATCGGTTTCAAAGAGAGTCCTCCCATTTCATTAAAGACATCTAAGACAATCTCTCCCTTATTTAATATATAGGGTAAAACTAGTTTTCCCTATCGAAGTTTATGTGTCATCGCTTGAGTAAGATTGCATTGCGAGCCATAGAATGTTCGCCGGAGAGAATTAGTTTCGAAGATGATCCTTCCATTTCTATTAAAGACTATCAAGGACGATTATATAGGAGCCTATAAAAAGTCTCCTCTTACGATTTATTTAAGGATTGAAGGATTTTAATCTTTTAAGTTGAAAAGATCAAGGTTTAAGTTACAATATCACTTTATTTTTTATGGATATACTTTTTTTACTATCGGTCCCAAAGATTAGAGATGATATTTTATTTGATAAGTAATCGCTTCAGGAGATTTTCAAGGCAAGATAGAAGTCAAATTACAGCTCAAGTCTGTGGTACCCAATTGCCAGCTTTTTATAGAAAAGTAAACGAGCCATTTTGTATGCTTTAACTTGTTTTATTGTTTTGAAAAGAATCTAGAGAAGGGTTGAAAAAAAAACTATTAAAATAAGCATATTTTAGCAAGCATATACATGCACATTCATAAGTGTCTTTTATCATCATATTTTTAGCTATGGTGGTGCTTTATCCTTGGCCTCCAAAGTTTTATTTTGCTGTGATGACACTTGTTTATCTCTGGCCTCTGACGTTTTTTTTTTTTTCGTCATGAGGTTTTTGTTTATCTCTGGCCCTTAACACTTTTTGTTGTGGAGGTGCTTGTTTATCCCTGGCCCTAGCGTTTTATTTTTGCTATGATGACACTTGTTTATCCGTGGCCTCCAACATTTTTATTTTGTCATAAGACACTTATTTAACCCTAGCCCTTGACACCTTTTGCCGTGGTGGTGCTTGTTTATCCCTAGCCCTCAATATTTTTGTTGCGATGACGCTTATTTATCCCTAGACTCCAACATTTTTATTTTTTAATGAGCCGTTTGTTTACTCTTGGCCTTTGACACATTTTGTTGTGGTAATGCTTGTTTATCCCCAGCCCCCAACATTTTATTTTTGCTGCAATGACACTTGTTTATCCCTTCCCTCCAGCATTTTTATTTTTTCATGAGGTGCTTGTTTACCCTTGGCCCTTGACATCTTATTTGTTATGGTGGTGCTTGTTTATCCCTGGTCCCCAACATTTTATTTTTGCTATGATGACACTTATTTATCCCTAGCCTCCAACGTTTTTATTTCATTATGAGACGCCTGTTTATCCTTAGCCCTGGACACTTTTTGTTGTAGAGGTCCTTGTTTATCCTTGCCCCCCGACATTTTATTTTTTTGCGAAGGCCCTTGTTTATCCCTGGTCTCTAACATTTTTATTTTCTTACAAGGCACTTGTTTATCCTTGGCCCTTGACACCTTTTGTTGTGGTAGTTCTTATTTATCCCTACCCTCTAGCGTTTTATTTTTGTTGCGATGATGCTTGTTTATCCCTACCTCCAACATTTTTATTTTTTCATGAGGCACTTGTTTATCCTTGACCTTTGACACTTGTTACTATGGAGGTGCTTGTTTATCCCTGGCCCCCAACGTTTTATTTTTACTACAATGGCGCTTGTTTGTCTCTTTCCTCCAACATTTTTATTTTTTTTCATAAGACACTTGCTTATCCCTGACCCTTGACGCCTTTTGCTGTGGTGGTGCTTGTTTATCCCTGGCTCCCAATGTTCTATTATTGATGTGATGACATTTATTTATTTCTGGCCTCCAACATTTTTATTTTATCATGAGGCACTCGTTTATCCCTGGCCCTTGACATATTTTACTGCATTGATGCTTGTTTATCCTTGGCCCCAATATTTTTATTGCTTTCTTTACTTTTTCTTTATTTTTGTTTGTTTTACTTTTTCTTTTCTTTAAATTTAGAGAGTCATTCAGTTTTTTTTTTTTTTTTCAGGATCTTTATCCAATAAAAAAATTACTCTGTTCTAAAGCCTATTTAATGGACTCCCATACACTCATAGGCTTGTATTTCTATCTTTCTCATACATTGAGGACAATGCATATTTTTAAGATTGAGGTGGGGAGGACATTTGTACTTTTGTGTTGTTTGTTTTTTGTCCTACTATGCATGCTAATCTTTATTGATGATATGCATGTTTTGTTTTTTGTTTTTTTTTTGGAAATTTGGAAAAATTTTAAAATTTTGATTGTGAAATGAGAATATTTGGACTAGTTCTTTGTTGTGTATTGTTGATGTTGATTGTCCATGATGAGGTTTGAATATACATGTTGAATGACTCATAGTGGAAATAGGATAGTAATATCTTGAAGTATAATCTATCTATATCTCTCTTTGAGTTTCCCATATCATGAGGACATAGTCGCTTTAATTTAGAAATGTTAACTAAAACTAGAATCATGTTTAGTGTATTTGGTTGTCACCTCAAAAGACCCCACCAGTTGGAGAGTTGATGTGCATGATGGTTGGTAATGTTAGACTAAGAGGAAAGAAAAGAATATTTTATTAGCCTTTGAAAAAAAATAGTGTACACTCATGTGCTTAAAAGAAATATTATATTTTATGCTTCGTAAACTTGTAAATATATGCATGGATAAGGGTAAAAAGAACTATCTTCCTGTGATTAGGTAGGACACCTGGGAATTGACTAGGTATGGTTTCCTGCAGTGAGTGTATGAAAGCTAGTACCCCTAGGTAAAATGATGCAAGTTTAGTGACCCTTCTCCATATTACCCTCTTAACCCGACGAGAGATGTGAAGACAAGAATTGCCAATCCTCTTATGAAAATTACTGTCAACATACACATGAAAACCTGTATCCTTAGCACCTGTTAAACTTGATTAGTAATTTATAATTCTCTACAACTCAACACACAATTCTAGTAACCACTTTAAATATATAGTTTATTGCTAATAAAAAATATCAACATAAACATACATGATAAATTTAGAAATCAAACTTATATACAACACAAACTTCACTCTGATCTCTCCCTAATATGGATATAAAACTTAAAACTCAGAATTCTTGTAGTGTGGACTCCATCCTTTACCCTAGTAATCAAGTGTGGGTGTTGGTTGTGGTGGGAGTTGGATAATTATAATCATTATGTGGATCAGAATTGGAAAGAAAGCATAAACAGAAGAAGTTGTGTTCAATGTGCTCTGGAAAAAGTGTGAACAGATGATTGATGGATTAGATTTTTAGAAGACTGAAGATAAGGAGTTGTAACTCATGAAAGAGATAAAAATATAGTATTTTGATTGAGGTGAGAGATAAATATTGGTAATTGGAATTATGTTAGATCCTAGGATAGGTGAGGTAAAAAATTATTTATTATAATCTTACATTATTATAGTTGGGTTATAATAATTTGTATTTAAGAAAATTTGAGTTATAATAATGTGTTTGAGGTGTAAATTATTTTATTTTGAGAATCAAATAGTAAATACTTTAGCAAATAATAAAAAAAAATGATAAATGTAAAATTATAAAAATTGTAATAAATAGTAAATATTGTAGCAAATTGGGATTTGAAATAGTGTTGACGGTAGCTGGAGACTACAAAATAGTATTTATTGTAGTAAATGATGGTTATTATAGTCATAAGATAGTCATTGCCCCAAATGACCCTAAAGTGAGCTATTGATGATCGAAAATGTGAATGAATTGTTATAGTCCACAAAGTTAAAATTAAATATTAACGATCAAAAGTAAGTATCTATTGTCAACACAAGTAATATAGAGGTACTCCAAGTATCATTTCTCAAGAGATTATTTTGCAAAATTTAGATTTAGAAGAAACAATTTTCGAGTTGAAACCACAAGGTATAACCAATAAAAAAAAATTGAGAGATTTGTTGATGCAATTGAGATGCAAAGAAGGTTAGAAAACATGAGATTCAGTTTAAGTTTCTGCCCTTAGTAACTCAAGGATTGTGGTTGTGTTACAACTGCACTACAGTTTATTTTATGAACAAGATTAAAATTCTATTCAATCTTGTTTTAAAACACCTTTAGAAGTTTAAGTAATCAGACCCATATGTCTATGGCTAATTATAACTTAGATAATTATCAAGTAAATCTGTAGCCTTACGAGGTGCCTTATGTCTAAGGTCATGTGACGTCCTACATTTAGGTCCTGATCCCGAATTTCCTTGTGAACTCCATTATTGTTTCAACATTCTCAATATTACCACTCAACTATTATATCTACACAAGTGACCAATTTAAATTAACAAGATCATTAATCTATGAAATCGACAAAGAAAATAGTATAAAATGAGTAGGTGCAAGCATTCATAATCTTGTAAAATTAGTTCATCCTTCTAGGGTATCCACAAAAATGAATCCCTTTAAGAGTTCAGCTCATGATAAAAAAGTAATCATAAATTCGTTGATAACGAATTCATGAGTACAAGGAAAAGATGTATGAACTCAAGCAGTAAAATATGAACTTGAAAACTAGGTGAATCTAATACATAATAGCACAAGTCATACATAATATTAAAGATAATAGGAAAACAATAAGTCAGACTGAGAGAGCAACTAAAATGTAAAGACAAAGAATGATAATCCAGTTCAGTGTAATATCATCTATATCTAGAGGGACAATGTGCTCGAAGGAAAGAACAACACTAATAAAGAGTTAAACAATTAAAATAAAATATTTATCTATTAGATACTTCTACAGTGACTCTAAAATAGCTCTCTTCCTAGTGATGAGTTCAGATCCTCCTAAACTTGAGGCTCCCTATATTGTTGCACTAGCATTCTTTCCATCTTTTGTTTGAAAAATACTTCAAACAAGTTTACTTAGACTCCCCTGAATGTGAGATCAAGTATGGTACAATACACCAATTTCTTCGCTTATACTCATTTCTTTAACCCCCACCAAGAAACAAGCCCAAAAATAGTCCCTCCCCGGTCCCCAAAAGAAACAAGCCCAACAACAAACTTACATAATGTTCAGCCCACACAACTTAAGGAAGACAATGTAATCATGGACTCATTTGAAGGATTTCAAAATGGAATTAGTTTTTGGCTTCACTTGGAAAAAAAAAAAAGAAAAAAAAAATCTAACCTCTCTTTAACATGTCAGGTAGATTAAAACCAGTACAATTTTGAGCTTTATTGATACGCTATTTTATTTTATTTATTTATTTAATTTTTTTTTGTTTAGTTGATGTTCCTAATAAAAAAACTTTCAATTAAACTTTCATTTATAACTTAAAATTAATTATTATTTTAGAAATACATGACGATTATAAACATTTAATTTTAGAAATACATGACGATTATAAACATTAATAAATGTTTATAATAGCGTTATTTTCAAATATAAGAAAATAAGTCAATTTATTTACGAATATATCAAAATGTTGTAGTAGGCATTGATACATATTCATGTCTATTGTATCTACACCGATAGACAGTGACATTTTGCTACATTTGAAAATATTTCAAGCAATTTTATCATTTCAAACAATTACCTTATATTTAAGTGGGTACAATAGACCATCAACTTTTATGCCTTTAGGGGTGAATATTCCATAAATTTCTGTGTTTTTTTAAAATCAAATCTTGGGTTTTTACATGGTTGATGGTCAAAAACCGTCACCTAACACCACCTTTAGTGACGGGCACCAATTTTTCATAAAAAATTCCCTTTGCCAGTGTTATTTTGTTCTTATGAACATGGCCCTCCCGCAACCCTATATTGTATTAGAAATTTAGAACTCAAATATGTCGTTATTTGGATTATACTTGTGATCAAGATTGGACATTTTGCATGAAGTGAACATTTGAAAGAAACCCAATAATTTACAGAAGTATTTTGAAGTTTTGAGAAATTCCAGTGCTTTTTGGTCTTCATTTGGAGCAGAGATAGGAATCGCAAAAAGAAAGAACAAGAAGGCCATTATAGAGTTCAAGAAATGAATTTTGAAGATGGTAGAGATCGAGCAGGGACAAATATCAAACACAAAATTTTTTTTTCTTATTTCCCTAGAGTTTTTGTAGTTCCTTAATGGAACTTAACATGAAGCTTGGTTGTCTAATTTTGATTACGAGTAGCTTACCTAGATTTCTTGTTCCTAGGGGTCGATTTTGTTTATTACTTTTCGTATTTCTCTTGATTGATAGTTTGTTAAGTCTTGAGTATTAGTTTATAATCATTGTGAATTTTATACTAAATTAGTTCTTAGCAAGTGCATTTGCTAACTGGCAGAAATGCTAGTTATTATAAGTCTTTTATTTAGAATTATGAGTGCTAACAAGTAGAAAATACGGTGATAATATTTAGAATTTGCGAAAAACTGAGTTTTGCGTCGATTAGCACCTAAATCCTCACTGACACCAATATTATGCGTTACACCGTGCCAAAGTGTCAATTTTTGTAGCTATCGCAGGAATTAAACGCATGCGTTGGAAATAAGCAATCATAGACAAACGCATGTGCTGAAGCCAGGCGACCGCAAAGACAAACACATGCGCTGAAAACCGAGCTATCGCATAGACGAATGCATGCGGTGATCGCATGCGTCCATCGCATGGAAGTTTCGGTGATCGAATGCGCCCATTGCATGGAAGTTGCGGTGATCAAGCGAATGCAATGATCACTTGGAGATTGTGGCCACGGAGTGACAACCATAATAGAAGGGCAATCACAAGATGGGTAGAATGCGTTGATACTTCAGTTGAATCAAGCTCGGACGCATACCTTGGCAGTATCAACAAGATAAGACGATGTGACATTGCCCATACCGCGACAAAGGCAGCAGTGAGACATAACGCAACCATGATAGCTGTCGGCGTTTAAACTCTATAAATAGCCCCTTGGACCTTCATTTCAGAGCATCCAAACTTCTACCTCAAGGCAGAGGTTTGTGATCACAGATGAGAGCATGAACGAGATTTTCAGTGAGAATTTTTCATCTCCACAAATCAGACGGAGTGACGACCAGAGCTTTTGCCGAAGATAGAGCTCAAGAGAGACATCTCCACCATTCATCCATGATACCACCGGCAACTTGACACAGAGTCTTTCATTTCTCCTTTAACCTCTGTATTGCATTACACTTTAGCTTAAGATATTGAGACATTTTGTAATCAATGCATATCTTGATTCCTTCAATGTCATCTTCTTCATCATCTTTATCTTTATCTTCATACACCTTCATCGTTTATTTATCAAAGGCGATCGCATACTTAATCGTGTAGCCTAGAGATAGGACGCATGTAGCAACCCACCGAGAGGTGTGCGTTGTGCGAATATAGTGAATTAATCCTCTTTGCTTGGTGAAAGGCTGTAGCAACGCTTGTCTATGGGTTATTGCAATGCTTGTCTATAAGTTAATTAGCTGCGTCTAACTGCCTGAGAAGGTAAGAGATGGAACGCACTAAAGCAAAATATGCATTGTTCCTAGAGATAGGTACAATCTTATGCTCAACGCAACCATGCACTATAGAGATATAGTCACGCGGCTGACCACCGAGAGGTGTGCGATGCGTTAGTGTGACGAGCTGAGATTACTTGAGCGATTTAAGATAATAAATATTACTATGCGTTGACGGTTGTTATGTATCTACCAATTCTCATCACAAGTCTCCTATTGCTCAATCTGTTTAGTTAGAAGTAGGAGTAGTGTGTAAATCCATTAAACTTCTTCTTTTTACTTTTATTCATCGCCTCAAACGCATTGGCTCACAAGCATTATTGAGTGAAAAGTCCCTGTGTTCGACCTCGGATTACTCGAGAAACTTACGTTTTCGTTACACTTGGCGAGAAGGCAAGAAAACTTGTGATAGGAATGCATGGTCATTGCATACTAGATTAACGCATTTTCATTCTAACACATGACCTCCGACGCATGGGCATAAACACATAGCTTAAGCATGGACTACGCATGATTGCGTGCAATAACCCCATCATCTTTCCTTTTATCCAACAAGTTTTTGGCACCGTTGCCGGGGACTTGGCAGCTAATGCTTCGTTAAGTTTTATGTTTTTGCAGGCACCCTTTTAGTCTTGGGCGTATTGTAGCTTGTGCGACCAAGCTGCAAACAATATTTGAAGTATAGGCAATGCGTCGAAAGCCAATATTGACCCCGAGATAGAAAGGTTATCTGTCGCTTGAGTTGGAAGCAGTCTTAGGTGCATGTCAACCATCATGCATCCAACAATTGTTGGAAGCTCCAATGGTCAGGGCGAGTCTCTTGACCGAAGTAGTTGAGAGCCATCTCCTGCATGGGAGACTTCTTACGGTGACAACACTCTAATTTCTCCAGGGACGTCTTCTACTCTATCTTTACGTTGCTTTCTTAGTTTAGTTTATTATTTTTATTTATTGTTATTTTGGATATGCGGCTGCTTCCTTGGTTGTGGTGCGTTTGCTCCTTGTAGGTGCGATAATAACTCTCCTTGGTGCGCAGTTACAACGGAAGAATCCTCCACATCCTTCAACGCATGGCTTCAATCGCATGACTTCCAACGCATTGTCGCATGCGTTATTCTACTTAAGGTTCTTTTCTTGTTATCTTTTATGTATTATCCGTTTGAAATTCTCCTTGTCTGATTGCGGTTCTTTGCGATGCATCTATGATGGTACAAATAATTCACCGCATCCGCTAACTAAGCATCGCAAGTCTTTCCTTACTTTTAATAACTTCTTCAAATTTTGAAAGTTTAAGTTTTATTGTGCGTAAACCTTTATTCAAACGTTTGTTACCGCATTCCTATGAGTTTGCTTTTAGCTTGCGGTGAGAATGCTGCCAACCTCTAAGTTTGGGGGTGGCAGCAGTCTTGGAGAATTGCGTTAATTACATTGCGGTGATTCTTTAAAAAAAATAAAAAATAAATAAAATCGGAATAATAACTCCGTTGTCAATGCAACGGGAAAACCCATGTTGATAAGAGTTAAGTTGAGAAAGGCACTTATCTGTAGTTGGATGTCTGCATGACACCCGTGGGGGCAAGCCAAAACGAAGTTAAGTCGCCAGGATCAATGCATAAGCGCAACTCCTCTGTCGGGCGCAAGCCAAATTAAGCAAGACATGAATTGAGTTGAATATGGAATGCAACCGAAGTTTGATGCCCACATGACACACGTGAGGATAAGCCAAAACGAAGAGCGTAACCAAGTTCAACACCGCATTCGAATAAGTAATCACATAATCTCGAGTTGTTTTGAACGAACGCATTCTCAAGAGCTGAATGCAAAGTTGTGAAGAATGATTAAAAAGTTTTTGAGCTAAGGCCTGCCGAATTTAACTTAGAAAATATCTCTTTGAAGAAGCAGCCGAAGTGGAGGAGAGCATTGCGGCCATGATTAGAGGTACGAGTAAATTATATTCTAAGAGGTTGGTCATCGCAAAGAAACGCCAAAAGGCGAGTTAAGAATTTCTTGAGTATAACGCATGCTTGAGGACAAGCATGATTCTAAGTTTGGGGTGTGATAACTGGCATAAATGTCAGTTATTATATGCCTTTTATTTAGAATTATGAGGGCTAACAAGTAGAAAATGCGGTGATAATCTTAGAATTTGCGAAAATTTGAGTTTTGCGTCGATTAGCACCTAAATCCTCACTGATCCCAATATTATGCATTACTTCGTGCCAAAGTGTCTATTTTTTTTGCTATCGCAGGAATCAAACGCATGTGTTAGAAATAAGCAATCATAGACAAATGCATGTGCTGAAGTCAAGCGACCGCAAAGATAAACGCATGCGTTGAGAACCGAGCTATCGCATAGACGAATGCATGCAATGATCGCATGCATTCCATCGCATGGAAGTTGTGGTGATCGAATGCGCCCATCGCATGGAAGTTGCGGTGATCAAGCGAATGCAGTAATCACTTGGAGATTACGACCACGGAATGACAACCATAATAGAAGGGCGATCGCAAGATGGGTAGAATTCGTTGATACTTCAGTTGAATCAAGCTCGGATGCATACCTTGGGAGTATCAACAAGATAAGATGATGTGACATTGCCCATATCGCGACAAAGGCAGCAGTGAGACACAACGCAATCATGATAGCTGTCAGCGTTTAAACTCTATAAATAGCCCCTTGGACCTTCATTTCAAAGCATCTGAACTTCTGCCTCAAGGAAGAGGTTTACGATCACAGATGAGAGCATGAGCGAGATTTTCAGTGAGAATTCTTCATCTCCACAAACCAGACCGAGTGACGACCGGAGCTTTCGCTGGAGATAGAGCTCGAGAGAGACATCTCCACCATTCATCCATGGCACCACCGGTAGCCTTGACGCAGAGTCTTTCATTTCTCCTTTAACCTCTGTATTGTATTACACTTTAGCTTAAGATATTAAGATATTTTGTAATCAATGCATATCTTGATTCCTTCAATTCCATCTTCTTTATCATCTTTATCTTTATCTTCATCGTTTATTAGGCGATCGCATACTTAATCGTGTAGCCTAGAGATTGGACGCATGTAGCAACCCACCGAGAGTTGTGCGTTGTGCGAGTATAGTGAGTTAATCCTCTTTGCTTGGTGAAAGGCTGTAGCGCTTGTCTATGGGTTGTTGCAATGCTTGTCTATAAGTTAATTAGCCGTGTCTAACTACCTGAGAAGGTAAGAGATGGAACGCACTAAAGCAAAGTATGCATTGTTCCTAGAGATAGGCACAATCTTATGCTCGACGCAACCATGCACTATAGAGATATAGTCATGCGGCTAACCACCGAGAGGTGTGCGATGCGTTGGTGTGACGAGCTGGGATTACTTGAGCGATTTAAGATAATAAACATTACTATGCGTTGACGGTTGTTATGCATCTACCAATTCTCATCACAAGTCTCTTATTGCTCAATCTATTTAGTTAGGAGTAGGAGTAGTATGTAAATCCATTAAACTTCTTCTTTTTACTTTTATTCATCGCCTCAAACGCATTGACTCACAAGCATTATTGAGTGACAAGTCCCTATGTTCGACCTTGGATTACCCGAGAATTTTCGTTATACTTGGTGAGAAGGCAAGAAAATTTGTGATAGAAACGCATGATCATTGCATACTAGATTAACGTATTTTCATTTCAACACATGACCTCCGACGCATGAACATAAACGCATAGCTTAAGCATGGACAACGCATGATTGCATGCAATAATCCCATCATCTTTCCTTTTATCCAACAACATTGCACGTGATATTTCAATTTTATGGGTTCATATACTGGATTTAAGTCTTCTTATGAAATGTTAATTACAAATTCAACTATAATATATCTAAATTTTTCTCAATGTTTTATTGTTTTTTTCTTCTAAAGAAATGTCATCAACTATAAAATAACTATAAAATATAATGACAAGCGAGAAAAAACAATTTTTTGAAGTAAAATTCTTGTCTTTTCATTATGACAAAGCTTCGAATAGGATACCAACAAACTATGATGAGAGAAAAAAAAATTAAAGAAATAAGATGAAACTCTATTTTTGTGATCAAATTCATAGAAAATAAGTCTCTTTAAAATAGAATATATTATTACTTTTAAATAATACTTAATTCTTTTTTTAACCGTTTAAATTGAATATTTAATTATGACTAAGAAAATATTATATGTGAATATATGAGTTCTTCATGATATAATGTAATTAGTATTTTGAATACAAGAATAGGAACAATTATATATTGGTGTGTGCAATATAACAAAGAAAAAAAAAATATGAACAATTTGAAGGTTACTAAACAACAATATATAAAGAAAATTAAATCATTAGCAATATCTTGCATTATAATTAAAAAAAATAACAGAAAAATAAGTATAAAAAGAATTAAAAAAAATGAAAAGGGAGAAGACACCGGTAAAAAAAAGATAAAAGATGTTACAAAACTTCTGATATTTAAAAAACAAATAAAGATATTATAGATTTGATATAGATATAAATTAGAAACTCAATCCAAAGAATGGCATTTATATTCACTTACTATGAAACTCAATCCAAAAGATAACAATGTTTTAATGAATTTATTTGAACCTAAACTAATCCAAATAAGTTTAACCCACCATTTTGAGTTGGGGTTGGAACTTTCCAAGTCATGTGGCCTTATCAACACCCATACTAAGCATAAGTCTTCCTTTCCTCTTGTTGATGAAGTTGATGAGGGCATTATCCTGTCTTCCGTTTTATCATTATAATTGAATCAAGAAATATGAGAAAGAAATCTACTCAATATCAAAGATCATAGTTGACTATGGAATGTTTGGTCCACTAACTTTATAAGTTAGCGTTAAATAATTCTTCAATTATAAACAATATTGAACATTGTACATTTATCAAGAAACTTTAGTCTTCTTTTTCTTTATTTTGCACACTTATCAAGGTACTTGATCTTACAACTATACCTTTCAAATACAAATTTCCTAACTCCAACATATTAGTTCCAGACTTCATAACTCAACTCCGTACCCTAAATACCCCAAGAATTTTCTATACTATAATCGATCCTCTGATTTTCAGACATTATAATAATGATGATGCAAAAACTTGATTTGGGACAAACCAGCAGAGTATGTTCATAATGGATAGCCGGGTGGAACTACTCCACATACTTCTCAAAAGAGAACAATAAAGACTAAAGAGATTAAGTTATTATACATTCCCACACCTCCTGCTGCCTTGGTCACAGTTTAAATACATAAAACCGAATAGAAAGAAGAGATAAAGAGGAAACTAAATCCTTGTTAATCCCAACATGTTCAAAGCTTATCATAAATAAATATCGATCGAGTGAGCAAATTCACCTTGACACGACATCTCAATATCTTCGAGAATAAAGATTCCGATCTTTTGGGTCTAAGATGAGTAGTATATGAACACTTTATTGGCCATCTTAGTCTTCTCTTCCTTTTCTATTTTTCGATGCTAACCAAGTAGCATACCGGCAAAAGCAACTGATGAGACACAAGCAAATTTGATTGAAGGGGTTGTGTTATCAGCTGTTAGATTGCCTTGCTATTTTCTGAAGAATTACTGTTCTTGCCTTTGTTACATCTGAGCTGCATTTAGCAGCATGTACACTCAACTTCTCAATGGTCTCATCAAATCCTGCAAGGTTTTTCTTGATCTCATCTATTACAAGCTGCATAGCACCCTGTTCCCTAATGCCAAGATTGGCATTCTGCAACAATGAACCTAACTGAATCGATAACCTGTGCACAAGTAATCTAATGTTCTCGAAGTCCTTCAGAATTATGAAACTGTGACCTTCCAAAGAGCTCATAAGTTGCTTCTCAACTTTAATGCTGTTCAAGTATCGATTCCAGAGCGTGTTACACCATTTCCCGACTGGGCCCATTGGAACAGCTAGTGCAGCAGCCAATGCAATCACCACGGGAGGTGCAGACATCGCAGCTGCTACAACGGAGAATACCAGTACAGAAGCAAATGCAGTAACCAAAATGACATTCGACACTGTCTTCCATGTCTTCACGTTGCTATATTTTTTGTCAAGCTTCTTCTTTTGACGTTGCAACTTCTTGAACATAGACAAATGCTGCTTGTAGAAGGACTGAAACAACTTAACAAACTCCTCACCGAATGGATCCCCAGCCTCTTGAAACCTCTTCAATTCCTCCAATGTTTTAACATATCTCTCATCATTATCTCCATTCTCATCACTCTCAAACTTTCCGACAGCAAGTTTAATGATGAACTGGCTATCCCGTGTGCGTCGTAGACTCTGCTCCAATGCCGCGCAGAATTCTAATGTTTTGAGGCTGTTATCAAAGAATGCCTTCACAAGGCTAAACAACTCTTTGTTCCACACATCCTCTTTACTTTCAAGGATAATCTTGACAGCATCTCCATTCGTTTCTAGTAAAAAGTCAGTGACCTCCATGAGTGCATCCATCGACAATGATCCAATCGCAACTCCATTAGCCAGTGAATTGATAGCTCGGTTCGTCCGTTCGTGCACTTGAACATCAAAGGATTGCAAATCTGGATTGTTTGCACACTCAGCTTCGTATGAACTAAGAGCAGCTACATACTGAGAATCATCGATGGGAAGGGTCGGGGGAGAAATATCTCCACTACCTGACTTGTTTTTGCTAGATTGTCCTCCCATCATTTCCTGACTATAATTTTGACCACAACAAACTCACTCAACAAAATTTCCCAAATTTGAGTTTTCAGAAAGAAAAAAGGAAAAAGAGAAATCTTCTCTTTTCCACTACTCTCTGTTTCAGCTAACACAAGAACAAGCTCGAATCTGAAAAACAGAACTACTAATCGAGCAATCAAGGTTACAAGATCTAAGAGAATAAAAAATTGCCAAACCCAATCACAGATTTTCGGTCAAACAGGAAGGGAAAAGTACAAAATTCCCAAAAAATTCAGCTTAAAAGTAAAAGAACAGCTGCCATTAATTCAAAAGGAACAAGATACCTCAGTTTGAAAGAAGAATCGAAAAGATCCAACGAAACCCAGATGACGAATCCAAGGAGGCCACGATGAAATCCAGTGAGGTCCCAAAAAAGATAACGATCGGAAGGATTGGAATTATAAGCAATCTCATAAGAATGGGTAGAAAGAGGGGATCTCGACAAACATGGCGAAAGAAAATGAAGAGAAACCTAATGAAAATGGAGCAATGGTCAACAGTCGTATATGAACAATTATTAATTCATTGGTCTTCTAATCACGCGCTGTTGAATTTTCTTTTCGTTGATTTCTCTTCTCTCTCTTCACTGAAATCACTCTTTTTTCTTTTGTTGATTTTCTTTTGGGCTGCGGCTTCGTGGGAATATCGAGGGCTCTTCCTTGAAATTTCCGGGACTTGCTTCCATGGACTTACGGGACTTTCAGATGCAGTAATAATTTATGTCGCAATCGCAATAGAATTTTATTGATAAATCAATCATAATAGATCACGATTGTCAAATATAATTAGATTGTATTTTATTACGTTTATATAAGGAATGAAAATTGTATAATTTTGATTGATTCTAATTGAACTACCAATCGAGATGGGTCTCAATTATAAACTAGTGTGAGTGTGATTGTTGGTATTTACTCATCTAGTTTTTCAAAAGTAATATGATTGTGATTGAGCCTATTTATTTCAAATTATTCATTCAAACATGGAACAAAAATGACAAAACTACCCTCATCACGGCATTCTTGATTGACAACATCAAACACGACCATTGTCAGAGTCCAAGACCTAGTCGTTAATAAGCCTCAAACTGGGTCAAAAGAATAATTTGTAATGACCCAAACTACTCCTATTACTACTAAAGCGTAGCAATAGTGGTAAGTGTGGGGTCGAACCATAGATAAGCGTTGAATTAATTTCTTTTAAATTAAAATTAACCTTGGAAAAAAAACGTAAAAATGGGGTTTTGGTTTTTGGGTAATTTGAAAGAATGCAGAAAAATAAATTTCAAGAGATAAATGTAAGCCGTATAATTGGTTCATATAGTTCTCGGATCAAGTTAAACATTCAATGTAATTTCATTCATCGTTTTTTGCCAATTGATTATTTCATCGATTATGCGTGCATAACTACCCAATTGATGTGATTTGACTAATCTCTACAAAGACCGACAATCAATTAAATAGAAATCAATCAAGCATTCTAATAAATAATTAAGGCTGGAAAGAACATACCCTAACTAATCTACTGCTCCTATATTCAATTGGGTTCTTAGCGACCATAAAGAACTAGAAACACATGAATTAAGATTTAGGATTCAACTATATCAATTAACTGTCAAGAAAAACCATGTTCAATTAACCAAATATTCTTCAAATCTAAATTAAACATGCAATACAAAGATTTAAGATAAGCTTATAAACCTAAACATACACGTTCAATTGTTGCTACCTGGGGTAAATTCAAGCATAAATGAACTACAAGAAAACATGCAAGCTTGAAATTAACTAGCAGAGAATTGCAATCATGATAGAGGCGTCAATCCAACACACAAATGCAAATATAATTCAATTGAGATTCAAAGAAAACATATATTCTGAATTATCAACATCAAATTGGGCAGAAAACTCAAAAAATTGCATTGAATCCTTAATCCAAGAACTAGATAGAAAATTACCTCATCGATTCATAAACAAACCCATGAGATATAATCCAATCCATGCTCACAATCCAAAATTAAACTAACAACAAGCCTAACGATACCGAATACATAAAGTGGAAAGAAGAAAATGCGGCCTTTCCTCGACCTCCATTGAAATTCAGCATAAATTGACCTAAAATCGAAGGAAATTATTTATAGAAAACAGGACAGGCATCACAAGGCTAGAACTAATGTTGCAACGCTGAAGCAGGTGATCAAGAGCGTCAGGGTGAAGAAGTTCTTAACGCTCACTTGCGCACGCGTGAGGCCCTCCATCTGTCAAAGCTCATTGCGTTGGAATACTGATGGGTAGCATTGTAGTGCTACCTATTCTGTCTTACAGCGTAGAACGAGCGTCAGGCTAAGCCAATCTACGAGCATTGCAACGCTGAAGCAGGGGCATTTTGATATTTTTGACTCATTTGAAGCCCGGATACTCAAATCACCTCCAAATTGCTTCAAATTAACCCAAACAGCTCTAACTTGCCGATTGTACCTCTTGGTTGCTTAGTACCTAAAAAATAGGGAAATAAACACGTAAAATCCGATAATGAGCTCAAATTAAGCTAGGAATAATAACTCTTTTTTACAGCTATAAGCTATTCAGCCCCGTTTCAAACAACCCGTCGACCGTTTTAACCCACTATTCTTGACTCTCTCACAATTCATCTTCCGATTTTCATTTTCCAATTTTCATCAATCATTTGTTTTCCGTTTTCATGTAAGTGTAACATATTCTACTTTTTACTTCGGTTTTTAACTTGATATCAACCGAAAATCGTCTTCAATTGTACGTAACACATAGAACTAGGGCTTTGAGGAATATATACATCCAAATTCCCAATCTTGTTCAGAACTGGAACTTGCATGTTTAGCGTTATTACTTTTCAAGTAGTACAAAGTTGCCATTAATATGGTCACACTGTTTTATTTAATATTACATTTCTTCATCAGTGAGCATATCAACTCTATTGGATTTTTTATATCTTCTGTTTATATTTATCGATGTAGAAATCAAATTCCTTATTGTCTATCGATATAGTTGTGTGCTTCGCTGATAGTCATGTCGATTAGATCATATAGCAGTAAGTCAGTATGAAGAATGATATATCAATAAATCGATAACAGTTAATCAGTATCGCTAAAATTTTAATATAGTTGATATCATTAAATGCAGTAAAGTTAGTGAAATGTGTTGTTTGCTAACTGAATTTCTAACAGAAATCAAAATTTTTAGATAAGCAATGGCACAACCTCGTTACAGGGGTCCCTAGGAAGAATGATTTCTAGCACAGTATACTAGCCTATCCCATATCAAGAATGCAACTGTGTTATTAAGTGAAAGCTAACTCACGCGCAACTTGAAGCTTTCAAGAAAACGTTATTTGGACCATATATTGACCTGGACATCATTTTCAGTAGTAATGTAGTTCATGAGGCCTTACTGCGGGAGGTTGTTACCGGCCGAGAATACTGCATTACGTTCAATATAAGAAGAACCATTCTGACTTTTGAGAAGACATAGTTCCAATTGATGTCAGGGTTATGGCCTTCCATACATGTAGTACCCCAACGAACAACTGAGGTAAATCATTTAAAAGATAAGTGTTTCCCCAGTCGAAAGATACTTATCGTTTTTTATTTGGTATAGGAGTATCTAAAGTTGGAGTTTGAGACCGATGAGGATGTTGTTATGGTCTTACTTCTTTACTACACTGAATTTATGATGATGGGAAAAAGACAAGTACACTTTCGTTGATACAATGTTATTCGTTGATGTTAATGATGTCCGCCATTTCGATAGCATGGATTGGGACAATATTTTAGTTAACCCATCCTATATCATAAAATTCAGCCTTCTAGGGTTTCCACTTGCCCTATAGGTACGTCCACTACTATTATGATTCATCTTTAATTGATCATGTTCATTATTATCATACTCTTGGATACATATTTGAACAAGTTTGGCTACATGAAACACTATCGAAAATTGATGGTGTTGCTGCGATGAAGATAAGAAAAACCGCATTCTTCGTATTATGAGATGAACCTGTGACCAATCTGCACCACGAACCATGCTTTAGGAGAAGGTGTTCGATTGTGTATCAGTTAGTTCATTACTCAACAAAAATTCATTTCACTATCATATTCTAGTACTTACACTTCAATTTGCATGATGATATACTATTATTATATATGTCATACACATGTCTGATCAAGAACGAGTGTATGCAGCCATGCCAGTGCACGAGATGTTGGGTTTTATGTCCTAAAACTCGTGGTCTATAAACAACAACATATTCTATTTTACAATAAAGTTGTTATTGAGGTTTATTTAGTAGAGATGTTAGTGAATATGTGAATTGCACTTACAAACCCTAAATCCAATAAACTAAGAACCCTTGGCTATTACATGAATACTCGAACTATATGTGGAGACATAAATATGGATCAAGTTCGAGTAAATAGCCAAAATAGTCTATAATATAAGAATAAGGTTGGGTACCTTATACTGGGGACACTATGGATGTGGTTGTTCGGAAGCTAAATAGATGTCGTTAATTCTACCTAACCCAAAACAAATAAAATTTATAAAGCTCAAACAACAACATAAACTAACTCGTAGTTAGAGTGAAAGTAAGAGGTCGATCCATAGGGAATGTGAAGTTGTGCAAGTGCACACGTCAAATTATAAAATAGTAAAACGGTCAAGAGACCGAGTATCATCCTCTGAGGAATTGGTTTGACTCTTTTAGATATTCAGAGATCTTTCTAATTTTATTTAGGGGATTGGATTGTGATGAGAATCTAATTAATCTAATCCTAAACAAAGACACGTTCTAGGGTATGATTTTGTTAAATGGATTAACCAAATTAATTATTTTGACCTTAGATTGATTTCATGCAAATTATAGACCTAAGAGTCTTTTATCCAAGTATCCTCTATCGAGCTCAACCCTTTCTAATGACTAACCATCAATTCGAATCTCTTCTATCACTTGATTAGCCATAACATTAAGTTCCTCCATCAACAATCTCTATTAATCTCCTATGACCCTCGTGCATACTCAATTAATAGTTTAACATGCTAGATCTAACCCAATGCTTTCTCTCTCGAGACAGACATTAAGTAAAGAACATTCAAACAATGGCCAATTGTTCAAATGCATTAAGAATAAACATGCTAAAATAATTATGCATAAATTCAATCTAAGATATAACCAATTCAGTTTTCACAATCCATAAATCTAGATCAACACGCTAGAAACACAAATCAATCACTCATGGTTACAACACAAACACAAACCATTCATGAAGTTTCCAAATAAGGACGGAAAATAAAAGAGGGAAGAAATGGCAAGCTGTGTTTTTTACTCTCGTCCTCGAATCCGAAATCACAACCTAACAAAATCTTCAAATATGCGATCCTTTGAAGCTCCGAGATGCCGCCTTGGTCTATAATTACACTCCTCAGGGAGGCCTCCCCGAAATATCACTTTACGCTCTCAAAATAGCCCTAAAATTACCTTCTCGAATCAGTTCAGCCACAAATTACTTATATAGGCAGCATTCGCAGCGTTGCAACGCTAGGACTGGCATTGTAGTGTTGGAGTTAAATTCACGCCTTTTCTAATCGTAGCATCGCAACGCTGCATACTGCCCTGTTTTCTACCCTCTCGGGTCTACAACATTGCAATGCTCGTTCAACGCTACCTTGCCTCCGATCTCCGCATTTTCTTTCCTTTTTCTCCATTGATTATTACCCTAGGTCAAAGCTTTGACCTTCTTGGGGGTATCTTGATCATTAATCTTCCAAAATTGCTTGTTCTCATCCAATTGCTCGATTTTCTACAATTAAAAAATAAAAACATCAAATATCTCAAATTAAGCATAAAAGAAACTAAATTCTAAGCCCAGAAAATGCACTTTTGGAATGCGTTTCAGAAGGCTTGTTTAATCTTTTCATAAACTAACTTTGACTACAAAAGCGATAAAACGGGGGTTTTTTATGAAACTAGAAACATACTAAAAATCAAGAGACAAAGGATAAATGTAAACAATATAGAACAATCTTGCTCCTAATTCAAGTTAGACATTCAATGCAATTCCTATCATCGAGTTCTACAAATTAAATTCACAACCGAATTATGCTCAAAACTACTTACTTAACTCGATTAAGCTAGCCTCTACAAACATGGACAACTAGCAATAACCTAGTCAAGAGAGCGTCCTAAACATTGATTAAGGTTGGATAGGCCTACCGTAATCAACCTACATGCTTCTACCTCTATTGGATTCGATAGTAGCCATATAGAATAGAAAACACGCACATTAAGTTCTAGGATTCAATTGTGCCGATTAATTGTCAAGATAGCTTACTCAATTAACCAAATTTTCTCAAAATCTACTAATTAATGCATCCTTGGAGTAGCCATCAAATGCACAATTACTATTGCCTTTTGTAGATCTTGGATAGACATTCTATCGGACACATTGAAAGCAACACATTCAATCATGATTGTGACAAAACCAAGCATCTGGGCTATTCATGTTCAAGATATAGATCATTCAACATGCTTCAAGAACTAAAAAATAGATTCAAGAATGCTCAATTCAGATTGTAAATGATAAACAAAAAGAGAAAACTCAAAAGAATTACAAGAACCTTTGAAATTAGAAATGAGATTCAAACTACCTTACAACTTTTAGACAAATTCATGAAGAATTACAAAAATGTTGCTTACAACCCAAAAGGAAATAAAAATCTAACCTAAATGGGAAACAAAATTATCAAAGAGACAAAATAAGGACGGAAAATAAAAGAGGGAAGAAATGGAAAGCTGTATTTTTGACTCTTGTCCTCGAATCCGGAATTGCAACCCAACAAAATCTTCAAATATGCAATCCTTTGAAGCTCCGAGATGTCGCCTTGGTCTAGAATTACACTCCTCAGGGAGGCCTCCCTGAAATATCACTTTACGCTCTTAAAATAGCCCTAAAATTACCTTCTCGAATCCCTATGGATGAAGACATGGTCTCTTTGGATCTTTGAAAAAAGGGTAAGAAGTCGTTTCAGTTCAGCCACAAATTACTTATATAGGCAGCAGATGGATGCTTTCTGTCTTCAAGCATTACTCGACGCTTTTGGGAAGGTCGTGACGTGGGTCTGATGGCATTTTGGTAATTACTCTGATTCTCTTCAACTTTATTGACTTTTTGGTATTTTTTTTAATCCTTTTTAGCCTAATTTCTCGGAATGACTCCTAATCGCTCCTGGGACCATTTTACCTACAAAATGAGCATTAAAAGCAAACAAACAACACAATTTTGAGGGAATTAACATAGAAAATATATCTCTCTTAAAGACCTAACAGAATTTTGAGGGAATTAACGTAGAAAATATATCTCGCTTAAAGACCTAACAGTGGTCCGCTTTGTATTTGTTACGAATGATGTGATCCTGAATCGCTTATGTGGATATATGTAAGTGGAGGCGTCCTATGTAATGAGTTTGAATAAGACTAACCTGTGAAATAATTATTTTTACTTTATAACGTCGTTCATTGTTAAGACTGAATATTTCAATACGATGACCCTGGAGGAACTCTAAGAGAAGAGAACCTTTATAGCCATAGCACCACTATTATCACAACAAAGTGTGATGGGCTTTGACATATTTGGAACAACTTCCAAATCAGTCAAGAATTTCTTGAGCCAAATAGCTTCCTTTGCAGCTTCATAAGCCATTACATACTTAGCCTCCATTGTGTAGTCAGCGATGCACCCTTGCTTGGTGCTTCTCCATACTACTGCCCCTTTGTTAAGAGTGAACACTGATCCTGATATGGATTTCCTAGAATTCTTATCAGTCTAAAAATAAAAGTCTGTGTATTCTGTAAGGATTAAATCCTTCAAACCATACATGAGCATTTTATCCCTTGTTCTCCATAAATACTTGAGGATATTTTTAACGGCGGTCTAGTGATTTAATCTTGGATTAGATTGATATCTATTGACTATCTCCACTGCATAGAAGATGTCAAGTCTAGTACATAACATCACATACATCAAGCCGCCCACAACCGATGCATAGGGGGTCCGTCTCATCTCCTCAACCTCTTGAGTTGTCTTAGGACACTGTTCCTTAGACAATATCACTTCATGTCTGAAAGGCAATAAGCCCATCTTGGAGTTTTACATCGAATATTTGACAAGCATCTTGTCAATATACGTTGCTTGAAACAGAGCTAGCATTTTGTTCTTTCGATCTCTAAAGATCTTAATACCCAGAACAAACTGAGCCTCTCCTAAATCTTTCATTTGGAATTGGGTCACTAGCCAGTTCTTAACTTCAGTCAGTAAACCTACATCATATGCAATGAGTAAGATATCATCTACATATAACACTAGAAAAACTATTTAACTGTTGATGATCTTCTTGTATACATAAGGCTTATCAACGTTTTGATTACAGCCATAAGATTTGGTCGTAGTATTAAACCTGATGTTCCAAGATCGAGGAACTTGCTTCAGTCTAGAAATGGACCGATTAAGCTTGTAGACCTTTTGTTCTTGACCTTTGGTTATGAATCCCTCGGGCTGCTCCATGTAAATGGTCTTCAAGAATGTCATTCAGAAAGGTAGTCTTGACATCCATTTGCCAAATCTCATAGTCATAATATCAGGCAATGGACAGAAGAATCTGGATAGACTTAAGCATGGCAATAAGTGAGAAAGTCTCCTTATAGTCAACTCCCTATACCTGGGTATAACCCTTTTCCACTAATCTAGCCTTGAAGGTTTGCACCTTCCAATCAGCACCTCATTTCCTCTCGTAGATCCATTTACACCTATAGGTTTAACCCCATCAGGTTGATCTACAAGATCTTATGTAGAATTGAAGTACATAGACTCCGTTTAGAGATCCATCGCTTTGATCCATTCATCTTTGTCAATATCCTCCATTACCTTCTAGTAAGACAATGGATCCGTAATTTCACCACCAACTACCATAGCCAAGATTTCTATTAAACCTATATAGCGAACAGGTGGGTTCGTAACCCTCTCACTACGTCGAGGGAGGTGGATTTGATCTACTAGATGATCCTACTTCAACAACTCTTGTTGAGGTACTAGGTTCTTCAACAACTCTTAGTTTCTTTAGAAATTTCATTCAACACAATCTTACTTCTGGGCTTGTGCTCCCTTATGTGGTCTTTTTCAAGAAAAGTAGCATTTGTCGATACAAACACTTGTTTTCTTTAGGATCAAAGAAGTAACCACCTCTCGTTTCTTTGGGGTAGCTGACAAATAGGCACAATCTTGAACATGGTTCCAATTTCTTAGGATTAGCCTCAAGCACATGTGTTGGGTAGCCCTAGATTCTGAAATGACGTAAACTAGCTTTACGACCATTCCATAACTCTAAAGGTGTTCTATCAACACTTTTGGATGGAATGCAGTTCAAGATGTACGTTGCAGTCTCTATTGCATAACCCTAAAAGGAATCATGTAAGGAAGCGTAACTCATCATAGACCGAACCATGTTCTACAGGGCTCGATTTCTCCTTTCTAATACACAATTTTGTTGAGGTGTACTAGGTGCTGAGAGTTGGGATACTCTTCCATGTTCTATCAAATAGTTCTCTAAATCCATAAACTCTCATCAGATCGAAATGTTTTAATTGTTTTGTTTAATGCATTTTCAACTTTAGCCTTGAATTCTTTGAACTTTTCAAAAGATTCAGACTTGAATAATCATCAGTAAAGGTGTTGAAATATTCATAACCTCCCCTAGCTTTTACATTCATCGGACTACAGAGGTTTGAATGTACTAACTCTAAAGGTTCTTTGGCCCTGTGACCCTTTCCAGTAAAAAGTCTCTTAGTCATCTTGCCTTCAAGGCATGACTTACACACAGGTAAAGAATTTTCTTCTAATTCACTTAGAAGTCCTTTCTTCACCAACCTCTCAATCCTATTGAGATTGATGTGTCCTAGTCTTAGGTGCAAAGTTGGGCATTTTCTTTGGGATAAATTTTGAGTCTTTTATGTTGAGTTACTGCAGTCTTAAACATTTCTGTGTTATAGAGGGCATTAGTTGCTAACGGTCTTAGCACATAAAGATTACTTTCCAGTTTTGCAGAACAGAGATAATTTGTAGCACTTTACAACAATTGTAACCCTCCCATTACGTTGAGGTTCCCTTAACACTTAAAGTGAATTTGACCTACTAGATGAATCTACTTCAACAACTCTTGAAATTTGGAAATCAGAACACAACTTGGCTCTGATACCAATTGAAGGAACTCTTTTGACAGAGAACCTTGGAGTGGAAGCGGATTGTCCAAATCCTATTTCGATTGAACACATACATTTACAGTCAATAAGAACATATTATACGCATAAAACAAAATTACAACATGGTTTCTAAATAAAAACAAAGGATTAAGATATTTTACCTTTGAAGAACTATTCTTCAAGTTAATCCCTCGATCGTACTCGTTCACAAACACGTCGAACAAATCACAAACTCTCCTTAAACAGCAGCAAACAACAACTAGAACTCAAACCAATAGGGACACTACCACGTAGTGACCTTTGTATTCTCGGTGTGAGAATCCAGGAGTGCTGGGCTTTGGCTAATTTTGGTTAGAGGAGAGTTTGGAGTTGGAGGAGGAAGACGATCGAGGAAGCAAAGCTATCACATAGTAAGAAGTCTCAATTGTTTAGGCGATGAGGTTATCGTATAGTCTCTTAAAGTCTATCATCTAGAAGATCTCTTATTCGACCGTGAATTTTGATCTCTTGGAATAATCAAAATCACATTTTCATTTATCCCACATTTGCCATAAAACCAAATAACTTGACACTAAGGGTGGTTATGGAGAAAAAGGATTTAATTATCAAATAATTAATAATTATAAATAATTATGATAACTAACTTATCATATTATATTTATAACCTATAGTTTTAATATTGCATCATATACAATATATAAACCATAGTTCTTTTTCTCTATTTTATGGTATTTAATATAAATCATATTTATATTAAATTTAACAACTACCAATCTAATTCATAGAAAATATATTTGATTCATATTAAAATATTAGTTTCTCCAATCAAACAATAATGTATCAAATACATTATATCAATTATATCATATATAATTGAATTAATTGAATTATATCATATAAAATCAAATTCCCTTTTATTAATTTGAACATTTCAAATTAACCCAAAAACTGATTCTCAACTTAAATCCATTAAGCTACCATGGGGACCTTATGGACCTGTAGCTTGAAGCTCCAACGGTATGTGAATAACTTATTAAACTCTTTAATCACATTATCCACCATCCGTTAACAACCGGGCACTCCACTAAAGATCCACAGCTACACTCTTCTTACTACAGATATATTTCTATGTCCATTAGATATAATCAATCAACAGTACGATGATCCTTCACAAATCGCTCGTAAGTACAGTTGAGCCAAATTACTATTTTGCCCCTGTAGTTACATCTAACTCCTTAAGTGCCACTGATCCCTCTAATGAACAATAGATCATAGTCCCACTATGACTAAACCCCTCTCGGGCCAGAAGAGGGTCTGGTGCCACATTGTTCAAGACATAGAATCAGCCCTTAAAGGGGAAATTTATCTACTTACCTCTGCTTCGGGGAAGGAGTGAATTCCATCTCATGTAGCTAAGTTTCCAGCTCCCCAATCAGACAAATCCTCAAAATGGCAGGCTTGTTGAGTCAGCGATTTAGCCACTATCACCCATGCAAATCAAAGGACCGCCTTCATAGGAAGAAGTTCACAACTCACTCAGGATTAAGGTCATGTTACCTTTGGTCATCGTAGCAAAATAAAAGTCTCAATTATGAACGACGTTATATAATGAGACTAAACATTCCGTGGTCCAGTCTTATACAAACTCCCTTGTATAGAATATTCCGCTCGCATGTCTAATAAGGAATGATCAGGATCAGATCATTTGTAGCACTTTACAACATTTATAACACCTACAAAGCGAGCTATACTCGTAGTGTCATAAGGATAAGATACCCAGCTTTATCCATATACTATAAACCATTTAGGTTATCACTTAAACATGATCCACCTGTATGTCTTCACATACATGTTTAAGTTATAATAATAACCTTGGATGTTAGTTTATTGGTTTGTGGTTAATGCAACTAAAATATCATATATTTCATAGACAATGTGAATAAAATATTAAATATTATAAATCACTGAAATGTTTGTTCATATAAGGTTTACAAACTACAAGACCCTATGAGATTTAGGGTATCAACCCCAACATAAACAAGTTTTCAATACAAGCAAATCATATTTACCTTGATTGACCTTCTTCTTTTTCATCAAATATCTGGGGTAGTTCCTCTTCCAGTGCCCATTTTAGTTGCAATGGAAACATTTTCCTTTGTCAGCCTTGACGGGTTGTCTACCCCTTGGTGCAGCAACTACTGGGTTAGTAACCTTTCCTTTTCCACCCTTATTCTTCTTTCACTTTTTGGTGTCGAAAGAAGAAGGTGAAGGAAATCGGAAACGAGATTTCCATGAGCAACGGAACAAGACTATTCCAAATTACAATTATGAATCAACAAATCATTTACAGTCGACTTCAAACAAACGGTTATGTGATTCATCAGAAATTACAACATGTAAAATACAAAGGAACAGAGAGTAAAACTCTATGCACATAGGTAGAAGCGTCTCTACGCTCCATTGCGCGACCGCTTGAACAATAGTGACCATGAACACTTGATCTACACGACCGTAACACAGCACGAACATTTCGCGCTCGTTCTCAACGATCTCCTCGGTCACGAACTCCTCCGCAACACGAACGGCCTCCACAACACCACAATGGCCTCCAGAAAACCTCGACGGTGTCAAGTTGAGTCTGACACCACCAACAAGGCGACCTTGGTATTCTCAGTGTGAGAATCCAGAGGGTGGGCTTTGTTCGGACTTGGTATGAACCAGACGAACGGAGGAAACAATGATCGTGTACACGACTGGGCAAGTGGGAGATGGCGAAGACCTATCGTATAGGCCGATGCCCAATCATTTAGATAAAGCTAAGCGATCGTCTAGCAAAAGCTATACGATCATTTAGTCTATCGTTTAGCTCGGTCTGTCGCCTATAGACACTACACGATCGTTTACCTTGGGCCAGCGATCGTCTAGCAAAGCTATACGATCGTTTAATAAATACTGCACGATCGTTAGCTCGCACCTACATGATCGTTTAGCTCGCACAACCTTCATTTAGTAAATCTGAATTTACTTGACGACTTCGTAAGTTTCTTTTTGCGCAGAGAGAAAACTCAAAACTTTTTCAATCTTTTGTAAAACCTTTTTTTCAAAATAGGAGACCAATTTCCTTTTAAACTCACGGTTATCATGATCCAATAACTACCTACTACTTTGGTTATTTAAAAGAAAAAGTATTAATTATCTAATAATTACTATTATTATAAATATAAATGATAACCAACTTATCATACTATATTTATAACGTATAGTTTTAATATTTCATCTCATGAAACATATAAATCATAGTTCTTTTTCTATTCCATGGTATTTTTGTAAATCTCATTTACATAAATCCTCCACTAGATATATCTTATACATCATACCGATTATATCATATATAATCAAAATACCTCTTGTCAATTTGAACATTTCAAATCAACACCAATAACTGATCCTCAACAGAATCCAAGCTACCAAGGGGACCTCATGGACTTGTAGCTTCGAAGCTCCAACGGTACGTGAATAACTGACTAAACTCTTTAGTCACAGGATCCACCATCCGTTAACTGCAAGGCACTCCACTAAAGACTGATAGCTGAACTCTTCTTACTACAGATATATTATGTCCATCTTAACCAATCAACAGTGTGACAACCCTTCACAAATCGCTCGTAAGTACAACTGGGCCAATAACCGTTATGCCTCTGTAGTTACGTCGGTCTCCTTAAGTATCACTAATCCCTCTAATGAACATAAGTCATAGTCCCACTATGACTGAATCTTCTCTTCCAAAGAGAAGTTGTGGCCACTATGTTCAAGCCCCAAAATCAGCCTTTAAGGGAGGAATCTCTCTACTTATCCCTGCTTCGGGAAAGGAGTGAATTCCATCTTTTGGATTGAGTTCCCAGCTCCTAGATCAGACAAGTCCCTAAAAAGGTAGGCATGTTGAGTTGGCAATCTGGCCACTCTCACTTATACTAATCAAAGGACCCCCTCAAATGCAGGAGTTCCCAAAACACTCAGGATTGAGGTCGTGTCACCTATGGTCATTTAGGTGAGATGCAAAGTCTCTAGTATCAACGGCATTATATACAGAGTCTAGTCATCTCGTGGTCCAGGTCTTATACAAACTTTTTGTATAGGACACCCCTGTTCCACGTCTTCACATGAATGGTCAGGATCTACCATCTGTAATAGTTTATAACACTTGCAAACCTCTACAAAGTGGGCCGTATCCGTATTGTCACCAGGATTAGGTATCCCACCTTAATCCTTATACTACAGACCGATTTAGGTTATCACTTAAGGCATGATCCACTTGTATATTATATATACATGCTTAAGTTCACATAAGATAACCAAGAAGCTCTGTTTATTGGATATGAGTAAATGCCAGAACTAAATAACACTTATTTTAATCATTGAACAATGTGTATCTTTACAAAACAACGAGACTCAGGGAGAATTAAGACATTGATCCCAACAGAAGGTACAGACTTCTTTCCAGAGGTCCAACCTTTATAGAACTTTTTAGAAGATGAAGCAACAATTGCTTCACCCTTCTTCTCCTTGATTTTCAACAACGATTGGAAGGTCTGTTGCTCGTTAAGCAGGGTAGTTAGGTTGTAGTCAATCCTGTTCAAAACAGCATTGCTACGGAAGTGCAAGAAACTTTCAGGTAAAGATTTCAGTATTATGCTAACCTGGCTGGCCTCATCGATGCTTGACCCATTTGTCTCTACCTCGTTGAAGTGGAACATCATGTTGAGAACGTGTTCTTGAACAGATTCACCCTCTTTCATACGGGCATTGAAGATGTACTTGAGAGTGTCATGCCTGAGCTGTGCAGATGGTTGTCCGAACATTCCCCTCAGGGACTCCGTGATCTCACGAGCTGTAAGCATGGGCTCATGCTTCTTGGCCAAGAATTCATTAAGGCTTGCCAAGATATATGCTCGGGCCTTTTCATTTGCCCTTATTCAACGCTTATATGCTTCCTAAACATTTCGAGGAGCATTGGCAGGTGGAAAGGGAGGACACTCCTTCATCAGGACAAAGCGAAGGTCATCGATGATTAGAATAGTATTGATTGTGTTTTTCCAACTAGTGTAGTTTTCAACCGTTAATTTATCGGCGGCCATTAAACTTAGAGTAGCGGTAGCCATTATATGAATTTTCTAAAAAAGAACGAATTATTTTAGTCTACTTGCATTTTTTTTAAGAAAACCAATCAATTTTTAGCAATCTAGTCTAGTGTACCCCAAGTGATATCTATTTTGCAATGATGCTTCAGTGAGGCAAGACAAAAGTTATCGTAGGGTGATCAAGTGCCCCTTCACTAAAATGAGACATTCTCAACCATTAGACAGAAACAATGCCTTGTCATTATAACTAATATTCACCATTGTTCAGTCCAAAATTTGTTAACATCCTTAACAATTCTATGTAAGTGTAACCCTCATTTTATGTTCTAGAGTTCCGCACCAATGAGCCAACCGTAGGGAAAAATCGATTGGAACATGAAACTAAAGCAACCCTATCCATTTTTGGAGATCAAATAAAGCATCATGCAATACAACCATCCTTTAGGGGGACACCCACGATGCGTCGAGGCAATGCATAAAACTTTATTCAACCTAATGAGAAAGACCGAGGGATGTGCTGCCACACGTCTCGCGCCCACTTACTATAAACACTCTCTCCATTCACCTTATTATTGACCTACCCAAATGCCACTCGTAGGGGGACACCCATGGTACCTCAAGCTGAGAGTAGATCTCACGGTGTGAACTTTTAAAGAGAAACGTGTAGAGACTAAAATGAAGTATCATATATCCCATTTTCCTCTAACTGAGTGTTCTACCTAGGGTTAGTTAACTAAAAGACAACTCTTGTCTTTAATGATTAAACAATTTTGATTGAAGTCTTATTAAACTCTTTAATAGACTTTCATCAAACTTACATGCATGTAAAAGATGTATCTACTTCACCTTTCCAGGTAGGTTCCCAAGTAGGGGTGCAACGTTTCCATCTACTTAAGTATCCCAGCCTAGCCAGAAACCGCCTTAGATAAAAGGTCCCTTATAGATACATTTGTTACATATTTAATCTTTTATTAGGGATCAATTTAATCCTATTAAACCGATTTAAAAGATTAAACTTAGATTTCTAATCTCATTAGAAATATGATCTTAGGTCTATCTCAATCATATTTTAAAATAACTTTAAAATTGATTATAGCCTAAAGTTTGCATGCAACTCTTTATTATTAATTTTAATTATAACAATTATAAATAAATGAAGTAATTAAAAACCAACCATTGCATGCTAGACATACTTTAGTTAATTATAATATTTAAAAATTAACCTAAGGTAATATCATGCTTCATGCAATATTTATTCATTACTAATATATAACATTTATATAACTAAGTAATGAATCATGCTATAGCATACATTCCATACATCCATTCAACCATATATTATAACATTTATAATATAAATGATGCATGGGTATGCTATAATGCATGCATACATATACTATAACATTTATATTATATGATGCATGAGCATGCTTTATGTAATTTAAATCATGCATATTCATATATTATAACACTAATAATATAAAATGATGTATGAATATAAATGCATAACCTATGATGGGTTTTAAAACTATGTGACATATACTATGACATATAATATAAAACATACATTGCATTTATATTTATTCTAATAATTGATGGACTGGGATAGAACCTCTCTAAAAAGAAAAAACAAAAAAAGGCTAACTATTACAAAAATGAGTCAACCGGTTCGGAACAAGTGTACCGGGTTTTGAACTACTCAAACTGAACAACCCTTCAAACAACCACATTGTAGTTAATCGTGTAGCAAATGAACCATGCAATGAGCATGAAAGACTACATGATCGAGTAGCTAGCAACTATACGATGGGCATGAAAGTCTATGCGATCATGTAGTTGGCAACCATGCATTGAGCATCTAAAGATCGCACGATAGTTCAATAAGCTATTATGTGATCTTGTAGCAAACGCCACACGATCGTGTAGCAAAAGCTACCTGATCGCATACCAAGAGCTACATGATCGCTTAACTGTAGCTACATGATTTGGAACCTCTGTTTCTTTTTCTCCATCGAAACAACGCTTTACAACCCTTCTTTAAAGCCTCCGGAACATCACGAGCGACTCAAACTTACAAATTACAAACTCAATTGAAATATTAATGCCAAAAAACATAGGGGCCTTTACAAACCAAATTTTTAAATTAAAGAAAGCCTTAAACAGAGAGTTATATCCCGAAACATCCATCAACCAAGCCATCTACAACCATTCATCGCATAAATAGCATGCAGATTATAAAACCCACCATTACTCAATTTAATATAAGAATGGAATTTGGAATCATGAATCTACAACCTGGCTCTGATATCAATTGAAGGAACTCTAATGAGAGAACTTTGAGCGGAAGCGGATCGACCAAATTCCATAATTTATTGAATACAAAGTTTTACAGTATAAAAGCAATAAGATATGCATTTAAATCTAAATTACAACATTCTTAAAAGAAAAGGGTTTCAAGAAACCTCACCTTTGAAGACCTTTTCTTTACGATTTCCCTCGAATAGATCATGAACAACTTGAAGACCTTCTTCAAGTTAAACCTCGAACAAAACCCGGACACTACGACAAAATTACCTTAGTATTCTCAAGGTGAGAACCTAGGAGTGGTGGGCTCTGACTATTTCGGTTAAGAGGAAAAGCTTAATGTATAGAGCAAGAAGAAGATTGAGAACTTTCTAATCTCATGACAAAACTCACAGAACGGTTCTATAAAAATTCTCAATTGTTCAACCAACTTCAGCATAGAAGAAGAGAAAAAAAACAAATTTTCTTTTATTCTCCTTGCCATGAAAAATAACCACCACCCACTAATGTGGGTGGAGAGAAAAGATGGGGAAGGGAGTTATAACTCCCTTTCTTATTATCAAAATAATAATAATATAAATATAAATATGATAACGAACTTATCATATTATATATATATATATATATATTAAATTATATGTTATATCAAATATAGTATATAATCTATAGTTTCAATATTGTATCACATACAACATAAACTATAGTTTCTTTTCTCTATTATATAGCATTTAATATAAATCATATTTATATTAAATTTAACAACTATGAATCCCATTCATAAAAAATATATTGGAATCTCATTCAAATATTTATTTCCTCCCATTAAGCTATAATGTATCAAATACATCAATTATATCCCATATAATTGAAATAACTTAATTGTATCATAGATAATTGAATCCGTCTATTAATTTGAACAATTCAAATTAATCAAAAAACTGATTCTCAACTAAATCCTATTGAGCTATCAAGGGGACCTTATAGACCTATAGTTTGAAGTTCCAACTGTACATGAATAATTAATTGAACTCTTTAATTACATTATTCACCATTTGTTAACTATGAAGCATTCCACTAAAGATCGATAACTGGACTCTTCACACTACAAATATATTTATGTTTCTATTGGATATAACCAATCAACAGTACGATGACCCTTCACAAATTGCTCATAAGTACAGTTGGGCTAAATTATCATTTTGCTCTTGTAACATCTAACTTCTTAAGTATCACTGATCCCTATAATGAACAATAGATCATAATCTAACCATGACTAAACCCCTCTCGGGCCAGGAGAGATTGTGGCGCCACATTGTCCAAGACCCAAATTCAACCCTTAAGGGAGAAATTTATCTACTTACCCTTACCTCGGGGAAGGAGTGAATTCCATCTTGTATAGCTGTGTTCCCAGCTCCCCAATCAGACAAATCCCCAAAATGGTAGGCTTGTTGAGTCGGCGATCTGGTCATTCTCACCCATACAAATCAAAGGACTGCCCTCACAAACAGGTTCACAACTTACTCAGGATTCAGGTCATGTTACTTATTGTCATCCTGTGAAATGTAAGTCTTTATTATGAACGGTGTTATATAATGAGACTAAAAATTTCATGGTCTAGTCTTATATAAACTCTTTTGTATAGAATATTCAAAATTTCATGGTTTAGTCTTATATAAACTCCTTTGTATAGAATATTCCCGCTCGCATGTCTAATATATGAATGATCAGGATCAGATCATTTGTAGCACTTTACAACAATTGTAACACCTACAAAGTGGGCCATACTCGTAGTGTCACAAGGATAATGTACCCAACGTTATCCATCTACTACAGACCATTTAGGTTATCACTTAAGCATGATCCACCTATATGTCCCCACATACATGTTTAAGTTACAAAGATAACCTTGGATGTTAGTTTATTGGTTTGTGGTTAATGCAACTAAAATATCATATATTTTATAGACAAAGTGAATAAAATATCATATATTTTATTAAATACATAATGCGTTTGTTCAATAATATTTACAAAATATAGGACCCTACGAGATTTAAAGCTTCAGCCCCAACACTCGACTCCCCATGAAACATCTCAAACCCATAATAGTGATGAGACCGCGGTTGAAGATCTTTGTCAACTCCATAATGACTCTAGTACCACATGTTCTGGTAAGAATTTGACCCATAGTTACAACCTTCTCTTCATCCTCCCATTGATATAAGTATACAATCCATTCTCCCACCCATAAAAGAACCCTTTACCTCAAATGGCCTTCAATCCATCTCACACGGTAATCCAATCTTTCACAAAAACTTGACAACAATTCACGGGTTGGATGTGATCCAATCTACTCTATTCATAATAAGAATCAAACCCCTGATTATGATTTTAGTCCTCTGCCACCTACACCTACGACTGAATCAAGTAGGCTTGGACCACATGAAGAAAATTGTCCTTATATGTCAAGTCCTGTATCAGACAATAGTGCAACCGTGTTTGAATCACAACCATCACATGCCATTGACTCACTTCAAATATTGGACACTGTAATACTGATACACAATGCCAGTAGCCGGATTTCCTCACAGTAGGACCCAATATCCAAATGAATGAACCAAATGATGATGAACTTCATAACTTTCTGAAAGCACAGGGGTCGTCCTCTGTTAAATCACTGGAAACAATACCCATGGTTGAAATTAACTCTAAAAGTGCATTCTCTGGGCTTAGAATTTAGTTAGTTTAATGCTTAGTTTGAGATCTTTGATGCTTTATTATGTTTTATTGTAGGAAATCGAGTAATTGGACCGAAATAGGCAATTTCAAGAATAAAATGACCAAAATATCCCCAAGAAAGGTCACAACTTTGACCAAGGTGAAGACATCGATTAAGGTTCGGAGCGGAAGCAAGGATCGGTCCCATATCTCAATTTTTACAGAAAAAATGTGCATCAAAATAAAATTTTACAGCATGTTAATTATGAAAAAAGAGAAAAAAGATAAGGAGACTTACCCTTGAAGATCTAATCTTCTTGTATGATTCCTCCTCTCCCAAAAGTCATGAACTCGAAACCCTAATTTGGACACCACCACGAAAGCTTCCCCTGTCTTCTCTAGAATAAGAATCTAAGGAGTTGTGGGCTCTTGGTATTTTGAAGAGAGAGGAATTGAGTTTGTGAGGAAGGAGAGGGTGAGATCTTGAGAACTCTTCTCAGAGAAATTTTGTATATGCTTCTTTGTTGAACTCTAGAGAGAAGAAGAAGGTGATAACTAACAACTCTACACACCCCTCACTGTTGCACGTTGTAGAGAGAAAAAGAGGGAGGGAGTTGACTCCCTCCTAAAATAATTTTCAAAAATAAAATAAATAAAATAAAGTTTATTTTAATAAAAAATTAATATATATTTATATGATAACCAATTTATGATATAATATATATTAAAATTTATGTTATATCAAATATAACATATAACTTATAGTTTAATATTGTATCAAATACGATATAACCTATAGTTTTCATTCCCTCATTAATAGATGATATTTAATATAATTCCCATTTATTCTTAATTTAACTATATGAATTCAATTCACATAATTAATATTTGAATCATATTCAAATTTTATTTTCTCTAGAATAACCTTTATATTATAATGTATCATATACATTGTAGTAATTATATAATATATAATTAAATTAAATTAATTATATCACATATAATTAATTCCCTCAATTAATTTGAACAATTCAAATTAATCTAAAATTGATTCTCATTTAATCCCTGTTGAGCTACAAAAAAGGGACCTCATGGACCTATAAATTAAAGCTCCAATGGTACTTGAATAATTAATTAAACTCATTTAATTGTATTATTCAACATCCATTAACTGTTGTGCACTTCAGTAAAGATCGTTAGTTACACTCTTCGCACTATAGATATATTTATGTGTCCATTGAATACAACCAATCAACATGCGATGACCCTTCTCAAATTGCTCATAAGTACAGCTAGGCCAAAAAATTACCGTTTTGCCCCTATAGTTACATCTAACTCCTTAAGTACCACTGATCCCTCTAATGAACAATAAATCATAGTCCAATTATGACCAAATCCCTATCAGGCCAAGAGAGGGTGTGGTATCACATTGTTCATGCCCCAGAATCAGCCTTTAAAGGAGCAATTTATCTACTCTTCCCGACATTGGGGAATGAGTGAATTCCTTCTTATGTAGCTGTGCTCCTAGCTCCCCAATTAGACAAATCTCCAAAATGGTAGGCTTATTGAGTCAGTGATCAGGCCACCCTCACCTATACAAATCAAAGGACCGTCTTCATTGACAGGAGTTTACAATTCACTCAGAAATCAGGTCATATCACCTATGGTCATCCTGGTGAAATGTAAGTCTCTATAATGAACGTCGTTATATAATGAGACTAGTCATTACGTTTTTCGGTCTTATACAAACTTCTTTGTATCATATACCCCCGCTTACATGTCTCCACATGAATGATCAGGATCAGATCATTTGTAGCACTTTACAACAATTGTAACATCTACAAAGCGGGTCGTACTCATAGTGTTACCAGGATAAGGTATCCAGCCTTATCTATTTACTACAGACCATTTAAGTTATCACTTAAACAAAATCCACCTGTATATCTCTATATACATGTTTAAGTTACAGATGATAATCTTGGATGTTAGTTTATTGGTTGTGGGTTTAATGCTACTAAATGTCAAATAAAACATCTCATATTTTATTAAATAAATAAAATATTTGTACAATACAATTACAAACCATGGGACTCTACGAGATTTAGGGCATCAACCCCAACACTAGAGCAAGGATAAAAGTGGTAGAAATCATTAAGTAAGAAAAACAGAGAAGTGTTGCACATAGCGTTGCAATGTTTCCCCACGACATTGAAGACCTAAGAGCCAAAGAAAATAGGGCAGCGTCAGAGAGCGTCACGACGCTTTGGAAGAAATAGGCACATGTATTCTATGTTCTAGGCAGCATTGCAATGCTACCTCAATGCGTCGCAATGCTACAACTACTACTTATAAAAACCATCTTTCGTCGATTAGAGAAGAGGTATGTTTTGGGGGGTTGTTTTAGGGTTTTCGTCAGAGTTCATCAAGGGCACCACAAGAAGTTGAGTACTGGACAAAGGTAACATCTCAGAGCTTCCATCGAAATGGAGATTTGAAGAGATCGTTAGAGAGAAATCTCGAGCTTGAGGACGACAACCAATAGCACGACTTGCATTTTCTTCTCTATTTTATTTTCTTATCCTTTGTATTTGGATAAGATATGAACAATCTTTATTTGTATCACTTCCATGAGTGACTGATTTGTAGTCTTTAGGGTTTTGATGTAATTTTTGGATTTTAAACTTTGTTAAGTGTTGACTGTCGGGTTTTCGGGCGTCGTTTAATCCAGAAAACCTAATGATCAATGAAAATTTTTAATTACCAAACTACTCTTATAACTACTAAAACATAACAGTAGTGGTAAGTCCAAGTCGATCCACAGGGAAGCACGATTTGTTTTTTTAAGCTAATTTATGCCAAGTATCATAGGGGACCCCGGATTCGAATACTCTTCTTTCTTTTGAGATCTTATCACTGTAGGTCCCTTACAGTTATCCGTTTAGTGGCACTTCAAGTTTTTCTAGAATCAAAATCTTTAGTTGGATCGCTACCATGCTAACCAAATACCGAATAGAAGCAAACAAATTCCCCCAGTGAGGGCACTCTGGTTCGAAAGGGGCCGCTCTCTAGCTAGGATCTTATTTGCTGGCATAGTCTGACGCATCCGTGTGTACTTCAAATGGCTTAGTGTAATCTGGCAACTGCAATCGGAGTCATCAATCACTGCCTGCGCGAAGACGGACGTTCAGAAAGGTTATCGAGAAAGTCAATCGCTCTTTTTAGTGGGGAGGAATAGTGCGCTCGTTTCTGAATATTGTGACTTTTCCATGTTGTGTCTCGGGACCCCAGCAGAGAGAACAGTAAGGATAACGAGCGCGGAGCCCGCCAGCTAACTAGAGCGATAAATGAGGGAATTTTAGTATGGAAAAGATAAATGCGTGAAGTTGAAATAAAAGGATAAATGTAATTTAGAATAGGGGCCTATCTAATTTCTAGAGCAAGAGAGAGTATCCTATGCAATTTCTGACATGGAAATCCATGGTTAAACAAATAATCCATTCTATGCATCATGACTACTAAATCGATTCAACTTAATTAATCTCTACAAAGGCCAACAATCAATTAAACCATAATCAATTAAGCGTCCTAATTATCAATTATGGTTAGAAAGGCCATACTCTAGTTAAACTATATGCTCTTAATTTTACTGGGTCCTCAGTGACTATATAGAATTAAAAAATCATATGCATTAAGAATGAGGATTCAATTGCATTGATTAAATGTTAGGAAAAGCCGTATTTAATTAACCAAAATATTCTTCGAATCTAAATTAAACATGCATTACCAAGATTCAAGACTAGCCTATAAATCTAAGTCACTCACATCTAACTTTTGCTACCGGGGTAAAGTCAAGCATAGACAAACACAAGGAAATGCGTGAGCTTGAAATTAACTAGCGGAGATATACAATTATGATAGGGTTGTCAATCCAACTCACAAATGCAAATCTAATTACACCAAGATTCAAAGAAAAACATAGAATTGAAGAACATCAAATTTAATTACAGAATTATCAAGAAATTAAATATAGACTTTTGCTAAAAGAAATTAGATAGAAATTACCACTTAATTCATAGATAAATTTGAGATAAACTTCTAATCCATTGATTACGACCCAAAATAAAAAGAAATACTAACCTAAAAACACTAAAACTTGAAGGGAAAAGAAGAAGAATGAAGATCAACCACGACCTCCATCAGTTCAGCCCCAAAATTCAACAGACCTTGACCTAACGGCAAAAAGAGATATTTATAGAATAAAATATAGCATTGCAACGCTGCCCTGTGTTTTAGCCAAAGAAGACGTGCAAACAGACGACATGGAAAGTGTCACTCCAATCGAAGCGTTGCAACGCTGTCCAGCACACCCATTGCCTTCTGGCATCAAGAAAGCGTTGGACCAAGGCAAAGGTTGAGCATTACGACGTTGAAGTAGGGGCATTTCGGTCTTTTTGCTCATTTGAAGCTCGGATGCTAAAATCCACTCCAATTTGCTTCAAATTAATCCCGTTCATCTCCAAATACTCCATTCTACCTCTTGATTGCTGATGACGGGCAGAAATGCACGTCATTATAGTCCTTTTACATAGAATTATGAGGGCTGTTAAGTAAAATATGCGGCAATTATGTTAGGAATTCATGAGAAAACAAGTTTTCGTTGATTGACATTAAGAATCTCGGCTAACCCATTATTATGCGTTTTTATGCATTCAATTGTCTATCTTTGTAGCTAACGCAGGAAGCGGAAACGTACGCAGAAGTCGGGCTATCGCAAAGACAACTGCATGCGGGGAATCTCCCCATCACAAAGGCGAATGCATACATTCGATGCATGGGTGTTGCAGCTATCGATCGCATGCATCCATCGCATAGAAGTTGCGGTCGACAAGCGAATACGGTCATCGCATAGAAGTTGTGACCATCAAGCGAATGCGGCCATCGCAGAGAGATTGCAGCTACATAATGATAACCATAATAGAGGGATGAATGCAAGGTTGGTGGAATGCAAGCATGAACACATACATTGGGATTATCAAAAGATGATGTTGACATTTCATCTACCACGCCACTAGTAGCAGAGATTTAGAAAAGGACCATGCGCCGCGAATGTCAGAATCAGAGCAGGTCCATTAATGCTGTCGGTGATCAAGCTCTATAAATAGAGGTCGTTGAGTAGAATTTCAATTCATCCAAGTTTCTACCTTCGGATGGATCCTTGTGATCCAGACGAAAGCGTGAGAAGAAAGCTTGAGAGTTCTTCATCTCCTTCATCCATTCCAAGTCACGACAGGAGCCTTCATCAAAGTTAGAGCTCGAGAGAGTTTGCTCCACCGCCTATCCATGGCACCACCGTCAGCCTTGACACACATCTGCTGGAAGCAAGACATTACTTCCAGCTGGCCTTTCTATTTCTCTTCTTTTCTTGTATTGTATTACATTGTGGCTTAAGGAATTAATACATTTTGTGATCAATGAATTTCTATATTTCCTTCGATTCCATCTCCATCTTCATTTACTTAGCATCCTTAACTTTCATTGCATCATTAAGTGAGATTGCTAGAGTATCGCATATTTAATCATGCGACATAGAAATATGAAGCATGTAGCAAACCACCGAGAAGTGTGCAATGCGTGAGTGTTGTGAGAAAACCTTATTTGCTCAATGTGAGGTTGTAGCAACGCTTGTCTATTATCTACAAACATAGACAATTGAACGCATAATAACACATAGTAATGGGTTAGCCGAGATTCTTAATGTCGATCGACACAAACTCATTTTCTCATGAATTCCTAACATAATCACCGCATATTTTACTTAACAGCCCTCATAATTCTATGTAAAAGGCCTATAATGACGTGCATTTTTGCCCGTCATCACACCCCCAAACTTAGAATCATGCTTGTCCTTAAGCATGCTTTATACTCAAGAAATTCTTAACTCACCCTCTGGCTTTCCTTTGCGATAACCAACCTCTTAGAATATAATTTACTCATACCTCTAACCATGGGCCGCAACGCTCTCCTCCACTTCGGCTGCTTCTTCAAAAAGATCTTTTCTAAGTTTAAATCTGGCAAGCCTTGCTTCTTCAAAAAGATCTTTTCTAAGTTTAAATCTGGCAAGCCTTTGTTCGAACTTTTTATTCATTCCCTACAACTTTGCGTTCAGCTTTTGAGAATGCATTCGTTCAAAATAATTCAAAGCTTTGCGATTTTTTATTGGAATGCGGCATTGAACCTGGTTGGCTTGGCCCCACGTGTCATGCGGACAACCAACTTCGGTTGCGTTCCATATTTAACTCAACTCTTGTCTTGGCTTAACTTTGCTTGCGCCCGAAAGAGGAGTTGTGCTTATGCGTTGAACCTAGTGACTTACTTTCGTTTTGGCTTGCCCCCACATGTGTCATGCGGACATCTAACTACGGGTAAGTGTCTTTCACAACTTAACTCTTATCAACATGGGTTTCCCCATTGCGTTCACAGTGGAGTTGTTATTCCCAAATATATATATTTTTTTTTGTAGAAATGATCGCAATGTAGTGAACGCAATTCTCCAGAATCTCTGCCACCCCCAAACTTAGAGGTTAGCAATGTTCTCATTGCAAAGCTAAAGACAAAATCAACAGGAATGCCGTAACAAATGTTTGAGCAAAGGTTTGCACATAACAAAACTTAAATTGTCAAATTTTGAAGAAGCAATTAAAAGTAAGGAGAGCCTTGCGATGCTTAGTTAGCGGATGTAGTGAATTATACGTACGATCATAGATGCATCACAAAGGAACCCAATCGGACAAGGAGAATTTCAAAAGGATTGTATAAAAGATAACAAGAAAAGAACCTTGAGTATAATATACTTATGACCATGCTTTAGACCTTATGCGATCGAAGCCATGCGTTGAAGGATGGAGGGAATTCTTCCGTTGTAACTACGCACCGAGGAAGTTATTGCTACACTTACAAGGAGCAAACACACCACATCCAATAAGGCAGCTGCATATCCAAAATAACAATAAAAATAAACTAACTAGGAAAGTAAGGTAAAGATAGAGTATAAGACGTCTCTGGAGAAATTGGAGTGTTGTCACCATGAGGAGCCTTCTTATAACGAGCAGAAATGCACGTTATCATAATACTAAGTTCTTAAACAATGTTGGATTGCATTGATGGAATATGTTAAATTTTCTCCATTAAGCATAAATTCTATAATATTACGGTCGCATGCGTCTAATGCATTAGAGCAGTTGATCTTTACATTGTTGTGCAGAATATGCGTTAACACAATGTAGAGAATGCGATCACAGGAATACATTGGTCGAGTGCAACTTCACCACAAGACTTTGTGTTGATCGTGCTCGCAAACATTCGCCCAAGAAGAATTACCGCAACTTGGTCAGTGCAACATGGTGGACGCATCCGAGTGAAAGGATAATTAAGAGCGATGGGACAAAAAGCTGATGACAGTCGGATCCAAATTAAGTTGACAGCAGATAACGGTCACAAAGTACATTCAGCTTTATTGGTAACAATCATCCGACGTGTCAATCAGGAATAAAAGTTGTCCCATCTGTACAACCAGGAGAGAGAAGCTGCCTTTCACCATGGAAACTCTATAAATACCTAGTGCATTCTTTAGAGAAGGGGTTAAGCAGTCGATTACTTCATCACTTTACAAGTTCACATCTCTGTCCATAGTCTTATTTCATTTTAAGGCGGACGCGAGGAAGAAGGTGTGCTGATAAATCATTCCGACAAGCTTGGAAAAGCACCGAAAGCTCTAAGACAGAAAGAGGGCCGACGCTTGCGAAAGTGGGAATATTTGTAGATCAGAATAAAGATCCAGTGTAAAAAGCCTCGGTCAGCAAGGAATTGCTACCAGGCTCTCTACCTTTATTTTCCATTATCATTTTGTACTCAACTCAGTTATTAGAATGGAATTTCTTTCTCTACATCGGTTCACTCTCTGTAATTCACGCATGAGTAGCTAAATTAGTTGAATGGGTTGAGAAGCATTTAGCTAGCACAATTAGGGAATCTTCATTCTTTGTGATTATCTTGTTTATGTATGCTTTATTCGTCTATTAGAGATACTTGGGAGGGTAGTCTAAGGACAGGATCTAGACTTGGGAAGGTTAAGTCAGAATCTAGGTTTGGAAGAACCAGATTAGAATGCATAAATGAGATATAGGCGCTTAGGAATGAGCACTATTTGTTATTAACGCATCGCATGCATCTTAGTGATAAGATACGATTATATACGGTCACCTTGCTTTCATGCATTTTGCATCAACGCATAGGACAAGAGTAGAGTCTTAGAAATAAGCTCTATGGACATTTTGCATTCAACACATGCGTCCTAGATTTAGGAGCATCGCATTTACATTGGAAAATAACTTGCTATGCATGGTAGTAACATGATCGCATAGTCTAACACATTCCCAAGTAACTCTAGCTAAAGATCTTTTCAACCCGTTCATCGCATACTCATTGCATCTATCAACGCACTTTCGTTTCTCAAATCCGCCGTGTTTATTTATTTATTTTCAATCAACGCAATCAACAACCAACACTTTATTTATTTACTTGGTTACCGCAAAGTTTTCATCCAAAAATTATCAACGTAATCTATTTTCACAAGTCCCTATGATCAACCCTGGACTTACCAGGAAACTCAGGGGAATTTACACTTGAATTCCGCTGGGGAAACTTGAGTGCACAATGCAATCCATCAATGCATATCATCCATATTTTCACTTAATAAAATTAACGCATCAAGTTTTTGGCACCGTTGCCGAGGACTTCGAAAAAATAGTTGTTAACGGTAATTTTTGTGATTTCTTTGCAGAACTCTCAATCTCTGGCGAACTACGACCCGGAGATTGAGAGAAAATTTCAAAGGAGACTATAAGACCATCAATAGCAACCACAATCCGATAAAGAAGAGATGGCGGAGCAGCCTGAAGGTGGAGCACCAAATGATAATAATGTCATGGCGAATCTGATTCTGTTGGCAAACGATCGCAATAGGCCAATTAAGGACTATGCATTGCCAAACCTCTATGATTTCTCTCTGGGAATCATGAGGTCTGCCCTCGACGGAAGTAGATTCAAGATGAAACCGGTGATGTTGCAGATGATCCAGACTACAAGTCAATTTGGAGGAAGGCATGGCGAGGACCCGCACGCCCACCTTCGAAGTTTTATTGGAATCTGCAATACTTTTGTGTTCCCGAACATCTTTGTTGAAGAAGTTTGACTAACGTTGTTCCCATTTTCTCTCATGATCAGGCTAGGAAATGAGTTTATTCACTCGAACCGGGAGAGATTACTTCTTAGGAGTATGTACTGGAGAAATTCATGAAAACGTATTTCTCGCCTACCGAAAACGTAAGACGAAGAAAGCTTATTACTAATTTTGAACAAGATATGGATGAATTGCTCAGTGATGCTTGCGCGAGGTTTAAAAGGTTGGTTCGAGATTTCCACATAATGGACTACCAGACTGCCTTCAAATGAAAATTTTCTATCATGGTTTGAATCCTGCTTCGCAGAAAGCTGCCAACGCGACAACCGCTGGTGGTCTGCTTGATCTAGTATGCAATGACTATGCATTCCTATCACAAGTTTTCTTACCTTCTCGTCAAGTATAACGAGAACGCAAGTTTCTCGGGTAATCCGAGGTCAAACGCAGGGACTTGTCACTCAATAATGATTGTTAAGCAATACGTTTGAGGCAATGAATAAAAGTAAAAAGAAGAAGTTAATGGATTACACACTACTCCTACTCCTAACTAAACAGATTGAGCAATGGAAGACTTGCGATGAGAATTGGTAGATATACAACAATTGTTAACACATATTAATGTTTATTATCTTAAATTGCTCGAGTAATCCCAGCTCGTCACACTAACGTATTGCACACCTCTCGGTGGTCAGCCGCATGACTATATCTCTATAGTGCATGGTTGCGTCGAACATAAGACCGTGCCTATCTCTAAGAACAATGCATACTTTGCTTTAGTGCGTTCCATCTTTTATTTTCTCAGTCAGTTAGATACAGCTAATTAACTTATAGATAAGCATTGCAACAACCCATTGACAAGTGTTGCTACAGCCTCTCACCAAGAAAAGAAGATTAACTCACTATACTTACACAACGCGCACCTCTCGGTGGGTTGCTACATGTGTCCTATCTCTAGGCTACACGATTGAGCATGCGATTGCCTTTGATAATTAAATGATGAAGATAAACAATGATAAAGATAAAGACGATGAAGAAGATGGCATTGAAGGAATTAAGATAAGCATTGATTACAAAATTTCTTAATATCTTAAGCTAAAATGTAATACAATATAGAGTTCAGAGAAGAAATGAAAGACTCAGCGTCAAGGCTGCTGGTGGTGCCATGGATGGATGGTGGAGACGTCTCTCTCGAGCTCTATCTTCGGTGAAAGCTTCGGTCGTCACTCGGACTGGTTTATGGAGATGAAGAATCCTTATAAAAAATCTTGCTCATGCTCTCATCTGTGATCGCAAACCTCTGCCTTAAGGCAGAAGTTCAGATGCCTTGAAATGAAGGTCCAAGGGGCTATTTATAGAGTTTAAACACTGATAACAATCATGATTGCATTATGTCTCACTGCTGCCTTTGTCATGGTATGAGCAATGTCACATCATCTTATCTTGTTGATACTCCCAAAGTATGCGTTCGAGCTTGATTCAACTGAAGTATCAACGCATTCCCCCCATCTTGCAATCACCCTTCTATTTAAGGTTATCACTCTGTGGCCATAATCTCCAAGTGATGAACGCATTTGATCGATAGTCGCAACTTCCATGCGATGAACGCATTCGGTTGATGGCTGCAATTTCCATGCGATGGACGTATGCGATCACCACATACGTTCGTCTATACGATAGCTCGACTTCACCGAATGCGATTGTCTTTGCGGTCGCCTGGCTTCAGTGCATGCGTTTGATTTTGCGATTGCTTATTTCCAGCGCATGCGTTTGATTTATGCGATAGCTACAAAAATAAACACTTTGACATGGAATAACGCATAATATTGGGGTTAGTGAGGGTTTAGGTGCTGATCGACGAAAAACTCAAATTTTCACAAATTCTAAGTATTATCACTGCATTTTCTACTTGTTAGCCCTCATAATTCTAAATAAAAGGCTTATAATAACTGGCATTTATGCCAGTTATCACACCCCCAAACTTAGAATCATGCTTGTCCTCAAACATGCCTTATACTTAGGAAATTCAAAATTTATCCTCGAGCTTTCCTTTGTGATGACAAGCCTTTAAAAATAAAATTCACTCGTACCTCTAACCTTGGCATCAATGCTCTCCACAACTTTGGCTACTTCTTCAAGGAGATATTTTCTAAGGTTAAACAATGATAAAGAAAAAGACGATGAAGAAGATGGCATTGAAGGAATTAAGATAAGCGTTGATTACAAAATGTCTTAATATCTTAAGCTAAAATGTAATACAATATAAAGATCAGAGAAGAAATGAAAGACTCAACGTCAAGGCTGCTGGTGATGCCATGGATGGATAGTGGATACATCTCTCTCGAGCTTTATCTCCAACGAAAGATATAGTCGTCACTCGGATTGGTTTATGGAGATGACGAATCCTCATAGAAAATCTCGCTCATGCTCTCATCTGTGATCGCAAACCTCTGCCTTAAGGCAGAAGTTCGGATGCCTTGAAATGAAGATCCAAGGGGCTATTTATAGAGTTTAAACGCTGATAACAATCATGATTGCGTTATGTCTCACTACTGCCTTTGTCGCGGTATGGGCAATGTCACATCATCTTATGTTGATGATACTCCCAAAGTATTCGTTCGAACTTGATTCAACTGAAGTATCAACGCATTCCACCCATCTTGCGATCACCCTTCTATTTAAGGTTATCACTCCGTGGGCGCAATCTCCAAGTGATGAATGCATTTGATCGATAGCGCAACTTCCATGCGATGGACGCATTCGGTTGATGGCTGCAACTTCCATGCAATGAACGCATGCGGTTGATGGTGTAATGGTAACATTAATTCCTTATTATGCATGCACTGAGATGATAGATAATGTGCTACAAGCCATAAACTTGTTGGACAAAGAATTTGAGCTATATAGTGATGCACACACGAGATACAAGTCCATTGATATGCACTAATAACCTGACTTGACTCAATTCATGCAATACTACTTTTGGATATGTGTTATTAATGGATGCTCTTGTAGTATGCTGTGTGTTGTCATAAGTTTCCTTGCGTTGGAACCAAGTATAATTCCACCGCAAGTTTCTCGGTGTGATCTGAGGTCGAACACAGGGACTATTTGAGGTTATTGCGTTATGTTTATGATACATGTGACCAGGTTTTTCAATTTAATAAAAGTATTTGTGTACAAGTATATAAAGTTGTGATAAGGTAAAGGAAAGCATTAAAAATGCGATAATAAAATAAAATGCAGTAAATCTAAACTAAGATGGTACAAGATACAGGCGGTATGATACAAAATACTGAGGGCAAGGGTAGCTGTGAAGACTATACACAGATCATGTGATGCGATGGCAAGTCTTATGTATGAAGCAGAAAGAGGAAGATAACTAATAAAAACATCGCAAGTTCCTTAATTGAGTTAAAGTTATAAGTACAGTTCTGTTTTTCCCTTAGCGTACACCTTTCAGTGATCAGCCGCGTTTCCACATGTCTGTGGTGAAACAGAGACAAATGTAATGAACGCAAGGTTGCTTCCATTCTTGGAAGTACTACTCGCTCTAGTTAACGCATTCTTTTGACCTTCCTCGATAGATCAGAATGACATCTTCACTTTTGCTCTCACAGGTGAAGATGTCGTCTAGCATGCCTTAGCTAAACGCAATTATCTCTCTCTAACATAGATTAAGTACTCGTTTAATTCATTTGACTTCCAGGGGATTAAGAACACTTCATGAAGAAAACGATAAACGGAGGAAGGAAAATAGACAGATAAGTGGTAATGAAAACGATCAAGACATTCAATATATCTATTTAGCATCTGATACATGGTGTGTGAATGAAGAGATAAAGAAGATGAGATACAATGATGAAAAGAGATAGAAACAAATACAAACAAGCGCCAACGTCTCGACACTGATTTGGATGGAGATTTGCTTGCCAGAATGGATGGATCGTGTGGAAGGATGAGCTTCCTTCTCAGGCTTGCTCAACTGGTAGCAGGGATCTTAGTATAGAGCTTTGTGGCGGGGATCTGGCAGATTAACACTGAGACTCACCTCTCGGCCTTGTCTCTTCTTCTTCACGGATTTCTTCAGTTTAACATTCAACTCAGCCTTTTTCTTAATGTAATAGCAGCAATTAGCCCCGTATCAAGTAACATATTTTTCTGTGAATTTATAGGGTATTTATAGGTGAAGATCTTTGACTCCAGCCTTGTGGTCCCCACTTATTGTTATGGAAATTCGAAGATGGAGGGATATTATTCCTTCTGTTATGCAATCAGACCGTCAAATCTGCACAACCGTTAGGCATACACGTGGCACAATCCTCTGCATTTGCGTTGCTCAGCTGCATCTTTCGATCGAGTGTTCGCATGCAGTGTTGTTTTTATTACCGCGTACGGTTGAAAGTCAGCTCTGGATCGATTGTCGTATTGCGCCGTCATTGCGTTAATCGTCTTTTCATTGTTGATTGATGGGCGTAAATTGACATAGATGCGTTGGTCAGTTTATCTTGAGCCTTAATCGCAAGCGGTGACTTGGTTTCCTGCAAAACAGAGTAGAAATCTCCTTTTCTTCCATCTCAATTATGTTAGTGGGTGTAATTGTGATAATTCAGAATTATTATATTTGTAAGCTAATTTTCATACAATTGGCATATATTTATTCTTTTTTGGCCACAATATCTAGATAAGGTAGTATAAATAACTTGTATTTCTACAAGTTATCACACCCCCAAATTTAGATATATGCTTGTACCCAAGCATATCTTCTACTAAGGCAATAAAGCTCAATTCCTATCCTATATTTATGCATCAACTGGTTGCACCGAATGTTACAGTTAGGCACATTTCTTGACATCGCAATTTCTTCCTATACTTGCTAATTCTTAGTAAGCCCTACTTTATTCTTCTATATACAAAATTTTGCTCAAAGATGCTTTTCTAGTTTTTTTTTTTTTCAAAATAGAATGTTTATCTCTCTTGTCAAAACACTTGATATATCTACATACAGTGGTCAAATCTTTTGCGTCATTTACTAGAGACAGTTGGTCATGGTTATACTCTTCGTTTTGGCCTGTCCCTACGGGTGTCATGCGAACATCCAACTACGGTCGTGTGCCAATCTCAATTTTAACTTATGATATTCAAAGGAGTTGTCTCTTGAGTTCTTTTATTATATATTGTTTTTTTCATTTTTTTATACTGCATTGATCTTGGAAACCTACCTTCGTTTTGGCTTGCTTCTACGGGTGCCATACGAACATCCAACTACGAGTAGGCTCCTTTCACAACTAGACTATTATCAGGTTGGGAACATTTTTTTTAAGGGTTTCCCTTGCGCTGACATTGGAGTTTTGCAAAAAAAAAAAAAAAATTCACAGAAAATGAACGCATTTTCTTAAATACTGCATATTCTTGATCATATCTGCTGAGCCATTCCCCACCCCCAAATTTAAAGATGAGCAAGGTCCTCATTGTGTTGTTTGGATAGACTAGACAAACACTTAGAAGAAAAATTTCAAAAAGAAGGTTTGAGCAGAACTTTTAAAGATAAAAGGGAAAGTATTGCTAACTAAGAATTAACTAAGTGTTAGTCAGAATTTACAAAGAATGGGAAATGTTTCTAAGTATAAACATATATTACATCATAGCAACGCAATGAAGAACACAAAAGTAAAAGATTAAGAACATTGCAAATATTGACAAAGGATGATAAGGAGAAAGGCATAGGCAAAAAGTGGAGTGAATATGTACTCATTGTATTGAATATTAACAAAGAATACAAATAATTACAAATTAACGCAATACAAAATTTGTGCCTGTACAAGAATCAAAGAATTGATTAGCTCATAAAAGAATAAATGAATTGAAAAGAATACATAATGGTCGCATAGATGAAAGAAAGAATATGGGAGGGTTATTGCTGAGGGGCTGGCAGGTCTGGAGGAGGATTTTGAGGTGGTGCTGGGGGAGCTTCTTCAAAATTTAAATGTTGCCGGCGATGTAGAGGTACCATTGGACCATGAAGATATGCGGTGAGAAAGTTGAAGTACTCTTGATTATGCTCCGCAAACAGTCTCTGCTGCATATGGACCTTATAAATGTTGTGCTCCATGTTGATCAATGCCTCTCTTGATGTGGCAGCAACGTTGAATATCTTCAATTTGCTCTATTACCACTTCAAATCTTTGGTTGAAGAAGTGTTGTTGTTGAGAGAAAAGTTGTTGTTCTTGAGAGAAGAGGGATCTCATTTCTGCTAATTCAGCAGCCATGGAGGTGATGGAGGGTTGTGCCTGCGATGTCTCGCCAACATCGTTTTGGGGTTGGGTAGAGGTGCCTTCACCCAAATCGTGTGGGTCATCAACTTGCGGCGGTGGAATGGGGGGTTGCGGTGATGATGCTATTGGTGAAGGTGGGGCTACTGGGTAAACAGGTGAGGAGGTTGGGACAAGGAGAAGATTTGTAAAATGTTCGTGTAGTGGAGAAAAAGGTTGCGCGAGTGGGCTAGGAGAACTTGGAGGGCGAATGACTAAGGGAAGAGGGTCTGCAGGTTCTGGATCTTGCACTGGCGACTCTTGAACCCTTTCTTTTCCCTTATCTTCTCTGCGTCGTCTTTTTGGCCTAGGCTCTTGCGGCGCATTCAAATCGATCACGAGCCTCTTTACTGGCAGCTCGGGGCAGTGTAGGGAGTCTTTGAGGAGCATCCTCAAGATTTTGATGTTGATGAGGTCGTGGACTTCTGGCATGGGCTCCTCATCAATGCCTACGTCCATAGAAGGCACAGACTTGAAACGATCCACGGGAAGAAGTACTGCCCTCAGATATGCCCCACCAATGATCTAATCTACCTTGCGATCAACTTCCCTACGTCGATAGGAATGCCATGTGTGATGCAGTTTACGACCATGACCCAATCCCTTGATATAGTTCTGTCATGCGTTGTTGGGATCAACCGCTTCTTGACTAGGTAAACCCAGAGCCTTCCCTCCGGAAGCAAGGACTTGGACTCTAAGGTGCGGATGCCTTTGAGCGAAACCGACCACTTCGTGCCCGATTGTGTTAATACCCTCAGCGCATCTTCCATCTGTTGCTCCATGGGATCATCAATAATCTTGTTCCCTGGTGCATCAGGGTTGTCCTTCATCTGATATATTTCGTTGATGTCCCTTGTGCTGAAGGATATTGTTTCTCTTTTAAAGGTCATCACATCCATGTTTCCATGTAGACGCCCGCCATAGAAGTCCCGCACCACCACCTGAGGCATAATGATAGATGGGCAGTGGCAAAATGTGTCCCACCCATGTTCCACAATCACGCTCGTGATGAGGTCAGGTAGTGGTGTCGGCGCAGGATAGAAACCCATCTCAATCAACATGTCATCATTCTCCTTTCTTTTTTATGAATGCTTCCTAGCCGATACGGGCTCGCTACTCTCCGCGATTGCCTTGCCTTTTTCCTTAGTCAACGCAAGGTGGGCTGCTTGTCTTTGTTTCTTCTCCCGCTCTTTGCGTTGTTCCTCCTTCTCGCGCTCTACGAGTTATTTGCCCTTTTTCTTCATTAAGCGCCATATTAGCTTCGTGCTTTTTCTCCTTCTCTTCCAACAATGTCCTCTCATCTTCCTCATTTTTCCTTCGCTCTTCTTCTTCTTTTTCTTATTCTTCCCTCACAAATTCTTCTTCAAATTGCTTAGTGGCCAGCAACAGACACTGTTCTTCCTCGCACCTCCGTATCCTTTCAAGTTTTGCAAGCTCATTATTGCTTCGCATTTCTTCGAACTCCAATCTTCTTCTTCTATTTCCTTCTGCGATGATGAGCTTTCCCCTCTCCATCTTTTCTTGCTTCTCCTCCTCTTCTTTTCTTTTTCTTTCTTTTCTTCCATTGTGATCATTAATCTTTGCGGGTCAATAGTGGACCCTTGCAGCGCATTCTCCCTGCGACGCCGCATCAAGGGGGTTCCTACTGCTTCTTTTCCGTCATCGATTGCAACCATTTGCGTTGTTTCGGGTTGAGTCGATTCCATCAACTGTGCCATCTCTCCCTTATCCTCCCTCACGAAGGTTGATTTTCCATCCTTCTGTGGGATCGCAGCCCTCTGCTTTTCTTCTTCTGCTCTTTTTAGGCGCCTCTCTTCATGCCGGCGCATTTTCTTTTCTTCATTCTCCTTCTTCTTTCTTTCCTTCTTGGCCTCCTCATCTTCATCATCATCCTTTTTCTCTTTGTTCTTTCTCTCCTTGCAATGATGGGAAGATTCAGGTTCTCTAGCCTTCCTTCCCTTATTTTTCTTCTTCTTCTTTTTCTTCTCAGCCACTTCTGGTTGCGCCTCCCCTGCAACCTCCTCCAACGCATCGTCAGGGGTCTTCAACGAAACTTCAACCTCCTTGGCCTCCTCCACCGTAATCTCTTCTTACGCAATTCTGGGAGGTTCGTCATAGGCTTTTACGTTGACAGTCACCTCGGGAATCTCTGGGGCCAGAATGCCTCTTCCGGTTTCTTCTTTAGTCACCACTGCCACCTCTTCCACCACTCCTTCCGTCACTACCACCGTCTCCTCCTCCGTAAACAGTGGTTGGTTTACAACCCTTGCCTCAGGTAGTCCACCTTCTAGCTCCAAGTTACTCAGTATGTTGCCAAACACCTCCATATCATCGGTCTCTTCCTTTCATTCTCAATGGAGACGGTAGGTGTTGGAACAAGTATGCTTTCAGTGCTTCCTCCCCTTTTGAACAGAGGAGGTCTAATGGCAAGGGGGTTTCTCCGTGCTCTCCCGGCGAATCCGGGGATAGTATGGGCTTGGGCGGCGAGTCTGCGACTGGCAGTCAGAAATGTTGCCTCTCGCATGGCTACTTGGTCAAAGGCAGAGGTGGATGGTGAAGTAGAGTGGTTGGAAGTTTGGTCAGCCATGGAAGCTAAGCTCGAAAGAACTGGTAAAACGTTGGGATGCTAGGGAAGAAGAAAGTCTGTATGCTATAGTGCTAGGGTTTCTGATTGCAAAGATGAGGTAACGTTTCAAAAATGAAGTAAGGGTTCTATTTATAGGTTGAGCCATAGTAGGCCCAATGCGATTTTTATGACAACAGGCCTCGAGAAACTCAAAAGGCGCGTCGTTCGACTTCCCTCATTTATAGGATTTCAGAAAAAAATGTCCTTTCGTCTGCCGAATCATCATTACTTTGGAATACGAAACGATTGGACTTCCCCCCATTACAAAAAGAATTTTCTTTAATATTTTATTCAAATGGATGCAAGATAAAGATTAACACAATATGCTCACCAACGCAAATGCATCTTCGCAGAGGACGGGCAACAACGCATACATCCCTGCAACACACCCCTTAACCAAACACATTTCTTGAGGATACCTAAACATAGGCGCATTTTGCTAAGGACGGGCAAAAGGCATATATGAGCGCAACACACCCCTCAGCTCAATACAGTTGAGTTGAGTGAACGCCAAGCGTATCTTATTGGTTTAAGTTGCATCCATTATTGCCTTGCATACTGGTTGATTATATGATATTATTTTTATTTATTATTATTTTTTCTTCATCAACGCAAGTACTATGACTTGCGGCAATAAATTTTTCTTTATTACTCAATCATTCACCATTTAAAGCTCAACGCATTAATTACAGAAAAGCTTAAAGAATTAAAGACTATACGGAAATAAATGCCAAGGAAATAAATGAATAATTAAATTTATAAAGTCAAGAACGAATTAAATAAGCAAGTGAAGACAAAATTCAAGAATTCAAAGAGACAGGAATTTAAGAAATCATTAAACATAGTGGTGAGATATGGACCGACAGATGCATTTCTTGAATGAACGCAATCCACATCTCTACAGGCGGTCCTACTTGCCTGCCCAATGTCCTAGGGACATTGCTCCTTTCCTGTAGATCCTAGGGCTTCTGAATTGCTGGGCAACGTTCCTGGTGCTCTGCTTCTCAGCTTGGAAGCCAGCTGGCCCACCTGGATCTCCAAATTTCTAATTGAAGATGCCTGCACTTGCATCACTGCGTCGTTTTTATCCATATATTGCTTCAGCAGGGTCTCCAAAGAGCTTCCAAAAGTGTTAGAAGATGAGAGTTTTTGGTGATGCGACTGTCTCGGTTGCCCTTGATTTGAATTTTGGTGAAAAGGAGGATTCCCTCGTCCGCCACCTTGATGGTTGATTGGTCCCCCTTGGTTGGGATTACCTCCTCAATCGAAGTTGGGATGGCTCCTCCAGCCAGAATTATAGGTGTTGTTGAAGGGGTTGTTCTGGATGGCGCATACTTGTTGGATGTTCGATGGGCACACTTCAGCACCATGAGCCTCTCCACAATTGATGCAACTTAATGCGGCAACTTGAGTCGGCGCAGCAGGTTGCGTTGATTGTTGAGAGATGGCTCCTTGATTAATTGCCATCGATTGGAGGATGAAAGTCACAACGGCCATCTGTGCGGCCAACGTGGTCATTGTCTCTATAGGGACATTGGCATTTTTGCTCTTTCTTCTGTCGGCGGCTCGGCCTCCATATCCATCGTCAATCCAATCATCCATATTCCGCGATATGCGGTCAAGGATGACCTTAGCCTCTGTGTATGTTTTATCCGTAAAACCTTCTGTCGGGGAAGCGCCAGCAACAACCTGCGTTGATCTGTTTAGGCCATTATAAAAATTTTCCATCAAGACGCAATCGGGGATCTCGATATGCGGGTAGTTTTTCACCAATCTTCTAAATCGTACCCAGGAGGTGCTCAGGGTCTCATTCTTCTTCTGCTCGAAGTTCAACACGTCCTTCCATCGCCTTGCATTGACGGCTGGTGGGAAGAACTTCTTTATAAATCGCTCCACCAGTTGGTCCCATGATGTAATTTCATTTGGCTCTAGTGAGTGAGCCCACCTCTTGGCCTCGTCCCTCAAGGTGTAAGGGAACAAATACAGTCTTATACTCTCCGGGTTACGCCAGGTAGAGAGAAGTGCCGCATATTTCGACAAAGTTAGTCAAGTGGGCATGTGGGTCTTCACCTTGCAGACCCCCAAATTGCACGACATTTTGGATCATCTGAAGCATGACTGGCTTAATTTCGAACCTTGCGTTCTCCTTAACAATAGGCCTCGAAATCCCAGGCAAAAAATTATATAGGTTGGGTGTCGCATAATTCTTCATGGGAATGTTGCAGTCAGCTGGTAGGAAGACAGGATCCTACAAAGGTCGAACAGCTCCTTGATTCACTATCGGTATGCATTATCGTTGTTGTTCGTCATACGTGCTACCTTCTTTTACCTAATTCGATTCTGATGTGCCCGTGCACGAAAGGTACGCTCGATCTCAGGGGTCAGCTTCAAATTTCGGTTCAGCACCAATACTCATAAACCGTCAAGCTGCTCTCCGCTTTGAATAGCCAGTACAATGATATCTATCCTGCAAATACCACAAACACACTCAAACAATAAACCGTTAACAAATCCCTGGCAACGATGCCATAAACTTGTAACGATAACATTAATTCCTTATTATGCATGCACTGAGATGATAGATAATGTGCTACAAGCCATAAACTTGTTGGACAAAGAATTTAAGCTATATACTGATGCACACACGAGATAAAGTCCATTGATATGCACTAATGACCTAACTTGACTCAATTCATGCAATACTACTTCTAGATATGCGTTATTAATGGATGATCTTGTAGTATGTTGTGCATTGTCACAAGTTTCTTTGCGTTGGAACCAAGTATAATTCCACAGCAAGTTTCTCGGTGTGATTCGAGGTTGAACACAGGGACTGTTTGAGGTTATTGCGTTATGTTTATGATACATACGACCAGGTTTTTCAATTTAATAAAAGTATTTGTGTACAAGTATATAAAGTTGTGATAAGGTAAAGGAAAGCAGTAAAAATGTGATAATAAAATAAAATGCAGAAAACCTAAGCTAAGATGGTACAAGATACAGGCGGCATGATACAAAATACTGAGGGCAAGGCTAGCTGTGAAGACTATACACAGATCATGTGATGCGATGGCAAGTCTTATGTACGAAGCAGAAAGAGGAAGATAACTAATATAAACATCACAAGTTCCTTAATTGCGTTAAAGTTATAAGTACAGTTCCATTTTTCCCTTAACGTACATCTTTCAGTGATGAGCCACATTCCCACATGTGTGTGGTAAAACAGAGACGAACGTAATGAACGCAAGGTTGCTTCCATTCTTGGAAGTACTACTCGCTCTTGTTAACACATTCTTCTGACCTTCTCTCGATAGATCAGAATGACATCTTCATTTCTGCTCTCACAAGTGAAGATGTCGTCTAGCATGCCTTAGCTAAACGCAATTATCTCTCCCTAACATAGATTAAGTACTCGTTTAATTCATATTGACTTCCAGGGGATTAAGAACACTTCATGAAGAAAATGATAAATGGAGATAGATAGAGAAGTGGTAATGAAAACGATCTAGACATTCAATATATCTATTTAGCATCTGATACATGGTGTGTGAATGAAGAGATAAAGAAGATGAGATACAATGATGAAAAGAGATAGAAACAAATACAAACAAGCGCCAACATCTCGACACCGATTTGGATGGAGATTTTCTTGTCGGAATGGATGGATCGTGTGGAAGGATGAGCTTCCCTCTCAGGCTTGCTCAACCGGTAGCAGGGATCTTAATATAGAGCTTTGTGGCGAGGATCTGGCAGATTAAAACTGAGACTCACCTCCCGACCTTATCTCTTCTTCTTCTTGGATTTCTTCAGTTTAACACTCAGCTCAGCCTTTTTCTCAATATAATAGCAGCAATTAGCCCCGTATCAAGTAACATATTTTTCTGTGAATTCTATGGGGTATTTATAGGTGAAGATCTTTGATTCTGGCCTTGTGGTCCCTACTTGTTGTTATGGAAATTCCGAAGATGAAGGGATATTATTCCTTCTGTTATGCAATCAGACCATCAAATCTACACAACCGTTAGGCATACACCTGGCACAATCCTCCGCATTTTTGTTGCTCAGTTGCATCTTTCGATCGAGTGTTCACATGCAATGTTGTTTTTATTACCGCATACAGTTTAAAGTCAGCTCTGGATCGACTATCGCATTGCGCCGTCACTACGTTAATCGTCTTTTCATTGTTGATTGAAGGGTGCAATGTGATAGAGATGTTTTGGTCAGTTTGTCTTGAGCCTTAATTGCAAGCGGTGACTTGGTTTCCTGCAAAACAGAGTAGAAATCTCCTTTTCTTCCATCTCAATGATGTTAATGGGTGTAATTGTGATAACTCAGAATTATTGTATTTCTAAGCTAATTTTCATTCAATTGGCGTATATTTATTCTCTTTTGGATGCAATATCTAGATAAGGCAGTATAAATAACTTGTATTTCTATAAGTTATCAGATGGCCGCAACTTCCATACAATGGACGTATGCGATCATCGCATGCGTTTGTCTATACGATAGCTTGGCTTCACCGAATGAGATTGTCTTTGTGGTCACCTGGCTTCAATGCATGCATTTGATTTTGCGATTGCTTATTTCCAGCACATGTGTTATATTTTTGCGATAGATACAAAAATAGACACTTTGACACGGAATAACGCATAATATTAGGGTTAGTGAGGTTTTAGGTGTTGATCGATGCAAAACTCAAATTTTCACACATTCTAAGTATTATCACCGCCTTTTCTACTTGTTAGCCCTCATATTTCTAAATAAAAAGCTTATAATAACTGGCATTTCTGCCAGTTATCAACAACACTCACACAACGCACACCTCCCGGTGGTTTGCTACATGCTTCATATTCCTATGCCGCATGATTAAGTATACGATACTCTAGCAATCTCACTTAATGATGCAATGAAAGTTAAGGATGATAAGTAAATGAAGATGGAGATGGAATCGAAGGAAATATAGAAATGCATTGATCACAAAATGTATTAATTCCTTAAGCCATAATGTAATACAATACAAGAAAAGAAAAGAAATGAAAAGGCCCGTTGGAAGCAATGTCTTGCTTCCAACAGATGTGTGTCAAGGCTGCCGGTGGTGCCATGGATGGGCGGTGAGCAAACTCTCTCGAGCTCTAACTTCGACGAAGGCTTCAGTCGTCACTTGGAATGGATGAAGGAGATGAAGAAATCTCAAGCTTTCTTCTCACGCTTTCGTCTGGATCACAAAGATCCATCCGAAGGTAGAAACTTGGATGAATTGAAATTCTGCTCAACGGCCTCTATTTATAGAGCTTGATAGCCGACAACATTAATGAACCTGCTCTGATTCTGACATTCGTGGTGCGATGGTTCTTTTCTGAATCTCTGCTGCTAGTGGTGTGGTAGGTGAAATGTCAACATCATCTTTTGATAATCCCAATGTATGCGTTCATGCTTGCATTCCACCAACCTTGCGTTCATCCCTCTATTATGGTTATCATTATGTAGCCGCAATCTCTCTGCGATGACCGCATTCGCTTGATGACCGCAACTTCTATGCGATGACCGCATTCGCTTGACGACCACAACTTCTATGCGATGAACGCATGCGATCAATGGCCGCAACACCCATGCGTCAAACGTATGCGTTTGCCTCTGCGATGGGGAGATTCCCTGCATGCGGTCGTCTTTACGATAGCCCGGCTTCCAGGTATGCGTCCGCTTCCTACGTTAGCTACAAAGATAGACAACTGGATGCATAATAAGGCATAATAGTGGGTTAGCCGAGATTCTTAATGTCGATCGACGTGAACTCGTTTTCTCATGAATTCCTAACATAATTGCCGCATATTTTACTTAACAGCCCTCATAATTCTATGTAAAAAGCCTATAATGACGTGCATTTCTGTCCGTCATCAATTGCTTGGTACTTACAAAATAGGATAATAAACACATAAAATCCCATAACAAGCCTGAAGTAAGCTAGGAATGATAGCACTTTTTTAGAGCTATCAAACACCCCCAACTTAATTCATGCTAGTCCTGGACAAGATAAAAACACACAATCAAACAATCATGAATCACATTCTTGCTCTAGTTGCAAACTTATTACTCCCATCTCAACAGTCAATTCAAATAAAGATTGCAATCAAGAACAAAATTCAATTATAATCAATCAGTGAAGCACAATTTCAAGAATGATTCTTAATCTATTCATGCATGAGTGAGTCTAGAGTCTTGCTAGTTAAGCTTGCACAGCCTGAAAAAGTTTTATAAGGTCCTAATCCCGTTTTCCCTTACTGCGGCTTAATTATCGTCCTTGGACATACCAAACCTGCAAAAACAAAAAAGGACAACACTAAAACAAGGGTGTCTAAATACATATACACAAAACATAAAGGGCATTTATTTTACCTAAAGGGCTAGCTTTCACACCCCATCGCTGGGAACCTATCCACTCTTTTCTCGCAGGGCCCTAACTAGACACAATGGAGGTAGCGTTTTTCACCTCTATCTATGCACACACACACAATTTTTTGTAGGCAAGCTAGCTATTGCCTCGTTTTTTTTTTAATTTTATTGCTTTTTCTATTTTTCAGAATTGAAACTAATTTGTTTTTCTTTCTTCTTCTTTTTTCTTTTTTATTTTTTTAATTAACGGCAGGCTCTATTTTATCTACTTTGTCTAGTTTTGTTATAAAATAAGTAAGGTTACTCCAAAGTCAAAGGTGGACCTTTCAAGGTGACAACAAAAATACAAATCAGATAACCCAATTCTAAGCATGCAAGACTTTAATTTTACAAAACATTGACTTAAAGACACATGAGAGAAATTTTTTTTTAAATTGGGCTAAAAATCATGATCAGCTCTTAACGTTTTTTCATGCAAATTTTATTACAGGAAGAGTGCGTCATAAACCATCATTATAACAACAGAGAAACAGAGTAAACAAAACAATCAAAGCATAGAAAGCATATTCCAAGTACAACGCTCAAGAACCCTAAGCTAGGATAAAACTACCCAATAGGTACTCCACCCCCAACTTTAAAACGATATATTGTCCCCAATGTATCTCAAGTAAAGCTCAAAAATAAAAAGGACAAGGGAATAGAAAACTTCCCCTTAAAATATTGTCGCGCACGGGATGGTGTGGTAGGGCTTGCATCATAGAAAGATGCTCTTTACTTATAGGTCGTCCTTACAGGAAAAAAAACAAAAAGAACAGAAAAATAAAAGCAAAAGAAACCTACAAAACAAAAAAGAAGTTAGGAAAAACTAAAGGAAAGAAGAACTACAAACTACAAAAATAACAAAAAGAAAAGGAAAGGAAAAAAAAATACTACCGAAGGCATGAGAAGGAAAGCTAGCCTCAATTGGAGTCTGGTGAGTCTGTTTCCAGCTGAAGGTTGCTCTGAAAACCGATGCTAGCATAATAAAGACAGTTCTGCTCATAAATGTAGTGACCATTCTTTCCATATGCCTCACCCGACGAACAGTCTATTGACTCACCATAAGGGACTTAATAGCCATCCTAAGGGCCTCGATAGCCACCCTAAGAGCCTCGTTGGACATCCTCAAAGCCTGCTCCTCAAAATACTTCTCCACTACTGGCATATTGTATTGATCTTGTGGATCAGCATGGGGAAGCTTTTCTGGTGCGCGAATATCCTCGTCATCTCTATCATCCTCATCCTCTTGATCTACTCCACACCCACGGAAGGCGGCTACTGACGACCTGCAGATGGGTGCCTGACACCCCATCCTCTCTTCATCATTAGGGGTCTCCCCCCGAAACTCTAGAACAACTAGGTAATCAAGCTTGAGTGCCCTAAGCTACTGGTGGTGGAGAAATATCCACATTGGCAGATCGAGGCCTTAATGACTAGTTAATGGACATACCCTGAACTAAATAGTATAGGAGCTTAGCTTGGTCCTTGGTGACGTCAGTGAGGCATAACACCAGCATCAATCTGGAACATACAAAGGCGTGCTAGATTTGGCAAGAGACGGACATATCTATCCCCCTAAACTGGACTGCAACACCTCTTGACCTAACCCACTCTACTCTAGGTCCACACTAAGTCTCAATAACCTCCCTCCTGCTCGACGAACTCTTGGGAGCATAATCTACTACACTCATCATTGTAGTCTGTTAACCCAAAGACTTCAATGATGTGAATGGATGAAAAAGGAACCCTAATGCCCCTAACTACGAGAAATCCTTATTCTCGTCAATGTTAGCATAAAATTCCCTAACTATGGGTACAACCACCTCGCTAGAATGGTTCACTAAGGCTTCCCAACCTCTCCGTTGTATCTCCGTAGAGATATGAGGGTAGAAATTGACCTCTTAGGTTAAGGCTCTCTCAGGGTTTATGTTCCTAGAATAAATGACATAATGATATCTATCTAGAGCCCCTTGTGAACTAAACCTAGGGTGCTCGAAAACTGGCTCTGGGTCATGCCCACCCTGACTAGTGCTAGCATCACTCTTCCTACTTTCTCTTCTAGGACACATGAAATTTTGATTAAATGAAAAAAAAAACTTGCAAAAATTGGTCTCTAACCTAGGAAAAATCCAACCAAATCGTAAAAAATCACCCTATCCCACACAAAATATATAGCAACTAAAATCAACTTCACCTACACATCCAGCAAGTATTTCAATTTCAACAAACTCAAATTAAGCCTAGATTCCACTCAATCTTAGAGTTTCAACATGTGCAGCAAATGTATAGAAGAAATAAGCAATGGAAGGCTAAAAAATTTACCTTAAATGAAGAAATCCCAAAAGTTGCCCAAGAAAAAGCCCTAGAATTCAATTTGGGTATGAAATCCATGACTTGAAAGTTGAAAAGTGAAGAAAACCTTGAAGATTAGATGAAACCCAAGAAGAATTGCAAGATTTTTGTGATTTGGGTGAAGAATAGGTGAAAGATTGGAAGTGATTTGGGAGAGAATCGACTGAAAATCGAAAGAGAAAATGAAAACTGAAACCCTTCTCGCTGCAAGACTGCGTTTTAACGTAGTTCTGCCTTGCAGCGTTGCAACGCTGTAATCACAGCATGTGATGCTACACTCTAATTTTTTTAAGAAATTAAAATTAAACTAACTCTAACCCTACTTAAATGAAAAATAAATAAAAGAAACTAAACTAAAACCTTAAAATTAATTTTGAAAACTATCCTAAAAAAATATAAAATAGAAAATAACAATGAAAAGAAAAATGCACCTGGCTGCCTTAAGGAAATGCAAATTTTTAACGTCGGTTGCTCGACATGACCTGCCCCTGTCAAGCTACAAAGAAATTCTCGTATTTCTCTGGTTCTTTCTTGGATGAGTTGATATGGCCTAGTAAGGCCATAAGGGTTCCCATCTTTTGTAAAGAACCAGACAGGTCGAATTTGGATTTTTTAAAGTTTTTTCGAAAAAAGTAAAAAGAAAGTTCAAAAGACTCAAATGACCCAAAAGAGTCGAAATAAAGAAAAGACTCAACAAACTCTCGAAAAAAAAGGAGAACAAAACTAAAAAATATACAACATACCAGATGGTAGAACAAGGCGAGGTTTTTCAAACTGTAACTCCATCACCTGGAAATCGATGGTTGTAGGCTCAGACTCATAGTCCTCACAAACCGGCTCTAGACATGGCATCCTATCTTCCACGAAATTTTGAGCTCACACCCCCAAAATTTTATTTTTAACATTTCCCCTTTTTTTAAGAGTTTCTATAGCCTAGTTCTTTTTTTAAAAAAAGGCTATGTCTAAGAGCTATAATAAGTCATATTTGTTGTAGTGAGGGTTTTTGGGTGTCGTTTAATCTAGAAAACCTAACGATCAAAGAAAATTTGTAAATACCAAACTACTCCTATAACTACTAAAATGTAGCAACAGTGGTATGCCCGAGTCGATCCTTAGGGAAGCACGATTTGTTTCATTAAACTAATTTCCTAACTAGAGCGGTAAATGGGGTGGGGGAGGGGGGATTGGTGTGGAAAAGATAAATGTGTGAAATTGAAATAAAAGGGTAAACGTAATCTAGGATAGGGGCCTATCTAATTTCTAGAGCAAAAAAGATTATCCTATGCAATTTCTATCGTGGCAATCAATTGTTTAACAAATATTCCATTCTATGCATGCACGGCTACTAAATCAATTCAACTTAATTAATCTCTACAAAGGCCGACAATCAATTAAACCAAGATCAATCAAGCGTCCTAATTATTAATTAAGGTCGGAAAGACCATACCCTAATTAAACTATATGCTCTTAATTCTACTGGGTTCTCAGCGATCTTATAGAATTAAAAATCATATGCATTAAGAATGAGGATTCAATCGTATCGATTAAATGTCAGAAAAAGCCATATTCAATTAACCAAATTATTCTACGAATCTAAATTAAACATGCATTACCAAGATTCAAGGTCAGCCTATAAATCTAAATACTCACATCTAATCTTTTGCTACTGGGGTAAAGTCAAGCATAGACGAACACAAGAAAATGCACAAGCTCTAAAAGTTCTTTGACTGTATGACCTTTTTCTGAAAAATATCTTTTGGTCATTTTTCCATGAAGAAACGACTCACATTGTAACTGATTTAGAAATCCATTATTTACTAATTTGTCCAAGTCTTACATGCCAAAGAAAGTTGTTAAGAGAAATTTTTCATTTTTTATTTTGAGTTTCAGCTATGTTAAACATCCCTATATTTAAAATAGCTTTTGCCTCAGTTAGTTGTAGGACATATAAGTTATTTTCAAGTTTAGCAGAATATATTGGAACGCCTCTTGAACTAATGAACACTTCGCTTATATCAAATGACACATGTTCTAATAAGCAGGAGATAAAGTTCCCTTTCATATTAGGTACATAACATACATTTTCCAATAAAATGTAATTATCTTCAAAAAATAACTTGAGATCTCCACTGCTTGAGCAGAAATGAGTTGACCTATTCACACTTTAAAAGTCATCTCGTTCTCTGTAAGCTGCCTCTAGGAACTAGTTTCCTGAATCACAGTGCAAATATGATTAGCGGTGCATGAATCTAATATTCAGGTCAAATGAGAACTTTCCACTAAACATTTTTCAATTACAAATAAATTAGATTTACCTTGGTTTCTCGTTTCAGCCTTCTTTTCTACAAGATATTTAGGGCAATTTAGTTTTCAATGTCCATCCTCGTTGCAATGGAAACACTTTCCTTTTGCAACTTTTGTCTTGCTCTTCTTTGCAGGAGCTTTCTTCTTCCCTTTTCCTTCATTTTCATTTGGATACTCTTATCCTTTGAAGGACCAGACTTCTTTTCAAAAAGTTTTGTACCAAATATCGAGTAAATAGTCAAAATAATCTATGGTATATGAACAAGGTTAGGTACCTTATTCTGGTAACACCATTGGATGCGACCTACTCTATAGTTGTTACAAAGAGTTGTAAAGTGCTACATACGATGTGATCCTAATTCATACGTGTTATGACATGAGGAGAGGGGGTGTCCTATGCAATGAGTTTGCATAAGTTTGGACCAAGAAATAAGTCACTCTTACTTTATAACGTTGTTTACTATATAAGATTGACTATTTCACCTAGAATATCTAGATAACTCGATCTTAATCCTGAGCTAACTATGAACTCCTGTTTATTCAGGATTGCTTTTAGATTTTCATAGGTGAGGGTTGGCTCAACAGCGCCGGCTCAATAAGACTCCCATTTCAGGGGTAAGACCTAATAGATAGCTGGGGACATAGGGTGCAAGACGAAGTTCATGCCTACTCGATTTAGGGATAAGAGAAAGGTCGTTCTCTCAAGTACTGAATCCAGGTCTTGAACAAGGGCCCTACCCTCTCACTAAACTGAGAGAGTTTGGTTTAGTGATTGGATCACAAACCAGTTGTTCGTTAGAGGATCAGTAAAAACTTGAGAAATAAGACATAATCTCGAGGGTAAAACAAATATTTGACCCAGCCGTTATTACGAACAACCTGTGAAGGGTCGACTAGCTGATTATGGTTAAATCATGTGGACATAATATATCTACAGTGAGGGAAGTGCAACTATGGGCTTGGAGTGACCCATTAGTTAATGAATGAGAATTAATCTGGTCTAATGAGTTTAACCAATTAATCTTGAATCGTTGGAGCCCATGATCTATAGGTCCACGAGGTCCCTCTACTAGCTCGTAACGTACTAACTCTAGAATAGCATGATAAGTTAATTTGAAATGTTCAAATTAGAATTAAGGGAATTAGTAATTATATGAGATATAATTACGTGTTTAATATGAGAATTAAACGGAGTAAGAGAATTTATATCTAAATATGATTTAAATATATAAAGATGGATGCGTGTAAAAATTAATTTAATATTTGATATTAAATTAATTAAGTTTTATTAAAAACTAATTTATGAAATTAATTTTATTTTCAGTTTTTAAAATCAAAATGGATTTTAAAAATCAAGTTTTGATTTTTGATAAAATTGAAAAATTGAAAAACAAAATACGAAAATGGAAAAATCATGTTTTCCATTATCCATCTTTTTACTTGCTCACAAAAAAGCCATCATCTTTGCCTTGTCTTACTCTAAGCATGAGCTATAACTCATGCAACTCTCTCTCTTGCATGTTGATCTGCATTATAATGAAGAGTTTGGAGTGAATTTTGGGTCTGCAATCAAGCGAGAATTTTAGAGAAAATTTGTGGTGAAGAAGGTGTTCTTCACCAAGATTGCTGCTATGAGCTTTTCTCCTTCATCCCTTGGCTTGTTTTGAGTCCCACAACTCAATCTAGAGCACCAAGAGAATAGTAGAGAAGATCTTGAGGTGGTATGCAATAAGATTTGGAGAAGATTACAGCTGGAGAACAAGCTTTGAAGAAGTTCTACAAGAGGTATGTCATGACACTTACTTGTTTTCTACAAGAGCATGCTTTATATTTTGCTAAAATTAATGAATTAGAGTGTTTAAATGATCTTTGTGCTTCCGCTGTTGCTGATACATTCCTACAATTGGTATCGGAGCATCATATAAGTGTTCAATTCGGTTTAATTTTGGTTTGGTGGGTTTTTTATATGAGAAATATGAAATTGATGCACTAATATGGCTTTCTGAGTTTTGGCATTTTAATTCTCTTTAATTTCTCATTTAAATTTATAATTGGCTCTTGTTTGATGAGCTCTTATGTTAGCAAGAGTTTGTAATTTATTTGGAGCGATTAGAGTTGAAATTAAGATGTAATTGAAGAAACAAGTGAAGGAGGCCGAGTTGCTGTTCCTATTTTTCAACTTCTACCTAAAATCGTTGTTGAGGATCTGTTGCTAAGAAATCATCTAGCTCCAAGTGCTATACGATGTGAAGAAAAGCTAGACGATCATATAGCAATGGGTACTGGTCGTTGTGATGTTAAACGCTAAATGATCGTGTACCTACGAGAGCTAAACGATACGTTCAATTTGTTATACGATAGCACTAAGCGATCGTTTAGCTTTGGCGTGGGAACTAAACGATATGTTGGATTTGCTAAATAATGGTTGCATTTAGCTGCAGCGCGTACTAAGTGATGTGATGAAGTGCTACATGATAGCGCTGAGCGATCGTTTAGATTCGGAGCTAAACGATCGTGTAGACGAAGTGCTAAGTAGCGATGATGTTCTATACGATAGAACTAAGTGATCGTTTAGCTGTGGCAGATACTAAACGATGACATGAAGCACTAGGCGATGGTGTTAAGCAATCATGTAGTTCTATATGATAGAGCTAAGTGATAGCTAGGCGATGGTGTTAGGCGATCATGTAGTTCTATACGATAGAGCTAAGCAATTGTTTAGCTCCGGCAGACACTAAGCGATTGTGTACCTCTTCTCAACACAAGGTGATGGTGTTAGACGATTCCCTTCAATGCTACAAAATCGGCATTCGCAAGACTTTTAGGTTGGACCGAGAGTAGCCATTTTGACCGGTTTTCTCAAGGTCCAATCCAGTTCAGCCTCAAAGTGTTTTTGGCTGGTTCGGTTCAGACTTTGTTGGTCCGGTTCAGACTTATCCAGTCCGGTTTAAGATGTTTGGGTTCAATTTAGAGTGGTTCGAGTAGTTCAAAGATGATTTTGAAGCTGTTTGTAATTGTTAGGCTTCTATTTTCTTGTTTATGCCAAAACTAAAACCATATCAGTCTGTGTTTAATTATTTATGCATTTGATGTATGTTATAATTAAATAAATCTTGTATGTGCATACAGTATACCATTTAGATTTAAAATTCCACCATAAGAAGCATGTTAAATGCATTGAAAATATGTTATAATCTATTACAATATATAGTATGCATGTTAGGGTTTCTTATATTTAATATAAGTGTTATATTAAATATTAAATTCCTTTATATATGTTATGGATGTTTAGCATGTCTAAAGTTTTATAAGTTGTTATAAAATTGGGTTAGACATTTAAAATTCATAAACAATAGTTGCATGCTCCCGTAGGTTGACCACCTATTTTAATAATTAAAACTTATAAAATCCAGGTTACAAACTCAACCGGTATATAATCCTATCTAAGGCTGGGGGTACTTAAGTTGACGGTTTACGGAACACCTCCTACCTGGGGATTATGGTCGAATTCTTGAGCATTGGTAACCAGTTTTATGAGCATATGTGAGTGATGTGAGGTAATAAAATGGTTTATCACCTAGACATCGTAGGTTAAAATCCAATTATAAGAGTTATACTTGGATAAACCACATAGATTTAGAGTTGTTTTATTAACCGAAAAGAACCTAAGTATAAATCTACCCAATAGAACAATTTAGTGGTAGTTTAATAACTTCTATATGATAGAGTTATTAGAAAACTTCAGTGGGAGATTAGTAACATATACGATACGTTATTTTTAGCTCCCACGTCTCTAAGAGCTCACAATCCAGATTTAAGCGATACTTCGTGTCACCTTGAGAGTGACCTCTTACGGAAAGTATTTTTTAGCTTAAATCTAGATTTCGGTGAATAAGAGGAAGTTGTTCAAACATAAATCAATTATTCGATATATAGATTTCAACTTCCATGTCTCTACATAGTTTACACTGTGAGATTCATATGACGCTTCGTGTCACCCTGGGAGTGACCTCCCTATGAAAGTTTTTTGTATGAGTCAATATCGAGGTAAATGAAGGAAGTAGTTCATAGTAAGTGGGTGAAAGATATGTGTCAATATATCCTATGGTCTCCTTCATTAGTCTGAACCGTGAGATTCCTATGTTGCGCCTACTGGTTAGCTTTAAGCGGCCCTTTGCTAGTCGTTTATCGACGGCTATCTCTACGGAGGGTTTTAACATAGGATTCATAACAACCCAGGCTTCAGTAAAATGAATAGGGTCTTATAGTTCCATCTTGGATATTATCTTCTATTTCAGAGGCAAATTCATACTGTCCTATAGGATCTGAAAATGGTGGGTCACACTTACAAGAATTACTAAATTGTTAATAAAAATCTTGACCGAAAACGATAACTAAACGACTATAGGAATAAGAGTTATTCCGGAGACAATAGGAATAAGAGTTATTCCAGAGATAGTGTTTGGTCAAAATTGTTTGTTTTAGTGAAGGAGTATCTGATTGTCCCTCGGTAGCACATATTCTGACTCACTAGAGTATCGTTGCAAATAAATAATGGTTATGGGTACATTATTACTTTTTGCTAAAACTTGATTTTGGATTTAGTTACAATTTGCTAATTAGAATTTGTTTAAATTTGATCAGCATGTCGAATTCCTCTAGAATACTCACTTTCGATTTAAATAACAGTAAAATCAAATCAACAAACAAATTATTAGCGGTTGATTACACCAAAAGAGTTTTAACAGAGGATTATCCTCTATCACTCAACTCATCTGAAATTTTGAAGTTGTAGATGTGAGTGCAAAATTCGAACAACAAGATAAATATGATTTACTTGTTATTGTAGCATGTTTAGTGGAAAACGATAAAGTGGATAATTGATTCAGGTGCCGCTAATCATGTTTCTACTATCTCACAGGAAAGAAGTTCCTGGAGACAGTTGACAGAAGGTGAAACAATCTTTAAGGTAGGGATCGGGGAGATTGTTTCAGCCAAAGCAGTGGGAGATATGTGTTGGGGTTGATGCCCAAAATCTCATGTCCTGTAGTTTGTAAGCAATTTGTACAAACGCTTGTGTTGTATAATATATGATATTTACTTCATATCTTGATCTTTGTCAGTTGTATGTTTTATTTGCTTTACCACAAGCCAATAAACATAAGATCCCTGGTTATCTGTATGTAACTTAAGCATGTATGTGGTGACATACAAGTGGATTATGTCTTGAGTGATAACCAAAATAGTATGTAGTATATGGATATAGAAGGGAAACCTTATCCTGGTAATTCTATGGATGCGGCCCGCTTTGTGGAATGGTCACAAGTGTTGTGACTTGTCACAGATGGTCTGATCCTGACCATTCGTATAAGGGACATGCGAGCGGGGGCATCTAATGCTTGTATTTATGAAGTGGAAATGTGGATGATATGCGTTGATGGAATTGCATTGTGCACTCAAGTTTCCCCAGCGGAATTCAAGTGTAAATTCCTCTGAGTTTCTTGGTAAGTCCAGGGTCGAACAAATGGACTTGTGAAAATAGATTGCGTTGGTAATTTTTATAAAGACTTTGCGGTAACCAGATAAATAAATAAAGTGTTGGGTTTGTTGTTTGCGTTGATGAGAAGTAAATAAATGCGACAGAGTTTGAAAAGAGTTGGTAAACAGGAGATTATTTAAATATGCGGTGAACAGGTTGAGAAGGGTTTCGGCTAACACTCCCTAGAATGCATTCATGCTATCCAATCATGAAACATGCATACAACAGTAAACCACCTCTCGATGCGAATACCACGACTTCTAAGGCTAGAACGCATGCGATATATGCGATAAGTCGACAGGCTCTACACATAAACCTCTATTTCTATTTATGCGATGACAACATGACATCCACACAAATATGCGACCACATAATATCATTCCCATCTCTAGGATGCATGCGATGCAGGTTCACAAATAGAACTTATCTCTAAGTCCATATCTCTTGTTTATGTAGTTCTAATCTTGCTCTCTCGAGTCCAGATTCTAACCTAGCTCTCTCGAGACATTAGGTTCTTTCTTTAGACTCTCTCTCGAGTAACTCTAAAGGGTATTTTGGACAACATAAAACAAGACAATCGCAAGCAAAGAACTTCCTAGGTCATGTTAGCTTAGTTCTTCTCAACCCATTCGACTAGTTTAGCTACTCATGCATATTAAGAGAGTGAATAGATGTAGAAATAGAACTTCCATTTTATAAGTATGAAGATGAAGTACAGAATAACAATGCAAGTATAAAATAAAGAGTCTGGTATCAATCTCTTGCTGTCAGGCGGTTACACTGTTTCTACTCGTGCTCAAATTATAATCTCGCTCTCGCGAGAGTCGGCCCGCTCTGCCCCCTTTTGAACTGCAGTGGCCTGGCTGTTAAGGGATTTCGTTGGGGTCTTTCGGCGACTCGAGGGATGGTTTGTGGCTGGGCGGCGAGACGATGGCTGGCTGCAAGGAATGCCGCCTCTCACATAGAGAGTTGGGTTTTCAAAGGTGATGAGGGTGAAGAAGATAGCTGGGATGATTGGTCTGCCATGGATGCTGGAGTAAAAGAAAACTGGAAATTCTTTAAGGTTTTAGGAAGAGGGAAACAATCTGGTATGTAGAGTGCTCTAGGGTTTTTGTTTGCAAATGAGATCAAATGGACTCACAAACGGAGGAGATGGAATTTATAGGTTGGGCCTTGATGGGCCCAACGCGAATTCTGCGGTGGTAGGCCTCGAGCTACAAAAAAGCCTGCCATTTGCACTCCTCACATTTATGAAGTTGTTAAGTCGTACGTCCTTTCGTCTGCTAAATCATCATTTCCTTTGAAGATGAGACGATTGGACATCTCAATTTGCAAAAAGAATAATCTTTAGTGTTTTATTCGAATGGGCGCAAGGTGAAGAATTAACGCAATGTGTTCATCAACGCAAATACATCTTTGTAGAGGATGGGCAACAACACATGTATCCCCATAACACACCCCTTAACGCAATGCATCTCTAGAGGACGGGCGCACGGTATTTCTACCAGCGCAACACTACCTCAACATAGTGCATTTTTGCTAAGGACGGGCAAAGAACACATACGAGCGCAACACACCCCTCAACGCAATGCATTTGAGTTGGATGAACGCAAAGTGTATCTTGTGGGTACAAGATGCACCCATCATCGCAATGCATACCGGGTGTTGATTGTTTTATAATTAAAAATATATTTTTTTTCATCAATGCAAGTCACACGGACATTGCGGTAATAATTTTCTTCTTATTAATCAATCATTCATCAACATTTAAGAATAACGCATTTATGACGGAAAAGTAAGGAATAAAGAGAACACAGAAATAAAAGCAAGATAATTAAATGAAGCATAAATTCATAAATTCATAAAAACAAATTAAATGAAGCGATGAATGACAAAGTTCATAAAGCAATAAATTCAAAAAGCAAGTAAACATAGGATTGAGATATGGATCGGAAGATAAATTTCTTCTGATGAATGCATTCCACACCTCCGCACGGTCCAGCTTGCCTACCCAATGTCTTCAGGGACATTGTTCTCCTCCTGGTCTCATCCCGCAATGTATACGGGGAGAGATATGATCTACTTCCTTCGGGAACCACACCAAGTATGGAGAATGCGTTGCACATTTCTCAAACCTTACATTCTCTGCAACCGTAAGTTTTGAAATTCCGGTGCTAAATCTGGTCCTAATGTGCTCCTGCACGAAAAATATACCTGATCTCTAGGTCAGCTTAGAATTTTTGGATCGCTCTAGTTGTCATAAACCGTCAAACTTCTCTCCGCGATAAACAACCAATACAAAGAGATCTGTCCTACACATACTACAAAAGTACTCAACACTAAACGTTAGCAATCCCCGACAATGGTGCCATAAACTTGGTACGCAGAATTTGATGTCTTTAAATAAGCATGTGGAAAAATATGGATAATGATGAATGTGAATCATGTAAGCTCATATTGCCATAAACTTGATGACTTGGAAAGACTGAGATAGAGTGTGGATGTTGTGTTATGCTTATTTACACTTTATGCAATACTACTTCTAGATGTATGCGTGGATCCTTGCACTGAAACCAAGTATAATTCCAACGCAAGTTTCTCGGAGTGATACAAGGTCGAACACAGGGATTGCTTAGTTAATACGCTACGTTCATGATATATGCGACCAATGTTTTTACAATGAATAAAGATTATGTTTATACAGGTATTTAAAATTGTGATAAAGTAAAATTGTGCAAATAAAGTAAAGTTGCGATAATAAAATAAAGTGTGATAAAAGTAAACCTAAGCTATTATGATACAAGATACAGGATACATGATACATGATACTGAGTTTGAGATTGACTGTAAAGTTTATACAAAGAGTCGTGGTATGGGGTGGCAATTCTTTATGTATGAAACAGAAATAGAAAAGATAACTAGTATAAACATCGCAAGTTATTAATTGCGTGAAAGACATAACTACGGTTCCTCTTTCCCTTGGCGTACACCTCTTAGTGATCGGCCGTGTTCCCACATCTCTGTGGTGAAACAGGGATGAATGTAATGAACGCAAGGTTGCTTCCATCTCTGGAAGTACTTCTCGCTTTAGTTAACGCATTCTTCCAACCTTCTCTCGATAGAAGGAATGGTATCTTCACTTCTGCTTTCACAGGTGAAGACACCGTCTAGCATGCTTTAGCTAAACATATTTATTTCCTTAACACAGATTAAATTCCTTGTTAGATTCATGCTAATTACCAAGGGATTAAGAAAACATCGTGGAGAAAGCAAATTACGAATGACCGAAAATAGACAGAAAGATGGAGATGGAAATGATCATAAATTCAATACTAAGATTTAGCTTCTGATACATGATGTGAATGATAGACTAAGAAGATGAATACAATTGATGATAAAGAGATAGAAACAAAGGCAGAAGAGTGCCAACGTCTTGACATAGATCTAGACAGTGGATTTGCTTGTCGGCGTATGGAATGGATGAAGGGAATAGCTTCCCTCTCAAGCTTGCTCATCCGGTAGACATGAACTTGGTATAGAGCTTCAACAGCGGGGATTGAAAGGATTTGCCCTGAGACTCACCTCTCGGCCTTGTCTCTTAAATCTTCCCGGATCTTCTCCGATCAGGCTTTTCAGACCAGTCTCTCTCTCAATATACAAATATCAAAATATGCCCGTATCAAGTATATCTTCTCAGTGGATTGGCCGGAGCTATTTATAGGCTCAGCTTTGACTTTCTTACTTGTGGTCCCCACTTTATTGTTATGGCAGCTCTGGATATGGTGGAGTAAATATTCCTTATGTTACACAATCAATCCCTTCAAAAATGCACAACGGTCGGCTATACACGCATCAGAATCCTCCATAATTGTGTTGCTCTTTACATCTTCGATCGTTTGCTTGCATGCGGTGTTGTTTTTTATTACTGCATGTAGTTGAGATTGTGTTGATCGCTTAGCTCTTGATCGATTGTCACATGCACCGTCATTGCGTTGATTGTCTATTCATTCTTGAATGATGGGCGCAATGCGACGTAGATGCGTTGTTCATATTATCTTGAGCCATGAATGCATACGGTGACTTGATTTCCTGCAAAAAAGACTTTAAATATTCTTTTCTACCATCGCAATTGTGTCAGTGGGTGTACTGACGATAATTTATAATTCTTGCAGTTCTTAGCTAATTTCTATACAATTGACCCAACTTTCCTTTCTTTTGTCCACAATATCTAAATAAAATAGTATAAATAACTTATATTTCTACAAGTTATCAGCGTTCATGCTATGCGATCATGCAACATGCATACAACAGTAAACCACCTCTCAGTGCGAATACCACGACTTCTAAGGCTATAACGCATGCGATTTATGCGATAAGTTTACAGGGTCTACATATAAATCTCTATTTCTATTTATGCGATGACAACATGACATCCACACAAATATGCGACCACATAATATCATTCCCATCTCTAGGATACATGCGATGCAGGTTAACAAACATAGCTTATCTCTAAGTCCCTATCTCTTGTTTATGCAGCTCTGAACTTGCTCTCTCGAGTCCAGATTCTAACCTAGCTCTCTCGAGACATTGGGTTCTTTCTTTAGACTCTCTCTCGAGTAACTCTAAACGGTATTTTGCACAACATAAAACAAGACAATCATAAGCAAAGAACTTCATAGGTCATGTTAGCTTAGTTCTTCTCAACCCATTCGACTAGTTTAGCTACTCTTGCATATTAAGAGAGTGAACAGATGTAGAAATAGAACTTCCATTGTATAAGTATGAAGATGAAGTATAAAATAACAATGCAAGTATAGAATAAAGAGCCTGGTAGCAATCTCTTGCTACTAGGCATTTACACTATTTCTACTCGTGCTCAAAATATAATCTCGCTCTTGCGAGAGTCGGCCCGCTCTCTGCCCTTACGCCCCAAGGTTCTCTCTCGAGCTGCCCTGAGCGATCTCCAGTGCCACCACTCTTCTCTTGCTCCGCCTTAAAATGGAAAGGAAACTATGAACAGAAGCGTGAACTAAATGATGAACTAATCAACTAGTTAACCCCTTTTGTGAAGAATGCCCTTGGTATTTATAGAGAATCTATGGTGAAAGGCGGCTTCTCTCTCCTGGTTGTACAGATGGGATAGCTTTGATTCCTGACTGATGCGCCGAATAATTATCACTGATAAAGTTGGATTTACTTTGTGACTGTTATCGGTTGTCAACTTAATTTGGATTTGACTGTCATCAGCTTTCTGTCCCATCGCTCTTAATTGGCCTTTCACCCAGATGCACCCACCATGTTGCGCTGACCAAGTTGCGGCGATCCTTCTCGGGCGAATGTTTGCGAGCACGATCAATGCAAAGCCTTGCGGTGAGGTTGCACTCAACCACTGAATTCCTATGATTGCAAACTTTACATTGCGTTAATGCATATTCTGCACAAAAATACAAAAACCAACTGTTCTAATGCGCTGAACGCATGCGACCGCAATATCATGAAACGATGCTTAATGGACGCAAGTTAACATATTTCATCAACGCAATCCAACATTGTTTAAGAACTTAGCATTATGATAACGTGCATTTCTACCCGTTATCACACCCCCAAAATTAAACAATGTTTGTCCTTAAGCATCAGCTAAAGATTTCTTTAGTAAGTCAACCGCATAGTTCTTTTCCTAGACTTCTCAAGGATACCTCATTCAAATCCTATATACCTGAATTTCCTTAAGCCTTATTTAAGTCTCTTCTTAAAATATTTCTAAGACCTAGGGACTGCAAGCTTAACTTTCAAAAGGACTTTACTAAATTCGGAATATCGCATGATTTATTTAAAAAAGAAAATTTTCTACCGAGGTGTCAAATGATTTTATCCTTGCACAAAAAATTTCTTCATTGATATTTTTTTTCTGACCTTGTGTTGATTCGAGTGCCTTGCCTTCATTTTGGTTTGCCCCCACGTGTGTCATGCGGACATCCAACTACGAGCAATGCACTCTTTCTCAGACTAAATTCATACCTATTTGGCAGTAGAGTTGCGATAATTTATTTATGCGTTCATCTTGTTAACTTACTTTCGTTTTGGCTTGCCCCCACGTGTGTCATGCGGACATCCAATTATGGGTAAGTGCCTTTCACAACTTAACTCTTATCAACATGGGTTTCCCATTGCGGTGACAGTGGAGTTGTTTTTCTCATTTTTTTTAAAAAAATAGCAAGGTCGGAAACAAATACCCCACCCCCAAATTTAAAATGCGGCAATGTCCTCATATCCAAAAGATTAAAATAAGTCATGCGATGGTCATAGAATGTGTTGTAAAGAGAGTTTGAAAGAAAGCTAGTAAACCACTAACTTCTAGAAATATTACATGAGGTGACTATCTTAAGACTAATTTGACTCTAGTATATACGAAAGAAATAGAAGCATATTTTTCATCATTGAAATCATACTTGGCAAAGAACAAAATGCGGTAACTCACTAAATTTATCTATGTCAAATGATTGTGGTGATTAAAGAGGATGTGGTGATAAACCCTTGAAAGCTAAAATGCAATGTGATAGCGCAAAATTTGAAACAAAGATAAGGAAGAATGCACCCCCAAATTTTGAGCTGTCGCTTGCATTATATTGATGCATCCATCTTTGCGGCGATCACTCTTCTTTGGGTTGCGGTGATGGAGTAAGATAAGTACTTTATCGTGTAACATCCCCGCAATCCAGCGCCTCGATCGTTGCAAGAAAAACAAAGAGATGGTCAAATTATTTTAAACAAAATAAAACTCGTTATCGCATTTCTTTTTTTTCTTTTTTTTGTAGAAATAAAGACGGTAAAAGTAAAATAAGGATAGATCAGGATTGAAAAGATATAGTGAAAAATTTCGAGTAGTGAAGAAGAATTGAAGAGTTGATGCTTCCCAAACCTTGCCTCCCTGATAGGTTGCGATCATTTGATAACGTCGGGACCACTTATTTTCGGCTGGTTTGTTCACGTCCATGGTGGCTTTTCCCTATTTTCTTTATCCTCTAGAATCTTTACTGCCTTAATCCGGAGTTTTTCTCCATGAATGCTCATTACCATTTCCCTTTTACGCACATCAATTTGAGTGCGACCGGTTGAAAGGAATGGTCGTCCCAATATGATGGGCGCATCTTCATCCGCTTTATAATCCAAAATGAGGAAGTTTGTCGGCAGAATGAATTTATCGATTGAAATTGCTGCATTTTTCAACTCCCCTTCAGGTTGTATTCGAGGTTTGTTCGCGAGCAGGAGAGTTTCCTTTGCGGGCGTAAGTGTGCTGGCATTCAATTGTTTGAAGATTGACAATGACATTATGTTTATACTTTCCCCAAGGTCGCATAGTGCTTGGCCACTAAAGATCCCTCCGATAGAGCATGGGATCGTGAAGATTCCTCGATCGCCCATTTTAGGTGGGATCATAGCATTTTGCGCTGCAGCCACTATTGCGATATTTTCTTCCTCAATTTATTCCTCTTTCAATCTTTATGGAGTTACTAGTGGTTGGACTTCTTCTATCTCAAGATCTAGAGGCTTAAGGGTGGAAGTAACTTCAGGGTCTGTTTTCTCGGGCTTCTCCAAACTATAGTTCAACGGGTCTTCGGTTATCACCACATTCAAGTTGGTCGCAATGCGCTTCTCCCCTACTTCCACAATCATGTCATCACTTAGTAAGGAGACTGCTAAGCATTGTTCCTTCCCGTTACCCCTAGCATTGCGAGGGAGCTCAGTTGAGCTCGACAACGCTTCTTGCAGTCTATTTTTCAGCTCGCCCACAATTTGTCCCATTTGAATTTCGAGATTTTTAATGGATGTAGCTTGATTCTGAAGCACAGATTCATTTTTCTCAATGTATTGCTTCAGCAAACTCTCTAAGGACAAAGATTGCGGTGGTTTTGAGCTGCTAACTTGGCTTTGCACTAGACCGTTATTTTGTAGGGAAATCTGGGTGGCCCTCCTTTTTGTGCCACAGGTTGAAAGCTTTTTTGTTGATTTTTCCATGCAAAATTTGGGTGGTTTCGCCACCCAGGGTTATATGTATTGGAATAGGGATTATCTCTCATGAAGCATACCGACTGCTGGTTTGTTGGGCATTCCTCCATCGAGTGAGCATTTCTGCACATGACACAACTTGCGGTCGTTTGAGCAATTGTGCTGACCTGCCCTTTTTTCGCTTCCGTATTATTAATTGAAATGCCTTATATCAGACTCATCATTTCAGTCATTTGATTTTGCAGGGATGCGATGGCCCCATTGTTCGCGTTATTTCCTTTGATTCTGAATCTCTGATCACTTTCCCTCCAATCCTCATGACTTTTGGAAATGCGATCAAGTATGTTCTTAGCCTTCTCATATGTTTTGTCGAGCTGACCACCAGTGGCTGCCGCATTGGTAGCGATTTGCGAAGAGGGATTCAATCCTTGGTAGAAAATTTCCATTTGCAGGCAATCTGGTAAGCCATTGTGTGGATAGTCTCTTACCAGCCGCTTAAACCTCGCCCAAGCATCGCTGAGCGATTCGTCATCTTCTTGTTCAACATTTTTTTTATTAATTTCCTTCTCCTAGCGTTCTCAGTTGGTGGGAAATACTTCTTCATAAACTTTTCCACCACCTATTCCCACGAAGTTATCTCCCCCGGTTCGAGAGAATATGCCCATTTCCGTGCCTGATCACACAAAGAAAAGGGAAACAGAGTTAGTCGAACTTCCTCGGTTGAGATATTCGGGAACACAAAAGTGTTGTAGATTTCTATGAAGCTCCAGAGGTGGGCGTGCGGGTCTTCGCCACGCCTTCTTCCAAACTACCCAGCAGCCTGGATCATATGCAACATTACCAGCTTCATTTCAAACCTTAATCCATCTAACATCGGCCTCATGATTCCTGGAGAGAAATCGTAGAGGTTAGGTGACACATAGTCCCAGATGGGTCTATTGTGGTCATTCGCTAGAAGGATGGGGTTGGCCATTATATTATTTGAGATTGTGGCCCTTGTGTCCGGTTGCTCCGCCATTCTTGGTGTTCCTTCTTGTTGTTGTTTGCGGTCTCTTAATCTTCGTCTAAAAGTCCTCTCAATCTCCAGGTCATAATTCGGCAGAGATTGAGAGTTCTGCAAAGAAATAAAAAAAATTACCGTTAGCACTCTATTTTGCCGAAGTCCCTGGCAACGGCGCCAAAAACATGATGCTTGTATTTATGAAGTGGAAATGTGGATGATATGCGTTGATGGAATTGCGTTGTGCACTCAAGTTTCCCCAACGGAATTCAAGTGTAAATTCCTCTGAGTGTCCTGGTAAGTCCAGGGTCGAATACAAGGGCTTGTGAAAACAGATTGCATTGGTAATTTTTATAAAGACTTTGCAGTAACCGGATAAATAAATAAAGTGTTGGGTTTGTTGTTTGCTTTGATGAAAAGTAAATAAATGCGGCGGAGTTCTAAACGAGTTGGTAAATGGGAGATACGATGAATATGCGGTGAATGGGTTGAGAAGGGTTTTGGCTAACACTCCCTAGAATGCGTTTGGTACGTAGAATTTGATGTCTTTAAATAAGCATGTGGAAAAATATGGATAATGATGAATGTGAATATGGATAATGATGAATGCCATAAACTTGATGACTTGGAAAGACAAAGATAGAGTGTGGATGTTGTGTTATGCTTATTTACACTTTATGCGATACTACTTCTAGATGTATGCATTATTAATGGAATGCTTGTAGTATGCTATGCGTTGTCACAAGTTTCCTTAAGTATAATTCCAATGCAAGTTTCTCGGAGTGATCCGAGGTCGAACACAGGGATTGCTTAGTTAATGCACTACGTTCATGATATATGCGACCGGTTTTTACAATTAATGAAAGATTGGTTTGTACATGAATTTAAATTGCGATAAAGTAAAATTGTGCAGTAAAATAAAGTTGCGATAATAAAATAAAGTGCGATAAAAGTAAACCTAAGCTATTATGATACAAGATACAGGATACATGATACATAATACTGAGTTTGAGACTGACTGTGAAGATTATATAAAGGGTTGTGTTATGCGGTGGCAAGTCTTTATGTATGAAACAGAAATAGAAAAGATAACTAGTATAAACATATCAAATTATTAATTGCGTTAAAGACATAACTACGGATCCGCTTTCCCTTAGCGTACACCTCTCGGTGATCGACCGTGTTCCCACATCTCTGTGGTGAAACAGGGATGAACGTAATGAACGCAAGGTTTCTTCCATCTCTGGAAGTATTTCTCGCTTTAGTTAACGCATTCTTCCAACCTTCTCTCGACAGGAGGAATGGTATCTTCACTTCTACTCTCACAAGTGAAGATGTCGTCTAGCATGCTTTAGCTAAACATATTTATTTCCTTAACACAGATTAATTTCCTTGTTAGATTCATGCTAATTACCAAGGGATTAAGAAAACATTATGGAGAAAGCGAATTCCGGATGAATGGAAATACACAGAAAGATGGAGATGGAAATGATCATAACATTCAATACTAAGATTTAGCGTCTGATACATGGTGTGAATGATAGACTAAGAAGATGAATACAATTGATGATAAAGAGATAGAAACAAATGCAGAAGAGTGCCAACGTATTGATATAGATCTGGACAGTGGATTTGCTTGCCGGCATATGGAATGGATGAAGGGAAGAGCTTCCCTCTCAGGCTTGCTCGTCCGGTAGACGTGACCTTGGTATAGAGCTTCAATGGCGGGGATTGAAAGGATTTGCCCTGAGACTCACCTCTCGGCCTTGTCTCTTAAATCTTCCCGTATCTTCTCCGATCAGGCTCTTCAGACCAGTTTCTCTCTCTCAATATACAAATATCAAAATATGCGGTGATAAATCTGTGAAAGCTAAAATGCAATGTGATAGCGTAAAATTTGAAATAAAGATAAGGAAGAATGCACCCCCAAATTTTGGGTTGTTGCCTGCATTGTATTGATGCATCCATCTTTGTGGTGATCTCTCTTCTTTGGGTTGCGGGGATGGAGTAAGATAAGTACTTTGTCGCGTAACATCCCCGCAATCCAGCACCTCGATCGTTGCAAGAAAAACAAAGAGAGGGTCAAATTAGTTTAAACAAAATAAAACTCGTTATCGCATTTTTTTTTCTTTTTTTTTTTGTAGAAATAAAGACAATAAAAGTAAAATAAGGAATGATCAAGATTGAAAAGATATAGTGAAAAATTCCAAGTAGTGGAGAAGAATTGAAGAGTTGATGCTTCCCAAACCTTGCATCCCTGATAGGTTGCGATCTTTTGATAATGCCGGGACCACTTATTTTCGGCTGGTTTGTTCACATCCATGATGGCTTTTCCCTATTTTCTTTGTCCCCTGGAATCTTTACTGCCTTAAACCAGAGTTTTTCCCCATGAATGGTCCGACTGGTTGAAAGGAATGGTCGTCCCAATATGATGGGCGCATCGTATTCCGCTTTGTAATCCAAAATGAGGAAGTCTACCGGCAGGATGAATTTATCGATTGAAATTGCGACATTTTTCAACTCCCCTTCAGGTTGTATTCGAGATTTGTTCGCGAGCAGGAGAGTTTCCTTTATGGGCATAAGTATGCCGGCATTCAATTGTTTGAATATTGACAATGGCATTATGTTCATACTTGCCCCAAGGTCACATAGTGCTTGGCCACTAAAGGTCCCTCCGATAGAGCATGGGATCGTAAGATTCCTGGGTCTCTCATTTTAGGTGGGATCATAGCATTTTGCACTGCAGCCATTATCGCGATATTTTCTTCCTCAATTTGTTCCTCTTTCAATCTTTGCAGAGTTATTGGTGGTTCTGTCTCAAGATCTAGAGGCTTAAGGGTGGACGCAACTTCAGGGTCTGTTTTCTCGAGCTTCTCCAAACTATAGGTCAACGGGTCATCGGTTATCACTTCATTCAACTTGGTCGCAATGCGCTTCTCCCCTACTTCCACAGTCATGTCGTCACTTAGCAAGGCGATTGTTAAGCATTTTTCCTTCCCATTACCCCCAGCATTGCAAGGGAGCTCAGTTGAGCTCGGCAATGCTCCTTGTAGTCTATTTTTCAGCTCGCCCGCAATTTGTCCCATTTGAATTTCAAGATTTCTAATGGATGTAGCTTGATTCTGAAGCACATATTTGTTTTTCTCAATGTATTGCTTTAGAAAACTCTCTAAGGACGAAGATTGCAGTGGTTGTGAGCTGCTAGCATGGCTTTGTGTTGGATCGTTGTTTTGCGGGAAATATCCGGGTGACCCTCCTTTTTGTTGTTGATTTTTCCATGCAAAAATTAGGTGGTTTCGCTACCTGGGGTTATATGTATTGGAATAGGGATTTTCTCTCATGAAGCATACCAACTGTGGGTTTGTTGGGCATTCCTCCATCGGGTGAGCATCTCCGCAAATGACACAACTTGGGTTGTTTGAGTAATTGCGCTGACCTGCCCTTTCTTCGCTCCCGTATTATTAATTGTGATGCCTTGTATCAGACTCACCATCGAAGTCATTTGATTTTGCAGGGATGCGATGGCCTTATTGTTTACGTCATTTTCTTTGATTCTTAATCTCTGATCGCTTTCCCTCCAATCCTCATGATTTTTGGAAATGTGATCAAGTATGCTCTTAGCTTTCCCTACATTGCTTAATGCGACCAACCACTTACCCTCTCGGGCAGTTGGTTGTTGCTGACTTTACTTATAGACAAGCAATGCGTTAGCCTATAGATAGGCATTGCTGCAGCTTCACACTAAGCAAATAAGGTTACTCACATACTCATGTAATGCACACCTCTCGGTAGGTTGCTACATGCTTCATATCCCTAATCCAAACGACTAAGTATGCAATACCTAAGCAATCCCACTAAGTGTTGCAATGAAAGAAAAGATGCTAAGCAAAGAAGATGGAGATGGAGTCGAAGGAAACAGAGAAATGCATTGAAAAAAAATTGTATTAATTCCTTAATCACAAAATGTCATACAATACAATATACGAAAAGAAAGGGAAATGAAATGACCGGCTAGAAGCAAAGACTTGCTTCCAGCGGATGTGCGTCAAGGCTACCGGTGGTGCCATGGATGGGCGAAGGAGCTGACTCTCTCAAGATCTAGCTTTGGTCGAAGGCTCCGGTCGTCACTCGGAATGGATGAAGGAGGTGAAGAACTCTCAGAGTCTTCTCACGTATTTTATTTGGATCGCGGGGAAAATCCCCAGATCACAAGGATCATCCTCGGATAACTTGAATTTCTGCTCATTTGCTTCTATTTATAGAGCTTGGGTCACCGACAACATTAATGGACTGCTTTTGAATCTAACATTCGGCGCGTTAGTCCTTTCTAAACTCTGCCACTAACAGCGTGGTAGGTGAAATGTCAACATAGATGCGTTGATGCGTTCATTCCACCAAACTTGCATTGATCCCATTAGTATGCGTTGTTGCGTAGCCGCAATCATTTAATGACCTCATTTGCTTAATATCGCAACTCTACACGATGATCGCAATCACTGTGTTGATCGACGCGTACGACCTTGCGATGGAGTGTTTCTCCGCATGCGGTCGTCTATGCGGTGGTCCGATTTCTGCATTTGCATCCATTTCCTGTTTTAGCTACAAAAATAGAACATTGAACTCATAATAATGCAAAATAACGAGTTAGCTGAGATTCACATGTTGATCGACGCAAGTTCCTTTTCTCGTGAATTCCTATCATGATTGACGCATATTCTGCCTAACAACCTTTATATCGAATGGATACAGAAATATATCTGTGGTAAGAAGAGTTCAGCTATTGGTCTTTAGTGGAATGCCTGGCAGTTAACGGATGCTGGATCTTATGGCTAAAGAGTTTAGTCAGCTATTCACGTACTGTTGGAGCTTCGAGCCACAGGTCCGTAAGGTCCCTAGGTAGCTTGGATAAAGCGGAGGAATCAGTTTTTGGGTCAGTTTGAAATGTTCAAATTAACAAGAGGGAGTTCGATTATATATAATATAATTGAACTGGTTAATTATATATGATATAATTGGCTAAATGTATGAGATACATTATTTTGGAGGAAATTAGATATAAATATGATTTATATCAACCAGAGGAGAAATTACTATAGTAGATATATAATATCAAACTATAGGGTAAAAATATAATATGATTATATTCATTTATTAATTAAATTAGTTAATTATGTGATAATTAGTCGAAAAGCTCTCCTCAATCGTGCGTTAATGGGAGAATCCGTATTCGGTTATTGTAACTAAAGAATAAATTGAAAATTTGTTTCATTTTGCAAATGAGGTTTGATAAAATCGCTCATGGTGTGAAAACGTTTCGATCGCTTAGTTGAGAGCCTATACGATAGAGCCCCATCGTCTAAACGATCGCACACCTCGCGTCTAAATGATCGCATGCAGTCTCTAAACGATCGCTTAGCGTGCCGTGTTTTCTAAATGATCGTTTACCTATTACTAGACGATCACTTAGTAAAACCTACACGATCGTGTAGCTTTCTCTAAACGATAAGCATCCACTATACAATAGCCTTCTCTTCCACTTGCTTATCGTCACGATCAGCCCATTCCTCCTACCTCTATCAAATTCAACAAAGACCACTCCAAGAATACCAAGGGCTCTAAGTGGTGGTGTTGTCCCCGCTCTTGCTTGCCCGTGCTTGTTAGTGTTGCTGTCGTTCGTGTAGACAATCGTGCTGTCGTAGCTGACTGTTTTGCTGGGCGATAAAGAACGTAGAGGTTGCTTCCACCGCATTGAGTTCGAAGTGAAGAGAGTCTTCAACTGGTATGTGAATTCAATCCCGTGTATTTTATTTATCAAAGCACGCCATTAATTAGTGTTAAATTGCATAACTGTTTATTAGAATGTGTGTGTGGTATTTCAGTCACAATGAAATCGAAAAGATCCGAACGCGCTCATGGATGCTCTTCGTCAAGAGTTCCTTCAATATGAAGTTATTTTTAGTAGATAAGTATATTTATTTGAAAAATGTATATTATAGTCCTTTTATGAAAAGGAATCTAATATTTATCTCTTGTTTTCTAGAAGAAAATTATAAAGTTTATTTTGAAAATAATGAAGTGTTCATCGATATAGGAAATAAACAGATTTGCTCTGCAAAATTAGAAAATAACTTGTACATGTTAAAATCAACTGAGGTCAAATCTGTTTTGAACATAGAAATGTTTAAAACTGTTGGGACTCATCAGAAAAGGAAGATTTCTCCAAATGCCTATCTTTGGCACTTGAGACCGGACCACATAATTCTCAACAAGATTGAGAAATTGGTTAAGAGCAGTCATCTAAATAAGTTGAAAGACAGTTCATTACCACCATATGAGTCCTGTCTCGAGGGTAAAATAACAAAAAGATCTTTTTCTGTAAAAGGTCTTAGAGCCAAAGAACCCCTAGAGCTGATTCACTCAGACCTTTGTGGGCCTCTAAATGTTAGAGTAAGAGGAGGGTATGAATATTTCATCAGTTTTATAGATGATTATTCCAGGTATAGGCATGTTTACCTAATGCACCAAAAGTCTGAAACTTTTGAAAAATTCAAAGAGTATAAGTCTGAGGTTGAAAAACAATTAGGTAAAAAGATTAAAACACTTCGATCAGATCGAGGTGGTGAGTATATGGACTTATAATTCTAGAACTATTTGATAGAACATGGAATTCAGTCTCAACTCACAGCCCCTAACACACCTCAAAAAAACGGTATGGCAGAAAGGAGAAACAGAACCTTGTTGGACATGGTTCATTCCATGATGAGTTACGCCCAGTTACCAAATTCTTTTTGGGTACACGCAGTTGAGACTGTGGTGTATATTTTGAACATAGTTCCCTCGAAAAGTGTTTCTGAAACACCTTACGAGCTCTGGATAGGACGTAAAGGAAATTTACATCACTTTAGGATTTGGGGTTGTCCAGCATACATGTTGGTGCAAAATCCTAAAAAGTTGGAACACCGTTCAAAAGTATGCCTATTTGTAGGCTACCTAAAGAAACAAAATATGGTTGCTTTTATGATCCTTGGGAAGATAAGGTATTTGTATCGAAAAATGCAACCTTCCTAGACGAAGACTATGTAAAGAATCATCAACCTCATAGTAAGCTAGTAATAGAAGAAATGTCTAGAGAAACGACAAATGTATCAACAAGAGTTATTGATAGAGCAGGTCCATCAACAAGAGTTGTTCATGAAATTGAGACTTCACATCCTTCTCAAGAGTTAAGAATGCCTCGTCGTAGTGGGAGGGTTGTGCAACAGCCTAACTGGTACATGGGTTTAACTGAAACTCAAGTCATCATACTAGATGATGGTTTAGAGGATCCATTCTTTTTTAACCAAGCAATGAATGATGTGGACAAAGACCAATGGATTAAAGCCATGGACCTTGAAATGGAATCTATGTATTTCAATTCTGTCTGGGATTTTGTAGATTAACCTGAAGGGGTAAAACCCATCGGTTGCAAATGCATCTACAAGAGAAAACGAGACCAAGCTGGTAAGGTACAGACCTACAAAGCTAGACTTGTGGCAAAAGGGTTTACCGAAAGAGAAGGGGTAGATTATGAAGAAACCTTCTCTCCAATTGCCATGATAAAGTCTATTGGAATATTCTTGTCTATAGCCACATTTTATGATTATGAAATATGGCAAATGGATGTCAAGACAGCTTTTTTGAATGGCTATCTTGAAGAGAATATCTATATGTCTCAACTAGAAGGGTTCATACAGTAGGGTCAAGAGCAAAAGGTATGTAGCTGCAAGTGAAGTAGCAAAAGAAGCAGTATGGCACAAAAAGTTCCTGACAGATTTGGAAATAGTTCCAAATATGCATCTGCCTGTCACTCTCTATTGTGACAAAATTAGAGCAGTTGCAAATTCAAAGGAACTACGAAGCCATAAAAGAGGAAAACATATTGAACGAAAGTACCATCTCATTAGGGAGATTTTACATATAGGAGGCGTAATCGTCACTCAGATTGCTTCTCAAGACAACTTAGCTGATCCATTTACAAAGGCCATCTCGGTTAAAGTGTTCGAGGGTCACCTAGTAGGACTAGGACTACGAGTTTTATATCAATAGGGCAAGTGGGAGAATTTATAAATATTGTAATGCCCTAGTTTATTGTATTTTTACATTTTATTCTCTCCATGTAAACTCAACATTGTATATATTTGTATATATTGATTCACTGGAGTTTTAGTTCAAGTGGGAGTATTGTTGGGTTTTATGTCCTAAAAACTCGCAGTTTGTAAAATGATAAACATTTTCTATAATCAATATACTTATTATTGATTTCATAAATTGTATGAAAGTCTAAATCCAATAAACTAAGATCCATGACTATTGCATGAGTACTTGAACTTTATGTGGAGATATAAGAGTGGATCAGGTTCGAGTAAATAGTCAAAATGATCTATGGTACATGAATAAGGTTAGGTACCTTATTCTGGTAACACCATTGGATGCAGCCTACTATGTAGTTGTTACAAAGAGTTGTAAAGTGCTACAGACGATATGATCCTAATTCATACATGTTATGACATTAAGAGAGGGGGCATCCTATGCAATGAGTTTACATAAGATCCGACCAAGAAATATGCCACTCTTACTTTATAACGCTGTTTACTATATAAGACTGACTATTTCACCTAGATGACCTAGGTAACTTGATCTTAATCATAAGCTAACTATGAACTCCTATTTATTCGAGATTACCCTTAGATTTGCATAGGTGAGGGTTGGCTCAACAGCGCCGGCTCAATAAGACTCCCATTTCAGGGGTAAGATCTAATAGATAGCTGGGGGCATAAGGTACGGAGTTAATGCCTACTCGATTTAGGGATAGGAGAAAGGTTGTTCTCTCAAGTACTGAATCTAGGTTTTGAACAAGGGTCCCTACCCTCTCACTGGGTTGAGAGAGTTTGGTTTAGTGATCGGATCATAAACCAGTTGTTGATTAGAAGATCAGTAGAAACTTGAGGAATAAGACATAATCTCAGGGGTAAAATAGATATTTGGCCCAGCCGTTATTACGAACAACCTGTGAAGGGTCAACTTACTGATTATGGTAAAATCATGTAGACATAATATATCTACAACGAGGGGAGTGAAACTATGGGCTTTAGTGGAGTGACTCATTAGTTAACGAATGGGGATGAATCTAGTCTAATGAGTTTAGCCAATTAATCTTGAATCGTTAGAGCCCATGATTTGTAGGACCGCAAGGTCCCCCTACTTGCTCGTAACGGACTAGCTTTAGAATAACATGATATGTAAATTTGAAACGTTCAAATTAGAATTAAGGGAATTAGTAATTATATGAGATATAATTATGTGTTTAATTTGAGTATTAAACGGAATAGGAGAATTTATATTTAAATATGATTTAAATATATAAAGATAGATGTGTGTAAAAATTAATTTAATATTTGATATTAAATTAATTAAATTTTATTTAAAAAATAATTTATGAAAATTTTATTTTCAATTTTTAAAATAAAAATGGATTTTAAAAATCAAGTTTTGATTTTGGATAAAATTGGAAAATTGAAAAACAAAACACTAAAATGGAAAATTCATGTTTTTCCATTATCCATCTTTTTACTTGCTCATACAAAAGTCATCATCTTTGCGTTGTTTTACTCCAAGCATGAGCTGCAACTCATGCAAATCCCTTGCAATATAATGAAGAGTTTGGAGTGAATTTCGGGTATTGATGACGGGAAATTGGAAGTCAATTTTACTCGACAACCAACTTCCCTTGGACGCGTTATGCGAAGCATGTTCCTAAGATATGCGTTGATATTCATGCATCGATGGTCATGCGTTGGAATGAAAATTGCATTAACGAATGTATGCGATGACCATGCGTCCCGCCACAAGTTTTCTTGCGTTCACGCCAAGCATAACATGAACGCAAGTTTCTCGGGTAATCCGAGGTCGAACACAGGAACTTGTAACTATATGTTTATGGTGATGTGCATGCGGTGGTTTAAATAAAAGAAGGAAGAGGATGTTGCTAAGTTAATCCTACTCCTACTCCTATCTATCAAACAACGCAATGAGAATATGCATGAAAGGTAGAGATGCGACAAACCTTGACATGAAATAAATGTATGGGAAATAGATAAAATGCGGAGATGTTTTCATTGCAAAACTAAAGAGTGATTGCAAAGACAACCCTAGTCAACGCAAACTAATGTGATCATGCAACACTCATACAATAGTAAACCACCTCTCGGTTTGAATGCTACGGCTTCTAATGCTAGAACACATGCGATGTATGTGTGGAGGTGTCTATAGGGCCTACACATAAGCCTCTAATTCTTGTCTATGCGATGATACACAAACAAGGCGACCACATATCATCATTCCTATTCCTAGGGTGCACGCGATGTAGTGTTGACAAACAGAGCTTATCTTTAAGTCCCTATCTCTTGCTTATGCCGATCTAATCTCGTTCTCTCGAGTCTAGATTCTAACCTAGATCTCTTGAGTCATTAGATTCTTTCTTTAGACTCTCTCTCTAGTAGCTCTATAGGGGTGTTGAGCTCAACATAAGACAAGACAAACGCATGAACTTGTTTGACGCAAGATTGTTACTATCCCTAATGAACGACGCATACATTGCTTAATGCGTCCAATCACTTACCCTACCAAGCAGTTGATTGTTGCTAACTTCACTCATAGACAAGCAATGCGTTAGCCTATAGACAGGCATTGTAACAGCTTACACTAAACAAATAAGGTTATTCACACACTCGCGCAATGCACACCTCTTGTTGGGTTGCTACATGCTTCATATTCCTAATTCACATGACTAAGTATGCAATACCCAAGTAATCCTACTAAGTGTTACAATGAAAGTAATGACACTAAGCAAGAAGATGGAGATGGAGGCAAAGGAATAGAGAAATGCATTGAAAAAAATTGTATTAATCCCTTAATTTCAAATGTCATACAATACAACATAAAAAAAGAAAGGAAAAAGAAATGACCGGCTGGAAGCAAAGATTTTCTTCCAGCGGATGTGAGTTAAGGCTACTGGTGGTGCCATGGATGGGCAGAGGAGCTGACTCTCTCAAGATCTAACTCCGGTCGAAGGCTCCGGTCATCACTCGGAATGGATGTAGGAGGTGAAGAATTCTCAGCCATCTTCTCACGCATTTGTCTGGATCGCGGGGAAAATCCCTGATTCAGGGATAATCTCTGGATGATTGAAGTTCAGCTCTTCGGCCTCTATTTATAGAGTTTGGACCGCCGACAGCATTGACTGGACTGCTATGAGTCTGACGTTCTATGCGTCAGTCCTTTCTGAACCTCTACCACCAATGGCATGGTAGGTGAAATGTCAGTATTAGCTTTGGATTTTCTCAAGATAGATGCGTTGATGGTTTATTCCACCTACCTTGCGTTTATCCCATTAGAATGCGTTGTCGCGTAGCCGCAATCATTCAATGGCCGCATTCGCTTAACACCGCAACTCTACATGAGGACCGCAATTTTTTGATGAGCGTAACTTTCATGTGATGGACACATACGACTGATTACCACAATATCCATGCGTTGATCGATGCGTTTGCCTTGTGGTGGAGTGTTTCTCCACATGCGGTCGTATATGCGATGTTTTGGTTCCCGCGTTTGCATTCATTTTCTGCATTGGCTACAAAAATAGACATTGAACGCATAATTAACGCAAAATAACGGGTTAGCTGAGATTCGACATGCTGATCAACGCAAGCTCATACTCTTGTGAATTCCTATCATGATCGACGCATATTCTGCCTAACAACCGTCATAATTCTAAGTAAAAGGCCTAAGGTAACATGCATTTCTGCATATCATCAGGTATGCAATCAAGAGAGAATTTTAGAGAAAATTCGTGCTGAAGAAGGTGTTCTTCACCAAGATTGCTGCTGTGAGCTTTTCTCCTTCATCCCTTGATTCAAGCTTGTTTTGAGTCCCATAACTTAATCTAGTGCACCGAGAATAGTGGGGAAGATCTTGAGATGGTCTGCAACAAGATTTCAAGAAGATTGCAATTGGAGAACAAGCTTTGAAGAAGTTCTACAAGAGGCATATCATGAAACTCACTTGTTTTCTGTAAGAGCATGCTTTATATTTTTCCAAAATTAATGAATTAGAGTGCTTAAATGATCCTTGTGCTTCCGCTGTTGCTCATACATTCCTATAGTTATTATGAAGAATTTGGAGCTAAATTGAGCTAAACTACACCAAAGAATCACTTTAGAAGAAGAACCATGACAAATTGCCACGTTGCCCCTGTAAAGGAACAAATTAGCACATTTCAACAATAGTTGAAGCGTCACAACGCTCCCTCCAAAACTAAACTTGATGCTAGCTCAATACTAAAAGGATAGAATGCACCCATTTGCTACAAAATAGGGCAGCGTTGCAACATTTTATCCAGAGTCGCAACGCTCTGGAGATTAACGAAATTGTCTATGCATGCACGCCTTGCACAACGTAGTGTCAAGACCCTCGCCCAATGCTTCTTGGTTTTCTACGATTTAGCATTGCAATGGTAGCGTTAGCGTCGCGATGCTACACTTGTAGATATATAAACTATTCTTTCATTTTCAGTAGAGAAGAAGAACGAGAAAAATTTACATTTGTTGATAGAGAGAGTTTTAGACCAAAATAGGAGAAATTTCATGAATTTGTTCTTGTATCGAGAGATTTCTTACAATTTCATAAGTCTTCTTTGTGAAATTATTCATGGATTGCATCAATTTTTCAAGGATTTCTTTCAAGACTTCTCAATTCTATGGCTAGATAATGTATTTCTTGGGAAATTTTTATTCTAGGTTTAAATTCTTGAGTTCTTTTGTTTATTTTCTTGAACTTTCTACATTTTTTAATGTTCTTAGGCTAAATTTGAATAGAAATTAATGGAATATATTGATTTCTTGAATGTAATTTTTGTTTGGCACTATTGCATAATGGTGAGATAGGTTGCAAAAATTAAGTTTTCTTGTGTTAATTAGGGTTTTTTTCCAAATTTAACTCTTGAATTTCTTAATTTAGAACATTCATTCAATCATTGTTGAAATTTACTCTAATGTGTTTCTTGAATGTCATAATCTTGATAACCCTTGTCTTTAAAGCAATCTAAGAAAAGAACATGATAAATGCTATAAGGAAGTGTTTTTGACCTTGATTATGGCTAATTGTTATGATTCATGTTAATTGGCTATATGGGTCTTTAAGTGTCTTTCCTTATTAGATTATGGGATGTTGAGTTTTCAAGTAATTGTTCAAGAACAGTAATAGGATTAAACCTAGTAACAAGATTTTTCAAGAATCTTTTTCTATCAATTCTCTTCTAAAAAAATAGTAAGATTGAGTTACGAATTGCTTTTATCTTCATTCTAATTAGTTTTTAGTTTCTTTATAAACAAACCCCCCTCCCCCCAATTTGCTATCTTTTTTAATTCAAAGGTTATTTTTTTGCTAATTAATAGAGGTTTCATTGGGATCGACCTCCTACTTCCACTTTAACTACATATTAGTTTTAGTTTTTGTTTGAGTATTATAGATTCCATTTGCTTGGGTAAGATAGAATTAACGAAACCTATTTTGCATCGATAAAATGGTTTCATACCAGATGTCGATTCTTTCTGAAATTTCTTTTGGGTATCAACATTTGCTTCCCCTTCTTGATTTTTATTTTTCATTAATGATTGATAAGTATGGAGTTCATTTAAAAGCATTGTCAAATTGTATTTGATCTTATTCATCACAACATTTGTGCAACTCTTCGGAAGAGATTCCAAGATCATATTGACTTGACTCTTTTCGTTGATGTCAGCACCATTTGCTTCCGCTATACTGAAGTGGACTATCATATCTACGATGTGTTCTCTAGCAGAGGTCTCTTCCTTCATATAGGAATTGTAAACGTATTTAATAGCATCGTGTCATACTGATGAGGACGGTTGTCCAACCATTACCTGTAACACTCCATGATCTCCCTAGTGGTGACCATGGTTTCATTTTTTTTAGTAAGCACATCAGATGTGCTTGCTAAGATATAGGCTCGAGCCTTTTCATTAGTCCTAACCCATTTGTCATAGGCATCCCAAACACTTCAGTTTATATTTGAACTGGGAAGAGGAGGACGTTCCTTTGTCAAAACGAACCTCAGATCATCTACAAATGGTATTGTATTAATATTTGATTTCCAGTTCGAGTAACCCTCGCAATTGAATTTATCGAAAGCTAATAGTTGGATAATTGCGTTCAACATGCTGAATCATAAACAAATTCCATCAAAAGATTGTATCTAAATCCAAATTTTAGAAAATGTAATAATGTACCCAAATCTCATTATTTATTTGCAACGATACTTTAGTTAGTCAGAATAGATGCTACCGAGGGGCAGTCAAATAGTCCTTCACTAAAGCAAGACATTTCTTGACTAAACATTAATTCCAGAATAACTTTTATTCCTATAGTTATTTAGTTACCGTTTTTGGTCAAGAACTTACTAACACTTAGTAACTCTTGTAAGTGTGACCCTCCATTTTTAGTTTTTATAGAATGGTATCAACAAGCCCCCAGAGTGAAAGACAATATTGAAGACGAAACTAAGAAAACTTTATTCATTTTTTAAGTTCGAGTTGTTCCAAATCCTATGTTACAATCGTCCGAAGGGATAGCCGTAAAAAATGATTAGCCAATACCGCCTAAAAATGGCAGCAAGCGCAACATAAGAATCTCACGTTTTAAACTAATGAAAGAGACCATAGAATATGTTGACACATCTCCTTCACCCACTTACTATGAACAACTTCCCCTATACACCTTGTTGTTGACCCATGCAAATACTTTTCGAATGGAGTAGTCACGGTAAAAGTGACATGAAGCCAAGCATAGATCTCACAGTGTGAACTCTTAGGGACGTGGGAGCTAAAAACAATATATCATATATAATGTTAATCTCCCACTGAAGTGTCCTAATGGATTGGGAACATTTATTTACTTAGGTATATGCCGGCTAAAAAACATCCTAAGTGTAGGTGGTTTATCCAAGTATAACAATTATATTTGGATTTTAACCTATGATTTCTAAGTGCTAAAACCATTTTATTATTTCATACCGCTCACATATGCTTATAAAATTCGGTTAATAACGCTTAAATATTCGGTTATAATTCGCAGGTAGTTTGTAACAAGAGTTTTACAAGATAACGACCTATTTTAACTATTAAAACAAGTTGTTATTTTTTCAACCCTAAGTGAGCATGCTTCTTATCTTTGTTATAGATTTTAAATGTCTAACCCATTTTATAACACTTTATAAAATTATAGAAATGCTATAACATACATTAAGTATTCCACATTTTAATATAACAATTATATTAAATATATGAAACTTTGAATCATGCATATTATATATTATAACATATTATAACATCCTTTCAATGCATGATACATGCTTCTTATGGTATGATTTTAAATCTACATAGCATAATCTATATACATACAAGATTTAATTTAATTAAACATACATTCATAATGCATAAATAATTAAACAAAAACTAAAATGGACTGGTTTTGGCATCCTAAACATGCAAAAAAAAAAACAAATTATTACATTAATATTTGAAAAACAATATCCAAATGCCTCTGAACCACTTAAACCAACTCGAACCAGAAGCAAACCGCCAGAACCAAACCTCCTGGGCTTCAAAATGGGTTGAACCAGTTAAAACCATGCTGAACCGGACCTTCAAGACCTGAACCAGACAAACCGATTCAATTGAATCGATGGACGTTTGGTGAGCATGCGAACTGGTCTGCGATGAGCAGTGTTGCAACGCTCCATCCCAGCATTACAATGGCATGAGAAATCTTCTTCATTCCAGGACTAGTTGAAGAACAACATTGCAACACTATAAAGGTGGCATTGCAATGTTGTCTGACTGAAGATTTAATTTTGAAATTCTATAGTTGAGCATGCTTCGGATTTTCTTCAATTACAATCTAATTGCAACTCTATTGACTTTAATAAATTTACAGACTTTTAATCACACATTAAGGCCCATAAACAAAGAGCCAATTACAACAATTCCTTGCAAATTGAAGGGAAATTTAGATGCCAAATCTAAAGATTATCCATTTCAGCAACAATTTCATGCAACTCATGAAAAATGCCCACCATACTAAAATTAACATAAACTGAATGCTTAAAACATGCTTTGATACCAATTGAAGAGTTGACATTCAACAAAGGGAAGAAATTAAGGATCTAAGCACTCTAACTACATAAACTTTAGTTAATTAGCATGCATGTTCATAGTTTTAGTATATTAGGGTTTCAAGTAAATACCTTTGATGATTCTCCCAAATTGACTAGATTCACCATGAAATTCTTCTTCAATCTTGGTAGTAGACCATCAAAAGTGTCTTCTCTACTAATCTAGGCCTTAGATTGAGTGGTGGATATCAAATTGAGAGGGATTAGGCGTGAATTTTTTAGGGTTGAAGAAGTAAGAAAAATCAGATTTTTCTTTGTAGCTTTTGAGTTTGCATGGCCCTCAAATCTAATAAAAAAAAACTTCAATATATAGAAGCTTGAGATGCAAGTCAGATTGAACATGATAAAAACACTTCATATTCCATTTAATCTTAGTGGCTTAAAGTGTTATTCATAGTGGAATAAGTGGGATTATCCCACTTTCACTAATTTTCAATTTTTCAATTCAATAAATTGAATTATTTGAAATATATCAAACTTATTTAAAATTGAATTTCAAATTCAATTTAAAATAAATAAAGAACCCCTATGGAACTTCTTTGAAGATGAAGCAAGATTTTCCTCACCAACCTTCTTCTTCTTACTTTTCAGTAAGGATTGGAATGTCTATTAATCGTTGAGGAGAGTTGTAAGGGTATAGTCAACTTTCTTCAGCACAGCATTGCTGACAAAGTACAGAAATCTATCTAGCAACGAGTATAGAATGATGCTAACCTGGTTGCCCTCATCGATGCATGACCCATTCATCTCCACCACATTGAAGTGGACCATCATGTTTATAAAATGTTCTCGAACAGATGTACCCTCCTCCATTTTGGAGTTGAAGATCCATTTCAGAGCTTTATGCTTGAGCTATCCAGATGGTTGTCCGAACATCCCCTGCAGGGACTCCATGATCTCACGTGTCGAGACCATAGGCTCATGCTTTTTGGCCAAAACGTCATTCAGGGTGGCCAAGATGTAAGCTCGAGCCTTCTCATTCGTGTCCATTTCTCATAAGCCTCCCAAACATTTTGAGTGGCAGTTTGAGTCAGAATAAGTGGACACTCCTCTGTAAGGACGAACCTAAGGTCATCGATGATCAGTATTGTATTTATCGTGTTTTTCCAAATAGCATATTTTTCGCCACTCAGTTTATCAACGCTTAATAAAGCTAATGTGGCTGTAGCCATTTTATCGTTGCTGAAAAGCATGAACAAACTTAATAAGTCTATGCATTACCACTTTTAACACCAATTTTAGTTTTAGCAAAATAGTTCCTATGTACCCTAAGTGAAAAAACATATATTTTTCAATGATGCCCCAGCGAGGCAGGACAAAAGTCACTAGTGGGGTGATCAAATGCCCCTTTACTGGGATGAGACATTCCGAACCATTAAACAGAAACAACTCTTGTAACTGACTCTAACAGTCAGCATCTTTCGGTCTAAAACTGTTAACCTTTAACAATTCCGCGTAAGTGTAACCCCTCATTTTAGGCCCTAGGGTCTTGCCGTAATGCACCCACCATAGGGAAAAAGTAGATTAGGAAAAAAGACTAAGTAACCTTATCCTATATAGGAGATCAAATAAAGAAATGTGCAAAACTGCCATCCTATAGGGGGACACTCCTAGGGTGCCTCGAGGCGATGCACAAAAACTTTATCCAACCTAATGAGAGAGGTCGTGGGATATGCTATCGCACGTCCCACTCCCACTTACTATGAATATTCTCTCCATCCACCTTGATATTGACCTACCCAAACACCATCCTTTAGGGGGATTCTCCCAGGGTGCCTCAAGGTCGAGGATAGATCTCATGGTGTGAACATTAGGGAGAAACGTGAAGAAGTGAAGTATCATATATCCCAAATACCTCCCATTGAACAAATTTGCATACATCTAACAAATCTATCTAATTCACCTTTCTAGGTAGGTTCCCAGGTAGGGGTGTTTCGTTTCCGTCAGCTTAAGTACCCCAACCTAGACAAAATCCGCCTTAGAGAAAAGGTCCCTTATAGATCTATTTGGTACATATTTAATCTTTTATTAGTCAATTTAATCCTATTAAACTGATTAAAGATTAAAACTTAGGTTTCTAATCTCATTAGAACCATGATGTTAAGTCTATCTCCATCAAATTTTAGAACTCTTTTAAAACATGATTCAAGCCTAAGTTTGGATGGATGTCTTTCTTATTGATTTTAGTTCTAATTTCCGTTATCACTCTTATAAAAGGAAACAACCAAAATCATCCACATTGCTAAGCTAGACTAGGTATTTATAACACTTATAAATTTAACCTATGTGTCATGCTTCATGTAATGTCCATTCATTACTATATATATCTCTTATATAAAGAAGTAATGAACTAAGAATACATGCTTCCATACACCCTTATACTATAACACTTATAACATAAAGATGATGCATGAATGTGCTTAATACATGCATAAATATAACTCTGATATTATATGATGTATGAGCATGCTCTCAAGTAATTTCATCATGCAAACTACTATATCATAACTCTTACAATATAGTGGTGATGGATGACCAATGCATAATCTGTGGTGGGATTTAAACTATAGCATACTATATGACATATAATAAAACAAAAATATCATGTACATTCACCAAAATTAATGGGTCGGGATGATTAGCCTAAAAAATCGGAAATTAAATCTAGCTATTACATTAAGCCATCGAGCAAACCGGTTCAACAAGAGAACTGGGTCTTGAACCGCCCAAGTCCTTCTTCCTGATCGTTTAATAAAAATGGTCGATAACCATGATTGTGTAGCAATCAAGTACCTTTGACTATGCGATGAAGCATGAAGGTCACTCCATCGTGCAACGCACCAAGTTTAAACGCAAGTCTAAATGATCGTGTAGACGACTATAATGCTAAGAAGCATGATTGTCTAAACGATCAAAGAACAAGTGCTAAGTAACATTTACTGAGCGACCGTGTAGTCAGTGACTGTGCAATGAAGCATGCTGACCTACACAATTTTTTAGTGCGCACGCATCTACGTTGTAATGAGTATCCCATACTCAATGATCATTTACCCCATCGTTTCCATGATCTGACCAACCCTTGGTCTTCTTCTTCCTCGAAGTAATGTGCATCTTCATGCCTTGAAACTTCATCACGAGCGACTTAAACTGACTTAAACACATTGAATTACAAACTCGATAGCAAGTTAATATGCCCAAAAACATAGAGGCCCTTACAATTAACTTTGAAATGTAAAAGAAAATAATGACTAGAGGCAATCATCCCAGAAACTCTATTAATCCACATCCGTAATCACATTTAACACTTAAACGAAATGTAGCTATGCTTCATACCCACTATGAAAGTAAATGCAATTCAATACAACAATGGATTTGGAATATTAGAACCTGACTCTAATACCAATTGAAGGAAATATATGCAAAGATCTCCATGAGCGGAAGCAGGATCTTTCCAAGTCCATTGTGAAAGAATTAAAGGCATTCACAAAAATATAAAACAGTTATGCATCTTAGAACAAATTACAACATGCTTAAGTAATGAAATACAAAAGGGAATGAGAGACATACCTTTGAAGAAAACTTCTTCTACAAATCTCTCGCTCTCGTGAAGACTTGGACAACACCTCTCACTCTTGTTCAGATTGCTTACCAATCATCTAGTAATCATGAACAGTCTTCTCCACGAACAAGCACCCTTCGACACTACCACTCGGCAACCTTGGTATTCTTGGAGTAAGAATCTAGAAGGTGTGGGCTCTGTGTGAATTTGGTAGAAGGATGGAGGAAGGAAACGATTGACCTACACGATCAAGCAAGTGGGAGAAGGTAATGTCTATCGCATAGACTGAAATGCTTGATCGTTTCGTAAAAATCTCGGTAGTACACGACCGTTTAGTAGAACACGCTGGATCATTTACACGATCGTTTAGTAAGTGTCGCTCTATCGCTGGATCGTCTATACGATCGTTAGTAAACATCGCTAGTACACGATCGTTTAGAAACTCGTCTGAAGGCTATTGTGTAGTCTCTCGTGAGCTAAACGATTAGTAATGCAACTAATGAAGCGATCTCCTAACAAAATGAAAACACTTTTCATTTTATCCTTTAGTTATTCAAACTGAAAATAACCTTCCACCTTCACGGTTAATAGAGAAAATAACCAACCACAATTATCACATAATTGTTTTATTTATAAATAAATATAATAACAAACTTATCATATTATATTTATAACCTATAGCTTTAATATCACATCATATGTAATATTTAAAGCATAGTTCTTTTCTCCTTTATTAAATATAAATCATATTTATATCAATTCCTCCAATTAATGTATCTCATACAGCATATCAATGATATCACATATAATTGAACTACTTTAATTATATCATATATAATCAAATTCCCTCTTGTTAATTTGAACACTTCAAACTAACCCAAAAACTGATTCTCAACTTGAATCCATTGAGCTACCAAGGGACCTTATGGACCTGTAGCTTGAAGCTCCAACAATACGTGAATAGCTGACTAAACTCTTTAATCACGAAATCCACCATCCGTTAACTGTCGGGCACTCTACTAAAGACCGATAACTGCACTCTTCTTACTATAGATATATTTCTGTGTTCATTACATATAACCAATCAACAGTATGATAACCCTTCATAGATCGGTCGTCAGTAGAGTTTGGCCAATTTACCATTAGTTACATTTAACTCTTTAAGTACCATTGATTTCTCTAATGAACAATACATCATAGTCCTAGTATAAATAAACACCTCTTAGGCCATGAGTAAGTGTATGGCACCACATCATTCAAGCCCTAGAATCAGCCCTTAAGGGAGCAATCTATCTACTTACTCTTGCTTCGAGGAAGGAGTGAATTCCATCTTGTGTAGCTGTGTTCCCATCTCTCCAATCAGACGAATCACCAAAATAGTAGGTTTGAGTCGGCAATCTGGTCACTCGCACGCATGCAAATCAAATGACCGCCCTCATAGATAGGAGTTCCCAACTCACTCAGGATTAAGGCCGTGTTACCTATGGTCATCCGAGTGAAATCAAAGTCTTTGTCATGAACGACATTATATAACGAGACTAAACATTTCGTGGTCCGGTCTTATACAAACTCTTTGTATAGGATACCCCTGCTCGCATGTCTCCACATGAATGGTTAGGATCTACCATCTGTAGTAGTTTACAACACTTGCAAACCTCTACAAAGCGGGCCATATCCGTAGTGTTACCAGGATTCGGTATCCCACCTTAATCCTTATACTACAGACCTATTCAGGTTATCACTTAAGGCATAATCCACTTGTATATCTCATATACATGCTTAAGTTTACATACAATAACCATGGAGCTTTGTTTATTGGATATGAGAAAATGCCAGAATGAAATCTCTTATTTTATTCATAAACAATGTGTATAATTACAAATAACGAGACTCCGGGAGAATTAAGACACCAATCCTAACAAGTACATCTTGGGAGGAGTTATAGAGGCAATTTTTGGAAAAGTTCTTCAGAACATCTCGAGCTGCCATTATCATAAAGGAGATCTACAATATTATGCAGTTCGATGGGGAGACGCTTCACAAGTATTGTGAACGATTCAAGAACACTTGTGAAAATTTTCCCCACAATCAGTTCTCAAACCAACAGTTGATCCAGTACATTTATGAGGGGCTAATGCAGACTAACAAGAGCAACATTGATGCAGCTGCATGAGGAGCTTTAGTAAACAAAACCCCTACTGAACACTGAATCTGATAGCAACCATGACGACCAACTCTTAGCAGTTTGGCACTAGAGCTTCAGTCAGTGTAAAGTAAGCAAATGAGGTAAGTGAACTTCAAAAAGAGATATCTAACCTGGTTTCTATTGTGAAACAGTTGGCAAAGGCAAAAAATGGATAGCCTGCTATTTTTGCCAAGTGTTCATGGAGCAATACACACAGCTGATGTTTACCCAAGCACTTTGCAAGGGGCAATACTTGAGGTAAATGCTATTAGAGGGTACAATTTCAATGAGGCGATCATCCAAACTTGAGGTAAATGCTATTGGGGGGTAGCGGACCGCCGCAAAAGTCCTACAGAGTGGCTATTTTTGGCCAATGCTATTCAAGGACGCCCATGCCCATGTTGTGTAATACGACAGATGCCAGAGAATAGGGAACATGTCCAGACGAGATGAAATGCCTTTGACTCCGATCTTAAAAATTGAACTGTTTGATGTATGGGGAATCGACTTCATAGCCCCATTTTCGCCTTCAGAGGGTCATCAAAATATTTTGGTTTCGATGGATTATGTATCAAAGTGGGTTGAGGCCATCGCATGCGCTAAAAATGATGCGGCCACGGTGGCGAAATTTCTCAAGAAAAATATCTTCACGCGATATGGAATGCTTCATGCCTTAATTAGCGATGAAGGCACACATTTCATCAATCGCATCATCACCAACCTGTTAATCAAATTTAATGCCAGCTATAGAATTGCAACTGCATATCACCCACAAACCAATGGGCAGGCAGAAATCTCCAATAGAGAAATCAAGACCATCTTGGAGAAGGTAGTCAGAACCTCCAGGAAAGATTGGTCACCCAAGCTAGATGAAGCACTATGGGCATACAGGACTGCCTTCAAAACTCCAATCGGTATGTCCCCATATGCCCTGGTCTTCCGAAAAGCTTGCCCTCTGCCACTCGAGCTAGAACATAGGGCAATGTGGGCAAGTAAAAAGCTAAATTTTGATCTGTCAAGTGCAAGGGAAGTCTGAAAGTTGCAGTTGAACGAGCTGGTCGAGTGGCGAATGAATGCCTACGAAAATGCCAAGCTTTAAAGAGCGAACCAAGAAGTGACAAGACGACCACATAAGAAAAAGGACGTTCTTCGTGGGTCAACAGGTACTTTTATTTAACGTACGTTTGCGATTGTTTCCAAGAAATTTGTAGTCCCGCTGTCTGGGCCATTTCGCATCAAGACTATCTTTCCCCATGGCACAGTGGAGATAATAACCGAGGATGGAAACAGCGCATCAAAGTCAACGGTCAAAGAATTAAGCCCTACTATGGGGGCAATGTAGAACGACTCATGGAGACCATCGACTTAGGCAAGCAGGATCGACCGCTTGCAGGGATGTTGTTGCGGTAACTGATGCGTGGAAATTGGAAGTCAATTTTACTCGACAACCAACTTCTCTTGGACGTATTATGTGATTCATGTTCCTAAGATATGTGTTGATAGCCATGTGTCGATGGCCATGCATTGGAATGAAAATTGCGTTAACGAATGTATACGATGACCATGCATCCTGCCACAAGTTTTCTTGCGTTCATGCAAGGTATAACATGAACGCAAGTTTCTCGAGTAATCCGAGGTCGAACACAGGGAATTGTAACAATATGTTTTCGATGATTGTGCATGCGGCGGTTGAATAAAAGAATGGAGGGGATATTGCTACATTAGTCCTATTCCTACTCCTATCTAACAGACAACGCAATGAGAATATGCATGAAAGGTAGAAATGCGACAAACCTTGACATGAAATAAATGTGTGGGAAAATGGATAAAATGCGGAGATGTTTTCATTGCAAAACTTAAGAGTGATCTCAAGGGAAACTTTAGTCATCAGACTATGCGATCATGTTACAACCATACACGACAAGTCATTTTCCAATGGAAATGCAGTGCTCCTAATTCTAGGATACATCTGTTGGACGCAAAGTGTCCATAGAGCTTATTCCTAAGTCTTTACTCTTGTCCTATGCGATGATGCAAAATGCATGAAAGCAAGGTGACCACATTCAATCCTATCCTATCTCTAAGATGCATGCGATGCGTTAATAACAAATAGTGTTCATTCCTAAGCGCCTATCTCTGGTATTATATGTTCTAATCTGGCTCTCCCAAGCCTAGATTCTGACCTGACCTTCCCAAGCCTAGATCCTATCCTTAGACTACCCTCCTGAGTATCCCTAATGGACGAATGAAGCATACATAATATAAGAAAATTGCATATACTTCGCTAACCTACAGTTGTTACTATCCCTAGTGAACAACGCATACCTTGCTTAATGCATCCAACCACTTACCCTCTCGGGCAGTTGATTGTTGCTGACTTCACTCATAGACAAGCAATGTGTTAGCCTATAGACAGGCATTTCAGCAGCTCATACTAAGAAAATACGGTTACTCACATACTCGTGCAACGCATACCTCTCGGTAGTTTGCTACATGCTTCATATCCCTAATCCACATGACTAAGTATGCAATACCCAAGCAATCCCACTAAGTGTTGCAATGAAAGTAAAGATGCTAAGCAAGAAAATGGAGATGAAGTCGAAGGAAAAGAGAAATGCATTAAAAACACATTGTATTAATTTCTTAATTCCAAAATGTTATACAATACAATATGAGAAAACAAAGGAAAAGAAATGACCGGTTGGAAGCAAAGATTTGTTTCCAGCGGATGTGCGTTCAGGCTACCGGTGGTGCCATAGATGGGTGGAGGAGTTGACTCTCTCATGATCTAGCTTCGGTCGAAGGCTCCAATCGTCACTCGAAATAGATGAAGAAGATGAAGAACTGTCAGCATCTTCTCACGCAATTTGTCTGGATCACAAGGATCCACCATAGGAGAACCTCAGGCGAAAACCTTGGATTTTATAATTTGAGCTCATTGGCTTCTATTTATAGAGTTTGGATCGTCGACAACATTAATTGGACTGCTCTAAGTCTGACGTTCGGTGCGTTAGTTCTTTCTGAACCTCTGCCACCAACAGCGTGGTAGGTGAAATGTCAGCATCAGCTTTGGATTTTCTCGTGGTAGATACGTTGATGTGTTCATTCCACCAACTTTGTGTTGATCCCATTAGAATGTGTTGTCGTGTAGCTGCAGTCATTCAATGGCCGCATTCACTTAACACTGCAACTCTACATGATGATCGCAATCGCTTGACGAGTGCAATTCCCATGCAATGAACACATACGGCTAATTACCGCAACATCCATGCGTTGATCAATGTGTTTGCCTTGCAATGGAGTGTTTCTCCGCATGCGGTCGTCTATGCAATGGTCTAGTTTTCGCGTTTGCATTCATTTCCTGCATTGGCTACAAAAATAGAACATTGAACGCATAATTAACGCAAAGCAATGGGTTAGCTGAGATTCGACATACTGATCGACGCAAACTCTTTTTCTCATGAATTCCTAGCACGATCGACGCAATTTCTGCTTAATAACCTTTATAATACTAAGACAAAGGACTAAGATGACATGCAGACAGTAACCCTGAAGAACCTCTTTCAATCAGCATCCCTATATCTATCTTTATCGCTTTCTTTGTTGCTTTCTTTAATGCTTTCTTTATTGCATTCTTATCGCTTTCATAAATTAGTTCATTGCTTTAGTATTACGTTATTCAACTTAGTTTATTACTTGCATTAGTTTAATTTTATGCCTAGTAGAATGTATTTCCGTTCTAACCTCAGTTTATGTTGAACCTAATTTATGTGAATAAATAATAAAAAGAAAATGAACACCGCAATGTCTTATCAACTTAGTTTGGGATAAGCGTTGTGATGTTGATGATACCAAAAAAAAAATAATTTCCTAGAAACAATCGCAAGCGTTGTGATGTTCGGATAAGAAATAAATAAAATGATAAAATCTTAGCGAAGAGAGTAGTCGAATCGCTTCAGCTTCCGAGAGCATTATGACTTAGCAGACGAAAGGATGTCCTTTCTGCTAAATCATAATGAGAGGAGCGCAACGACAGGCTTTTTGGGAATACCGAGGCCTGCCACGCAGCGATTGAGTGGGGCCCATCAAGGCCCAACCTATAAAACATACCTTCATCTGAGGAGTTCATTTGCATCTCTCGCGAAAGAAACCCTAAAGAATTTTCTCTGCATACCATACCCTTCCGATTTCCTTCATAAGAACAAAATTTTCCTAACTCTTTCACTCAACCAAGCAAATGGCCGAACAATCTTCACACTCATCTTCCCTACCATCATCCCCTTCCCAAGCCCCCGTCATCGCACGAGAGGTGGCATTCCTTACTGCCAGTCGTCGCCTCACCGCCAAACCTAAGCCTTCCCAAAGAATCGTCGAAAAACCTCGACGAAAGACCACTATAGGCAAACCACTCACCATCCAAGAGGGGCCGAGCACGGTGAGTGCCCCTACCACCAGACCTGAGGTGGCACTCCCAGTACTTTCGACTGAAAGAGAACTGAAGCGAAGGGATGAAAAAGAGGTATTTGGGAGTATTTTGAGTAATATGGAAATAGAGGGGGGGTTACCGGAAGTTGGAGTTGTAAACTAGCCCCTACCTTTAGAGGAGGAAATGGCGGAAGCTTTGAGGAGAATGGCTCTGGCCACTGTGGATTCTAAGGAGACTATTCCAATAGACTCAGACGAGGGACCTATCAGAGCCGTTTTAGAGGTTGTTGGAATAAAGAAGCAGCCGGGGATGGCCGAAGTGAAGAAGAAGAGAAAAAGTAAAGAAAAGCGAGTGGAAAGAGATGAAGTTGCCTGGTTGAAGAAGGAGAAGAGAGAAAAGAAGGAGAGTGAAAAGAAACAACGCAGGCGAGAAGAGAAGCACCTGAAGAAGGAGGAGAAAAGGAAAAGGGCGAAAAGCCAAGATTTTGACGGAGAATCAACCATCGCAAGGGTGGAAGACGGGATGTCAACGCAAGCCAAAGCATCAGTGCAACCACAAGTTTCATCACCGCATATCAGAATGGTTGCGACTGGGATAGAGATGATCCTGACATCACCCCTCTTATGCGGCGCTGCAAGGGTCAACAAGTGACCCACTATTCTTTCAACGCATAGAAGAAGAAGATGAGAAAAGAAAAAGAAAAGCAGAGGAGAAGAAAGAAAAGTTGTCACATGCATGCCAAATCATCGCATCAGGCGATTTGGCCAAAAAACTGCACGATGAGGACGTGCGCTGTGATTATGCAAGAGTTGCAAAAGAAGAAAGAAGAAGGCTCAAGAATGAGCAATGCATTTTGCTTACCTCGGAGTAGTTTGAGAGATAAATGAAAGAAGAAGACGAAAAAGAAAAGAAGGAGAAAGAGGAGAAGGAAAGACGCCGCAAGGACAAGGTGCAACGCATCAGAGAAAATAAGAGAAAAGAAGTGAAGGAATGGAAAAGGGAAAAGAAGAGCAACGCAAGGAAAGGGAACGCAAACAAAGACAAAAATCCCGCCTTGCGTCTGCTCAAGACAAGGCAAAGCTAAAGTGGAGAGTAGCGAGCTTGCATTGATCAAGAAATGCCCATCAACAAAGAAAGAAAATGATGATATGATGATGGAAATGGGTTTCTTCCCTATGTCGACGCCACTACTAGATCTAATCATGAGTGTTGCGTTGGAAAGTGGGTGGGAAACTTTTTGCCAATGTCCCTCCATTGTTATTCCTGTAGTAATGAAGGCCTTTTATCACGACCAGCTTCATGACACCAAAGATGTGGTGATCATTGAAGGGTGGACAGTGTCATTCAATGCAAAGGACATTATGAGCTCTACAAGTTGAAGAACCTCCCAGAAGCACAGAGTAACAAGTTAATTATAATCCTGAAGAAGAACACATGGAGGATGCGCTAAAGGTATTAGCGCAAAGTGGTCGATATCATTAACAGGCATTAGAACCCTCGCCTCCAACAAGCTATTCCCAGAGGTACGACTTTGGGTATATTTGGTGAAACGGCGACTCATCCCATCAACGCATGACAAAACAATTTCAAGGGATCAAGTCATGGCTGCATACTATATTGCGCGCGGCATTCCGATTGATGTAGGCCAACTCATTGCGAAGCAGATTCGAGGTTTTGTTGGCCGTGTGAGGGTCAATACTTCTTCCCGTGGATGATTTCGAGCCTGTGCCTCTTTGTGGGTGTAGGCATTGACGAAGAGCCAATGCCAGAAGTTCGCGGCATTATCCACATGAAGATCCTGAGAATGTTTCTAAAGGATTTCCCATATTGCCCCGAGCTTCCAACAAAAAGGCCCCTCATAGATCTGAATGTGCCGCAACCACCCAAGCCAAAGAAGCAATGCTGCAATGATAAAGGAAAGGAAATAGTCCAAGAACGATCACCGCAAAAGCAAACCCAACAACCCTTGGACTCTCTACCTTTAATCATTCGCCCACCAAGCCCTCCAATAGAACCCCTTTCCCCTCTCCCCAAACACTTCACAAACCTCCTCCTTGCTCCTGATTCCAACACCGCATCTCCAGCAACATCCCTCCATCATCCATCTCCACCTCACTTCTCACCACCATCGTCGCATGTTGACGACCCACACGGTTTGGGAGCAGGCCCTTCCACTCAACCTCAAACCGATGCTGGTGAAACATCGACGGCGCAACCCACCACCGCATCCCTTGCTGCCAACTTAGCCAATATGTGGGCCTTCTTATCTCATCAGCTCAACTTCTTCTGCCAAGCAATAATGGAGTTGCAAGAGAGCAACACAGAGTTGCAACGCAGCAATACAACAGTGCGACAGGCGATGGTTAATATTCAACGCAATATCTTTACTATTCACCTGAATCAGAGGCAGATAGCAGAGCGCAACCATGAATACTTCAATTTCTTAATAGCATATCTACATGGTCCCATGGTGCCTCCCCATCTACAATAACCTCTGAAATTTCAAGAAGCGCCTCAACGAGCTCCTCCGCAACATCCTTCTCGAGATCCCCCACCGCAACTCTAAATCTGGGGGTGTGCCACCTTCTCCTCAATTTTGCAATTTTTCTTTGCGGCCATTCATACATTTTTTTTATATGGAAGCTATACCTTTGTATTCTTTTATAATGCTACAATTTTATGTTGCGATATTTATAATTCTTTGTATACTTAGACAAATTTTATACAGAGTAATTATTCTTTCCATATGTGTTGGCCTCTTTACTTTCATCATCCTTAGTTAATTTATTGCAGTATTCTTGACTTTTATTTTGCGTTGTTTATTTGCACTGCCATGATGAGTAGTATGCATACCCTTAGCAATATTTCTGTATACATTGCATTTTCTGCCTAACACTTACACAATTCATCACAATAGCTCTACTTTACCTTATCTATTTCAAGACTCTGCTCAAACTGTCTTTTAAAAATTTTGACTAAGTGTTTTGTCTTTTCTGTCCAAAACAACGCAATGAGGACCTTGCGCATCTCTAAATTTGGGGGTGGGGAAGGTCTGAGCAGATGCGATCAAGCGGATGTGGTAATATCAGGCAAATGCGTTCATCATCTTTATAAAAAAAAAAATGAAAAATAAAACTCTGTTGTCAGCGTATGGGAAAATCCCAACCTGATAAGAGTTCAGTCGTGAAAGGAATTTGCTCGTAGTTGGATGTTCCCATGACACTCGTGGGAACAAGCCAAAATGAAGGTAGGTTTCCAGGATCGACGCAATAGGGGAAAAAAAGAGAGAGAGAAAATAAGGATAAAAGAGACAACTTCTCTGACTAGCAAAAGTAAAACTTGGCTGAGGATCAAGAGTTGAAGTTGAGATTGGTACACAACCGAAGTTGGATGCTCGCATGACACCTGTGGGAGAAAGCCAAAACGAAGGGTGAAACCATGATCAACATTCTCCTTACGATGACGCAAACCAGGCCATCGCATAAAGACACACTTCGTTGTTTTCGCAAGAAAAGGTAAAACATTCTTCTCATAACTAGAAGGGAATTTTGGGTAGAGGTTTGTTTTAGATAATAATAAAGTAAAGCATGTGAAGAATTGTTAAGGGATAGAAGGAACTTGCGGTGTTGAGTAATTTTGTAGAGGTGGAGCATTTGGAGTAGTCAATCAACGCAAAGTTAGGATGGGAGTTGAGCAGAATTTCCTTAGTCGAAGATATGCTTGAGGACAAGCATATATTTAAATTTGGGGGTGCGATAACTTGTAGAAATACAAGTTATTTATATCGTTTTATTTAGATTATGCGGCAAAAATCATGAAAAATTGCGTCGATAGTATAGAAATTGGCTTAGAAATATGAAAATTGTAAAGTGTCATGAACACACTTACTAACCCCATTGCTATGGTGAAATGGAATATCCAAGTCTTTGTTTTGTAGGAAATAGGTCACCGCATGTGTTAATTGCTCGAGGACAAAATGAACAACGCATCCACACAACATGCGGCAATTGATCAAGACGAAAAAGATCAACGCAATTGCAGCGCATGCAACGATCAATCATGGATTCAAGCGATCAACGCATTTTCACTGCATGCGAAAATTTAAAACAATTACACCACATGCGGCGATCGATCGAAGATAGAGAAGAGCAATGCATTCGCAAAGACTTCTGATGTGTACAGCTTTTCCGTTGTACGATTCTGAAAAATTGATTGTGGAGCAGAGCAGACATTTCCACTACGCCATGGTAGGAATTATCAGATTTATAAAGTGAGACCAATAATACAAGAGCCAAGGTCTATAAATAGCTTCCTCGATTTCAATGTTAAGAAGGCTGGTCTGAAGAGACAATACAGAGAAAATCCAGGAGAACGACGAGACAAGACTGAAAGTTAAGTCTCCAAGCAAGAAATTCTTTCCATTCCCGAAGAAGAAGCTCTATGCAAGAGGTCACTTCTACCTGGAAAGCAAGCCTAAGAGGGAAGCTTTCCACTCCATTTCATCTACACGCCGGCAAGCACAACGTCTCCGATCGTAAAGTGTCGTGAACACACTTACTAACCCCATTGCTATGGTGAAATGGAATATCCAAGTCTTTGTTTTGTAGGAAATAGGTCACCGCATGCGTTAATTGCTCGAGGACAAAATGAACAACGCATCCACACAACATGCGGCAATTGATCAAGACGAAAAAGATCAACGCAATTGCAGCGCATGCGACGATCGATCATGGATTCAAGCGATCAACGCATTTCCACTGCATGCGAAAATTTAAAACAATTACACCACATGCGGCGATCAATCGAAGATAGAGAAGAGCAATGCATTCGCAAAGACTTCTGATGTGTACAGCTTTTCCGTTGTACGATTCTGAAAAATTGATTGTGGAGCAGAGCGGACATTTCCACTACGCCATGGTAGGAATTATCAGATTTATAAAGTGGGACCAATAATACAAGAGCCAAGGTCTATAAATAGCTTCCTCGATTTCAATGTTAAGAAGGCTGGTCTGAAGAGACAATACAGAGAAAATCCAGGAGAACGACGAGACAAGACTGAAAGTTAAGTCTCCAAGCAAGAAATTCTTTCCATTCCCGAAGAAGAAGCTCTATGCAAGAGGTCACTTCTACTTGGAAAGCAAGCCTAAGAGGGAAGCTTTCCACTCCATTTCATCCACACGCCGGCAAGCACAACGTCTCCGATCGTAAAGTGTCGTGAACACACTTACTAACCCCATTGCTATGGTGAAATGGAATATCCAAGTCTTTGTTTTGTAGAAAATAGGTCACCGCATGCGTTAATTGCTCGAGGACAAAATGAACAACGCATCCACACAACATGCGGCAATTGATCAAGACGAAAAAGATCAACGCAATTGCAGCGCATGCGACGATCGATCATGGATTCAAGCGATCAATGCATTTCCACCGCATGCAAAAATTTAAAACAATTACACCACATGCGGCGATCGATCGAAGATAGAGAAGAGCAATGCATTTGCAAAGACTTCTAATGTGTACAGCTTTTCCGTTGTACGATTCTGAAAAATTGATTGTGGAGCAGAGCGGACATTTCCACTACGCCATGGTAGGAATTATCAGATTTATAAAGTGGGACCAATAATACAAGAGCCAAGGTCTATAAATAGCTTCCTCGATTTCAATGTTAAGAAGGCTGGTCTGAAGAGACAATACAGAGAAAATCCAGGAGAACGACGAGATAAGATTGAAAGTTAAGTCTCCAAGCAAGAAATTCTTTCCATTCCCGAAGAAGAAGCTCTATGCAAGAGGTCACTTCTACCTAGAAAGCAAGCCTAAGAGGGAAGCTTTCCACTCCATTTCATCCACACGCCGGCAAGCACAACATCTCCGATCGAGATCTGTGTCAAAATATTGGCACTCTTTCCGTATTTGTTTCTATTCTTTCATTCATCTACTGTGTTCATCTTTCTTTAATCTTTCATTCACGATTGTATCAAACACTTAATCTTTAGACTCAATATCATTATCATAATCATTGTCATTTCTTTGTTCTTTTCACACATTCATCATCCATTTTCTCTATCATGTGTCACTAATCCCCTGGGTAAAGCGGAAGGATTAAGCGAGTGAGTTAATCCTTGTTAAGGAAATCGGCTGAGTTTAGCTAAAGCATGCTCGACGGCATCTTCACCTATGAGAGCAGAAGTGAAGATGTTATTCCGCCTATCGAGAGAAGGTTGGAAGAATGTGTTAACTAAAGCGAGAAGTATTTCCAGAGATGGAAACAACCTTGCATTCATTACATTCATCCATGTTTCACTATAGACATATGGGAATGCGGTCGATCACTGAAAGGTGTAAGCCAATGGAAAGCAGAATCTTAGTTACGTTCTCAACAAGAATTGACAAACTTGCGATGTCCTTTCCCTCGACCTATTCTCATTCTGATTCATTCACAAGACTTGCCACCGCATTATCTAGATTATCTTGCACAACTTCACAGCCAGTCCTCAACCTGTATCATTAATAGTTTAGACATTTATCTTATCAACGCAAATTACAACGCAATTTACTTTTCATCGTAATTTACATTTCTATCAAACTAAATTCTTTATTCTTTATGTTAAACTGGTCGCATTTTCCATATTAGTATCGCATCTAAATAACAACAATCTCCGTGTTCGACCTCAGGTCAATCTGAGAAACTTGTGTTGGAATTATACTTGGTTCCAGCGCAAGAAAACTTGTGACACGCACTACATCATCGCATGTTACGAAGCATATCATCATCAACGCATACATTTAGAACATAGTATCACAACAATATCTTTATCGCAAAGCAACTTGAGCGCATAGAGCATCATCATTTTCATTCATTAGCGCAAGATAAAAGAAATAGATAAAGATTAATAAATACAATTTTCATCTATCAAGTTTTTGGCACCGTTGTCGGGGACAAGAACTTGAATCATTCATCAGTAGTGCATAAAGCATAATAAAAAGAAGATAAATTTTTAATATTACAATATGCCTAAAGCACCTTTTCCTTCCAAGCTTGCAAGGCCAAAGGAGCTAACGGGAGATAAGGATAAAGAGCTATTGGAGATGTTGAAAGGGTGGAAATCAACACTCCTCTCATTGATGTCGTTAAGTCGATCCAAAGTATGCCAAGTTCCTTAAGGGACTATGCATGGGGAAGAGGCATGCAAAAGAAAAAGAGAAGATGGTGGTAAGTCAGTATGTGTTTAAAATCCTTCAAAAGATTTTGCCTGAAAAACGAAAGGATCTAAGTATGTTTTTTCTCCCTTATGTGATTGGTAAAAAGAAGATTGAGAGAACTATGTTAGATCTTGGTGCATCTATAAATGTTATTCCATATTCAATATAACAAGAACTAAAATTGAAAGGCCTGACTAAAACTGGTGTTGTAATTCAATTAGTTGATAGGTCTTATATTCACCCGTTAGGAATCATAGAGGATGTCCTAGTTCAGGTTAATGATATTCTTTTCCCTACTGACTTTTATATTCTTAAGATGGAGGAACCTACATTTATTTCATCTGCATTGATCTTGCTTGGTCGGCCTTTCATGAAAACAGCCAAGACCAAGATCGATGTGGATGAAGGTACTTTGTCTGTTGAGTTTGACGGTGAAGTAGTTAAATTTAATATTTTTTATGCTATGAGATCTCCCACTATTGGGCATGTGTAGCCTTTGTGTCAAATTGACGTGTTTGATTGTCTTGAGCATAAGGTAATTTGGAACACCTATGATGATGACAAGGATGATTCAGGAAATTTTATTTCACTTGAGGAGCTTCCCACTTTATCCATGATAGAGCCGGTAAGTATGCCTTCTTTTTCTGATAATGCTTCATCTGAAAAGGTGCTTCCTTCTATTGTGCAAGCACCTAAAGTGGAGCTGAAGAAGCTTCCTGACCATTTAAAGTATGCCTATTTGGGAGAATGCTGAAACACTGCCCATGATTATTTCTAAGACGTTGACTGCTGAGCAAGAGGAGCATTTAGTAAAAGTATTGCAAAAATAAAAGTTGGCCATTGGGTGGACATTGGCCGACATTAAAGGTATTAGCCTTACTATGTGCATGCATAGGATTTCTCTTGAAGATGGAGCTAAGCCTTGTAGACAACCCCAATGACGTCTGAACCTTGTTCTGAAAGTGGTAGTGATGAAGGAGGTCTTTAAACTTCTTGATATAGGTATTATCTACCCTATTGCTGATAGTGAATGGGTCAGTACTATACATGTAGTGCCTATAAAAACAGGTGTTACTGTGGTTATGAATGATGAGGGTAGTTTAATTCCAGTTAGGATTCAAAATGGGTGGAGAATGCGTATTGATTTTAGGAGATTAAATGTTGTAACTAGAAATGATCACTTTTTCATCCCATTTATAGGTAAGATATTTGCAAGGTTAGCTGGAAAGCCTTTCTTCTATTTCCTTGATGATTTTTCGCATTTCTATCGGATCACAGTTAACCAGGAAGCCCAACAGAAGACGACCTTTTCATGTCCCTATGGCACCTTTGTTTTCAAAAGGATGTCGTCTGGACTATGTAATGCTTTGGGAATTTTCCAACACTGCATGATGGGTGTTCTTTATAAGTTCATAGAAAATTGCATGGAAGTATTTATGGATGATTTCACTGTATATGGAGACTCATTTCATTATTGTTTGTCAAATTTATCTAGGGTGCTAGAGTGATGTATTGAGTCTAATAATTAAAAAAAAAATGTCATTTTGTGGCCTCACATGGAATTGTCTTAGGACACATCATTTCTGAGGATGGTATTGAGTATATCCTACTAAGATTGATGTTATTACTAAGCTCCCTTACCCCACAAACGTGAGGGAGGTTCGATCTTTTCTTGGGCATGTAGGTTTCCATCGCAACTTTATCAAAGATTTTAGCAAAATTTCTCAGTCGATGACCTCCCTTCTTCACAAGGATCTGGCTTTCGAGGTTAATAATGAACGCAAGGTAATCTTTGACGTGCTGAAATATGCCTTATCATGTGCTCCAATTATTCAGGCTTCTCGTTGGGATCATCCCTTCGAGATTATGTGCGATGCGAGTGATCATTTTGTAGGAGCGATTTTGGGACAGAAGATTGATAAGAAATATCACGTGATCTACTATGCTTCAAAAACCCTCAATCTAGCTTAGTGTAGCTACATCACGACAGGAAAAAAGTTTCAAGCTGTTGTCTTTGCACTTGAAAATTTTCGTTTTTATATTGTTGGATCTAAAGTAGTTTTTTTTTTCTAATCATGTAGCTTTGCGCTATCTCATGTCTAAGGAGTCCAAGCCCAAATTGTTGAGGTAGGTTCTTCTCCTTGAGGAGTTTAACCTGAAGTTTCAATACAGAAAGGGATGTGAGAATGTTGTTGCCAATCACTTGAGCAGGCTTATAGCTAAAGGTGGTTGTCTACATTCTAATGGAGACTTCTCTAAGCATATACCGATGCAGGCAGACGATATTTCTATGACTCCTTAGTATGCTAACCTCGTTAATTATTTGACCACTTGTGAGTTACCTTATGGAATGAACAAGCATAGACAAGATAAAATAAAAAGTGAGTCAAAGTATTATGTCGGGAGGAGCCTTACTTATGGAAATTTTATTCTGATCAGGTTGTTAGAAGGTGTGTCCCTAATGACGAGTTCTTTTCTATTTCAGAATTTTGTCATAAGCATGCATGTGGTGGACACTTTAGTCCTAAAAGAACCATTAAAAAAGTCTTAGATTCTGGTTTATATTGGGATACTTTGTTTAGGGATGCATATTTTCTTTATAAGACTTGTGAACGTTGTCAAAAGTCAGGAGGTCTATCACATAGGAATGAAATGCCACAAGTCCCTTTTCTCTCCTGTGCAATATTTGAAGTATGGGGGATAGGTTTTATGGGACCATTTCCTTCATCTTTTAGGTTTAAGTATATTTTGTTGGCAGTGGACTATGTTGCCAAATGGGTGGAAGCAAAGGTCACTATTATCAAAATGTGCTATCTTTCTCTACTTAATTTGAAATTGTTAAGCTACTTGATGTGTTTAATTTTATGGTTTGATAGGACTCAAGTGTACAAGAGGCTGAATGAAGCGTTCGAGATGAAAAGACATTAAAATATGCCAAGTAAGAAGCTAAATTGCACAAATGGAGAAAAATGACCAAGAAAATAGAAGATTCTGCCCAGCCAGGGCATTGCAATGCTTGAATTGAGTGTTGCACAATGCTACAAGGCAGTAGCTACCAATTCTGTGAAGAACAGGCCAGCATTGCAACACTATATATAGTGTTGCAATGCTACGATCTTGAGGCGTTAGTGCTGGAGACCGGGCAAAGTTGCAATGTTGTGACAACTACTTTAAATAAGTGGTCAGACGAAGGGTTAAAAATACGACCACTATTCTGACTTGACTCGATCTTTCTCTCTCATTTGGACAAAATATTGAATTTTCCTACCCTTTGAACACCATAGAACTTAAGAATTAGAAGATGATTTGTGGATTAAGAGTAAGTATTTAGCTTCAGTTTCGTAGTTTATTTCCATTATGTTTTATTCTTGAAACTTTGGCTTGTAATTCTATTGAGACTTTTCTGATTTATATGAAATTTATCTTGAGTTTATTATTCAATTTTTCTTTAATGGGATAATCTGACAAATTGCCTATGTTTGTATGATTCATTGCTTTTATTGGCCATAATTTGTAATCGTTAGGTAGTAATCACCTAGAAACAAAGGTTAAGTAAAGGTTGTGAAGTTAAATTGGTATTCCATTTAATAAGCATTACTTTCTAACCTAGATAAATTTCACTTGAATAATTGATTAGACGATGGAAATTGAATTTTGGCTTAGCATTTCCTTTAATCTTAATGCTTCTTGATTTGTTGTTTAGTTGAGGATTCCCGTTTTTCTTCGAATTAACTTGATTTTATAGACTATCGGTTAGGATTCTAAACGAGTAAGCTAATTTTTAATTGGAATTTCTCGCATGATCTTTAGAACAAGTTTATGATAGAATTGAAAAAAGAACGGAATAAACTAGAATGACCCAAGCTAAATGTTTTGTTCGATTGATAATTTTTACTCACTTAATCTCACTCTGTCCATTTCAATTTTCATGCAATTTGCATTTACAATTTTCAGAAACCCCCCTGGTTACATCTGATAAGCTTCAAACTTGAGAAATCTAAATCGGCTCTCTGTGGGATTAGCTCCATACTTCCCTTCCTATATTTAGTGAGTAAGTCACGAAATTTAATTTGGGTGTGTTACGACTTAACATGCGGTTCAAACCGTAACACATCAATGATTGATGCATAATCTTCTTTCCTTCCTTCATTGTTCAAGAAAAATGCTACAATAACTTGCAAGTTATCATCCAATTAATGGATTTCGATGATTGAAATTACATAGGAACTCTCTTGCTCTCAAAACTAAATAATTCCTTTTCTTAATTTACATTTATCTAATTTTATTTTGATTTCTTGCACGTTTATCTCTTTCACACCAAAACCTTTATTTATCGCTCCAGTTAGAAAATTGGATTAATGAAACAATTCGCGCTTTCCTGTGTATCGACCCCTCCTTACCACTTTTGCTACGTTTTTATAGTAATAGGAGTAGTTCAGGATTATGAATTTTCTTTTGATTCTTAGTATTTTATGGGTGACACCAAAAAAGCTTAGATTAGTGGGGTGACACAAAAAAGGCTTAGATCAAAATGGCGTCGTTGTCGGGAAAGCCATTACGTTACGTTAGTTAAATTTCTAGTTAGAGCATTCTTTTGCTTTTGATTTGCTTTCCTTTTTGTGTTAGTGCTCTAAGCATGGTAGGATATCATCAACAAGGATGGGGACAATCGAGTGGAGCATCTTAGCCTAGTGACTAGGTTCGTGACCTTCGAGGTCAACTTTCTAAGTTAACTTCTTTAGTTATTCGATTGGTTGTAGGTAAACCGCAACAGGTGCAAGCATGTAGGATTCATCAACTTGAGCAAGCATGCCCAAGTTTGCAGTGGAGCCCTATGCCACGATATTTCTCCATGGGAAGCTATCCTAGTTATATGCATGAAGATTTCCATCGGCCTAAATGGGAGAGTCATATGCCTATAAAAACATAAGATGAGACCAGTGCCACTATGATCCAAACCCTGCCACATCCGACATGTCCATGCAAGCTCACACTGTCAACTCAGGTATGTCATTAGAAGATGTGATGAGACAACTTACTAATAACAATCTTCTTTTTTAGCAGGAGATACGCAACCTCTAGTAGGAGAGTTTTAGTTTTTATACTGAGGTTGGAACTGATCTTTAAAGTTTGAGAGACTCGATTGTTCAATCTTCTGATTTAGTTAAGAGAGGACGTGAATCCCTGCCACTAACATCCTTTGAAAATACCGAGGCATGAAGTGAGGAGGTAACCTAAGTCGACATGGAGGATGAGCTGAAAGATAGCATGCCATGTCTAGATCCAATTTGCAAGGACGATGAAGAATCTGAGCCTAAAACCATCGATTTCTAGGTGATAGAGTTAGAGGTTGAAAGACCTCGCCCCGTTCCCGATGGAGTTAGAACACAGAGTTGATGAAATCGAGAATTATAATGAGTATGCGATAAAGGGGTTGAGAGGGGGTTTAGCTAACACTTCCTAAGATTATGCACAAGTTATGCGATCATGCTACACACAAATAACAACATGTCATCTCTCAATGCAAATGCCATAATTCCTATTTCTAGGACGCATGCGATGTATACAAAAAAGTTGATAGGACTTATGTCTAAGCCTCTATTCTTGTCTATACGATGATGAATGATGCACACATAAAACAAGGTGACCACATATCATCATATCATACTTCTAGGGTGCATGAAATGGGTTAATAGCAATAGAACTTATGTCTAAGTTTCTATTTCTTGCTTATGCGGTTCTAATCTGACTCTCTCAAGCCTATATTCTAATCTGACTCTCTCAAATCTAGATTCTATCTTTAGACTACTCTCTCGAGTATTTCTAAAGGGTGAATGACGCATGCATAAGATAAGATGATCGCATAAAATGTAAATCTTAAATCATGCTAGCTAAGTACTTCTCAACCCATTTAGCAATTTAGCTACTCATGCGAAGTATGGAGAGATTGAACATAGATTGAAATGAGATTTCCATTTTCTATAAATAAAGTACTAAATACAGAATAATCAATGGAATTTTAAAATAAAAAGCCCAGTGAGCAATGTCTTGCTTCCTGTGGCCTTTTACACTGTTCTTTTTCACTCCAACTCTATTCCAGATGAATAATCTTGCTCTCATAAGTGTTAGCCCTCTCTCCTTTGAATGCTTTTCGGTAGTCTCTCGATCTGTCCGGGAATGATCTCTCGTCTTCTTCGTCTCCTTGCTCCTCTCCGTCCTCTAAATCTAAGTATGATTATGTACGTGAACAGACTAACGACACTCTAACTTGTATGTATAGGATAATAATGTTACAATGGTGGCCTTCAGTATTTATAAAGCTCAAGGTGAAGTAGCCTTTCTCTCTAATGATTGCAATGGACCGCGATCATTAAATCTCCTGCTCTGATGTGCCGATTAATGGTCACCGAAAGTTGAGTGTACTTGCTGCAGTGTGGCTTTAATGGCTTGTCAACTAAATTCGGATTCGACCATCATTAGCTTTCCATCCCATCATGATTTATTATGTTGTCACCTTGATGCGCAGTCTTTATGTGGCCGCTTATTTTAACAACTTCTCACGATCGCATACGATCGCATGACTTTGCAATCGCAATCTTCAAGTGCGCTAACGCCTAATTCCTTGGGATCGCAATTTTACTTGCGCCATTGCATTTTTCCTGCACAAAATAAGTAAATTAACTGCTTTTATGCGATGGGCACATGTGATCGCAATTTCTTCAGTTTAGCGCTTTTGGACATGATATTGCTTATTTTTACCATCACATTCTCTCATTGTTTTACTTATTTGAGCTATAATAATGTGTACTTCTACCCATTATCAGTTCCACCCTCTGGTATATCGTTTATTTTTTAGTTTTTTTCTTCTTGTTCTCAAGAGTCCATAGAGTCTTTTATTTATTTCGACTTTTTTAGGTGGTTTGAGTCTTTTGATTCTTTCTTTTTACCATATTTTACTGATACGAAAAGTACCAAATTCGAATTGTCTGGTTCTCTTCAAAAGGCAAGCCCTACTGCCACACCTCAAAGACCATGCACGAAAATGCTTATAGGGGAGGTTTTCTATTTCCTTGTCTTTATTTTCTTTAGGCTTTGATTAGATATACATTAGGGACAATGTATCGATTTAAAGTTGGGGGTGGTGGTTATATATTCATGTTTGGCAAGTCCTTGAGTACCTGAGCTAAGATTTTGTGATTGAGTTGTTGATATGATTTTTGTGATGCATGTATTGTGATGATGACTCAGGTTTTAGATAACTCTCTATTCACTCTATTTAGGATTCACAAAATTTATGCATGATTTTGGGCCAAATTTAAAAAATTTTCTTCTTTCCTTGCATATTTTGAGCACGTAACTGTCTTATTTGTGGTCTAGAATGCTTAGGATGGTGTTATTTGGTCCATATGCTTGTTGTCACCCCAAAAGGTCTAGGTGATAGTTATTAAGTAACTGAAGCTCGACTTAGTAATGCATGCTAAGGTTTTTGCCAAACTCTTGTTTTGTAAAGTAAAAGCCTATTGTATGTTGATACAAAATCCAAAAGTGCATTCTTTGGCTTAGAATTTAATTAGTTTTATGCTCAATTTGAGATCTTTGATGTTTATTATTTTTAATTTTAGGAAATCAAGCAAGCGGACCGAAACAAGCAATTTTTTAGGATTAATGGCCAAAATACCCCAAGATGGTCAAAACTTTGACCTAAGGCAATGATCATAGGAAAAAATACAGAAAAAAGAGGCAAAAATGTGAAGACTGAAGGCAAGGCAGCGCCAAGTGAATGTTGCAACATTGCCCGCAACGCTGAAGACCCAAGAGTTTTACTGAACAGAGCAGCGTCGCAACGCTGTTTGCAACATTGTAACACTCTGATTAAATGAAGCACATTGTGCTAATTTTTAACATCAGCATTGCAACGCTGATTCAGAGCGTTGCAACATTGCGACTGATGCCTATAAATACTGTGTTGCGCCATCAGTGCAAAGGGAGACGTTTAAAGGCTAGTTTTTTAGCGTATAATTCAATATTGCGGCAAGGCCTTCCTGGGGAGTGAATTTCTTGACAGAGGCGACATTTCGGAGCTTCAAAGGATCGAAGATTTGAAGAGTTCGTTGGGTTGCGATTATGGATTCGAGGATGAGAGCCAAGAACTCGGCATGAATCTTCTTCCCTCTTTTATTTTCTGTTCCTTTGGTTTGGAAACTTCATGAATGGTCAATGTTTGTGTTGTAACCAGGAGTTACTGATTTGTATTTCTAGGGTTTATATCTACTTTTCTGGATTGCTCAAACTAAATTGGTTATTGGACTGAATTTCTGCATAATTATTTTAACATGCTTGTCCTTAATGCTTTTGAACAATTGGCCATTGTTTGAATGTTCTTTACTTAATGTCTTACTCAAGAGAGAGGGTGTTAGGTTAGATCTAGCATCTTAAACTATTAATCAAGTATGCACCAGAGTGAAAGAAGATTAATAGAGAATGTTGATGGAGAAACTTAATGTTGTAACTAATCAAGCAATAGAAGAGATTCAGGCTGATGGTTAATTATTAGAAAGGGTTGAGCTCGAGAGAGGATACCTGGATATAAGACTCCTAGGTCTATAATTCACATGAAATAAATCTAATGTAAAAAAAATTAATTTGGTTAATTCGTTCAACAAAATCATACCCTAGAATGTGTCTTTGTCTAGTTTTTGCCCCAATATTATCTTTTGTTTGTTTTTTACGAGTAGATTAATTAGTTTCTCATCACTATTCAGTCACCTAAATAAAATTAGAAGAATCTCTGAATAGCTAAAAGAGTCACACCAATTTTCTAGAGGATAATACTCGGTCTTTTGGTCATTTTACTATATTATAACTTGATGCATGCACTTACACGGACATTCATACCATCAAGTTTTTGGTGTCGTTTCCTGTGAATTTTCTTTTGATTTCTTTTAATATTTAAGAGATTTGGATTATTTTAATTTAGGGTGTAGATTATTTTTTATTATTTTATTTTGTTTCGATTTTTTTTATTTGAGTCTTCTCTTGTGTGATTTCTTATGGTGTTTTCTTTATCGTGTGTTATTATAATTTTGGGTGGCCTTATGGGTTTTACAAACCTATTTTAAATCCAAAATCACCACCATCACCAATTTTTTTCAACCCATCCCCATATCCCATCAGTTATTCCATCCCATGAGTATAGGAGTTTTTATGTTTATCCAACCCCACTAGAGGAGAAACTTTCGTTAGAGAACCAGTTAAAAGAGTTTATCTTAGAGTCCCAATTTAGGAGGTTTTGTATGGAAGAGAGGAGGAGGTTGGATAGGATAGAAGCCCAAGTGGTAGACAATGAGGCAGCCCTTAAACATTTAAAAGATCAACTTAGTCTGATGGTTGATGCATTTAGAGGCTTGTATGAGAAATATTTCCAATGCCACGGAGGTAATGGAGGAAAATATTTCCAAATCCACTGAGGTAGGGAGGTCAGTTATTGTAGATTTTTATGATGGGGATGAGTTGGAAGCATTAGAGTCATATAAAGAGCCGGTCCGTGAGATTGAGAGAAAAGTTGTGCTTAAATTAGATAAGGAAGTTCAAGCGATTAGCGTTGAGGTTGAGAAACCTTACGTTCCATCACTTGAGAGTCCTCTTTCCATTGATCTTCCTCTTTCATATTCTTATGAGCCTTGTCAGTTTGAGTCTACTTTTAATTTTCAATCTTTTTATTTTTCAAAAATTAAAAATACCAAAAATAATTTTTTTTTCAGGTGCCTAAGAGAAGATGGAAAGCCTACAAGACTTTGTAGGTTATATTGATTCGAGGAAGAAGGGGCTTGAAAAATGCAAAAATTTTTATGTACCTTGACGGACAATCTCCGATGTCATCTAGCTTGTACGTAAAACTCAACGCTTCTTGAGAGGCAACCAAAGCTTTTATTTTATTTTGAATGTTTTAGTTTATTCTATTTATATTTATTTTTAGCTCAGCACCTATGGTTTAAGACTCTTATATTTTTATGGTCTATGTTTTACAGGAGCCCTCAAAATAAAGCATTGGTTGACACACGTGGATTACTTCACTAATCAGGCTAGTTTCGCTCATTCCATGTGCTTTATTTTATTGCATTGAGGACAATGCATGTTACTAAGTTTGGGGTGGGGGTAGTACTTCACACTGTTGATTTTATTGTCGTTCTTATCCTGCCATGCATGTTACTTAGAAAAAAATTGTCTTATGCATGTTAATTGATCAAATATTTTGAGTAGTTGAATTTTGAGGAAACTTTTTTGAACTGAAAAGATGGTCTTGTGTTTGAATAGTGAAATTTGCTGAGGATGTAGTGATTATGATTGCCTATGAGTCCTTCTAAATTTGCATATTAGATGATCTGCTATAGAAATGGGATGATATGCTCCTGAATTAAGTTATCTTTAAGTCCCTCTTTGAGTGTTCCATAGCATGAGCACATAGTCACATTAATTTAGAAACTTTAACTAAAAGTAGCATTAGGTTGAGTGTATTTGATTCTCATCTCGAAAGGCCCCACCGATTATAGGGTTGATGTGCATAATAGTTTGTAATATTAAACTAAGACAAAAAGAAAAGAATATTATGATTTCCTTTTGAAAATAAAGTGTACACTCATGTGGTTAAAGAATATTTTTTTATTATTTAAACTTGTAATATGTATGCATGGATAGGGATAAAAAAAGTTGCATTTACTGTGATCAGTTAGGACACTGGGAATTGACTAGGTATGGTTCCTTATAGCGGATGTGTGGAAGCTAGTGCCCTTAGGTAAAATGATGCAAGTTTAGGGCCCTTTAGCTGTTGAAAGAAAAATAAAAATAAAAAATAAAAAGACAAGGCACCTTAGTGGACATATTACTCTCATGAAATGTGTGGATGCTTGATGATTGGTGCATGAGCCAGAGTAGGGGAAAACTGGAGAAGCTCTCTTGAACCTAACTTTAATACTTGTGTTTTCAATTAAAGGCGACATGCACACACACACGTGGGAGATGATGAGATTTGGCCTTGAAATCTTTTAATGTTGGGATGTGTTTGAAAGTTTCTGCTAATGGATCTAATATGCTTTATCTTGAATGATGAGGTTTTTGAATCATTTGCATGCTTGTGTGAATTTTTTTTTTTTTTTTTTTTTTTTTTTTTTTTTTTTTGGACTAGCAAAGTTCTAAGTTTGGGGTGGTGATACACACTTTTAAAGTGCGTTCTTTAGGGTTAGAATTTAGTTAGTTTTATGCTCAATATGAAATCTTTGATGCTTTTTATGTTGAATTTTAGGAAATAGAGCAATTGGGTCGGAACGAGCAATTTTTGAGGATTAATGGACAAAATACCCCAAGAAAGTCAAAACTTTGACCTAGGGCAATGATCATAGGGAAAAATAGAGAAAAGGGAGAAAAGTAAAGACTGGGGGCAAGGCAGCAACAAACGAGCATTGCAACGTTGGAGACCCGAGAGCTTTACTGAACAGGGCAACGTCACACTCCGATTGGATGAAGCGCGTTGTGCTAATTTTAACGTCAGTGTTGCAACGCTGCAACTGATGCCTATAAATATTGTGTTATGCCGTCAGTGTACAGGGAGGCATTTTAGGGCTGGTTTTTTAGCATATAATTCAATACTGCGGCAAGGCCTCCCTAAAGAGTAAATTTCTAGATAGAGGCGACATCTCAGAACTTAAAAGGATTGCAATTCCGTATTCAAGGACAAGAGTCAAGAACTTGACTTGCATCTTCTTCCCTCTTTTATTTTCTATTCCTTTGGTTTGGAAACTTCATGAATGGTCTATGTTTGTTGTAACTATGAGTGACTGATTTGTGTTTCTAGGGTTTTTATGTAGTTTTATGGATTGCTCAAACTAAATTTGTTATTTCTATGATTGAATTTCTGCATAATTATTTTAGCATACTTGTTCTTAATGCTTTTAAACAATTGGCCATTGTTTGGATGTTCTTTACTTAATGTCTTGCTTGAGAGGGAGGGAACTAGGTTAGATCTAGCATTTTAAACTATTAATCAAGTATGACGAGAGTGATAGGAGATTAATAGAGATTGATGATGGAGAAACTTAATGTTGTAACTAATCGAGCAATAGAAGAGAATCAGGTTAATGGTTAGTTATTAGAAAGGGTTGAGCTCGAGAGAGGATACTTGGATATAAGGCTCCTGGGTTTATAATTCGCATGAAATCAATCTAAGATAAATATAATTAGTTTGGTTAATCCATTCAACGAAATAATACCCTAGAACGTGTCTTTGTTTAGTTTTGCCCCGGTGTTATCTTTTATTTGCCTTTTAGGAGCAGATTAATTTGTTTCTCATCACAGTCTGATCACCTAAATAAAATTAGAAGGATCTCTGAATAAGTAAAAGAGTCAAACCAATTTCCCAAAGGACGATACTGGTCTCTTGGTCATTTTACTATATTATAACCTGACACGTGCACTTGCACGAACATTCACACCATCGTATGCTAAAGAAAAGGCAAGCATGTTGTAGAGTAAAAGTAAGTTTGTATGATATTTTTTAAGAGGAATATTACTCTTTCTTAAGGGTGTGATTAACCTAGGGTGGCTATGACACCCGTAGTTTCCCTCTAAGCTAAAGTTCCCTTGAGGAATGCATAAGCTTCAGTATCTATAAAGGATACATTGAGCAAATCCGACTGGTTTGAAGAGAAAACTAGAGAAAATCCAAGAGAACGAAGAGACAAGTCTGAAAGGGAAGTCTCGAAAGCCAGAAATTCTATCACATTTCCAAAGAGCTCTGTGCAAAGTTCACTTCTTCCTCGAAAACAAGCCTGAGAAGGAAGTTCTCCACCACATTCCTCCTACACGCCGGCAAGCAAATCGTCTCCGATCGGGATAGGTGTCAAGACATTGACACGCTTTCCTTAGTTGTTCTCAATTTCTATTCATCAACTGTATTCATCTCTAATCTTCCATTCATTGATCTCTAACAAACGCTTATCTTTATCTTTTAATATCATTACCATATTCGTCGTCATTTCTCTGTTCTCCACTATACATTCATCGTCCATCTCTCTCATCGTGTGTAACTAATCCCCAAGGTAAAAGGGAAGGATTAAGCAAGTAAGTTAATCCTTGTTGAAGAAATCAGCTAAGTTTAGCTAACACATGCTCAACGGCATCTTCACCTGTGAGAGCAGAAATAAAGATGTTAATCCACCTCTCGAAAGAAGGTTGAAAGAATGCGTTAACTAAAGCGAGAAGTATTTCCAGAGATGGAAACAACCTTGCATTCCCAACGTTCATCCCTGATTCACCATAGATATATGGGAATGTGGCTGATCACTGAGAGGTGTAAGCTAAGGGAATGCGGAACCCTAGTTACGTCCTCAATAAGATTGACGAACTTGCGATGTTCTTTCCCCCAACTCATTCTCTTTCTGACACATTTCACAAGACTTGCCACCGCATTTCAACAGATACTTGCACATCTTCACAGACAGTCCTCTATTTGTTTATTTATTTATTTTTCATTGCATTTTATTTTATCAACGCATTTTATTTATCACCGCATTTTATTTTATCATCGCATTTTATTTTATCACCGCATTTTATTTATCACCACATTTTATTTTATCATCGCATTTTATTTTATTATCGCATTTTACTTTTCACCACATTTTACTTTTCCCAATACAATTCATTATTATTTTGTTTTCGGTCGCATATATCACATTAGTATCGCATTGATCATCTCAATCCCCGTTTTCGACTTCAGATCACTCTGAGAAACTTGCGTTGGAATTATACTTGGTTCTAGTGCAAGAAAACTTGTGACACGTGCGTACTACATGAACGCATACTACGAACGCATATCAGCATCATCGCATACATTATTTTAGAACGTAGTATCGCATTTATTATTGAAAAGCGTGATTCATCACCGCATCCACACATCATCATCCACTTCACCATAATCCATTTCCCACCATTATCCATCTTTGTGGCGGTGTTACATTTACATTGCATTTACGCATTACGTTCCGTCTGCCGCAATTTCAATTAAAATTCAACCTTGTGGCAGCATTACATTTCATTACATCGCATTACACGTTACGTTTCGTCTGCCGCAAATTAAAAATTCATCCAACAAGTTTTTGGTTTAACAAGTTTTTGGCGCTGTTGCCAGGGATTGGCAACTCTTAGTGCTAAATATTTTTGTGATATTTTGTAGGACAGATTTCTATTGTACAGTCTGTTTACGTGAAGAGCAAGCTGATGGTGTATGAATACTGGAACAGAACCAGAATTCGACGCCGACCCAGAGATCGAGCAAACCTTTCGCAGAAGAGCACGTCAAAACCGAACTAGGCGAAGAAGAAATATGCCAACCAACAATGAGAGGCCCGAGGGGAATAAGGGAATGAATCGGTCGACGCAAGACCCAGTCTTTCTGGCCACTGACCGCAACATCCCCTTGAGGAACTATGCGATGCCTAATCTAAACGACTTCTCGCCTGGTATCGCAAGGCCTACAATAGAGGAGAACACCAGATTTGAAATTAAGCCTGTCATGCTCCAAATGATTCAGAATGCGGGTCAGTTTGGAGGTTTACAAGGAGAGGACTCACTTGCACATCTGACCAGTTTTGTAGAGATGTGTAACACATTCTCCATCTATTGCGTGACTCCAGAAGGCATTCAATTATATCTTTTTCTGTATACACTTAGAGACAAAGAAAAGAGGTGGGCTCATTCGTTGGAGCCAAATGAGATAAATTCTTGGGATCAGTTGGTTGAACAGTTCATGAAGAAAATTTTCCCTCCCGCGGTCAACGTAAGAAGATAACAGGAAGTATTAAATTTTGAGCAAACAGAAAACGAAACTTTAAGCACTGCATGGGTACAATTTAGATGACTGGTGAAAAACTGTCCGCATATCGGGATTCCCGATTGCGTTCTCATGGAGACTTTTTATAACGGCCTAGATAGAGTGACATAAGCAGTTGCAGGTGCCTCCGTGGCAGGAGGATTTATGGATAAAACGTATACTAAAGCAAAAGTCATCTTAGATCGCATCTCGCAAAATACGAATGACTGTGTAGATGATGGGTATAGAGGAAGAGGCCTAGAGCGAAGAAAAGCAGAAAGCGACATTGTACCAAGTGATACAATGACCACACTAGCCGCCCAGATGGCCACAGTCACCTCGCTTCTCCAAACAATGGCTATAAATCAAGGAACTCTCTTCTAGGGTGCAGTGCAAGCCAATGCACTAACGCAAGTGGCAGCAATAAGCTGTATATAATGCGAAGGGGGTCATTTAGTGGAAGTCTGCCCATCAAATCAACAAACAGTATACTCTATCCAGAATAATCCATTCAGTAACACGTACTACCCAGGTTGGAGGAATCATCCTAACTCCAGTTGGGGAGGAAACAACGACCAGGGGGGCCAAAGAAACATGCAAACCAATCATTCCGGTAATAGAGGTAATCCTCTAGATTTTCATCACCAGGGTCAAGGTCAGAGTAACTATCAGAAAAGGAAATCGCACAACCAACCCTCTTCATCTAACACCTCATCCAATTCATCATCCTTGGAAGCTCTGCTCAAGCAATACGTAGAAAAGAACGATTCAATCATGCAATCACAAGCATCTTCCATCGGGACTTTGGAGGTACAGGTCGGGTAGCTTGCGGCCGAACTTAGAAGCAGAACACCTGGTATGCTGCCCCACAACTCAAAAGCACCTGGACCAAGTGGGAAGGAGCAATGTCAAGAGGTGACATTTGGCAGGCAAGCCTGATTGCCTACGGGATGCATTTGCGGTAACATTGAAAACCCTTTTTAAACAGCATCCCTATCAACTATCTTTACCGCTTTATTTACCGCTTGTTATTGCTTTATTGAAATTAGTTTATTGCTTTAGTGAATTAGTTTCCCTACCTATTTGAATTTATTTCCAATTTAGTCTCAACTTGCGTTGATCTTAATTTACTATGAATGAATGATTTAAGTGAACACCGCAACGTCTTATCATTATGGTTTTGGGATAAGCGTTTCGATGGTTGTGATACATAGTAATGTCATGTATGCATTGTGTCGACGGGTGTATCTTGGGTTAATAAATACACTTTGCGCCCGTCCTCAAAGATGCATTGTGTTGACGGATGTGTTGCGCTAGTATATACATTGCGCCCGTCCTCTGAATATGCACTATGTTTACGGATGTGTTGCGTTGGTAGAAATACCTTGCGCCCGTCCTTCAAAGTTATGTTGCATTGACAGATGTGTTGCACTAATATATACATTGCGTCCGTCCTCCGAATATGCATTTGCGGTGACGGACGTGTTGCATTAACAACTAAACATTGCGCCCGTCTTATAAAAATGAGAAAATAAATAAAAGAAAAAAATGATAAAATATTTGTGGAGAGGGTAATCGAACGATCGCTTCAACTCCAGAGGAAATTATTACATAGGAGACGAAAGGACGTCTTTTCCTGCTATGTCATAATGGGAGGGGCGTGGCAGGCCTTTTGGATTACCAAAGCTTGCCAGCGCACCGATTACGTTGGATCCATCAAGGCCCAACCTATAAATCGCCCCTCCTCAGCTCGTTGGAGTTCACTTTCATTTTCTTCATGAAAACCCTACCAGAAACTCTTTGCATACCCTGACCGCCGTCCACACTTTCTTCCGAGAAAAGAAAAATTCCAACTTCTTTCCCTTAATCAAACCCATGGCCGAACAATCATCTCATTCCTCTTCCCAACCATCATCCCCTTCCCACACCCCTGTCACCGCGCGAAAGGTAGCTTTCCTCGCCGCCAACCGCCGCCTCGCCACCCAACCCAAACCAACCCCTAGAATCGCTAGGAAACTCAGGCGAAAACCCTCTGTGACCGCAGCACCGTCCACCCACCATGAAGGGCCGAGCACGGAGAGTGCCTCTGCCACAAGACCTGAGGTGGTGCTCCCAATACCTTCAATCGAAAGTGAGCTAAAAAAAATACGATGAGGAGGTGTTCGGGAGCATCCTAAGCCATTTGGAGAGGGACAAGGGGTTGCCGGAGGCCGAAGTAGTAAACCAACCCCTACCAACGAAGGAGGAGTTAGCTTTAGCTTCGTGGAGGATGGTCCTCACCATCTCGGATCCTAAGGAGACTGCCCCAACAGACTCCAATGAGGGACTCATAAGGGATGTTCTGGAGGTTATGGAGGCGAAGAAATGTACGGAGAAGCCTGAAGAAAAGAAAGAGGAGAGAAGAGTAGAAGAGAAACGGGCAGAGTAAGATAAAGTTGCCCGGCTGGAGAAAGAGAAGAAAGAAAAACAGATAAGTGAAAGAAAGCAACGTAGGCGAGAAGAGAAATGCCTAAGAAAAGAGGAAGAAAGGAGGAAAAGGGCAAAAGGTATGGATGTTGATGGAGAATCAACCACCGCAAGGGTGGAGGTGGGGGTGTCAGCGCAATTTAAACCATCAACGCAACTACAAACTTTATGGCCACAATCCAGACTAGTTGCGTCGGAGGCTTAACTCCGGGGTTCAGATGACAAGGAAGACCCTGACATCTCCCCATTAATGCAGCGTCGCAAGAAGAATGCGCCTCAAGGGTCCACAAGAAATTCTTTCACATTCCAAAATTATAACACTTTCAGTGCTTTTCTTTTTCGTCGCATCGTTAAAAAATTACACTACAAAATCCATTATGCAACTTCTACCTACTTGGCTCACTCGAAGGTTCTTCCGCGATTGACATAAGATCCATCTCACACACCTTGCATAACTGCCAAGTCAACTCATGTATGCAAACTTATCGAACCACTAACAGCACATCCTCTATCATAGTAAAACTGAAATACATATCATGAGGAAGAATTTCATTTTTATGAAGAGGAAGTCACAGTCTCCCCTGACGAGAGGGACAGCAACAACATTCAATCCTGTTCTTTTTCTGTTATGTTAGGGCAATCATTTTTCATGTGTCTAGACTATTCGCAATCCTAGGAACTTTTCTTCTTATAATTTTCACTAGAATCACACTTAGACTCCACCAGATCCCATCACCACACTTAACTCTTCAAAAATAGTAAGACTATTGCCTCTCTTTTTTTCCCCCTTCAAGGCCTTGTGCTACCCAACATTATAGTAAGACTAGAAGCTAAAGTTGATGCTTCCATCATATTTCACTATGTCAATATTTTCTAAACTCTTGAAATTTGATATATATGTTTCACTCCTAGCAAATCTGTAAATAGTGAACAACCAACATTATCCACACTATTATAACTTATTTCGATGTGCAAATTTCGATAATGTTGCAACCATCGAACATAATAAAAATTCAAGAAACTATGAATCTATAACTCTAATTTCTCACTTGTTAGGGTCAATAACACTGCAGATTTCTTCCACAATGGTATGACATCATTTACTTTTGGCATAAACTCTCATGTTTTCACTTTTGATTTTATCTAAAATGTTTCAAATCATTGAAGATAATTGTTCTCACTTATGTGCCTATTAAATTGTAAAGATTCAGGTTGACATTTGTTTGATGGTTAGTAGATTTATTAGGATGGTTGAGATTTGCAGAGATTGGTTATACCTATTTTTGGTTTTTATATACCTATCATACCTTGTATTTTACACTGTTAAGTAAGTGAATAAACACTTAGTTTCACATGGTATCAGAGCTTTAACAACTGCAAATCTTTGTTCCCAGCCCACCACTGCACTCTTCATCAAACCAGCTCAATAGTTCCTAACTGTAAATCTGTTCTCGGCTTCATAGTTCTCTTCATCAGCCCAGCCCCACCGCCAGATCAGTCGTATGCCGCCTAGTCCCACCGCCAGATTAGTCGCACGTCGCCCTGCCCTACCGCCAGATCAGTCACACGCCCTTAGCCTCACCGTTAGATCTGTCACATGGCTCTCTTCATTCGTTATTCATCTATTCGCACTAGGCAGATATGGAATGTGAATGCTATGTCATTTCTGTTGTCGAGCCGTGAAGATAAGCCATGCAAGTCGAACCAAGCAAGTTGAGTCGAGTTAGGCAAATTTGAACTGAGCCGAGCCGAGCCATGGGAACCAAGTCGAGCCAAACTGAGAACCAAGTCGAGCCATGTCAAGCCAAGTGCGTCAAGTCGAGCTAAACGAGCTGATCACACCTAATCTGTCTGTTTCTGTCTGTTTTTGTTGGTTGATTTTTATTTTTATTTTTTTGCTGTAATGGAAAAAAATGATGTTTTTCATTCGATCAGCACAATTCTTGATGGCACCAACTAGATTACTGGGTCTATCAAATGAAGAGCTTCTTGATTGGTCGTAAACTATGGCAAGTTTATTGAAGAAGACGGTAAGTTTGTGGCAAGACTAGAAGACCGGGACAATAGGAACCATCAAATAATCACCCTATTGGGTAATACATCTAGCTCGACCATCCACATCTAGTATTATGCATTTGATAATACTAAAGAACTTTGGGAATTTCTGTCTACATGATTCTAAACAGTTGGTCTTGCTCACTACTATCAACTTCATACTATTTTGGTTAGCACAAGTAAGGAGATCGGGCAATCTATAAATGAGTATCTTGCTATTCTTCAGCCTATTTGGACTCAGTTAGACTAGGCTAAGAGTAGTATAGATCATCTACAACTAATCAAGGTTCTTATGGGGCTTCGTCCTGAATATGAGTTTGTTTGGGCTGCCTTGTTACATCACAGTCCTCTGCCATCTCTGGATGCTGCGATTCAAGAAATTCTCTTTGAGAAGAAGCGACTTGGCCTAGTCTCTTCACTATCCTAGGACGTTGTTGTCACAACCACCCATTCATGATTTCCAACTGAGTCAATTTTTTGCAAGAACTGCGACCAGCATTGTCACAAGTTTTCCAATTGCTCCACTATTGAATGCATGTAATGCCACAGACGAGGTCATGTCTTGGACAAATGTCCTACCAAACCACCTTGGCCTCCAGGGTACACTAATAAATCCAAGAATTCCTCTAAGCATGGTGCTCCGTCTGTTGCGGCTACTGCCACTACCACCGATGTGGTACCTTCCAATCCTTCGAGTATTTAGATCAACGATCTTTAGGAGTTACTGAAATAGGTGTTATCTCCCAATTCTCCTGCCCTTGATGTCACACCAGGTACATCTTGGCTTCTTGATTCAGCCTGTCGCAATCAGATGACCTCAAATATGGCCTTTTTATCTTCCTCCACCCTTGTAAAATCTCCATCCCTTGTACATTTCGCTGATGGTAATCACATGTCTATTTAACATATTGGAACTGTTAGTATACTGAGTATTAGCCTATCCACTACATATCATGTCTCGAACCTGACCTTTAATCTTGTCTCTGTTAGGCAACTGTGTGACCTGGGACTAATTGTTCTCTTTTCTTCTCATAGTTGTTAGGTTCAAGATCCTTGAAGGGGTCAGATGGTTGGTACGAGTCGCAAGGTGGGAAGATTATTTGAGCTCATGTCCTTTCAGCCATTTGTTCTGCCAACTGTTTCTACAGCTGTCACAAATACTGACACGTATTAGTGACACCTTCATCTTGGTCATGTATCATCTGACAAACTTCGTAGCCTAATTTCTGTTGGTACCTTAAATATTGTTTCTCAGTTTAGTCCATTTCATTGTTTACATTGCAAACTAGCAAAATAGTATACTTTGTCTTTTCCTACTTCAGCATCTTTATGTGATAAACCATTTCATCTTGTTCATTCTGATATTTGGGGACCTACTCCTATTTCTACAGTAAATGGTTATCGGTATTTTGCATTATTTATTGATGACAACTCTCGCTTTACCTTAATATATTTTCTTATAAATCGTTCCTTTTTACACCAAAATTTACCACTATTCTTCATTATGACAACTATAGTGCCCTTCAGATAGCGCATAATGATATTTTTCATGAACGGACAAAGCACATTGAGACAACTGACTGCCACTTTGTCTACCATCATCTCCAGAGTTCTACTCTGCATTTTCAATCCATACCTACAACCGGCCAACCGGCTAACATCTTCACTAAAGCTCTATGTAAACTCAAGTTGGTCTCTACCCTACCACCTTGAGTTTGAGGGGATGTTAAATTGTAAAGATTCAGGTTGAGATTTGTTAGATGGTTAGTAGATTTATTTGGATGGTTGAGATTTGGGAAGATTGGTTATAGCTATTTTTCGTTCTTACGTACCTATTATACCTTGTGTTTTACACTGTTAGGTAAGTGAATATACACTCAGTTTCACGGTACCTATGATCTTTCCCTGCATCTATCCAATGTAGAACTTTGATTCTATTCTCAATATAATTTGTGTTGGTAGAAAGATTAAGTACAAAATAAAAATAAAATTATAACATAAATAAACCTATGTATTCTAAGAAGAAATTAATGGGGAGTTCTGATGTCTGGAGAGTTCTGATGTCTGTGTTTTGGTGTGCAGAGTTGTTATATCTGAGTTGATATGTCTGTGTTTAGATGTGCATAGTTGTTATGTCTGAGTTCATATGTCTGCATTTAGGTGTGCAGAGTTGTTATGTCAGTGTTATCTGGTTCAGTTTTTGTACTCTATAATTTGCCTGTATGAACACTTTTTTTTTTAATCTTATAATCCAATTATTGTATCCATCCTATTTGGAATAAGACATTGATTGCATTTTTTTTATTCTTTCCAATCTCAAATATGGTATACAGTTTAATTTTATATTATTCGTTCCAAACTTCTTATCAAAGAAAGCCAAATGATTTTACAAAATAGTATTAATTTAGACCGGATATGAAATTAATTAAATTCATTCCACTGATAAAATAAAAAAAAATAGAATGAATATGAAATTCATTCCCCTCAAAATATTTTACATAATTTGATGGTCCTATACATGACCATTTTACAACTTGGTTAAAAATATTTTCATCCATATCTAAGGACCACATACCATAGGTCATTCGTACATATCACAAAAAATCAACAAATATTAAAAAACCTATGGAATAAGAGACTAGGGGAAGTTACAAAAAATAATAACAAACCAACTTGTTAACACCGACAAAAAAATTAGTTAGTCTTTCCCAACAAACGCATGCAATACCTTTTCCTTAATGGTGGTGGAATGGCTAGAAAACCATCTGTTTGCTGAATATCATTCATCAACAGATCTATAAGGGTTAACTGATCGTCCTCCTCTAAACTCTCAACTTGGTAGCTATGTTCGATGACCTTCTGATACCTCTTGAGTTCCAATTCATATTTCTCTTTCTACCATTGTACAAGTTTCTCCATTTTACTTTCCTGCATGTCCATTATTGTGCGTACAATGTCAAGCATTTCAGATTGGAAGGGAGTCCTCTTGTGTTTCATTCCCCTCGTATCGTCACTTGATCTAGTACACTTACTGATGGGTGTATATGGGAAAATCTCATCCATCCCATCAACGGTCGGTATGTTCATGTCAAATATACTTTCTTATTGCTCATTAACCTGTAATCCCAACCAAATATCCTCCAAATCTTCTTCTGTTGCAGATGCTTGATTGTACGAGGTTTCACTGCCTTCACCAATGGCCATATCTTTCCCAAATACGATTGAAAGCTCATAATAATGGGGGAATGGTTTGTGTCTCAAACCCTTTGCGTTGGGATGGGACTACAAATAGGAACGTATATTATGTTAGAACATAATATTATATCAGAAAGAGTTCACCATTGTAAGATAATAATACTATAATGTGTTCTCTTACCCGAACTCATACATTGAAAACCTCTTTCTCTACTTCCACACATTTGAACTCGTCGCTCCAACCAAATCCACTGCATGCATTACTCAGCATCTCAATGATTGCACAATATTTTCGCTTTAAAATTCTAACCTTGCATTCTATTGTCGATAGCCCGATGGAACAACTAAGAATTTTTTCCGTAAGTAGACGTTGTAGTTGTTGTAGATAGTCAGGCTTGGATGTTCCATTATCAGCTTGCCAACCTGTTTCTACCAAGTGCAATATTGACTCCACTAATTGTGCATCTTCAACCTTTGTCCAAATGTGTTTTGTCATTTTCTCACGTCCTGTCATTTAGTTACATACATACGTATAACTTAATAAAATAAATTGGGCACAGTTAGATAAACAAAGTTTGAGTACGAATAACGTAAAACATGTTTCATTATTCACATGAACCAATTAACACAACATAAATTAAGGTAATTCAATACAGTAAATTGTTTGAACCAAAAGATAACATAGTCTAAAAGTAGGAGGAAGTTATTCATAGTAAAGCTAAATGAACAAGAAACTTTGTGCTCATGATGCTTGTTCCCATTCATCGAACATTCACGTCACTAACTCATCATTGAAACTGGTCCATTCATCGGATGTTTCAATAAATTGTATATTTTAATCGCCGATCTCGTTAGATGTAAAATCTTCATCATCCGTTTTTTCGTACATTGTAGTCTGGCCCATCTCCCTTGTTATCAAGTTGTGCAACAGGCAACATGCCATTATTGTTCTGCATTGGATCCTAACTGGATAGTAGGACTTCACACATAGGATCGCCCAACGACCTTTGAGTATGCCAAATGCTCTTTCTATGTCGTTTCTAGCAGATAAATGTTTCATGTTGTGTATTTCCAGCACTACGCCATTAGGATAATCCAGCATCACATAGGTAATAATAACCTAGGCATGGTATACAGAAAATTAGTTGGCAAACGATTTGGTCTTGAATTCAGATGATGGAATCAAAAAATTCTATACCCTTAGAAACCTTCAACTCGTATGTCGAGAAAGTGCATCCTTAAGCACTCTAAAATCGGCTGCAGACCCTTCCCACCCTGGCAGCACAAATATGAACTCACCAATTGGTGAACAGATGGCAAGCACATTCGTGGCTATCTCACCTTTCTAGGTACGATAGCGGGGACGATCAACTGCACTTACATTGACCTTTATGTATGTGTCATCCAATGCACCTAGATAGTTCTGTATGGGATCATACATTAAAAAAGGGATAAACATTTCCTAGTTTCCTAAAAATATAGAACCTAATATTTAACTGGGAGTGAAATTAAAATTGTTGTAATACCTCAAACCATTTCCACCTACTCTCAATGCAGTCGCTCGTGATAGGCTCTGGTTTTTTCAGTAGTAACTCATGAAGTTGTAGTACTACAGTCAGAATGGACCTAAAATGCCTCGAAATAGTTTTACCAGACCATTCGAATTGTCATCCAACTACTCGATTTTTAACGTCGTGTGCCAAAATGTGAAGGAAAATTGCCACCATCTCTTGGACGTCAACGCATTGAGTAGGTGACAGACAATAGGTCATCCTAAGCATGTTACAAAGGATGACAAAATCCCGTCTATCCATTTACGTGCTCTCGCGACAGCAGACGTCATTCTCATAAATAAGCTGAAAGAAGTTTAGTTGTCAAATTCGATGTCTAATGTAGGAGGGTTGGTTCTTTATTCTACGATGGTCATTTAGTAATAGGGCCAATGTTAGGAATAGTTGTCATTGGGACGTGGTGATGATTGAAAGGATGGTGAAGACTTCTTCATTTTCCATATTTTGAGATAGAAACCTAAAACCCTAGGATACAAAAGGAAAAATAGTTTTATTAGGGATTGGGCCTTAATTGAAATACATAACTTATATTAGAATTAGTACTTAAGATTATTTTGATTATTATCCCTTTCTTCAAAATGTCTTTTAAATAATTCTTTATTATTGTTGTTTTTTTTAAAAAAAAAAAAAACTCAGTCAAAATTTAAGATTAATCGTAAATAGTCAAAGAAATACCAACTTTTTAATACTAAATTGAATAATAAGTACCGACTTTTTTTTCTAAAACATTTTTCCACTTTTAATGCTAATATTTTCATTCATTAAATTGTACCTTAAATTGAATAAGGTGTGTCAATTTTATTATATTAAGAAGTTTTTTTAACCATATTATTGTTCAAAATACTTCCATTCTTTCCTAATTATATGCTTAATTTATAACTATTTAAATGCAAAATATCGTAAGTATAATGATTAATACAAAATTGTTACGAGCAACCAATGCTACGCAATATAGTAAACTTTTTACCCCATCGTTTAGCATTGCTAAACGATCGTTTAGTAAATACTACACGACCGGGCAGAACTTTCTAAACGATCATTTAACAAATCTCAATGATTGTTTACCTTAGGCTACACCATATGACCAACCTTTGGTCTTCTTCCTCGATGAGAACCGCATGTCCATGCTTTGAAACTTCATCACGAACGACTCAAACAACTTCAAACATTTTGAATACAGACTCGATTACTTGTTAATTATGCCCAAAAATACAGAGGCCCTTACAAATTAATACTTTGAAAATTTAAGAAATCTTTAAACAGAGGCAATCATCTCGTAAACATTCATCAACAAATCAAAAAATGCATTTAACTCTTAAACGCAATGCAGAAAACTTAAAACCCACCACGACTGTAAAAGAAGTTCAATACAGAAATGGTATTTGGAATATCATAACAACCTGGCTCTAATACCAATTGAAGGAAATCAAACACGAGAATTTCCATGAGTAATGGAAGAGATCGTCCCAAATTCCATTCAAGTGAACACAATCAATTATAGTCTTAAAACGAAAACTAACAGGTTATGCAAATACAAAAATTACAGGATGAGTGTACGAAAAAACTATAAATTACAAGAATAGGAAAAAACCACAAACTAATGGCAGTGTACTTCAACTACAAGTCAAACCCAAATATACAATATTTAAAATTAGGAAAAACATACATAATACACGAACCTCAAACTAATGGCAATGTTATTAGTTTGGGCTGCAAAACAACAAAGAAAGTATTTAGTTAGAAACTCACGGTATGTAAGACTGATAATTTAGGAATACATTTGCGATAAACATATACATACCTATTTTACTTGGGGATTGTAGTTTAAGGATCAATGAACCACCGGATCGACTCTAGCACTGAAATGGTGTCGCCGTTAGTGCCCATCAAATAAACCATGAACACATAGATAAGCAAAAGTGAATAGGAAGAAAATATATATAATCCAAAAACAATGATAGTAAGGAATAACTCACCAGACTAACAAGGAAGATAGTACATTGTAGAGATTCATCAAGTGTACACAATATGGGATACAAGTGATTTGTAGGAGAATAAGATGTGATGGACCACATTTAAACTCAAGTAGAATATGTATAAATATATTCGGCCTCAACATCCATGACATGTAATTCATGAGTACGAAAAAATAAATATTGGATAGTTTACACCATGATATAGGAAATACAGTAGAATTTCACACATACAAGCAGAAAACAACTCATACAAATACTTTTAAAATACTAAAGTATCAATAGAAAAAGTTTGCAAATAGAACTGTGGAAAATCAAACCACTACCACATTAATATATGAAACCCCAATAAATGATAGAGAGAACAAGAAAGTAGAAGAGAAGTAAGTTGATGGAAATAACTCACCTGCTTGAGAAAAAACATAAAATAATGGTAGATTCTCAAATCAATTTAAGCTAGACAGAAGTCGTTTTATAGAGGGAGAGAAGTGAAAGGGGTGGTTGTTCACCACCATAATAATGGAGAGTAATAGAAGTAGTTCAACATTACATCAATAGATAAAATAATCAGAACAATGGTGAAAAAGGAATCAGCCTCCTATTAATTTATTTTCTGTTCATGAATAAAAGAACTTACTCCCATTAATGAAGTGGTTGAGTCATTAATCAAGTGTAAAAATGCAAGCAAGTTACAGTTAGCAAACAGAGGCAATCAACAGAAGAAAGTCACATTAGTGAAGTGGTCGAAGAAATTGTTTACGTGGAGTAAATGTGCAATCAACACATACCAATAGGGATCAAAGAGAACTCAGTCAAAATTACATAAGAAATGAGAACGAATTGAAATGAACAAATAGAAAATGAAAATTGATGTAGAAATTTCATTAGAAATCATAATGAACAAATATTCAATTGAGCCCAAACACAACATAAATTCAAGCAGAACAGAGCATGATATAGAACGAATAAAAAGGAACAAGAATAAACAAATCAAACATGAAAAATAATGAACAAATTTAATAAGAAATCATAAGATATGTATGAATCTGATTCAAACAAATCTCATCTAGAAACACATGCTAATCGAGCCCAAACACAACATAGATTCGAAGAGAACAGAGCATGATATAGAACGAATAAAAAGGAATAAGAATAAACAAATCGAACATGAAAAATAATGAATAGATTTCATAAGAAATCATAAGATAAGTATGAAATTGATTCAAACAAATCTCATCTAAACATAGGACCATCGAATCGGCAAGAGATTGAAACTGAATCATTGAGAAGGAATAAAGAAAAACAGACCAAATATGAAAATCGTGAAGAAATTTCATAAGAAATCATAATAAGTACTCATCATCAAAATTTTTTAACAAAAATTCATGGATAGGTACTCATCATCGGCCGACTGGGATTTAGAAAAAAAACTTGGATGGTATTCGCCCCCACCAAGCTCCAATGACTAAAACCAGTCCCCTACCAAGACTTCAATGTCGAACATTCGATAAGAAATATGCATCGAGCCCTACAAACCAAACATAGAACGGGTCATGGGTGAATAGAGGACCATCGAATCGACAAGAGATTGGTTTCAGGTTTTCAATTAAGAGGCAAGGGTGAAAAGGGGATGGTACTTATCATCGGCTGACTGAGGTTTAGAAAACAAACATCGGTATTCTCCCCCACCAAGCTCCAATGACTAAAACCAGTACCCTACCAAGACGTCAATGCTGAACATTCGAGAAGCAATATGCATCGAGCCCCATAAACCAAACATAGAACGGGTCATAGGTGAACAAAAGACCATAGAATCGGTAAGAGATTGGTTTCAAGTTTTCATTGAAGCGGCGAGAAAAAGAAAAAGGAAACCCTGGTTGGTGATGATGTCTTAAACTCTCGTTGGGTTCTATAATTTGTAAACATTGTATTGAACAAACGCTTGTGATGTAATAATATATGATATTTTCTTCATTTTTGTCTATGAAACATGAGATGTTTTAATTGCTTTACCACAAACCAATAAACTAAGATCACTAGTTGTCGTTGTAACATAAGCATGAATGTGGAGACATATAGATGGAACATGCCTTACGTGATAACCAAAATGATCTTAGTCTATGGATAAAAGAGGGAAACCTTATCCTGGTGACACTACAAATACGGCCCACTTTGTAGAAGAGTTACAAGTGTTGTGACTTACTATAGATGGTTTGATCTTGATCATTCATGTGAAGACATGTGAGCAAGGGTGTCCTATACAAAGAAGTTTGTATAAGACCAGACCACGAAGTGTTATAGTCTCGTTATATAACGCTGTTCATGATAGAGACTTCACTTCACTAGGATGACCATAGGTAACATGACATTAATCTTGAGTGAATTGGGAAATCATGCCTTTAAAGGCGGTCCTTTAATTTGCATGGATGTGAGTAGCCAAATTGCCGACTTAAACCTATCACTTTGGGGATTCGTCTGATCTGGGAGCTGAGAAATTAACTACACAAGATGGAATTCACTCATTCCCCAATGTAGAGGTAAGTAGATAGATTGCTCCCTTAAGGATTGATTCTGGGGCTTGAACGATGTGGCACCACACACTTTCTCATAACCCAAGAGGTGTCCACACATAGTAGGATTATATTATATTGTTCATTAGAGGGATCAGTGGTACTTAAGGAGTTAGATGTAACTACAGGAGCAAAATGGTTAATTGGCCCAACTACACTTACAAGCATCTGTGAATAGCTATCATATTGTTGATTAGTTATATTCGATGGACACCAAAATATATCTGTGGTGAGAAGAGTATAGTTGTCGATCTTTAGTGGAATGCCTAGCAGTTAACGGATGGTGGATCTCATGGCTAAAGAGTTTAGTCAGCTATTCACGTACCGTTGGAGCTTTAAGTCAAAAGTCCATAAGGTCATCTTGATAGCTCAATGTATTCAAGTTGAGAATCAGCTTTTGGGTCGGTTTGAAGTATTCAAATTGACAAGAGGGAGTTTGATTATATATGATATGATTAAACTGGTCAATTATATATGATATAGTTGACATGATATATGAGATACATTAATTGGAGGAAAAATATATAAATATGATTTATATCTAGTGGAGGAGAAAAGAACTATGATTTATATGTTGCATATGATGTGATATTAAAACTATAGGTTATAAATATAATGTGATTATATTTATTTATAATTAAATAATTATGAGATAATTGTTGGTGGTTTTCTCTCCATAACTGTACATGAAAATGGGAGGCTGCATTCAGTTTTCATAACTAAAGGATAAAATGAAAATAGTTTTCATTTTTCAAAGAGATCGGACAATCACTTGATATTTGTACATTGCACATCGTCTAGCTAACGAGAGCATACACAATAGCTCAAGTTTTCCTAAACGATCGTGTATACACACAGTCGACTTAAACGATCGTATAGATTTTTCTAAACGATCGTGCGCGAGAGCGAGATTTCCTAAACGATCGTCTAAATGATCAGCCCCAATTTCCTAAACGATTGTGTACCTTTTAGTAAACGACCAAGCACCGATCTATACAATAGACTCAAACCTCTCCCACTTACTTGGTCGTTGTGTGCGATTGTTCTTTCCTGTTTTCCCTATACCAAATCCAACAAAGCCTACATCTCTTGGATTCTCACTCCGAGAATATCGAGGTTACTGAGTGGTGGCGTCCCCCTTACTACGTGTTCGTGGAGAAGACCGTTTGGTGGTAACCAACAATGAGATTTGGTGGATGATTTACTTGGCGCTCACAATGACAGCAAGAGTTACTGATATTGACGAGAGCGAAAGATCAAGGGAAGAAAAGTTCTTCAAAGGTAAGTCTCTTGTCCTTTGTTATTTAATTGCTAAAAGCATATCATAATTTGTTAATAGATGCATAACTTGTTGTATGTTTGTGAATGTGGTATTTCTATCCCAATGAATTTGGAACGATCTTGCTTCCACTCATAGGTCCTCTTTGATAAGAGTTCCTACAATTAGTATTAGAGTCAGGTTTTGATATTCCAAATCTATTGTTGTATAGAATAGCATTTACATTCTTGATAGGTAAAGCATGTCTACATTCTGTTTAATTGTTAAAGAGTTTTGTGGATGTAGATTAATGGAGTTTTCTGGGATGATGCCTCTGGTTATTTAATTCTTTTACATTCAGAGTTAATTGTATAGGCCCCTGTGTTTTTTGACATATTAACTTGCTATCGAGTATGTAATTCAAAGAGTTTGAGTCGCTCGTGATGAGGAAGGCAAGGAGTTGCGCTGTACTTCTAGGATGAAGATGACCAAGCGTTGGTCAAGTTGTTTAAATGATGGGGTAAGAAATCGTTGAGTATTGGATACTCGGCAACATGTTGAGGTGCGCACACTAGACGATCGTGTAGCTCAACAAGCTTCATCACCTAATTACTGACAATACGATCCCAGGGTAAATTGTTATTTAAGCACTTGTTCTATGATCGTTTAGACGATCGTGCTTCACAGCAATGTTGTTGTCTAAACGATGGTTTAGACTTGTATGTTTGTCTTCGGTGTGCTAAACAATCGAGTGCCTCATGGTCCATCACATTGTAAATTGTACTCGATCATAGCTAAACGATCGTGGATACTTGGCCTGTTTACTAAGCGATTAGGGAGGCTTCACTCAGGCGTTCAAGACCCGGTTCGCCTGTGAACCGGTTTGCTCGATGGAGTTAATATAATAAATAAAATTTTATTTCCAATTATGAGGCTGATCAGCCTGATCCATTAGTCTTTGATGAATGTACATAGGATGCATGTTTGATTATATGTCATATACTATGTCATATAGTTGAAATCCCACCTTAGGTTATGCATTGGTCATGCATCATCTCTATATTGTAAGTGTTATGATATAGTTTGCATGATTTAAATTACATAAGAGCATGCTCATGCATCATATAATATAAGAGTTATATTTATGCATGCATTAAGCATAGACATGCATCATATTTATATTATAAATGTTATAGTATAAGGGTGTACGAATGCATGTTTGCTTTGTTCATTACAAGTATATAAGTGTTACATATAGTAATGAATGGACATTGCATGAAGCATGACACATAGGTTAAAATTTATAAGTGTTATAAATACCTAGTTGTGCATAGTAATGTGTATGGATTTTGGTTGTTTCTTTTATAAGTGTTATAAAGGAAATTAGAACTAAAATCGATAAGAAAGACATGCATGCGAACTTAGACTTGAATCATGGTTTTAAAAGTGTTTTAAAACTTGGTGAAGATAGATCTAAGATCACGATTTTAATAAGATTAGTAACCTAAGGTTTAATCTTTTAATCAGTTTAATAGGATTAAATTGACTAATAAAAGATTAAAAGTGTAGCAAATCTATCTATAAGGGACCTTTTGTCTAAAGCAGGTTATGTCTAGGCTGGGGTATTTAAGCTGATGGAAATGGAATACCCCTACCTGGGAACCTACCTGAAAGGTGAATTAGATAGATTTAATGATGCATGCAAATTTGAGGACAGTTTATTAAAGAGTTTAATGCGACTACTTGAACTTGTTTAATTTCAAAGACAATAGTTGGTTTTGAGAAAATTAAACTGACTTAGATAAAATTAGTAGCTGAATGGTCTAAGTTAATGAACCCCTAGGTAGAACATTCAGTGGGAGGTATTTGGGGTATATGATAATTTAAATCTCTTCACGAACTCGTGTAAGAGCCTTTGCCTTAGTAAGCTAGCTATGGTTGTGGGGCACTGTATACTGAAAGCCTCTACAATACGCAAGTGAATAGGGCTAGTGCGTGGCGAACGGAACGACTCATCAAGCCATTTCTCACCTCAACCCCCTAAATAGGAAGATGCTTTTCAAGCCCGAATTTGTTGAATTGAAAAGGCCCACCTCACCTCTCCCCTTCCCCACTAACTCCTGCTGGAATGAGTGGGCCTCCAAGGTTTTTTTTTCCTTACAATTTCTGGTATTCGTCACCCAGCTCCACTACTCACCAGTATCCACCGCTAATTGATTAATACAGTAGCCCTTCTTCCTTGGCTGTGGATGATTCATCAAGCCCCCCTAACAATAAATGTTTGCATCCCTATGGTAAGAATCTTGTGCAACTTGGACAACACCATAAATGCCAGCGTTATCCAAAGTCTCCCGATGAAATGAGAGATATAGAATCTGCTTCGTCCATAATGGGAGGCCGACGATATAAGATGGAGATCACCTAGGTGACGCTTCGCTAGCATCAGGATTGACAAGCTTGCCTTACTAATGTGCAAGAAGGCTACGTACCAAGGTGCAATCCTTGGATGCTTACTTATGCTATTTATTTCTCATTTCTCTTATGATTTCTTTCCCTATAGGCATTCGTCCAATAATGATATAGAATTGAAGCACTATTACTCTAAGAAGATAAATGAAACCATTTATCTTCATGCTTGCTTACTGCCTACCATGCTTACTAACCAGCTAACCACTAAGTCCTATCATCCATATGTAAGGATATATTCTCTTTACCACATAAAGTCTTCCGATCGCTTGAAACCCACGAAGCGGTAATGTTGAGTCTCTTTCTTATCAGGATAAGCTTCGGGTACAGAGGTGATGAGAATGACCTAAGCCTAGTAGGAAAGCGGCGGTGGAGCGCGGACGATTGCCGTCAATTCGTTATCGACCTGGGAGTCGGAGGTGAGTTAGAAGTCAGAAGGTGGTCGATCAGAAGGCGCCGAAATAGATAGAACTGAATGTGGAAAGTATGGGAAAAAATCTCATAATTTATTTAACCCGGGTCTCCCTAAAGGATGTTGTTTGGGTAGATGAATATCAAGGTGAATGGAGAAAATGTTCATAGTAAGTGGGAGCGGAACATGCGACAGCATATCTCATGGTCTCTCTCGCTAGGTTGGATGACATTTCTATGCATCGCCTCGAGGCACCCTGGGAGTATCCCTCTATAGGATGGCAGCTTTCCACGATTCTTTATCTGATCTCCTGTATAGGATAAGGTCGTTTTAGACTCTTTTCCTAATCTACTTTTTCTCTATGATGGGCGCATTAGGGCGGGACTCTAGAGCCGAAAATGAGGGATTACACTCACGCAGAATTGTTAAGGGTTACAGTTTTCGAACGAATGGTGACTGTTAAGGTCAATTACAAGAATTGTTTCTACCTAATGGTTGAGAACGTCTCATCCCAGTGAAGGGGCATCTGATCACCTTACCAATGATGTTTGTCCTGCCTCGCTGGGCAATTATTATGAAATATAAGCCTTTTCACTTAGAGTACTTGGAAACTATTTTGCTAAAACTAAAATTGCTGTTAAAATGCAGTATTGCATAGACTTATTAAGTTTGTTCATTGTTCAGCAACGTTATTATGGCTACCGCCACATTAGCTCTTTTAAGCGTCAATAAACTGACTGTCAAAAACTATGCTAGTTGGAACACACAATCACAACCATTTTAATCATCGATGATTTACGGTTTGTCCTTATGAAGAAGTGTCCTCCTATTCCACCTCAAAACGCCACTCAAAATGTTTAGGAGGCCTATGAACGTTGGACACAGGCGAACGAGAAGGCCCGAGCTTATATCTTGGCCAGTCTTAATGACGTTTTGGCCAAGAAGCATGAGCCTATGGTCTCAGCACGTGAGATCATGAAGTCCTTGTGGGGAATGTTCAGACAACCGTCTGGACAACTTAAGCATGAGGCTCTGAAATGCATCTTCAACTCCAAAATGGAGGAAGACACCTCTGTCCGTGAACATGTGCTTAATATGATGGTCCACTCCAACGAGGCGGAGATGAATGGGTCACACATCCATGAGAGTAGCCAGGTTAGCATAATCTTGCATTCGTTGCCGGATAGCTTCCTGCACTTTGTCAGCAATGAGATTGTGAACAAAGTGGACTATACCCTTACACCTCTTCAACGAGTTGCAGACATTCCAATCCTTGCTGAAAAGTAAGGAGAAAAAGGTAGGTGAGGTAAATGTTGCTTCATTTTCAAAGATGTTCCATCGAGGTTTGACCTAAGGGACTAAATCTGCACTTTCTACTTCTAACACTACTAAGTGGAAGAAGAAGAAGAAGGGTGGTAAGGGGAAGGGGAAAGCGCCTGCTAACCCATAGCCTGTCGTCCAGTGGAGAAGGTGACTAGCTCCCCTTGACAAAGGAAAATGTTTCCATTCAACAAGGATGGGCACTTGCAAAGGAATTGTCCTCATTGGATCAAGGAGAAGAAGAAGGCTAAGGCCAAGGTCAAACAAGGTAAATATGATTTACTGGTTTTGAAAATTTTTTTGCTTGGATTATTGACTCTGGGGCCACTAATCATGTTTGTTCTTCTTTTCAGGTGATTAGATCCTAGCGACATCTAGCGGCTGGAAAGATGACGATGCGAGTAGGCACCAAGCACGTCGTCTTAGCTGTGGTAGTGGGAGGGATCCAGTTGACTTTACAAAAGAAATTTATCATTTTGCATGATGTTTATGTAGTTCCCGAGTTAAAGAGGAACTTGGTTTTTGTTAAAGTGTCTGATACAGTGTAATTATCTCTAAATTTTAATTTGAATAAAGTGTTTATTCATAAAGATGGAGTTGAAATTTGTTCAGCAAACCTGGAAAATAACTTGTATGTGCTAAGGTCGTTAGCCACGAGTTCCCTCCATAACATATAGATGTCTAAAACTGTCGTAACTCAAAATAAACGACAAAAAGTTATCGAATCTTACCTCGAGGGCAAGATGACTAAAAGACCTTTTACTAGAAAAAGTTATCGAGCCAAAGAGCCTCTAGAGTTAGTGCATATTGACCTTTGTGGTCCAATGAATGTGCGATCTAGGGGAGGCTATGAGTATTTCATCACCTTTATTGATAATTACTCTTGGTATGGGTATGTTTATTTGATGCAACAGAAGTCTAAATCCTTTGAAAAGTTCAGAGAGTTTAAGGCTGGAGTTGAAAACGCATTAGATAAACAGATTAAGCACTTTGATCGGATCGAGGTGGTGAGTTTTTGGATTTGGGGTTTTAGAACTATATGGTATTACATGGAATCATTTTCCAACTCTCAGCGTCGAGTACACCTCAGTAGAATGGTGTAGCGGAGAGGAGAAATAGAACCTTATTGGACATGGTTCGGTCGATGATGAGTTATGCCTCTTTATCAGACTCGTTTTGGGGTTTTGCAGTGGAGACTGCAGTGTATATCCTCAACTATGTTTCTTCCCAGAGTGTTGCGAGAACACCTTTAGAGTTGTGGAATGGGCGTAAAGCTAGTTTACGTCACTTCCGCATATGGGATTGCCTAACACATGTGCTTGAGGCTACTCTAAAGAAATTGGAACCACGGTCGAGGTTGTGCCTCTTTGTAGGCTACCCCAAAGGTACACGAGGGGGTTACTTTTATAATCCTATGGAAAACAGAGTTTTTGTATCTACGAATGCTACCTTCCTGAAGGAGGATCATAATAGGGAGCACAATCCACGTAGTAAGATCGTGTTACGTGAGCTTTCCAACGAAACTACTGAAACTTCAATAAGAGTTGTTGAAGGGCCTACTTCATTAGCAAGAGTTGTTGATTATAGTTCATTTGGTAGGTCAGTTCCACCTCAAGAATTGAGGGAACCTCGACGTAATGGGAGGGTTGCGAACCCACCTGTTCGCTTTATGGGTTTCAAGAAAATCCTGGCTACGGTAGCCGATGGCGAGGTTGAGGATCCGTTGTCTTATCAAAAGGCAATGGAGGATGTTGAACAGGATGACTGGGTCAAATCCATGGATCTCGAGATGGAGTCAATGTACTTAAACTCAATATGGGATCTTGTAGATTAGTCTGATGGGGTAAAACCTATAGGTTTCAAATGGATCTACAAGAGGAAACAGGGTGCCGATGGGCAGGTGCAAACCTTCAAGGCTAGACTTGTGGCAAAGGGTTATACCCAGATGGAGAGGGTCGACTATGAGGAGACTTTCTCGCCTGTTGCCATGTTGAAATCTATCTACATCCTCCTGTCCATTTCCGCTTATTATAACTGGAAGATAAGGTAAATGGATGTCAAAATTGCCTTTCTGAATGGTAATCTTGAGGAGACCATTTATATGGTGTAGCCCAAGGTATTCATAGCCCAAGGTCAAGAGCAAAAGGTTTGCAAACTGAATCGGTCCATTTATGGGTTGAAATAGGCGTCTTGATCTTGGAACATTGGTTCGATACTGCGATCAAATCATATGGCTTTGACCAAAACATTGATAAGCCTTGTGTCTATAAGAAAATCATCAATAGTTCAGTAGTTTTCCTAGTGTTATATGTGAAGGAACTCTTAAACAAGAGAATCCATGAGCGAAAGCGGATCTTTCCGATTTCATTGTGACAGAATTACCACACATACATTCAAACAAACAGATATGCATTGTAACACTAATTACAGACATGCTTTAACAAATAAAATACAAAAGACTGAGTAAACGTACCAGTTGAAGACAATCTTCATACAAACTCAGTCCAGCGGAAGCAAACTCCTCTACGCTTCTTATCGCCCAGCAAACAGCCGCCTAACAACACCACGGTCGTCTACACGATCGATAGTACACAAACCAATAACAACTGGGGACGACACCACCACTCGAAGCCCTCGGTATTCTCGGAGTAAGAATCCAAAGGGTGGACTTTGATGGAATTAGTAGAGGGAAGAAGGAAAAGACAATCGTGTAGTACGAACAAGCAAGTGGGAGATAGTAGAAGACTATCATATAGTCAGCTATTTGTCATTTAGAAAAAGGTACACAATCGTGTAGGTTTATCTAAGCTATCATCTATCAAATGATAAACAATCGTTTAGATCTGCTCGGCGCGCTAAGCGATCGTTTAGAAATCACAAGTGATCGTTTAGTGCGTGGGTGTGTGATTATTTAGGAAGATGGGCACTATCGTATAGGCTCTTAATGCTATGCGATCGTATACTTTCACACCGTGAGCGATTTTTCAGATCTATTACAAAATGAAAACAATTTTCATTTTATTCTTCAGTTACAAGAACTGAATTCGAAATTCCCACTTTCGCACGATTCTGGAGAAATTCTCTGCCAATAATCTCATAACTGCCTAATTAATTAAATAAAGAATATAATCATATTATATTCTTAACCTATAGTTTGATATCATATATCTACTATAGTATTTTCTCCTCTACTTGATATAAATCATATTTATATCCAATTTCCTCCAAAATAATGTATCTCATACATTTAGTTAATTATATCATATATAATCGAACTCCCTCTTGTCAATTTGAACATTTCAAACCGACCCAAAAACTGATTCTCAAATTTATCCAAGCTACCAAATGGACCTCATGGACCTATGGCTCAAAGCTTCAACGGTACGTGAATAGCTGACTAAACTCTTTAGCCATGAGATCCACCATCCGTTAACTGCTAGACATTCCACTAAAGACCAACAACAAACTCTTCTTACCATAGATATATTTCTGTGTCCATCGGATATAATCAATCATGAGTACGATGACCCTTCACAGATGCTCGTAAGTATAGCTGGGCCAATTTACCATTTTGCCCCAGTAGTTACATCTCACTCCTTAAGTACTACCTATCCCTCTAATGAACAATACAACATAGTCCAACTATGTGTGAACACCTCTCGGACCAAGAAAGGTGTGTGGCACCACATCGTTCAAGCCCTGAAATCAGCCTTTAAGGGAGCTATCTATTCCATCTTGTGTAGCTGAGTTCCCAGCTTCTAAATCAGACAAATCCCCAAAGTGTAGATTTGAGTCAATGACCTGGCCACTCACACCTATGCAAATCAAAGGACCATCCTCAATAGTAGGAGTTCCCAACTCACACAGGATTGAGGTCATGTTACTTATGGTCATCCTAGTGAAATAAAGTCTCTGCCATGAACGGTGTTATATAACAAGACGTAAATACTTCGTGGTCAGGTCTTATACAAACTCTTTGTATAGAACGCCCCCACTTGCATGTCCCTTACACGAATGATCAGGATCAGACCATCTGTGACAACTTACAACACTTGTGACCATTCTACAAAGCGGGCCACATCCGTAACGTTGCCAGGATAAGATTTCCCTCCTATATCCATATACTACAGACCATTTTGGTTATCACTTAAGATATGATTCACTTGTATGTCACCACATAAATGCTTAAGTTACATACAAACAACTAGGAATTTTAGGTTTATTGGTTTGTGGTAAAGCAAATAAAACATTCAATTGAGCAAAATCAATAAGTGAAGTAAAATATCATAAATTATACATCACAAGCATTCGTACAAACTGTTTAAAAACTACAAGACACGAGACTTTAGGGCATTAACCCCAACAGTATGTAGACGATATCCTACTCATTGGGAATGATGTAGGACTACTGACTGCAATTAAGAACTGACTAGCAACCCAATTCCAAATGAAAGATTTGGGAGAGGCTCAGTTTTTTCTTGGTATTCAGATCTTTTGGGATCGAAAGAACAAAGTGCTAGTGCTGTCTCAGGCATTATACATTGACAAGATGTTGCTCAAGTACTCGATGCAGAACTCCAAAAGGGACCTACTGCCTTTCAGGCATGGAGTTACTTTGTCTAAGGAAATGTGTCCTAAGACGCCTCAAGAGGTAGAGGAGATGAAACAGGTCCTCTATACACCTATCATTGGCAGTTTAATGTATGTGATGCTCTGCACTGGACTATACATCTGCTACACTGTGGGGATAGTTAGTAGGTATCAATCTAATCCAGGACAGAGTCACTGAACCGCAGTCAAGAACATCCTTAAGTATCTTTGGAGAACGAGGGACTATATGCTCGTATATGGAACTAAGAATTTGATCCTTATTAGATATACAGATTTTGACTTTCAGACTGATAAGGATTCTTGAAAATCCACTCAGGGTCAGTTTTCACTCTTAACGGAGAAGCTGTAGTGTGGCGAAGCACTAAGCAGGGGTGCATCGCCGACTCCACGATTGAGGCCAAGTATGTAGCGATGTGAAGCTGCTAAGGAGGTCGTTTGGCTCAGAAAGTTCCTGACTGATCTGAAAGTTGTTCCAGATATGTCTAGGCCCATCACTCTCTATTGTGACAATAGTGGTGCTATGGCGAACTCCAGAGAGCTCAGGAGTCACAAATGCGGCAAACATATAAAGCGAAAGTATCATCTCATCCGTGAGATAGTGCATCGAGGGGACGTGATGGTCACAAAGATCGCTTCGGAGCACAACATTGTTGATCCGTTTATGAAGGCTTTCATGGCTACATTTTTTTAGGGTCATCTTCAGAGCATGGGTCTACCGGATTGCCCGCGACTAGACTAGGGCAAGTGGGAGATTATTGTACTGGGCCTTAGTGCCCTAGTTTATTGTTTTGTACTAGTTGTTTGTACACCCCACTCGCTTTAGGACAAGTGGGAGATTGTTGGGGATGATGCCCTAAACTCTAGTTGGGTTCTATAGTTTGTAAACACTATATTCAACAAACGATTGTGATGTAATAATATATGATATTTTCTTCACTGTTGTCTATGAAATATGGGATGTTTTAATTGCTTTACCACAAACCAATAAACTAAGATGTCTGGTTGTCGTTGTAATTTAAGCATCTATGTAGAGACATACAGGTGGATCATGCCTTAAATGATAACCAAAATGGTCTATAGTATATGGATAAATGAGGGAAACCTTATCCTTGTGACACTACAGATGCGGCCCACTTTGGAGAAGAGTTACAAGTGTTATGACTTGCTATAAATGGTCTGATCTTAATCATTCATGTGGACATGCGAGTAGGAGCGTCCTATACAAAATAGTTTGTATAAGGCCAGACCACGAAGTGTTATAGTCTTATTATATAATGTCATTCATGACAAAGACTTCACTTCACTAGGATGACCATAGTTAGCATGACCTTAATCCTGAGTGAGTTGAGAACCCTTGCCTTTGAAGGTGATCCTTTGATTTACATGGGTGCGAGTGGCCAAATTGCCGACTCAAACTTATCACTTTAGGGATTCGTCTGATCTAGGAGTTGGGAACTCAACTACACAAGATGGAATTCACTCATTCCTCGAAGTAAGGGTAAGTAGATAGATTGTTCCCTTAAGGACTGATTTCAGGACTTGAACGATGTGGCACCACACACCTTCTCATGGACCGAGAGGTTTCCACACATAGTAGGACTATGTTGTATTCTTCATTAGAGGGATAAGTGGTACTGAAGGAGTTAGATGTAACTACAGGGGCAAAACAGTTAATTGGCCCAGCTGTACTTATGAGCATCTGTGAAGGGTTATCGTACTGTTGATTGGTTATATCTTATGGACACAAAAATATATCTGTGTGAAAAGAGTACAACTGTCAGTCTCTAGTGGAATGCCTGGCAGTTAACGGATGGTGGATCTCGTAGCTAAAGAGTTTAGTCAGCTATTCACGTACCGTTGGAGCTTCAAGCCACACGTCCATAAGGTCCCCTTGGTACCTCAATGGATGTGGTTTGAGAATCAGTTTTTGGGTCAGTTTGAAGTGTTCAAATTGGCAAGAGGGAGTTTGATTATATATGTTATGATTAAACTGGTCAATTATATATGATATGGTTGACATGATGTATGAGATATATTAATTGGAGGAAAATGATATAAATATGATTTATATCCAGTGGAGGAGAAAATGACTGTGGTTTATATGTTGCATATGATGTGATATTAAAACTATAGGTTATAAATATAATTTGATTACATTTATTTATAATTAAATAATTATGAGATAATTGTTGGTGGTTTTTTCTCCATAACCGTACGTGAATGTGGGAGGTTGTATTCAGTTTTCATAACTGAAGGATAAAATGAAAATAGTTTTCATTTTGCAAAGAGATCGAACAATCGCTTGATATTTGTATATTGCCCATCCTCTAACTAACGACAGCATACACGATAGCTCAAGTTTTTCTAAACGGTCGTGTACACGCATAGTCGACCTAAACGATCGTATAGTTTTTTCTAAACGATCGTGCACGAGAGCGAGATTTCTTAAGCGATCGTCTAAATGATCAGCCCCGATTACCTAAATGGTTGTGTACCTTTTACTAAACAATCAAGCACCAGTCTATACGATAGACTTAAACCTCTCCCACTTGCTTGGTCGTTGCGTGCGATCGTTCTTTCCTTCTTTCCCTCTACCAAATCCAACAGAGCTCACACCTCCTAGATTCTCACTCGAGAATACCGAGGTTACTGAGTGGTGGTGTCCTCCTTGTTGCGTGTTGTGTAGAAGATCGTTCGGTGGTAAGCGATAGCAAGATTTGGTGGACGATTGACTTGGCGTTCACAGCAATAACGAGAGTTGCTGATATTGACGAGAGCGAGAAATCAAGGGAAAAAAAGTTCTTCAAAGGTAAATCTCTTGTCCTTTGTTATTTAATTGTTAAAAGCATGCCATAATTTGTTAATAGATGCATAACTTGTTGTATGTTTGTGAATGCGATATTTCTATCACAATAAATTTGGAACGATCTTGCTCCCACTCATAGGTCCTCTTTGATAAGAGTTCCTTCAACCTTTCTCCATGGAAGAACCAACGACAAGGAATTGAAGTGATTTCAGAGGGTGAGAAAAAGAAAGAACGAAAGAATCAACAGATCTGAAAAAGGAAATCCTCACTAAAATCGTAATCGAACACCCACTGATCATGCATTAGATTGGAGAAAGGAAACCCTTCTCCATGGAAGAACCAATGCTGAAAAATGTTTGAGGAGAGAGAAATGAGAGAACCAAAATGTCAGGCAGAGGGTGGGAAGACGAGTGATGTGGGAAGATGAGTTGCGATATCGGTGAGCAAAACCTAATACTGTGGGGATGTGGGATATCAGATGTGGGTATTTGGGATGTTTTGGGATGTTGGTGACCCAAACGGTGAGATGTAAGTCATCCACATGATATATCTTCTCAACTTGAGTCCTCAAACCGGCCCTAAGATTTATACTTATCAGCTTCATATTTATCATAATCTAGGAAATAGGATTTGAAAGTAAACACATCAACTTGACCTATGTAATATTGGAATAAGATATATTCTAGGCGAAAAGTTTTTTATTTTTTTATTATTATTATTTCTTTTTTTGGGACCAGGCGAAAAGTATTTTTAACCTAACTTTTATTGCTTCAACAGTTAGCTGTGACCATACTTCAACCAAATTTCTTGTCAGCGTATTCCATCAGTCCTATGATGTTAGAAATTTAATCTTCACAAAGCAATAAGGACCAAATTTTTAAGATATCCGTCTAGAATCCAATAAGATATCGTAGATGTGGATGGCAAATTTTTAAGAAGTATCTTATAGAAATTAATTGCTTAATTAAATTTATTAGAAACGTGTTTTGAATTTATTTGATCTATATTTTAATGACATTAAAAATAAGACAAAAACTCAAGAGAATTCACCATGGGTGGCAAAAATATATATATATATATAATTAGATGTGTACCTTTAATATATAAAAAATTATAGATATGACAAAATTCTCAAATTTAAATTTTTGTTTATTTCGTATTCTAAATTTGCCCTTTTAACAATATCAGACAACTAAAACGAGATTTAAAGTATATTAGTTGTATATTTTTTTTCCATTAATTTGTATATTTTTTGCATCTTTTGTTTGTAGCAATATGAGTTATTACCCACTCTAATTTTTGTAGTTTTTTTTTCTTTTCAATTGATGTTTCTTTTATTTTTAAGTATAAATGTACAATAGGTTAGTGAGATTCAATCTAAAGCTCACTAACACTCAGTTTAGTACACTTATTTTGACAATTTGGTCGTATTTGGAATAATTAGAGAAAATTTGTTTTCAATAAAATCTCTTTTATGATTTTTTTTTAAAACACTTAATCAACTAGTCATTTTCAATCGTGTATCAATAGTATATTGAGTATATCAAATGTATAGTAATAGTGTATTAAGTGTATCAGGTGTATACTAGTAGTATATCGAGTATATATCAATAGTGTATCACGTGGTTTAAACTTGTTTTTTTTTCTATTTTTGTAAAAATAATACATTTGGGCTATGGGTCTAATTTTTTTAACTTATTTTACCACATCTACAAAAAGCCCAAGAATCAATCTCTTTACTCACTCATTTTACTTCAATTTTAGTTTTCCATCTTTTAAAAATTAAGTTTATAAATACTATTTCCACTTATAAATTCTTTTTTGACGCTATCCATTTTGTATTAAGTTTTTATACCAACCAAATGGAGTTTTTACAAACTAAAAAGATAGGGTCCATTTAGTGACTATATGATTTTTTTTAAAAAAATTAAGTATATAGACACGATTTCCACTCCAAATTTCTTCTTTTGTTATCTACTTTTACCAATGGTTTAAAACTATACCAAATCTTTATTTTTAGAATTTGGCCAAGAATTTAAGTGTTGTACTTAAAAAGATGAAAATTATAGTAAAAAATTTAGAAGTAATAGGCTTAATTTTAAAAAACAAAAAACTAAAAACAAAATGATTAGTAACCCTCACTTAGTTTTCAAAAGATTTCCCTAATTTCTACCTTCACATTTTATGAATAGTTTTGTGGGCTGTCCATAAAACTTCAATAATTGTTGTTATAAGAAGAGAGCAAGAGTGCTAATCTCGCCGACAGGATAGGAAGAGATGAAGATTTCAAATTTGGGAATTTGCTTCTTCTTGTTCTTCTATACCTTCATCTTGTTTGGAATTATAGTAGCCCAAAGCGCTTTTCCGACAATCCAACGGCCCGGCATTTGGTCTTCGGGAAAGCGCTTTTGATTTTTCATGTTCGGAGATTCTTATTTGGATGTTGGAAACAACAACTGCATCAACGTCAACCGTAAAAGTCGGGCCATTTTCCCTCCCTATGGCGAAACCTTTTTCCCCATCCCAACCGGCCGTTTTTCTGATGGTCGTATTATACCAGATTTCTTAGGTCAGATACCTCTCTTTTTTCTCTTTTCTTAAAATTTAGTTTTAATTAAAATAGTGCATTCTCTATTGAATTAAATTTTCATCGACATGTCGATATTTTTACGCATGAGTTTGATATCGAAATGAGTGGTGAATCGATATTTCAATTGTATCGTAGAAAAATTCATGACTATGAAAAAAAAAAACAAAATGTCACTAATGTAAATATAATGTAAATACTAGATATGTTAACTTGTTTAAAAATCATAAAATGTTTATTTACTAATTTAAGTTTAGTTTTTTTTTTAATTTTTTGTTCTTATAATTTCTCTAGAAATATCCATTGAAATCTATAATTTATCAATATTTCCATCGAAATTTCAATAAAATTAAGACCTTGATATTTTCTTCGAAATCGACATTTTAAACCTTAATCTTACCTCTCTACTTTGAGATTTCAATAGGACCTAGATGAGGAGAGGGGAAATAAAAGGGAAGGTGATGGGACGTGGAGTTAAATAATTGGAGCAATTATAAATATAGCAATCAATCCAACAAGTTAGCAAATATAGTACGATGTAAAAGAATTTGTAGATATAACAAAATTATAATCAATTTAATTTCCTGAAGTCTATATGTGATAGACTATATCATCATAGAAGTCTATCACAATAGAGTCTAACACTGATAGATTTTGCTATATTTGCAATTCTTTAAAATATTAATATTGTTTATACACTTAATTACTAGTCGAGAGATTCATTTACCCTACGGGGACTCGCCCAATCCCTAATTAGACAGGGAATGAGGGAGGGGGCAAGAATAATTTTTTTCCCATTAGCTAAACGGGGACCGGCCGAGGATTATGTTCCCCATCTCCGTCCCCACCCTGTCCCGATGAATATATTATATAATTATATTTATATAATAATAATTAATTATTATTATTATTTTATTTATATACTTTTTAGTGATATAAAAAGTTAATTATTTTCTAATTTTCATTTCAACCTTTTCGTACTTTAATACATTTCTAAATTATTTTAACATTTAAGACTTTCTACCTTAAGCCATAAATGTTGTAGTATTTAAATGGAAAGTTCAACTATGATATTGTAATATTTAAATTTTAACTTTTAGAAATTATAGGATTAAATTTATTGGAAATAACTCATTTAATATATATAATTTTATTTGGTTGAGAATTAACAAAATTGCTAAAAATGTATATATTAAAAAAAAGGAGAAATTTTTCCGTGGAGAATCCCTAATCCCTGCAGGGAATTTCAAAGGGATGAGAAATGAAATAGGGGAGCGAGGATGGGGACCGGGAAGCCTTCCCCATTCCCGTCCCGTAGACATTTCTAATTACTAGTCCTAAAAATAATTATTACTCATTGCAATTACTCCAGATTATTTTTCTCCATATGCAAGCTGTAAGGGCAGTTTTATAACTTCTTTAAAAGTTAATTAAGAGGCAGTAATGCAGCTTTTGAAGATTTTAGAGCTATTTTTTAAATGACATACTAATAATTGTTTGTATCTAACATTCTTTTTTAGTATCGAACAATTTACATTTAAAACTAATACGAAAGTATTATTTAACCTTTTCTTTTTTTAATGTTTGAGCGTATTATTTAAATTTTTGAAAGTTAAACTATTTCTTTTTAATACAATAAAAGTAGGAGAGCATTTGAATCACAAAATTCTGAGTTCATAATACATATTATATGTCAGTTGTGAGCTATACTCGATAAAACAAAATACAGTTTCCATAATTTAATCCAAAAAATATATATCCATTTAACTTTTGTAACTAAATACTCAAAACTTCTGTTAGTCTTCAAATTTCCACATTTCAAATTAATTGGTTTTTTGTTCAATTGGAGTTCAATGATTATGGTGCGTGTGTTTGAGTGTGTAAGGTAGAAAAATTCAAACCACATATCTGTTGATCGCTAATACATCCATATACTAAATTTAACCATGATTATGTTAGTTGAGTAACTTTTTGAATCCTTATTTTTTAAACTAAGTAATAAAGAGAAAGGCGACCCCTTTTGTAAAAAAATAATAATAATAATAAATATAATACATGTTTATAGTTTGTATGTTTTCAAAATATATTGGAAAAATTTTAAAAATAAAAAAATAAAGAAAATTAATTACACAAAATAGCAAAACTTTAATCTTCTTTGATAGAAGTTTATATAAGTTTATTGATGTCTATTCTTGATAGATGCGGATAGAAATCTATCAATATTTTTTTCTTTTGCTATTTTTTTTTTTTACATAGTTTGACATTTTTTCTATCTGTTCTCTGACTTACCATAGTTGAATTTTTTGTTTTTCAAACATCGCTTTTTAAAATATTAGTAAAAACTAGGTAACAAAATAAATAAATTTATAGGTAAAATAATGTTCAAAAACTCAGTTATTAAATTAAATGATTATCAAACGAGACCATGATTATAATAATTTCCTTGTATTTTTTGATTTGGCTGGAGAACTACTCTTCTAAAATTTATTTATTTAATTTTGGCAGCGGAGTATGCACAAATGCCTTTCATTCAAGCATACTTCGATCCTAACAATAATAACTATACGAATGGTGTGAATTTTGCATCTGGTGGAGCTGGAGCCTTAGTCGAGACAAATCAAAAAAAGGTTCCAATCAAATCAGATCAATCCAACTAATTTATTTTCCTTTTTCTCCTGCTGAATTGAATACATAATTTGTTTGGTTTTTCAGGCTATAGGGCTTCAAACTCAAATGATGTTCTTCAAAAGAGTGGAGAAATCACTAAGAAAGAAGCTAGGGAACGAAAGATCTCAAAGCTTCCTCTCTAACTCTGTTTTTCTCTTCCATTTTGGAGGAAACGATTACCTAAATCCTTTAGACATTAGCTATGACATCTTCAAAACCATTGAAGCTCAAGAACAGTTTGTCAACATGGCGATCGGAAACATAACGATAGCTCTAAAGGTAAGCTCTTATGTCTAAATATTATTAGGTTAAACTATATATAATTAACACTGGTAGGCTAAATTATAAAAAAACACTTCTGAATTTTGTACTTTATTTAAAAAATATTCGTAAATTTTCCAAATTTTTATTAATACATTTAAAACCTTTATCATGCTACATAGGGTATAGGAAGAAAAAAATAAAAAGAATAATCGATACGCTTACTTTAGAACTAAATTGTTTTAACAAAATTTTTAGGTTAATAATTGAGTTGGGAATTAATATGTTTGAGTTAAAAACACAAAAAGGAAAAAATAAATGAAAAACATTTTGTTTCATAAATAATTTGAGAATAAGTGAAAAGAAAGAAAATACATGACGAACTTTTGATGACAACAAATAATGAAGTAAATTTATTTTTAGGTTTTTAAATTTGATGTGATTGATGCGATATAGGAAGTATACAATTATGGCGGAAGGAAATTTGGGGTATGGCATTGCCTCCAACGGGTTATCTGCCAAATTCGAGATGGAAAAGAAGTGAGCAACATTTCCAAGAGAGTTCTTCAATAACAAGGATTCACAACAACCTGCTTTTCATTGCCCTTCAAAAACTTGCCACACAACTCAAAGGATTCAAATACGCTTTCGTCGATGCTCACACCTTCCTCCTACAAAGAATACTAAACCCTACCAAATACGGTAACCAATTTCCTTACCCTATTTATCTACTTTAGTTTATGCTTTCAAATTTGTAATAAATTTGTAACCATTTGAAATAATTTAAGGAATATTTGAGACAAGAAATTATCCAAATTGTTACACGTTGAAGAGTGCAAAGAGAAAATGATTACCAACTAACTAAATTGTGAATTCTATGAATGTTTAGGGACGAATAGTGTTTTTCAACCTATAAAAAATTATTAAATTTCTAAACGATATCTTTTGATGATAGGGACTAAATTTATTGTAACAAATTAAATCTTAGGATTGTTACTTCCACAAATATTAGATTAAAAGTGAATTTTAAGGTTGGCATTTTCCTAATATGTACTTGTTAAAATTGTGGATGAAGGTTTCAAGGTAGTGGACACAGCATCTGTGGGAGTGAGGAGTTTAGAGGGTATTATAATTGTGGAAAAGATTTTGGGCCTAAACCATATTCTCACTCAACAAATCTCCAAGACTATTTGTTCTTCGATTTTTATCATCCCACCGAAAAGGCATACGAGCAGCTTGCAAAACAGATGTGGACTGGAGGTGATGAAATTGTTAAGCCTTATAATTTCAAACAACTCTTTCGATATGACTCAACCTTGGCGTCTGATTGACAAAGAGAGATGTAATAAGATAGGTTTTATTATTCCTTTTTCTCTTTCTTTAAATAGTTAGGGGGTTAGTTTGGAACAAAGAGTGAAATAATGAGAAGTAAAGAATTATGAATCAGGTTCACAGTGTAAGGAGTTAATAAGATATAAAATTAATGTTTTTGTAGAGTTGTATGTCTTTAAACTCGCAGTTTGTAGAGTTAAACATTTTTATTATCAATAAAGATGTTATTTAACATTTCTTCAATAAAGTTGTTATTGAATTTGTAAATTGCACTTGTAAAGACTAAGTCCAATAAACTAAGATTCATGACTATTATATGAATACTTGAACTTTATGTGGAGACATAAAAGTAGATCAGGTTCAAGTAATTAGTCAAAATGATCTATAGTATATTAATAAGGTTTGGTGTCTTATTCTAGTAATACTATTGGATGCGGCCACTCCGTAGTTGTTACAATTTATTGTAAGGTGCTACAAACAAAGTAATCCTGATTCGTTCATGTATTGACATGAGAAGTGGGGGCGTCCTATGCAATGAGTTTGCGTAAGATCGAACCAATAAATAAGTCACTCTTACTTTATAATGATATTTACTATTTAAGACTGACTATTTCGCTTAGATGACTTAAGTAACTCGATCTTAATCCTGAGCTAATTATGAACTCCTGTTTATTCGGGATTATCCTTTGTCTGCATAGGTAAGAGTAGTCCAACATCATTACTCAATAAGTCTCCCATTTTTTGGATAAGATCGGATAGATGGTTGGGGATATAGTTCTGCAAGAAGAAATTCACGCCTACCCAATTTAGGGATAGAAGGAAGGTTGTTCTCTTAAGTGCTGAATCTAGGTCTTCAACAAGAGGCCACCCTCTCATTAGCCCGAGAGGGATCCAATTTAGTGATTGGATCACAAACCAATTGTTCATTAAAGTATCAGTGGAACTTAAGGAGCAAGACGTAATTTTGGGGGTAAAACAGCATTTGAGCCAGCCGTTATTTCGAACAACCTGTGAAGGGTCGACTTACTAATTATGGTTAAATCAAGTGGACACAAATATTGTTGAGTTTTATGCCCTAAAACTCGTAGATAGTAAATGTAACTTTGGAATGTTCATTAATTAATTATTATTGATGTTTTTTTAATAAATCATTATTGTTTATATTATGTTAATCATGCCTAAATAACTCTAATCCAATAAACTAACATCCTGAGTTGTATGAGTCTTGAGCTGTATGTGGAGACATACGTGGATCACTGTTCAAGATACAACCTAAAGGGTCTATAATATAGGGATAAGGTTGGGTACCTTATCCAGTAATACTATGGATACGATCCACTTTGTTTTTGACACAAACACAATGATTCAACGTTTTCGTGTAGGAGACAAAGTGAAAGTATCCCATGCAATGAGTTTGCATGAGACCGGTCCGCGAAATAGTAACCCCTAGCTATAACATCGTTGACTAGTTAGGTTTCTATTTCACTAGGATGACCTAGACAATTTAGTCTCAATCCTGAGTGAGTTATGAACTTCTGTTCACAAGGAATGGTGTTTTTATTTGTATGGGTGAGAGTGGCTGGCTCGCTGACTCAAAGGCCTACCATTTTGAGGACAAAACTGAGTGGATAGCTAGGAACATACACTCCTTTCCTGCTTTAGGAAAGTAGATGAGTGTTCCCTTAAGTAGTGTTTTTGGGTCTTGAACATAGGGCACTACCCTCTCATTGGCATAAGAGGGATCTTTGTTTATTGGTTGGACCACAAACAGGTTGTTCATTAGAGGAACATTGGTACTTAATGATGTAGAAGTAACCTAGGAGTAAAATGGTAATTTGACCCAACTGGTGTTATGAACACTCATGAAGAACTAACTTGCTGTTATTGGTCATATCTGTGGACACAAAAATATATTACTACTACAGAAATTGGATTACTTGATGTTTTTCCAATGTCAAGTAGAGGGTATACTTAATGCTAATAAAAGCGCCGTCTATTCGATTGTCAAGTATAATATCATAACTTGATACTGTAAAAACGTCAAGAGAAATAATACACTTGACACTAATGACATGTCAAGTGTATTAATTCTTGACATTTATTATTGTCATTACTCTTCACATTTTTTATTTGTCAAATATATTTTTATCTTGACACAAAATAATGGTCAAGTAATCTAATTTTTGACACATTTCCAATGTCATCTATGCTTGTTTTTTTCCAAATTAAACATTCAAATTTTATTTCCATTTCTCATTTCCTGCATTATATTTGTTCCAATAAGACAATTTCATCAACTAAACAGTTCTACATATATTTCATCAATTGAGAATACTAAAATAAACAATTCCATTCTTCTATTACTCATGTCTATATGAACAATTCCAAAATTTACAAGACGAATCGTACAACAGTATATACTCTATCAACCCACCCCAATATATGATAATTCCATAATTGTACGACCAATCTATATGTGCTATGTATTCCAAAAATCACATGATTAAAGTTCTATCCTCCACCACACATTTCTTTGAAGTATATAACCTATAATGGTTTAACAAAACATTTACATAAAAAAAGTTTTGAGCATTCCCATGTAGCCACATACACAATTTATAGGAAGTCCATCAGATATAGCGACCTAAATATTCAGCCCATTCCACGCGTACTTCATCGAATTCAAGTTACGAGTACAAGCTCCTCGTATCAATCTATAAAACATAGAAAGTGAGATATACATATTTATTTACTATTTACACCATCTATAATATTACAATATATATAAGTAGTTTAAAGACATACCACATCTGTTATAATATTCTTCTCTTTAGTCACGATTTCTCGTGTATATCTCATAACGTAATACCTACATTCGACAGTTCCCACTTGTAAAAGACGCTACAATACAAAGCCAATAATTAATACATATATCATACAGATTCATTAAATAAACATCATTCGAATGCCACTTCAAAACTACAACAAAGTAATCCAACCTACGAAAAGTTCAATAATAATGGTTACAAAATGCAAATTCCAGCAACTATGTAACAATTCCAAAAGAGTTTCAAGGCCTCAATACCTATCAAAACGTCCAAACATCATTAGCTTTGCTTTCAACCCCTTGAAATCTTTGAATTGAACATCAAAAATTGAAAATAACTCAATTATTTAACCAATACTTCAATAAGTAACGAAGAACTATTAATCTAACCTCCAAACTTACCAAAACCTTACAAAGATTGATCTCAAATCTATTTGGACAACAACTCAACTCTTTCCAACACTTCAAAAATCATAGAACACAAATCAAAAATCACTTTTAACTTTTAAGCCCAAATCCAACAAACCAATCATTCCAAACTTACACGACTTACCCAAAAATTAGGCTAAAATTCAAATCTGCTTTATTACTTCACCAATGAACTCGAACCTATGCATAAGTCACAATTAAAGCTCACATAACCAATTTCTAGCAATAACAATCAACCAAAAAGGGTTTCAAAACCTTCTTACTCACTAAAATCCTTTGAAACAACTTCAAATCTGCTGGAAAATAACTTATGACACACCAAAACAACCTTCGACCCGTTGGACAGTATCTCAAAACCTTCAAACCTCCAAATCTAGCATCCAACCATAATGGGTAAATTAAAATCCAAACCAAAATCAAGTGGGTAATCAAAATTAACCAAAGAAAACCAAAAAAAAAATTCATGAATCTCTTTACCCACTAGATCCCCCACCAGTCGTGGAGTTCCCGATGGTGGTGATTGGCGAAACCAAGGAGAACAATGGCTGGATGTCGGATCTGGCGGGTCTAAGACGAATAACGATGACTGACGTGAACGGACTTGGTGGTGGAACTGATTGAAGGCAGCTCGGTGGACTTACCTGCGACGCTGATTTGACCAGTGAAGAAGGCGTCGAACGACCTTCGGGTGTGAGCGCTAGAGGGACGTAGCGAAGAAACTGACGGTGATGGAACTAGGGGCGTCCCTTTGCATGATGGAAGCTGCCATCGACGAAACTGACGGCATGGGTTTGACAATCGGCGACAGTAGTGAAGGGCAACGAGCGGCGTGAAGGGGTTGGGCGGCGGATGAAGAAGATGAAGATTGGGGGGGAGGTCTCGACGGCGTGAAGGTGAAACGAGATAAGGAGAGGGAAATAAAAAGAAAAAAGAAAAAAGAAAAGAAAAGAAAAGAAAAGGAAAAAAATATAATATAATATAATATAATATAATATAATATAATAACATATTTACTTTATTTTATTTTATTATTTTTTTTTTCCTTTTTCATTTCAGTCTATTAAATTCCTTTCCCCCCCAAGTCTCTAAAAGCAACCCGTCCCCTTCCAATTTGAAAATAATAATTTTGGTCTATGGCATTTAACTTTAAAATAATAATTTTTGTAGGAGAGATCAAATTTGAGAGGGAAATGAAAATGGGGGAGGGAGGGAAAAAAATAAATATTAAAAAATATTATTTTTATATTTTACTTGACACGAAAAAATATGTCAATTTAAAACTTCTTATACTTGACACGAGAACCGTGTCAAGTAAGACCTTATATTACTTGACACAAAAAACGTGTCAAATCACATGAATATATCTAAGATATTCCATCAATTTCTGTTTTTAGCTTTTTTACTTAACATTTTCTTTTCTAAAAGGTCATTACTTGACATTTTTTTTCAAAGAAACATCAAGTAATTAAAAATTGCAAGTGTCGAGTAATGTAGATTTTGTAATAGTGTATCTACCGTGAGAATAGAGCAACTGTGAGTCTATAATGAAGTGTACCCACAGTTAACGAATATTGATTAACTCGATTAATGAGTTTAGCGAATTAATCTAATATGGTTGGAGCTTCTGGTCTTAGGTCCATTAGGTCTCACTGTAGCTCACAAAAGGGTATTGAGAAAATTAAAGTAATTTAAATTGTTCAAACTAGTAAAGGAAAAATAATATAATGTATGTTGATACATTATAATATAAAGTTTATAATTTAATTAAACTTTATGATATAAATTTATTTTTGAATTTGATTTAAAAATTAATTTATGGGAGAATTATATTGTTGAAGGAACTCAAATATTAAATGTAATATGAACTAATTTCATATTAAAACTATAAAATAATGGGCATAAGACGCACAACAAAACTATAGATTATATGTGAGAAAGATAATTGAATGTGATTCAATTATAATGTTAAATTAAATATGTAATATTTAACTTAATGATTAATTAATTTGAGAATTAATTATTTTAATTTAATTATATTTAATTAAATATGATATGATTAAATTGATTGAATTGAAACTATAAGTTATGTGAGAGGGATGTATTAGAATATGATTCTAAAACATATTTTATTTAATTATTATTAATTAATTTGATTAATTAATAAATTTATAATTTATTTTTTAATAAATTAAATTAAATTAAATTTATTTAGTTAAATCAAATATATTTATTATTATTTAATTAATCAAAATAAATTAAAAATTAGGTTTGTTTATTTTAATTAATAATTATAATAATAAATAAAGTTAAATAAAAAAGAAATTATGGGGAGTTGCGTTTTTTATGGGGAGAGGGCCTTTGACTCTCACGCACACAGTGTGGTTTTAATGAAAAAAAAAAAAAAAAAAAACCTCTCCTGAGCACAGAGTTCTCTGTGAATCTTTCTTTTTTTTTTTTTTTCAAAAACCAAGAAGAGGGGATCCCACCCTCCCACCTCATTAAATGCATCAGAGGATAACAGTGAATGTCTTTTGGGAATTGTTTTGATCAAGACGTCTAAAGGTAAGAAATTCTCTCTTTCTTTATTTTTTTTAAAATGTATGATTAGCTTAGGTTTATTTTCCAATGCTATCTTTGTTCGATATTAAATTAGAGTTAGATCTGATTTTTTCGGCTGCGCGGGGCTTTAATCCCTGCAATTAGTATTAAAGATTTCTCTGTTTTAATATCAATTTTAATTTTGCATTGGTTATAGGTAGGATTAAATGCATTATGAATGTTTTTGGTTTGCTGTGAATTAGTTGGGTTTAATTGGCCATAGATTTATATTTTTTATGTGATTTAATCATTTAAGGGCCCCTGCGTTTTGGGCATTTAATGTAAATTGAGTCAGAGAGTCCATGTCTAGAATTAGGTTGAAGATCGATGAAGATCGGGATCCATTTTGGCCAAAAATGGAGGAATACCCCAATTCGAGGAAAAAAAAGGGAAAAATCGGAAAACGGCGGCGGCAACTAAAATAAGAAGGGCTGATGTCAGCATCTAATGCCGGCTGACATTAGCATGACATCAGCTCAACGGTTCGTGCGGTTCGGTTCGAGGCTCGCCCGGTTCGAAGTTCATCCGGTTCGGTTGCTGACTTCGATGTCACGAATGACGCCAGTGTGACATCAAAAGGCATGGTTCATTCTGTCGGTTCGATCTCGCGGGCATAATTCGACCCGGTTCATCCGGTTCAACTCAGTCTAGGACGCGGTTCACAATGATTCAGCCAGTTCTTTGACTTTTGTGCCTGGTTGACCGATTATCGGCTAGTTCAACGTTTTTTCAGTCCGGTTCAAGTTGTTTTGGCCTGTTTTTGAAAGTTTTGTTCATGGTTTGAGTTCTTCTAGTCCGGTTCGGATGTGGTTGAAGACTACTTAGGATAAAATTAGTAAAATTAATGTAATCTTTTGCTTTAATTTTATCCTAGCAATTACCAGTTCATTAGCTATTTAAATGCTTTATAGATGTCATTTAGATATAATCCTACCTTAGGTTAAACATATTCATGCATTTTTATATTATAGATGTTATAATATATAGCTTAGGCATGGTAGGTTAAGTTCTTTATTAATATAATTGTTATATATATGTTTTTTGAAATTAACAAAGCATGAAGCATGTAATTACTTAGATAAATATAAAGAGTTATATCTATTATAAGTTTTGAGCATGCTTAATTGATTTTCATATTTGCATTAATATAAAGTGTTATATTTTTTATATGAAAATCAGTATGCATTGAGCATGTCACATCCATAGTGTTAATGTAATTGTTATATGAAATTATGCAATGCATGTTATATGGTTTGTTTATTAATTAAAACCATAGAACAACATGATTATAGGGCTAATCATTAATTATTTTTTTTTTTATTAATGATTAGAAACTGTCTATCTATAATCAAGAATTGCATGCAAATATAGGGTCATAAGGTTCATAAATTAATTTTAAAATATTTAAAATTAATTAAACCTAAGATCAACTTCTAATAGGATTATAATTTTTTTATCTTAGTTTTTTAAAATAGTTTTAATGAACTAAGTAAGAAAAACATTACTTTGATTATAAGGGAACTCTACTGGTGAAGTTCTGGCTAAGGCTGGGGGGGTTTTAAGTTGACAGTTAACGGAACACCTCCTACTTGGGAACTGACCCGGAACCTGAGTTGATTTAATCAGTTTGATGTTAGCATACATTGTCACTACGTTAATTAAAGGAGTTCAATTCACCTAGAATATATATATATATATATATATTAATTGTTATAATAAGAATAGACTTAGAAAGATTACTTACCTGGATTGATCTAAGTTAAACAAACCCTTAAAAAATACGGTAGGACACTTTAGTGGGAGAAAATTACGAAACGAGATATTTAAAATCAAGTTCGGTTTCGTGTATATTCACAAAGTAAGATCCATACTTAGCTTCGTGTCGCATTAAGGCGCGGCCTCCCTTCAGAAAGTGTTTGTATGGGTCGATAACAAGGTAAATGAGGAAACTGTCTATAGTAAGTAGGAGCGGGACACGTGACAACGTATCCCTCAATCTCCGCCCCTAGGTCACATTGTGAGATTCCTATGATCTTTCTGCATGTTGTCCTGGAGCAACCATCCTTCGAAGGGTCTGATCATAGGATTCGGAACATCGTGAACTCCTAGAAAGGATAGGTATCTTAGGTTAATTACCAGCAGTTGTCTTTCAACGGTAGCCTGTTGGTACGTACCTTTGGGATCTGAAAGTCTATAGGAATATGAGTTATTTTGGTATTAGATTTAGCTGAGAATTGTCTCATTTTAGAGATGAGTAGTTGATCACCCTTCGGTGATGGTTACACTAAACCTCTGAAGCATCGTTGCAAAATTGAATCAATAGTTTCTTAGGGTTCTTTGATTACTTATTTTGCTAAATTTGATTGGATTCTATCCATTTATTTGCTTGAGTGATGGGTTAAGGAAAAGATAACTAATAGGGTCATTGTTGATTTTCAGCAATGTCTTCCTCTATAATAGCACTGCTTAAAAACGAAAAATTCATCGGTGAAAATTATTCTATGTGGAAGTTGAACTTGAATACAATTCTTGTTGTAGACGATATGCAGTTCGTCTTAGCGGAGGAATATCCTCCGGCCCTGCTTGTAATGCATCCCAAGCGATAAAGGATGCTTATGATCGTTGGAAAAAGGCAAATAAAAAAGCTCGAGTCTATATCTTGGCCAACATATCTGACGTCTTGGCCAAGAAACATGAGGTTGTGGTCACAGCAAGAGATATTATGGAATCTCTCCAGGAGATGTTTGGACAGGAGTCCTACCAACTCCACCATGATGCCCTCAAATACATTTACACTTGTCGCATGAAAGAGGGCACATCTGTTCGGGAACATGTCATGGACATGATTGTCCAATTTAACGTTGTAGAGACAAATGGAGCGGTTATAGACGAGTGTAGTCAGGTTGCGTTCATCTTAGAATCTCTTCTGAAGAGTTTTCTTCAATTTTGCAGTAATGCGATGATGAAAAAAATTCAATCCAATGGACTAATCTCCTGAATGAGCTACAACTTTATCAGTATTTTCTGAAAAACAAGGGATAAATAGAAGGAGAGGCAAAAGTTGCCCATTCCAAAAGAAAGTTCCACAAGGGTTCATCCTCTGGGACTAAAGTTGTATCTCAATCTTCTGGTTCTAAGAAGATTCAGAAGAAGAAAGGAAACAATGGGAAGGCTCCCGCTGCTGCTGGCAAGGGCAAGGGAAAGGCCAAGGTGGCTAACAAGGACAAATGTTTCTACTACAATGTGGATGGACACTGGAAAAAGAACTGCCTAAGTATCTCGCTGAAAAGAAGAAGGAAAATGAAGGTAAATTTGATTTACTTGTTTTATAAACATGCCTTATTGAGCATGATGAGTTTGCTCTTCTTTACAGGGAAATAACTCCTTTCAGCAGCTGGAAGAGTACGAGATGACGCTCAAGGCCGAACGGGAGATGTCATTTCAGCTCGTGCAATGGGAGACGCAAAGTTGTTTTATGGAAATAAATTTTTTTTATTAGAAAATCTATATGTAATTCCCAAGATAAGGTGGAACTTAGTATCTATTTTTTGTTTATTAGAACAACCGTACTCAATTAATTTTTTAGTTAATAAAGCGTTCATTTTAAAAAATGGTGTACGTATTAGTTCTGCTAAATTAGAAAACAATTTATACGTGTTAAGACTTGAAATAAAAACACTTTTAAATCATGAGATGTTTAAAACTGCTAATACTCAATAAAAAAGGCAATGTATTTCTCCTAAAAGTAATAATATCTATTTTTGGCACTTAAGACTAGGTCACATAAACATCAACAGGATCGGTTGTTTGGTAAAGAATGGACTTTCAAATGAGTTAGAATATGATTCATTACCATCTTGTGAATCTTGTCTTGAGGGAAAATGTATAAAAGACCTTTTATTGGAAACGGCTATAGGGCCAAAGAACCCTTAGAGTTGATACATTCGGATCTTTGTGGTCCGATGAATGTAAAAGCTTGAGGAGGGTACGAATAATTCATATCTTTTATAGATGACTATTCCAGATATGGTTACTTATACCTAATGAGTCATAAGTCTAAAACCCTTGAAATGTTCAAGGAGTATAAGGCTAAAGTTGAAAACCTATTAGGTAAAACAATTAAAATACTTCAATCTGATCAAGGTGAAGAGTACATGGATCAAAGATTCCAGAACTATATGATAGAACATGGAATCCAATCCCAACTCTCTGCACTTGGTACTCCTCAACAGAACGGTGTATCAGAAAGGAGGAATAGAACCTTATTAGACACGGTTCGCTCGATGATAAGCTATGCTCAATTGCCTAGCTCATTTTGGGGGTATGCAGTAAAGACTGTAGCTCATATCCTGAATAATGTTCCCTCGAAAAGTGTTTTTGAAACACCTTTCGAGTTATGGAGGAGGCGTAAACCCACTTTGCGTTACTTCCATATCTGTGGTTGTCCAGCACATGTGCTTGTGACAAATCCTAAGAAATTGGAACCTCATTGAAGGCTGTGCCAATTTGTTGGTTACCCAAAAGAAATGAGAGGTGGTATTTTCTACGACCCACAAGAAAATAAGGTGTTTGTATCGACAAAGGCTACTTGCTTGGAGGAAAACCACATGAAGAATCATAAATCACGTAGTAAGTTAGTGTTAGGAAAAGCTATTTAAGAGCCAACAAATGTTGTTGAAGATGAAACTAGTCCTTCAACAAGGGTTGATGAAGGAGCCAGTACTTCAGGTCCATCTCGTCCTTCTAAATCGTTGAGAGTGCCTCGACACAATGGGAGGGTCATGACACGACTCGACTGCTACTTAGGTTTAACTGAAACTCAAGTGGTCATACCCGATGATGGTGCTGAGGATTCATTATCCTATAGATAGGTAATGAATGACATAGTTAAGGACCAATGAGTCAAAGCCATGGACCTCGAAATGGAGTCTATGTACTTCAATTCAGTATGAGAACTAGTAGATCTACCTGAAGGGATAAAACCCATCGGGTGCAAATGGATCTATAAAAGAAAGAGAGATGCAGCTGGGAAGGTACGGACTTTCAAAGCTAGACTTGTAGTAAAGGGTTATACCCAGAGAGAATAGGTTGACTATGAGAAAACATTTTTTCCTGTTGCTATGCTTAAGTCCATAAGAATTCTCTTGTCCATAACCACATATTATGATAATGAAATATGGCAAATGGACGTCAAGACTGTATTTCTAAATGGTAATCTTGAAGAGCAAAAGGTTTCAAAGGTCAGGAGCAAAAGATTTGCAAGCTGAATCAATCTATTTATGGGTTGAAATAGGCATCCAAATCTTGGAATTTTAGATTTGATACTGCAATCAAATCTTTTGGTTTTGACCAAAACATTGATGAGTCTTGTGTTTACAAGAAGATCATCAACAATAATCGCTTTTCTAATACTTTATGTGGATGACATTCTACTTATTGGGAATGACGTAGGGTACTTGACAGACATAAAAAACTGGCTAGGGAACCAAATAAATCAAATAGTTGCTTGGGTTGTTGTTTGCGGTATAAAAATAAATGTATGCGGCGAAGTTGAGAAAAGATCGATTATGCGGTAGATGCACTGAGTATGCAGAGGAACGGGTTGAGAAGGTCCTTAGCTAGCGTTTCCTGGGAATGCGTCAAACTATACGATCATGCTACACTCATACGACACCAAGTCATTTTCCAATGCAAATGCGGTGCTTCTAGTTCTAGGATGCATGTGTTGAATGCAAAAATGTCCATGGAGCTTATTCCTAAGTCTCTACTCTTTTCCTATGCGATGATGCAAGATGCACACAAAGATAAGGTGACCACAAACAATCATATCCTATCTCTAGGATGCATGCGATGCGTTAATAGCAAACAATGCTTATTTCTAAGCTCCTATCTCTTGATTATGCATTCTAATCTAACTCTCCCGAGCCTAGATTCTAACTTGAATTTTCCAAGCCTAGAGTCTGCCCTTAGACTACCCTCCCGAGTATCTCTAATGGACGAATGATGCATACATAATACAAGATAATCGCATAGAGTGAATATCTCCAGTTATGCTAGCTAAGTACTTCTCAACCCATTCAACAGATTTAGCTACTCACGCGTAATAAACAGAGAGTGAACAGATATAAAAAAGTAAGTTACATTTCTATAGATGAGTTTAAGTACAAAATGACAATGGAAGATAAGGATAGAGAGCCTGGCAGCAACCCTTGCTTCCCAAGGCTTTTACACTGTCAACTCTATTCTGTTCAAAAGATATTCTTGCTTCCGCAGGAACTGGCCCTCTCTCTGATCTTGACGCTTCCGACACTCTCCCAAGTTCACCGGAACGATATATCGGCACAATCTCGTTTCTCTCACTTTCGTCTTAAATAAAAGAAAATCTAAGAACAAGGCTAATCTGTCTAAGGGAAAATTCTCTAACTATCTGAACTTGTCGAACTCCTTTTCTGAAGGTTGCCTTCGGTATTTATAGAGTTTCGGGGTGAAAGGCGTCTTCTCTCTTATGATTTCACTCTGTCTGATGCGTCATATTTGTCACCGAAAAGCTTAGTGTACTTGCTATCGTTAGCGACTTGTCAATTTAATTCGGACTCGACCTTCATTAGCTTTTTAACCCATTGTGATTAATTATGCTTTTCACCCAGATGCGCCACCAAGTTGCGCCAACTCTATGCGACAATCCTTCTTGAACAGATGTTTGCGAGCACAAATCATCGCAAAGCCTTGCGGTAACGCTGCGCTCGACCGTTGCTTTCTTGTGATTGCATTTTACGCTTTTCGTTAATGCATATTCTACACAAAAATACAAAAGTTAATTGTTTCTATGCGATGAACGCATACGACTGCAATGTTATAAACTTAATGCTTTTTGGACGCAATCTTATGTATTTTATCAACGCAAACCTGCATTGTTTAATAACTTAGCACTGTAATAACGTGCATTTCTACCCGTTATTACTCAACTGTGGGCAGCTTAATGTATGTTATGCTATGCACTAGACCTGATATATGTTTTGCTATAGGGATCGTCAGTAGGTACCAGTCCAGTTCAGGGTTAGACCACTGGACAACGGTTAAGAATATCCTCAAGTATCTTCAGAGAACGAGGGACTACATACTGGGGTATGGGGCTAAGGACTTGATCCTTACGGGATACACCGACTATGACTTTCAAACTGACAAGGATTCTAAAAAATCTACGTCAAGGTTAGTGTTCACCCATAATGGGGGAGCTGTAGTTTGTAGAAGCATAAAACATGGATGCATAGCAGACTCCACTATAGAGGCTGAGTATGTAGCTGCCTATAAAGCAGTTAAAGGAAATAGTATGGATCAAGAAGTTCCTCTCAAATTTTGAAGTTATTCTACATATAGACTTGCCCATTACGTTATACTGTGATAGTAATGGGGCTGTAGCTAATTCGAAAGAACTTTGTAGCCATAAATGAGGAAAACATATAGAAAGGAAGTATCACCTCATACGGGAGATTGTGCAATGAGGAGATGTAATTGTCACTAAGATCGCTTCGAAGCACAACATCGCTGATCCATTTACAAATACTCTCTCAACTAAAGTGATTGAGAGTCATCTAAAGGGTTTAGGTCTGCGAGACATGTATATAGTATAATCTAGGGCAAGTGGGAGATGTGTAATGTGTATTAAGGATGCCTTAGTTTATTGTATTTGTATATTTACTTTCCATGTAATGTACATTATACATTTGATATTTCCAGCTTTGGAATATTTTTATTTATATCCCACTAACTAAAATTTTAGTTCAAGTGGGAATTTGTTGGGTTTTATGCCCTAAAACTCATAGATAGTAAATGTAACTTTTGACTGTTCATTAATAAATTATTATTAATATTTTTTTCAATAAAGCGTTATCATTTATATTATGTTAATCATGCTTAAATAACTCTAATACAATAAACTAACATCCTGGGTTGTTGTATGAGTCTTGAGCTGTATGTGAAGACATACGTGGATCATTGTTCAAGATACAACCTAAAGGGTCTATAGTATAGGGATAAGGTTGGGTACCTTATCGTGTAATAATATGGATACGACCCACTTTATATTTCATACAAACACAATGATTCAACATGTTTGTGTAGGAGACACGTGAGTGGGGGTATCCCATGCAATGAGTTTGTATGAGACTGGACCACGAAATATTAACCCCTACCTATAACACCGTTGACTAGTTAGGTTTCTATTTCACTAGGATGACCTAAGAAACTTAGTCTCAATTCTGAGTGAGTTATGAACTCCTTTTCATGAGGGATTGTCCATTGATTTGTATGGGTGAGAGTGGTTGGGTCCCCGACTCATTAGGCCTACTATTTTGGGGACAAAACTGAGTGGATAGCTGGGAACATAATTTCATAAAATGGAATTCACTCATTTCCTGCTTTAGGAAAGTAGATAAGTGTTCCCTTAAGTGGTGTTTTCGGGTCTTGAACATAGGGTCCTGCCCTTTCATTGGCCTAAGAGGGATCTCTGTTTATTGGTTGCACCATAAACGAGTTGTTCATTACAGGAACATTGGTACTTAAGGATGTAGAAATAACCTAGAAGTAAAACGATAATTTGACCTAACTGGTGTTACGAACACTCGTGAAGGACTAACTTACTGTTATTGGTCTATATCCGTGGATACATAAATATATCTACAGTGAGAAGAGTGCAACTATGAGTCTATAGTGGAGTGTACCCAAAGTTAACGAATATTGATTAACTCGGTTAATGAGTTTAACCAATTAATCTCATATCGTTGGAGCTTCTGATCTGTAGGTCCATTAGGTCCTATTGGTAGCCAAAAAAAGGTATTGGGGAAATTAAAGTAATTTGAATTGTTCGAAAACAATATAATATATGTTGATACATTATAATATAAAGTTTATAATTTAATTAAACTTTATGATATAAATTTATTTTTAAATTTTATTTAAAAATTAATTTATGGAAGAATTATATATTTGAAGGATTTCGAATATTAAATGTAATATGAATTAATTTCATATTAAAACTACAAATTAAAAATAATGTGCATAAGATGCACATTAAAACTATAGATTATATGAGAGAGATAATTGAATGTGATTCAATTATAAGGTTAAATTAAATATGAGATATTTAATTTAATGATTAACTAATTGGAGAATTAATTATTTTAATTTAATTATATTTAATTAAACGTGATTTGATTAAATAAATTGAATTATTACACATTTAGTTAAATATAGGAAATATTTAATTTAAATTAATTAATTTGATCAATTAATAATTATTTAGTTTATTTTTTAATAAATTAAATTCGATTTAATTTATTTAATTAAATTAAAATTATTTATTAGGAGATATTAGCATGACGGAGACATTTAGAAAGTTGGGAGGAAAAAACGAACCTAAGGTTAGGATCTCTTATTAACTCTGAACCTCCATTTTCAAATAAATTCTTCTTCAATGAAGCTCCATTGTTCTTCAAGAAGTTAAAGAGGAAATCGGCGGTACTCTCTACAATATATATAGAAGTTTAAACGAAACTACAATAGGTTTTGGATGCTTCTTTTGAAACAATTAAAAAAATAATAAATATTAGAATAGATTGAGACAAACCCAGAACAAGAAGGTTATGGATGCTTATTTCAAATCAATTGAAAAAAAACAACAAAATATAATAATTGATTTGAAAATTTTGGTATATCAATTAAAATAAGTGTTTAAAGAGAAAACTATTATATATAAAATTGTAGAAAATTAAAATAGAGTGATAAAAATAATAAAATCACAAAAAGCAAAAATACGTCAAAAGAAAGAGAAAACAAAAAAACAATTAGATAAATAAAGATTAATTGATATTTGATAATAGAATCTAAAATACCAAAAATATGTTGATAAAATGGAACATCAATTCATATTTGAAAATAAAAATTGGATCAAAATTCAAAATTCAAACCAACTAATCTCGATTTTTTAGGTAAAGTCAAATTTTGTTCATTATCATTTAGATTTAATTATACTGTATTGATGGATTATGGAGGATGTTAGTGCAGTTACACACGTGTAAGTACACTTTCCAACACATGTTTAGTACTTAAGCCTTTAGTCTGAAGAAGGAAATAACCTTTAGTACATGTGATTTGCCCAGGTGAAGAAGAATAAGAGAAGGTGAAGAAGAATAAGAGAAATCGAAGAATGCAGAGAGAGAGGTTCTTGATGAAGAAGAAGAGGAGGAAGAAGAAGAATAATGAAGAACAAAGAGTTATAGTGGTTCCACACTCAGCCTACATCCAATATGGAAAAGAGATTTCAGCTTTATTCATTGAATGAATACAAGAGAGAGAAAAATTACAGATAAGTTTTCTCAACTCTCTCTTTGCTCTTTAATCCTTTTTTTTCTTTTCTCTCTCTTAAGCCTTTCTAACTAGAGATATTAGCAGGGTAAGGTGAGTTGTGGAAGGAGCGCAGCTGAGCTGAATTGAGCAGTTGAAGCTGATTTAGTGAAGCAACCTCCAACGGTAAGGTATTCTGCCCGTTATTAACAATCTTCACCTTTGATTCACTGAATAGCTGTTATTCTCCTTTGCATTGATACTTGATTTACTCGTTGTTTGGTAGGGCCAACCCGATTAAGTTAGCATGATATTTCAGCTTCTGCTTTGTGACTGGTTTAGTAAGCATATAAGAGGCATTATCTGAAGTATGTATTTTTAGAACCTCTATTTCCCCTTTGTCAATTACTTCCCGAATGAAGTGAAATTTGATATCTATGTGTTTGGTACGATTGTGAAACGGTTGGTTCTTGGATAAGTGTATAGTGATTTCATTATCACAGTGTATTTGAACTGTTTTCTGTCTGATTCCAAAGTCACTTAGCAAGGCTTTTAACCATAGTGCTTCCTTAATAGCTTCAGAGAGAGCTATATACTCTACTTCTATAGTTGAAAGAGTTGTTACTGGTTGAAGACTAGCTTTCCAGCTTACAATGTTCTTCCCAATTAGAAATATATAGCCATTTAGGGACCTTTGTTTGTCTAAGTCTCCAACATAGTTTGAGTCTACATAGCCATAGAAGTGTTCATTTATTTTGTAGTCTAGTTTTGTTCTTTGGTGTATTTAAGATATCTCAAGATCCATTTGGTTGCTTCACAATGCCTTTTACCTGGATTAGACATATATTTACTCACTAGACTAGTGGCATAGGATAGATCAGGCCTTATAGAAATCATTAAATACATCAAGCTTCCTACTACTTGGGAGTAGGGAACACAAGACATAAAATTTTAATGTTCTATCTCCTCTTCTTTAGGACTATTTTGATCTGAGAGTTTGAAATATTGAGCTAAGGGAATAGAAACGGGTTTAGAATCCTTCATTTTAAACTTTTGAAGTATTTTATCACAGTAACTGACTTGATTTATGGACAAGGAAGAAGTTTTCCTATTTCTGTTGATTTCAATCCCACGAATTTTCTTTGATTCACCCAAGTCCTTCACATCAAACTCTTGTTTAAGGAGTGTTTTAACACTTGTTAGTGTTTCTTTTGACTTAGCTGCTAAGAGCATGTCATCAACATATAATAATAGAAACATTTTCTCCTTATAAAAGTTAGAGCTTACATACACACATCTGACAAACATGCTTCTTTTAGAACCAAACCTTGACACATAGTTATCAAATCTCTAATACTAGCAGCGAGGGGACTGTTTAAGTCCATATATTGATTTGTTGAGATGACAGTAAAGATCTCCTTTTCCTTTTGGACATACCCCTGGGGCTGCACCATAAATATGGTTTCATTTAAGTGTCCATGGAGGAAAGCTGTCTTTACATCGAATTGATCAAGCTCTAAGTTGTCTTGAACTACCAAAGTTAAAAGTATTTGAATAGAGGTTTGTTTAACCACAGGGAAAAAAACCTCACTATAGTCCATGCCCTCTTTTTGGATGAATCCTTTGGCCACAAGCCTTGCTTTATACCCTAACTGGTTGATGGCTAGGGAATCCCTCTTTAAGTTTGTAGATCTACTTGGAGGCTATAGGTTTATAACCCTTAGATAGAGGTTTTAAGGTCCAGGTATTATTTTTGGCTAGAGAATCCATCTCTTCATTCATTGCATCAATCCCTTCCTTAGCTTTTGAACTACTTACTGCCTGATCAAAATTTAGGGCTCTGACTCATTAAGGTAGACTTCAGCATTTAGGACACGAGGAAAAATCATCATATTTTGAGGGAGGATGAATTTTCCTTCTTTGTCTATCTCTTGCTAGGGAATACTATTGAAGATCAAAGTGTTCAGTGTCTACACCCCCTTCTTCAACATGCTCTTGATCCTCAGCTTGATTAGGACTAGGATCTTGTGAGTTACCACTAGTACTAGGATGAAGCAAGTGTTCCACCTCAATTTTAACTTCTTTAGTGGGTTGAGTTTCTAAGGTTTCTGGTTTAGACATGAACATTTCAATTTTCCTAAAGACATCTTTGCAATTTATGCACTTCTTCTCTGTGGGGTGCCAAAGCCTGTATCCCTTGACTCCTTTTGTAAAACCAAGGAACATGCATTTTATAGCTCTGGGCTTGAGATTCCCTAGATTTTGGTGAACATAACCTACACAACCAAATACTTTTAAGTGATCTAGTTTAGGAGGCTTACCTGTTCACTTCCCTTCTGGAGTTAGTAGGTTTAGGGACCAATGAGGACACCTGTTCAAAGTATAGACAATGTATATAACTGCTTCAGCCCAATACTTTTAGGAAGCATAGCATCAGAAAGCTGATGGTGCACGTGGATTGGAAGTCAATTTTACTCGACAACCAAATCACGTGGACGCGGTATGCGATGCATGTTCCTAAGATATGCATTGATAGTCATGCGTCGATGGTCATGTGTTGGAATGAAAAATGCGTTAACGAATGTATGCGATGACCATGCATCCTGCCACAAGTTCTCTTGCGCTCACGCCAAGTATAACATGAACGCAAGTTTCTCGGGTAATCCGAGGTCGAACATAGGGACTTGTAACTATATGTTTGCGGTGACGTGCATGCGGCGGTTGAATAAAAGAATGGAGGGATGTTGCTACATTAATCCTACTCTTACTCCTATCTAACAGACAATGCAATGAGAACATGCATGAAAGGTAGAGATGCGACAAACCTTGACATGAAAATAAATGTGTGGGAAAATAGATAAAATGCGAAGATGTTGTCATTGCAAAACTTAAGAGTGATCGCAAGGGCAACCCTAGTGAATGCAATCCATGCAATCATGCTACACACACGTGAACCTAACTTTAGGACATATGTGGTGTATCTGCGATATTGCCGAGGAGCCTATGCCTGCCTAGACCTCCATAACCTGCTCACTAGCTCTCGCCATATGAGCGTGCTGCCACATAACCCCTTATTCTACTTCCTGGACGCATGCAATTCCATTCTGTAGAGTGCATACGTGGTGTGAAGCAAACAGGGCTTATCTCTAAGATCCCCATTCTTGCCTATGCGTTCCAATCCGCTCTCTCGAGTCTTATATTTGAGTTTTAGACTACTCTCTCAAGTATGCCTAAATGATGAATGATGCGCTCATAGAACAAGGTAATCGCATGAACTTGGCTGACCTAAGCTTATTCCTATCTCTAGTGAACAACGCAAATATTTCTTAATGCAACCAACCACTTACCCTCCCGAGCAGTTAGTTGTTGCTGACTTTACTCATAGACAAGCATTGTGTTAGCTTATAGACAGGCATTGCAGCAGCTTCACACTAGGCAAATAAGGTTACTCACACATTCACGCAACGTACACCTCTTGGTAGGTTGCTACATGCTTAATATCCCTAATCCACATGACTAAGTATGCAATACCCAAGCAATCTCCCTAAGTGTTGCAATGAAAGTAAAGATGCTAAACAAAGAAGATGGAGGTGGAGTCGAAGGAACAGAGAAATGCATTGAAAACACATTGTATTAATTTCTTAATTCAAAATGTCATACAATACAATATAGGAAAAGAAAGGAAAAAGAAATGACCGACTAGAAGCAAAACTTTGCTTCCAACGGATGTGCGTCAAGGCTGTCGGTGGTACCATGGATGGGTGGAGGAGCTGACTCTCTCGAGATCTAGCTCCGGTCGAAGGCTCCAGTCGTCACTCGGAATGGATGAAGGAAGTGAAGAACTCTCAGCCATCTTCTCACGCAGTTTGTCTGGATCGCAGGGAAATTCCCCAGTTCACAAGGATCCTCCCCTGGATTACTTGAAATTTTGCTCATCGGTTTCTATTTATAGAGTTTAAACCGGTGACAACATTAATTGGACTGCTCTGAGTCTGACGTTCGGCGCGTCAGTCCTTTCTTAACCTTTGCCAATAACGACACGGTAGGTGAAATGTCAGCATCAGCTTTGGATTTTTTCGAGGTAGATGCGTTGATACGTTCATTCCACCAACCTTGCGTTGATCCCATTAGAATGCATTGTCGCGTAGCCGTAATCATTTAATGGCCGCATTCTCTTAACACTGCAACTCTACATGATGACCGCAATCGCTTGACGAGCGCAGCTCCAATGCGATGGACGCATACGGCTAATTACCGCAACATTCATGCGTTGATCGATGCGTTTGCCTTTGTGATGGAGTGTTTCTCCGCATGCGATCGTCTATGCGATAGTCCGGTTTCCGCGTTTGTATTCATTTCCTGCATTGGCTACAAAAATAGAACATTGAACGTATAATTAACACAAGGTAATGGGTTAGCTGAGATTCGTCATGCTGATCAACGCAAACACATATTCTCGTGAATTCCTATCATGATCGACACAGTTTCTGCCTAACAACCTTCATAATTCTAAGTAAAAGGACTAAGATGCATACATTTCTGCATGTCATCAGTTGACACCTCACTCTTTCTATTATGGTTCTATTCAGCCTTTCAACAATGGCATTTTGTTTAAGTGTATGCCTAACTGTTCTACCTCTCAATTCCTTCCTTTTTACAAAACTGATTAAATTCATTATTGCAAAATTCAAGTCCATCACCTGTCCTTAAACACTTTACAAACTTTGAAGTCTGTTTTTCCACATTATTCTTCCATTCTTTAAATCTTTCAAACACCTCATCTTTGGTTTTAAGTATATAGATTCATCTCTTCCTAGAATAATCATCTGTTATAGTTAGAAAGTGAAGGAAATCGAAAATGAGGATTTTCATGAGCAGAGGAATGATCGTTCCCAATTTCATTCATATTTGAACATACACAATTACAATCAAGAAACGGAAACTAACTGGTCATGCAACAATACGAAATTACAGCATGCTTAACAGAGACCAAGGGATAGAATTATACATACCTTTGAAGACTCATCTTCATACTCCCTTGATCACAAATGCTCGTTTAATCTCAAAGACTGCAACACACGAATGCTCGAACACCGCGACCACAACACAGCACGATCACAACAACCACCACACGAACACCACGAACTCAACGAATGGCCTCCAAAAAGCTTGACTTAGTCGAGTTGAGTACGACACCACCACAATGGCTACCTTGGTATTCTCGATGTGAGAATCCAGAAGTGTGGGCTCTGTGTGGACTTGGTTTAAGGAAGAGACCGGAGGAAGAACAATTGTGCAAACGATTGAGCAAGTGAGAGATGACAAAGGTCTATCATATAGACGATGCCCAATCGTTTAACAAATGCTCTGTAATCGCTTAGCTAAAGATCAGCTGAGTGAACTATCGTCTAGTGTCACCCCACGATCATTTAGTCTCTCTTTAGCTATCGTTTAGTGAATCTAATCCACTTGACAGCCTTTCCGTAAGTAATTCCGAGAATGGAAACTCTTTCAACAACTACTAAATTTAGAAAAACAATTTTTCTTTTATCTCACGGTTACCATGAAACCACCATTATTATTATAATTATCCAATAATTAATATTATTATAAATATATATATGATAACCAACTTACCATATTATATTTATAATCTATAGCTTTAATATTTCATCTCATGAAACATATAAACCATGGTTCTTTTTCTATTTCATGGCACTTAATGTAAATCCCATTTACATTAATCCTCCACTTGATGTATCTCATACACCATACCGATCATATCATATATAATCAAATTTTCTCTTGTCAATTTGAATATTTCAAATCATCATCAAGAACTGATTCTCATCTTGAATCTATTGAGCTACCAAGGGGACCTTGTGGACCTGTAGCTCGAAGCTCCAATGGTACATGAATAACTGACTAAACTCTTTAGTCACAGGATCCACCATCCGTTAACTGTCAAGCACTCCACTAAAGACTGACAACTAAACTCTCCTTACTACAGATATATTATGTGTCCATATCAACCAATCAATAGTGCGACAACCTTTCACAGATCTCTCATAAATACAACTGGGCCAATAACCATTATGCCCCTGTAGTTACATCTCTTCTTTAGTATCACTGATCCCTCTAATGAATATAAGTCATAGTTCTACTATGACTGCGTCCTCTCTTCCAAAGAGAAGTTGTGGCCACTATGTTCAAGACCTGGAGTCAATCCTTAAGGGAGCAATCTATCTACTTACTCCTGCTTTGGGGAAGGAGTGAATTCCATCTTGTGTAACTGAGTTTCCAGTTCCCAAATCAGACTAATCCCAAAAAGGTAGGCATGTTGAGTTGGCAATCTGGCCACTCTCACCCATAATAATCAAAGGACCGCCCTCAATGGCAAGAGTTCCCAAAACACTCAAGATTGAGGTCATGTCACCTATGGTTGTTTAGGTGAGATGTAAGTCTCCAGTATCAACAGCGTTATATATAGAGACTAGTCATCTCGTGGTCCGATCTTATACAAACTCTTTGTATAGGACACCCTCGCTCGCATGTCTCCACATAAATAGTCAGGATCTACCATCTTTTGTAGTTCACAACACTTGCAAACCTCTACAAAGCGGTCGTATCTGTAGTATCACCAGGATCATGTATCTCTCCTTAATCCTTATACTATATATTTATTTGGATTATCACTTAAGGCATGATCTACTTGTATATCTCATATACATGCTTAAGTTTACATATAATAACCATAGAGCTTTGTTTATTGGATGTGAGTAAATGCAAAATAAAACAACTCTTATTTTATTCATAACAATGTGTACATATTACAAATTACGAGACTCTGGGAAAATTAGGACACCAATCCCAAGAGAAAGTACCTTGCACCACTTAGTGAAGGTGTTTGAGCTGGTCCCCAAAAATCTGAATGAACATAGGCAAGAATTTCTGAGGTCTTGTGTTAGGATGTCTGAAAACTTGGTCTTTTTTCCTTCCCAATGACACATAATTCACAGAAATTTAATTATTTTGCCATCCCCTTAAGAAGAATACCCTGTTGAGAGAATTTCCATACCTTTAGAGTTTATATGAGATAGACGTTTGTGCCATATATATCATTCAGTTAGGTTGATGTTTGAAACACTAAATGCTGACTGAAGTTTTATTGACATTCTTTATCACATACACCCCATTTCTCTTTTCTTCTTTAAGAACAACATTGGAATCTTTAAGGACATGAAACTTCCTATCTTGACCTTTATAGTTGCATCCTATGGAGTCTAAAATCCTAAGAGAAATCAAGTTTCTTTTTCAGATTGGGTACATGTCTCACATTTCTAAAAAAAGTTACATTACCATCTGAATGTTGCAAAGGGACTAATCCAATTCCCACAATCTCACAAGAGTCATGATTTCCCATGAAAACCAGCCCCTTTTCCATTCTCTATAAGTGTGAAACCAATATTTGTCTGGTGTCATAAGGTATGAACAACCAAAATCCAAGACCCAATCTTGAATTGAGTGATCATTGGGCTCTTCCTTATCTGTTGTAGTAATTGTGAGGGCATCTGAAAAAGAGAATGAATTTTCTCCTACTGTATTTGAAGATTCTGGTTGTTTGGGCTTCTTGTTTTTCCCATTTTGCTTCCTTTTGAGAGACCAACAGTCCTTTTTCCAATGTCCTTCCTTTTTACAGTAAGTACACTTTGGTTTCTTCCCTTTCTCTTCATCATTATTCGATTTGGATTTTGACTTACCTTTAGTAAAGAGTCCTTTTCCATTCTGATTGTCTTTAGCTTATTGTTGATTTGCATATTGACATTCCATTTCTTTGGTTTTGATTGCTGAAACAATAGCATTTACTGTAATCGATTCTCTGCCATATTTCAAGGTTTTTTTTGCATCTTTATAGTTTTTTGGTAAGGAATTCAAAAGGATAAAAGCTTCATTTTCTTCTCCAATTTTTTCTCCAAGATTCTTAAATTCAGTAGTGATTTTCTTGAAATCATCTAAGTTCTTTGTAATTGATTTTGATGAGTTCATCTTGTATGTAAAGAATTTTTCTCTAATGAACATTTTATTTGGCAGATATCTTGAGACATACAACTCATTTATCTTATTCCATATCTTGTAAGAAGTTTCTTCTTCTATTACCTGTCTAAGAACATTATCTGTCAGATTAAGAATCAGATTTCCATAGGCTATTGATTCCCTTGCTTCTCTTTCTTCTTCTGATACGCTGTCTGAGAGTTTTGCAAAATCCTCTAAGGCTTTCAAAGCTTTTTCCTACCCCAAGATTGCTCTGATCTTGGCTTTCTATAACCTAAAGTCTGTCTTGCCGTCAAACTCCTTTATGTCAAATCTCACAACAGCCATTCTTGGCAAATCAAGAACTAATTTCTTGATTGAACTGAAGCTCTCATACCACTGTTAGTGCAGCCACACATGTGTAAGTACACTTTCCAACACCTATTTAGCACTTAAGCCTTTAGTCTGAAGAAGGAAATAACCTTCAGTACATACGATTTTCCCAAGTGAAGAAGAAGAAAAGAAATCGAAGAATGTAGAGAGAGAGGTTCTTGATGAAGAAGAAGAAGAGGAAGAAGAAGAAGAGTGAAGAACAAAGAGTTATAGTGGTTTGGCACTCAATCTACATCCACTGTGCAAAAGAGAATTCAGCTTTATTCATTGAATGAATAATATAAGAGAAAGAAAAATTACAACTAAGTTCTCTCAACTCTCTCTTTTCTCTCTAATCCTTTTTTTCCTTCTCTCTCTCTTAAGCCTTTCGAACCAGAGGTATTTATAGTAGAGTAAGGTGAGCTGTGGAAGGAGAGCAGTTGAGTTGAATTGAGCAGTTGAAGCTGATTTAGTGAAGCAACCTCCAATGGTAAGGTATTCTACCCGTTATTAACAGAGGACATTTTCAAATTTTGAAATTGTCTGATTACATGAAAAGGGACAACTTTCTATATTTCTAAAGATTTTCATGTTTTGCTATATTTCCAAATGAAAGTGTACTTTGTATTAGAGGATCCAATTTTCTATTTCTAATATGAGTGTATCTATGACTTTCATTTTTAACAATTGGGTTGAGCTTGTTTTCTTACTATTTTTGCAAACTTACAAAACCAAAGTCACACCCAATTTTTATAAGTTATTTTGTTGTGGATGCAATTGACGCAATTTTAAAGTTCAAAATCAATTTGAGTTTTATATAAAGGGTAAAATTAGATAAGAATTACATTTTAATCAAAGACCAGAAAATGAGAACTAATTTTTCACTCACATAGTTTGAACACTTCAAATAAAATGATCAGATGTACCTAAATATTTTTGTCATCAAACCTAGAAAATTTCATTTAGAAACCAAAATCTATATATCAAGTATTGCCTAATGATCAACCTTTAGATAACCTTTCAAAACTGTCACATCATAATTCTGACCACAATGATAAAAATACCCCTATTAACGTGATTAAAAAATATGAAATTGAAATCAATAACATTACATATAAATTATTAAATAAAATGTAAATAATAATTTTGAGGCCTTTTCACTTTATATAAGTATTGTTTTTGTAAAGATACTATATCTTAAACTTAACTCCAAATGATTTTGATTTTCTTAAAAACGAAAAAAAAAAAGAAAAGAAAAGAAAAGAAAAAAGATGTTATAATGTTGATTTGTTGAAATAAATTTTGTATTTGTACCTGATTTCTGTACTGGGAATACAATCTCTAATATTTGATCATTTTATATTTTTTCTTGAAAAATAAACTTGTCTCAAGAGTTTTGTAGATTGTTTTTAAGGTTGATTTGTCTTGAGGGCTAATCACAACTTGTTTTCAAGAGTTTGAGGAGTGTTCTGGTTTCTGAAGTCTAATTTTCTTATATATATTTAGTCTTTAGATCTTTAAGAGAACAAAAGATTATCTTTAGAGTTGGGAGAACTTTAGAGCTTCAGTTTTCAGAACTTGAGAGTTGCATAGTTTCGGTCTTCACAGTTCTTTAGAGCTTCAGTGAGCTTGAGAGCTTCGATCTTCAAAGCTTCTATCTTCATGACTTGAGAGCTTGAGAACTTGGATTTTCAGGATTTGAGAGCTTCAAAGCTTCTATCTCCAAGACTTGAGAGTTTGAGAGCATGAGAGCTTCAATCTTAAAAAATTGAGAGTTTTTATCTTCATAACTTAAGAACTACGGCCATAACTTCTTCCACCCCACAATATTTTTCACATTTTTCACACCACATTTCTACCTCCACGTTTTTCACATTTTTGAAAGGATCATTCAATTAGCATACATAATTATGATTTAATATCTACCTCCTTGTACACAACTTCAACTAATTGTTGTTTTATAAGAACATAACAAGAATAGTGCTAAGCATGCCTACACGGACAGGAAGAGATGAAGATTTCAAATTTGGGAATCTGCGTCTTCTTCTTCTACATCTTCATCTTGTTTGGAATTGCAGCACCCCAAAGCGCTTTTCTGAAAATCCAATTGCCCCACGTTCAGTCATGGGGAAAGCGCTTCGGGTTTTTCATATTCGGAGATTCTTATGTGGATGCTGGAAACAACAACTACATCAACCTCACAAGTGACTGTCGGGCCAATTTCCCTCCTTATGGCGAAACCTTCTTCCCCATCCCAACCGGCCGTTTTTCTGATGGTCGTATTATACCTGATTTCTTAGGTCACATACTTCTTTTTTCTTTTCTTTACAATTTAGTTTCGACTCAACTACACTTTTATCTTTCTACTTTGAGATTTCAATTGACGTAGACTAGGAGAGAGAGAAATTAGAATGGAAGATAATGAAAAGGTGTAAATAAATAATCTTCTACCAATGGTAACTCTAGTTTTTAAATTTTTCTTTAGAGGTCAAAGGTAGTAATGCAACTTATGAAAATGAAGTATTAATAATTTTACATGTACTAACCGTGAAAATATTTTTAAAGCCTTTTGAAAATTCAAAGGTAAAATTTAAAAAATATCAAACAGTTTCTATTCAGAACTAAAACTAAAACTTTCGAGTATTATTTAACCTTTTCTTTTAATTTTATGTTTGAAGATATCATTTCAATATTTTAAAGTTGACGCATTTTCTTTTAACACAATAGAGTAATTTATAACATATACTCTCTCTATATTCCTTTAGCATACGTTTGGTGTTGGGAAAAATCTTTCACTTTTATCGTAGTAATAAATAGAAAAAATATCAGAAAAATTGAAAGAAAACAATAAAACTAAGAACATTAGAATTCACATAAACAACTTCAAAGGAGAAAGAGACCATGAATTAGAAAATTTTCATCATGTGAAAAATTATTACAATCACAAAGAAATCTCTCACCAACATCAACTAAAAAACAAAAAGGAAATACTCTCAAAGCTTTATACCACTCACGGAACTAGAGTTAGTATACCCGCTTAGGGGTCATTTGATTGGTGGGTTTTTACATGGGAATTGACACAGATATCCAATTGTTATGTTTCTTTCACAGTTTTCAACTCTTTGCATGAGAATAAGCTATTCTTAGGCATTCTCATTTCGTACAGATAAAGGTTTTCTATTTCTTTCCAAAATTACGGGTTTTCTCTTTTCCTCTTTCTATCGGTTTTCCATTTTACATATAATTTCACTTTAAATATAGTTATTAATTAATTAATTAATATTAATTCAACAAAAATAATATAAATATTTATCTTAATAAATCCATAATGATCTATTAAAATATTTACTTAACTTATTTTTATAATAAAAAGTTATTAAATGAATGGAATTATTTTTTATTATTAATTTACTGCCAACAATATCTTAAATATATTTCATTAGTAAACTAGAATTAATTAAATTTAGTTAGTATTAAACTTCATTTTTCAATAATAATAATTTATTACTTTATTGTTGTTTAATAATTAAGTAATTATTTATTGAGATTAATTTTAATTTGAAAATTCAATATGAACATATAATCATCACTAATTATTTATAAGAAGTTAATTATTTATTGTGATTAATTTTTATTACTTCATTCATTATTAACATATCATATTTACAAAATACTTTTTAGTAATCTTTATCAATATATCATATTTTTATTTCATTTTTTTCACTTTTTATATAATATATTATCCATTAAAATATTTTTTTAATATTATTTAATTAGAATTAGAATTACTAATGTTGAACTTAATTAATAATAAAAAATGATTAAGTATTAAATTATAATCAATATGACGCTCATTAAATGTATTAGTTGATTAATTTTGATTATAAATTATGATTTATTTTAATTATAAATTACTCAACCTTCAAATATTTATAATTAAAATTATTATTGATTCATAATTAACTTTTTATTGATATATTGAATATTTTTTATTCTTTAAATTATTAATCTATTATAATTATAATAAGATTTTCATGCTTAATATCATAAATTAAACATAAACACAATTTTTATTCATAAAATTCTGATAGCATTCTCATGCACAACCAAACAAAATCATCTTTGATTCTTAGACATCTTATTCCAAGACATCATATTCTCAAACATTTTTTATTCCAGACATCTATAAAACCTTAAACTAAATGGCCCTTAGTGTGCATCAAATTATATTATTAGAAACCAAATACATAAGCTTCATACTTGTAGCATATCACTTTCTTAAACCTTTTGAATTTGGCTGGAGAAGTACTTTTTTAAGATGTCGTTTGTTTCGCAGATATTGTTCCATGATTTAACGTTATAGATACTAAATATATGAGATTTGAATGTCTGGGTTTTAAATATTTAGGATAATTAATATTCATGTTTGGATATACAGGATAATTAATATCTGGAAGTTAAATATTTGTGTTCAGTTCAATAATTTGTATATAGAAAATAAAAGTAAATAATTACTTAATTAAATGTAAGATATCAATTAAATTTACTAAAAATAATTAAATTAATAAATAAATAAATTAGAATATTGATAATTCACAATAATAAATTATAATAAATAATTAAGATAGCACAAAATATTAACGGTAAAGATAGTAGTTGAAATTTATTAAGTCTAAATAATATATTTATATTTAATAATTAATTGAAATTGATCGTAATGAATATTTGATATTAATTTATTAATTAATTAAGTTATATTTTTACTATTCATCTCCTAGACATAAAAATCTCACACTTTTGCATGGTATTAAAAAACTCATGTCAAATGGATTTTAAAGTTCACTAGATAACAATATGCTCGGTTTTAAAAAGCGGGATGATGTGAAACAAGCAGAAATATTAAATGTCTGTTTGAAATGCCATGAAAAACCTGTAAAGCAAATGGGGCCTAAGAGTTATTTATTTATTTTTGACAGCGGAGTATGCACAAATGCCTTTCATTCAAGCATACTTAGACCCTAACAATAATAACTATACGAATGGTGTGAATTTTGCATCTGGTGGAGCTGGAGCCTTAGTCGAGACAAATCAAAAAAAGGTTCCAATCAAATCAGATCAATCGAACTAATTTATTTTCCTTTTTCTCCTGCTGAATTGAATACATAATTTGTTTGGTTTTTCAGGCTATAGGGCTTCAAACTCAAATGATGTTCTTCAAAAGAGTGAAGAAATCACTAAGAAAGAAGCTAGGGAACGAAAGATCTCAGAGCTTCCTCTCTAACTCTGTTTTTCTCTTCCATTTTGGAGGAAACGATTACCTAAATCCTTTAGACATTAACTATGACATCTTCAAAACCATTGAAGCTCAAGAACAGTTTGTCAACATGGTGATCGGAAACATAACGATAGCTCTTAAGGTAAGCTCTTATGTCTAAATATTGTTAGGTTAAACTATACATAATTAGCACTTGTAGGCTAATTTATAAAAAAAACATTTCTGAATTTTGTACTTTGTTTAAAAAATACTTGTAAGTTTTCAAAATTTTTATTAATACGTTTAAACCTTTCATGCTACATAGGGTATAGCAAGAAAAAAAATAAAAAGAATAATCGATACACTAAGTGACTTTAGAACTAAAATGTTTTAACAAAATCTGTAGGTTAATAATTGAGTTGTGAGTTAATACGTTTGAGTTAAATACACAAAAAAGAAAATAAATAAATAAATAATTTGAGAATAAGTGAAAAGAAAGAAAATACATGACGAACCTTTGATGACAACAAATAATGAAGTAAGGTTAGACATAGGTTTTAAAATGTGATGTGATTGATATGATATAGGAAGTATACAATTATGGCGGAAGGAAATTTGGGATCATGGCATTGCCTCCAACGGGTTATCTGCCAAATTCAAGATGGAAAAGAAGTGAGCAATATTTCCAAGAGAGTTCTTCAATAACAAGGATTCACAACAACCTGCTTTTCATTGCCCTTCAAAAACTTGCCACACAACTCAATGGATTCAAATACGCTTTCGCCGATACTCACACTTTCCTCCTCCAAACAATACTAAACCCTACCAAATTCGGTAACCAATTTCTTCACCCTATTTCTCCTTACTTTTTTTTTTTTTTTTTTTTTTATCATTAAACCACAAGATACAATTTCCTTCTAAACTTTAGTTTCTAACCATTTAGATCATATGCTTTAAAATTTGTAATAAATTAGTTAACACATTAACTCGAATTTTTACGCGAATTAAAAAAAAAATATAGAAAAAAAAATACTTCTGTAAAAAGTGAAAAAGCATTAGGATGATTTGTCACTTGAAATTCCGATGTTAAACAAAAAGCACTAACAAGAATTATAACAATAAACAAAAACAAGCACAAGAGTTGATAACCCAATTCACTGTTAAACCGCCTACGTCTAGGAGGCAGTATTCCCAAGAAAGATAATCCACTAATATTGATGAGTTAAGTAATTTACAATGTAGTACTTATCTATAATACACCAGCTACTATAGTGTATCATGTAGAGCTCAACTCCCAAGTCACCTAGGTTCCCCCTAGATGTAAGACTCCCTTTCAAATGTAGTTAGGCTTCCCCTAAGCTCGATGATATTAGTGATGACAGTCCTTTCACGATGATGTCTTTCCTTCGAGTTAGTGAACTCCCTTCACTATGAATCTTAGGATCCACTGAGATAGAAAATTTCCTCTCCGAAGATGAGTCTTAGGCTCTCCCTAAAACTGAGAATCCCTTCTCTAGCAGCTAAGGCTTAGGCTCCCCCTAAGTCGTGATAATCTTCAACGTGTTACAATCAATGGATGAAAATTTTGCACAGCTGAATAATGAACAACGAATAAGAACACATTGTAAAACAGCTGGATTGAGGTAAAAGACATATGAACAAAATAATGGAAGTAAATAGGATTAGGAACACTCTAATTACATTAATTTCATGGACTTTGCTTCTTAAATCATAATGAACCTAGTTATTGTTTTAAGGCATAACCTCCGTAGATTCTTTAAATAACTCCAATCCTTTACAAAATACTTCAAATATCCTTGATGTAGACAACCAAAAGAGTTGCTCTACTGTTCTTTTGGCCTTAGAATGGGTGGTGGACCCAAATTTGAGAGGATTTGAAGGGAGAAAAATGGAGTTGGAGAGTTTTTGTGAAGAAAAATCAAATTCTTTCAATTTTTAAATTTTGCATCAATGCAAAAAAAAAAAACTATTTATATAGTGAGATCATGCAAATTAGGAAAAAAAAAATACAAAATAACACCTAGTCAAATAGTGAGATTATAGGTGTTTTAATAAAATAATTAAAAATTGAAAGTGGGAAAAGTTTGATTTTCCCACTTTCTCTAATTTTTAAATATTTAAAATGAATTTTATATAAAATTCATTTAAAAATAAAATAAAATTTTAAATATAATTAATATTAATTAATTTTATTTAAATAAATATATAATTTAAAATTTTTAATTAATTTAATTTGATATCTAATATTAAATTAATAAAACACCTATTCCTTAAAATGAATCCTTATTCATATAATATTTAAATCAAGTTTAAATATTTTAAATCTCCCAATTTGTTTAATTCAATAATTAAACATTAATTATATCAAATATAATAATCCAAACTCTAATCCTAATTTGAACATTTCAAATTCTTTCAACACATATTCTGAGGTTTATACCATTTACAAGCTAGTAGATTGACATTATGGACCTACAGATCATGAGCTCCACTAAAGCCCAATATTTGCACTCTCCTCACTGTAGATATATTTCTTTCCACTTAATTTAACCATAGTCAGTAAGTCGATCCATCACAAGTTGTTCGTATTTACAACCGGGTCAAAAAATATTGTTTTACCCCTATAATACATCTTGCTCCTTAAGTCTCTGCTGACCGACTAATGAACAATTGGTTTATGGTCCCACCAATAAATCGAGTCCCTCCCAGTCATGAGAGGGTGGGGCCCCTTATTCAAGACTAGGAGTGAACACTTAAGGGAATAACCTATCTACTATTCCTAAAGTCAAGTAGGAGTGAATTTCATCTTGCAGGACTATGTTCCAAACTATCTACCTAGTCTTACCCTTAAAATGGGAGGCTTATTGAGCGGTGATGATGAATCACTCTCGCACATGCATATTAAGGGATAATTCCAAATAAACAGGAGTTTATAGTTAGCTCAGGATTGAGATCAAGTTACCTTAAGTCATCAAATTCAAATAGTCAGTTTTAACAGTAAACAACGTTATAAAGAAAAGTGACTATTTTGTGGTCCGGTCTTATGCAAACATCTTTTGCATAAAATTCCTTCACTCACATGTATTCACATGAACAATTTCGGGATCACGTCATTTGTATTATATACAAAGTAGGCCGCATCCATAAGGTACCCAACCCTATCCTTATCCTTATAGACTGTTTTGACTATATACTCAAACTCAATCCACTTTTATGTCTCTACGTAAAGTTCGAGTATTCATGTTATAGTCAGGGTTTGTTAGTTTATTGGATTTAGGCTACTTACAAGTGCAATTTATATGTTTAGTAACTGATTGATAAAAATGAGCATGCACAGCAAAAGCAATAGATCAATAATGCTCTAATTACATTAAATAAACTAGGGTTAAGCATGCAAAAAGAGTTAGAAATACAACCTTTGTAGTTTCCACAAGAATCTTCGTCTCCGTGAGAAATCGGCACCATCATTCGCTATTCTCCGGTTGAAAAACACGGTTGTGGGACCGAGTTGTTAGTGAAAGATAGGGAATTTCACTAAATTATTTAGAGAGTAAAAGAGAATTTTGTGGAAGATTATAGTGAATATTCAAGGAAGCATTAGTTATTTAACAATTGAAAATTAAAACCTATTTATAAACCAAAAACATGCAAAAACCCTTCTTGCATGGCTCTACCTCAAACTCCATTAGCATGGAAAAATTAGACATCAAGCTTTGCAAAAGTCACTTCAAAACCCACTTAGTTGGGAAAATCCAACAATAGAATTTTTCCACTAACTAATTTTTTAGTAAAAAAAATATGGAATACATTTTTCATATTTTAAAAATTATTTAATTAAAACAATTTTGATTAAATAAAATAAAAAATTAATATCACAATTAAATTGACTTTGACACCTAATTTTGATTAATAACATTAATCAATTTTTAAAACACTTTCATGCTAATATTTTATTTAATATAAAATATACTCTCCAAAAATAATTAATTATTTAATTGTAAATTATATCTTATATAAAATACAATTTTTCCTAAAGACCAAATTTGAACATTTCAAATTCTCACTTCACCTAGTTCTTCAATTTTGTTTGTAGTGAGCTAGCAAGGAGACCCGATGGACCTATAGATCATGAACTCCAACGATCCGAGACTAACTGGTCAAACTCTTTAACCTAGTTCATTTACATTCGTCAACTAACAAGACTGTCCACTATAGCCTGTAGTTGCACTCCCCTCACAATAGATATATTTTGTGTCTATTTGATATAATCATCATCGATAAGTTGATCCTTCACAGGTTGTTCGTAATCTCAACTAGGTCAATTACCATTTACCCTTGAATTACATCTTTTCTCCTTAAGTATCACTGTCCCTCTAATGAAAAATTGATTTAGGATCTTAATCACTAAATCCATTCCCTCTTAGGTCACCAAGAGGATAGGTCCCCTTGTTCAAGACCCAGAATCAGCTCTTAAGGGAACAACTTTTCTACTATCCCTAAAATGGGTAGGAGTGAATTCCATCTTGCAAATTCTATGTCCCTGGCTATCTACCCGATCTTATCCCTGAAAATGGGAGGCATATTTAGCAGTGCTGCTGAGCTTACCCTCAACTATATAGATCAAGGGACAATCCGAAATAAACAGGAGTTCATAAACAACTTAGGATTCAGATCAAGTTATCTAGGTCATCAAGAAGTGAAAATAATCAGAATTAAAACTAAATGGTGTTAATACGTAACAGTGATTATTTCATGGTCAGTCTTACACAATCTCATCGTGTAGAACACCCCCGCTCACATGTCTCTACATGAACGAACTGATCACATTGTTTATTACACTTTATTATTGGGATTGGTGTCCTAATTCTCCTGGTAGTCTCGTAGTTTGTAAACATTTGTACACATATGGTTATGAATAAAATAAATGTTTTTTTATATGCATTTACTCAAATCCAATAAACTAAGATCTGTGGTTATTTCATGTAACTTAAGCATGTATGTGAGACATACAATTGGATCATGCCTTAAGTAATTACCTAAATGGTTTGTAGTAGAAGGATAAAGGAGGGATACCTTATCCTGTTGACACTACGGATACGACCCGCTTTGTAGATGTTACAAGTGTTGTAAAGTACTACAAATGGTTTGATCTTGACCATTCATGTAGAGACATGCGAGCGGGGGTATCCTATACAAAGAGTTTGTATAAGATCGGACCACGAGATGATTAGTCTCTTTATATAATGTCATTGATGATTGAGACTTACATTTCACTAAAATGACCATAGGTGACATGACCTTAATCCTGAGTGAGTTGGAAACTCCTGCTCATGAGGGCGGTCCTTTGATTTGTATGGGTAAGAGTGGCCAGATTGCCAACTCAAAAAACCTACCCTTTTGAGGATTCGTCTGATTGGGGAGCTGGGACTTCAGCTACACAAGGCAGAATTACTTCTTCTTCAAAGCAGGAGTAAGTAGATAAATTGCTCCCTTAAGGGCTAATTTCGAGTTTTGAACATAATGGCCACACCTTCTCTTTGGAAGAGAGGACTCAGTCATAGTAGGATTATGACTCATTGATCATTAGAGAAATCAATGGTACTTAAGGAATTAGATGAAACTACAGGGGCAAAACGGTAAATTGACCTATTTGTACTTACAATCGATTTGTGAAGGGTCATCGCATTGTTGATTGGTCATATGGACACATAAATATATCTGTAGTGTGAAGAGTGCAGTTGTCGGTCTTTAGTTGAGTGATGAATAGTTAACAAATGATGGATCTCGTGATTAAAGAGTTAAATCAGTTATTCACATACCATTGGAGCTTTAAACTACAGGTCCATAAGGTCCCCTTGGTAGCTCAATGGGTTCAAGTTGAGAATCAGATTTTAGGTTAGTTTGAAGTATTCAAATTAACAAGAGGAAATTCAATTATATATGATATAATTGATATGTTGTATTAGATACATTAATTGGAGGAATTAATATAATATGATTTATATTAAATACCATAAAATAGAAAAAGGACTATGGTTTATATGTTTTATATGATGAAATATTAAAACTATAGGTTACAAATATAATATGATAAGTTAGTTATTATATTATATTTATTTATAACATATTAATTATATGATAATTAATTATTCTTTTTCTCTAATAACTGAATTGAGTAGGAGGTTATTGGAAGTTTTATGGTGTGAGATAAAAGGAAAATGGCTTTCCAAAATTAAGTTGATGAGTCACTCGAATTAATCTCACAAAAAAAGACTATCAAATAAAAAGGTTTTACTAAGCGATAACACAGAGAGCATACACGATCGAGCTGACTATATGATAGTTACTCGTTTACTTGTTGCTACACGATCGAGTAGCAAAGTCTATACAATAGGCTTTCGTTTACTAAACGATCGAGTATTTTGTCTATACAATAGACATCTCCCACTTACTTGATCGTCTACTCGTTTGTCTACCTCCTGTTTTCCTCAATCTAAGATCATACAAATCCCACAACTCCTGGATTCTCACACCGAGAATATCAAGATAACCATTGTTGTGGTGTTCTAATTTAGTCCGAGGATCGTGTTGGACTCGATTGGGTTCGAGGTGCATCCAATTGTATGTGTTGTTGGCTTCTCCATTCGTTATGTTCATGTTCGTGTTGACTTAACGATTTGTTGAACGATCGAGAGATATTTGAACAATAGTTCTTCAAAGGCTTGCATACTCTATCCCTTGTATCTTCCTTTAAAAATAGCATGTTGTAATTTATAGTGGTTGCATAATCGTTTATGTTTAAGACTGTAATTGTTTGTGTTCATTATGAATGGATTTGGAACGATCCACTTCCGCTGCTCACAGAATGTCTTGTTTAGATTTCCTTCATTTACAACATTTGTAACAATCATAAAATGGGTCTTATTCAATAGTATCTCTAGAAATAGGTACCCAACCTATTCCAAGTACTATAGACTATTTAGGCTATTTACGCGAACTTGATCCAGTTTATGTCTCTACATAAAGTCCAAGTCTTCATGATAATAGCCAAGGGTTTGTAGTTTATTGGATTTAGAGTTATTAAACAATCAATTCATTTTCATTTAACAGCATTTGTCTGAATAAACTTCATATATGTTTATTGTTTACAAACTACGAGTTTTAGGATATACAACCCAACAAACTCCCACTTGGACTAAAACTTCTAGTGGGTTACAATAAAGTTGAGTATTGTGAGAGAAATCTAAATACAATAAAATAGGGCATCCCATACCCAATATTTCTCCCATTTCCTCTATTTATTCTACCTGTAGTACTAAACTCTTCAGGTGACCCTCAAAAATCTTAGCCGAGAGGGCCTTTATAAACGAATCAGTAATATTATGCTCAAACACTATTTGTCTCACAATAACTTCTCCTCTTAGCACGTTCTCATACCAACATATTCTACTTCTATTGTGGAGTTTGCAATGAAGCTATGCTTAATACTTTTCCATACAATTTCTCCTCCATTTAGAGTGAACACCAACCCTGAAGTAGATCTCCTAGAGTCTATATATCGATCTAAAAATCGGAGTCAGTATATCCTATAAGGATCAAATCCTTATTTCCATATACGAGCACGTTGTTCCTCGTTCTCCTAAGATACTTGAGGACACTTTTAACGGCAGTCCAATGTGCATAACCAAGATTGGACTGATACTTGTTGACAATCCCTACTGTAAAGCATATGTCTAGACGAGTACATAGCATTGCATACATCAGACTTCTAACTACTGATGCATAGGGAACCCGTCTTATATCCTCTACTTCTTAAGGTGTCTTAGGACATTGTTCCTTTGACAAATGTAATAAATTCCTAAAAGGTAAAAGAGCTCTTTCAGAATCCTACATCTTAAACCTAGACAACACCTTGTCTGTATAAGATGTTTGAGACATAATTAGTATTCTATTCTTTCGGTTTTGAACTATTTGAATCCCAAGAATATACTGCGCCTCTCCCAAATCTTTCATCTGGAATTGGGTTATTAGCAATTTTTTATGTCAGTTAGGTATCCTACATTATTCCCAATAAGCAGGATATCATTTATAGAAAAAACTAGTAATTCTACAGTGGAGTTGATGATCTTTTTGTATATACACGATTCATCAACGTTCTGTTCAAAGCCATAAGATTTGACCGCTGCATCAAATCTTATGTTTCAGATGTGGACATCTGTTTCAATCCATAAATAGATCTCTTCAGTTTGCAAACCTTTTGCTCCTGACCTTGTTCAATGAACCCTTCTAGTTTGACCATATAAATACTCTCTTCAAGATTGTCATTTAGAAAAGCAGTCTTGACATCCATTTGCCAGATTTCGTAATTATAAAAAGTGGCAATGGACAAGAGTATCCTTATTGATTTAATCATAGCAACAAGTGAGAAGGTTTCTTCATAGTCTACCCCCTCAACCTAGGTATAACCCTTTACTACTAACCGAGATTTATAGGTCTGTACTTTCCCCGTATGGTCTCTTTTATGCTTGTAGATCCACTTACAACCGATAGGTCTTACTGCATTAGGTTTATCTACAAGTTCTCAGATTGAATTAAAGTACATAGACTCTATTTCAAGGTCCATGACTTTGATCCACTGATCTCGATCAACATCATCCATTGTTTGTTTATAAATTAATGGGTCCTCTAAGCCATCATTAGGTATGGTGACTTCGGTTTTAATTAAACCCATATAGCGGTCAGGAAATCTCATAACCCTCCCTCTATGTCGAGACTCTCTAAACCCTTGAGTAAGATGTGATGGACCAGATTTCCTTGATCTATCAACAACTCTTGTTGATGAGCGAGCTTGATCAACAACTTTTGTTGATCCGTCTGTAGCATCTTTTGAAATCTCTTCCAATACCAGTTTACTGTAGGTTTATGATCTCATATGTGATCTTTCTCTAGGAATGTGGCGTTTGTCGATACAATTACCTTACCATCCTAAGGATCATAAAACATACCACCTCTCGTTTCTTTAAGGTAACCCACAAATAGACATAATTTTGAACGATGTTCCAATTTCTTAGGATTTTGCACCAATACGTATATCAACAACCCCAGATCCGAAAATGACATAAACTAGCTTTACGCCCTATCCAAAACTCATAAGGTGTTTTTGAAACACTCTTAGAGGGAACATTATTCAAAATGTAAGCTGCAGTCTCTACTGCATACCCCCAGAACAAGTTAGGCAACTGAGCATAAGTCATCATGGACCGAACCATGTCTAACAAGGTTCTGTTTCTCAGTTCAGATATACCTTCTGTTGAGGCATTCCTAGTGCAGAGAGTTGTGACTGAATCCTGTGTTCTATCATATAGTCCTAGAATTTCAAGTCCAAATACTCTCCACCTCGATCTGATCAAAATGTCTTAATAGATTTACCTAATTGGTTTTCAACCTCGGTCTTAAATTTCTTGAACTTTTCAAGAGCTTCAGACTTATAATGAATTAGATAAATGTAACTGTACATTGAATAATCATCAATAAAGCTAATGAAATATTCATATCCTCCCCGTGCTATAACATTTATTGGTCCACAGAGGTCTGATTACACGAGCTCTAAGGTTTCTTTGGCTCGAAGACATTTTCCAGAAAAAAAAGATCTTTTTGTCATTTTTCCTTCGAGACATGACTCACACGGTGGTAAATTGTTATCTTCTAAGTTATTTAGAAGTCCACTTTTAACCAATCTCTCAATCCTATTGAGATTGATGTGACCAAGTCTCAAGTACCAAAGATAGGTACTTTGAGATATGTGTTGCCTTTTTCTTTGAGTTTCAGCTATTTTAAACATTTCTTTGTTATATACAACTTCAACTTTAGATAGTTTTAACTTGTATAAGTTACTTTCTAAGTTTGCAGAACAAATTTGTACACCTATTTTTGTAATGAATGCTTCATTATGACTAAAATTTACAATGTACGAACATTCCAACAAACAAGAAATAGATATCAAATTTCTTTTACAATAAGGTACATAAAGAACATTTTCTAAATATAGATATCTATTTCCAAAAGTTAACTTAACTGTTCCCACTGCCTTCACTAAGATACGCTCCCCTGATCCAACCCGAAGAGTAATCTCATCTTCTTCAAGCTACCTCCAGGAACTAGCTTCCTGTGAAGAAAAAAAAACATGATTAGTGGCCCCTGAATCCAATATCCTGGTAGAATCTTCATTCTCCACTATACATGTTTCAATAACTAGTAAATCTAATTTACCTTGTTTTTCTTTTTCAGCTTTCTTTTCGACAAGATATTTAGAGCAATTTCTTTTCCAATGCCCATTTTCTTTATAAATGAAACAGCAAGATTGTCTTCTAAGGCTATCTGTATGATGATCATGTCTCCTCGGTGTACTATCTCCCAGATGAGATGGTACTTGCACTCGATGTGCTTCTCACGCTTTTGACTTCTCGATTCTTTTGAGTTTGCAACTGCTCTACTGTTATCACAATATAGCGTGACTAGAAGATCATATTTGGAATGACTTTAAAACCAGTCAAGAACTTCCTTAGCCATATTGCTTCTTTTGTTGCTTTAAGTGCAGCTACATATTCTGCTTCCATAGTGGAGTCAGCAATACAACTTTGCTTTATACTCTCCATACTACTACTCCTCCATTTATAGTGAATACTGATCCTGAACTAGGTTTTCTATAATCCACATCAGTTTGAAAATCAGAATCAGTGTATCTTGTAAGGATCAGATCTTTAACACCATACACGAGCATATAGTCCCTCGTTCTCTGAAGATACTCGAAGATGTTTTTAACGGCACTCCAATAATTATATCCATGATCGGACTGAAATCTGCTGACTATTCCAACTGCATAGCATATGTTTGAGCGTGTACATAATATGACATTAATTAAACTCTCAACTGCTGATGCATGTGGAATTCTTTTTATAGCCTCAACGTCATGAGGTGTCTTAGGACATTACTCCTTAAACAAATGAATTTCATGCCTGGAAGGCGATAAACCTCTCTTGGAATTTTACATCTTATATCTAGACAATATTTTGTCTATATAGGATGCTTGAGATCAAGCTAATGTTTTGTTTTTGTGATTCTGAACTATTTGGATTCCAAGAACATATTGAGCATCTCCCAAATCTTTCATTTGAAATTGTGCTGCTAGCCATCCTTTCGAAGGAAAACAGGCATGAAGATTTCTATGAGCAGCGGAATGATCGTTCCAAATTCCATTCAAAATTGAACACTAGCAATTACAGTCAAGAAACGAAAACTAAAAGGTCATGCACAATACGAAATTACAGCATGCTTACAAATAATCAAGGGATAGAATGTCATACCTTTGAAGACTCATTCTTCAAACTCCCTCGATCACAAACGTTCATTCAGTCTCCAACACAACAATATACGAATACTCGAACAACGACCGCAACACAGCATGATCAACAGCAACCACCACACGAACACCGCGAACACAAAATGAACGGCCTCTAAAACCTCGAACTCAATCGAGTTGAGTGAGGACACCACCACAATGGTTACCTTGGTATTCTCGGTGTGAGAATGCAGAAGTGTGGGCTCTGTGTGGACTTGGTTTGAAGAAGAGACTGAAAGAACAACAATCGTGTAGATGATTGAGCAAGTGGGAGATGAGAAGTGTCTATCGTATAGACAAATGCTCAACCGTGTAGAAGAAGGCAGCCTATCGTATAGACAATGTCTTGAGATCGTTTAGCTACGACCAGCTAAATGAACTATCGTATAGTGAAACTCCACGATCGTTTAGTCTCTCCATGAGCTGTAATTTAGTGAAACGCTTTCACTTAATAGCATTCCGTGAATTTCTTTCCGAAATGAATAACTCTTCTAAATTTTGGAAAACATTTTTTCTTTTATTTCACGGTAACCATAAAACCACAATAAACTCCCACTCAATTGGTTATTAGAGAAAAAGTGATAATTATCCAATAATTAATATTATTATAAATATATATGATAATCAACTTACCATATTATATTTATAACCTATAGTTTTAATATTTCATCTCATGAAACATATAAACCATAGTTCTTTTTCTATTTTATGGTGCTTAATGTAAATCATATTTACATTAATCCTCCACTTGATGTATCTCATATATCACACCGATTATATCATATATAATCGAATTTTCTCTTGTCAATTTGAACATTTCAAATCAACCTCAAGAACTGATTCTCAACTTGAATCCGTTGAGATACCAAAAAGACCTTATGGTATCTTGAAACTCCAACGGTATGTGAATAGTTTACTAAACTCTTTAGTCACAAGATCCACCATCTGTTAACTGTCGGGCACTCCACTAAAGACCGAAAATTGCACTCTCCTCACTACAGATATATTTTGTGTCCATATCAACCAATCAACAGTGCGATAACCCTTCATAGATCGCTAGTAAGTACAGCTGGGCCAATTTACCGTTTTGCCTCTATAGTTACATCTAACTCCTTAAGTACCATTGATCCCTCTAATGAACATAAGTCATAGTCCTACTATGACTGAGTCCTCTCTTCCAAAGAGAAGCTGCAACCACTATGTTCAAGACCCGGAATCAGCCCTTAAGGGAACAATCTATCTGCTTACCCCTGCTTCGGGGAAGGAGTGAATTCCATCTTTTGTAACTGAGTTCCCAACTTCTCAATCAGGCAAATCTCCAAAAAGGTAGGTATGTTGAGTTGGCAATCTGACCACTCTCACCCGTACTAATCAAAGGACCGCCCTCAAAGGTAGGAGTTCCCAAAACACTCAGGATTGAGGTCATGCCACCTATGGTCGTTTAGGTGAGATGTAAGTCTCAAGTATCAATAGTGTTATATAAAGAGACTAATCATCTCATGGTTCGATCTTATACAAACTCTTGGTATAGGACACCCCCACTCGCATATCACTACCTGAATGGTCAGGATCAACCATTTGTAGTAGTTCATAACACTTGTAAACCTCTACAAAAGAGGTTGTATCCGTAGTGTCACAAGGATCAAGTATCCCTCCTTAATCCTTATACTACAGACCTATGTAGGTTATCACTTAAGGCATGATCCACTTGTATATCTCATATACATACTTAATTTTCCATACAACAACCATGGAGCTTTGTTTATTGGATATGAGTAAATGCAAAATAAAATAACTCTTATGTTATTCATAACAATGTGTACAGTTTACAAACTACGAGACTCCGGGAGAATTAGAACACCAATCCCAACACCTTTAACGTTAGCAAGAAATCTTACCTCATTTCCAATGAGTAAGATATCATCATCATATAATATTAGAAAAGCTACAGTCTTGTTGATAATTTTCTAGTAAACACAAGGTTCATCAACATTTTGTTCAAAGCCATAATATTTGATCGCAATGTCAAATCTTATATTCTAGGATCGAGATGCTTGTTTCAATCCATAGATGGATTTTTTTAGCCTGGCAAACCTTTTCTTCTTAACCCTGTTCAATGAATCCCTCTGGTTGAGACATATAGATACTCTCTTCAAGATATCAATTCAGAAAAGCTATCTTAACATTCATTTGCCAAATTTAATAACTATAAAAGGTAGTAATGGATAATAGTATTCTAATTGACTTAATCATGGTAACTAGATAGAAGGTTTCTTTATAGTCCACCCCCTCTCTTTAGGTAAATTCTTTTGCCACGAGTCTAGCTTTGTTAGTCTGTACCCTACCAGCTTGGTCGTGTTTTTCTTGTAGATCCATTTGTAGCCAATAGATTTTTACCCCATCTGGTTGATCTACAACTTTCCAGATTGATTTGAAGTACATAGACTCCATTTCGAGATCCATGGCTTTTATCCACTAGTCTCGATCCACGTCTTCCATTGCCCGTTTAAAGGTCAATGGATCCTTCAAGCCATCATCAGGTATGACGACCTGAGTTTCTGTCAAATCCATGTAACGGTCAACCTATTGAAAAATCCTCCCACTACGTAGAGGCATTATCGACTCTTGAGAAGGATGTGACGGATCAGTTTTTTCAACAATTTTTGTAAAGGACCATCCTGATCAACAATTCTTATTGATCTATCTGTAGTTTCTTTGAACATCTTATTCAATACTAGTTTATTGTGAGGCTGATGATTTCTTATATGGTCTTCCTCTAAGAATGTAGCATTTGTCGATATAAATACTTTATCATCTTGAGGATCATAAAATAGACCACCTTTTGTTTCTTTGGAGTATCCTACAAATAGGAATACTTTTGAAAGTTGTTCCAGTTTCTTTGGATTTTTCACTAGTACATGTGTTGGACATCCCTAAATCCAAAGTGACGTAAACTACCTTTATATCCTCTCCATAATTCGTATGGTGTTTCTGGAACACTTTTCGAGGGAACCAAGTTCAAAATATATACAGCAGACTGTATTGTTCCCCAAAATGAATTAGGTAACTGAGCATAACTCATCATCGAACGAACCATATCTAAAAGGGTTTTATTTCTCCTTTCTGATACACCATTTTGTTGAGGTATATCGGGTGCTCTAAGTTGAGATTGAATTCAATGTTCTATTAAATAGTCTTGGAATTTCAAGTCCATATACTTTCCACCTCGATCTGATCGAAGTGTTTTAATCTTTTTACTAACTGGTTTTCAACCTCTGCCTTATACTCCTTGAACTTTTCAAGAGTTTTTTTTACTTATGATGCATTAGGTAAATATAGACATATCTAGAATAATCATCAACAAAACTGATGAAATATTCAAACCCACTTCGTGCCTCGACATCTATCAGACCACGAGGTCTAAATATACGAGTTTTAAAGGTTCTTTGGCTCTAAGACCTTTTCCAGTAAAAGATCTTTTGGTCATCTTACCCTCAAGGCAAGATTCACACGGTAGTAGAGAGTTGTCTTCTACCGTATTTAGGAGTCCATTCTTTACCAGTCTCCCAATCCTGTTGAGATTTATGTGTCCAAGTCTTAAAAGGAAAAAATAGGCATTAGGAGAAATTTTTCAGTTTTTACTTTGAGTTTCAGCTATTTTAAATATCTATATATTTAAAATAGTTTTTTCCTCGGTTGGTTTTAACATATATAAGTTATTTTTAAGTTTAGCAGAACATAATTGAACACTTTTTGAACTAATGAACACTTCATTGATATAAAAAATAACTTTATACATATGTCCTAATAAGCTGAAGATAGATATCAAGTTCCTTTCCATATTAGGTACATAATATACATTTCCTAACAAAATGTAAGCATCTCTGAAAAATAACTTTAAATCTTCCACTGCACAAACTGAGACGACTTCACCTGTTCCCACCTTGAAAGCCATATATTCTCTACTAACTGATTCCAGGAACTAGTTTCTTAAATGAAAGTGCAAATATGGTTAGCAGCGCCTGAATCTAATATACAGGTCAAATGAAAATTTTCCACTAAACATATTTCAATTACTAGTAAATAATATTTACCTTGTTTTACCTTTTCAGCCTTCTTTTCAGGAAGGTGTTTTGGGCAATTTCTCTTCCAGTGCCCATCTTTGTTGCAATAGTGACATTTACCTTTGGCAACTTTAGCCTTGACCTTTTTTGCAGGAGTTTTCTTATTCCCTTTTTCTTTCATTTCATTTGGATACTCTTATCCTTAGAAGGTCCAGACGTCTTACCAGAGGGTTTAGTCCCAAATGACAATCCCTTCTGAAATTCTCCTGGGGTTACAACATTTGTTTCACCTTCCTGACTTTTATTTTTCATCAAGGATTGATACGTATGAAGCTCATTAAGGAAAGTAGTCAGATTATACTTTATTTTGTTCATCACTACATTTATTCGAAATTACAAAAGATTTAAGACACCAATCTCAACAAGCAGAACCAACATTTTCCTTAGCAACCAAACCAGAGTCGAAAATAGAAGAACTCAAATTATCTAAACTAGAAACATGGTTGTTTTCATTCGTAACCCTACCCACAGAAACCCTATCAGGGATAAACTCATTAGAGACAACCCTAGGGTTTCTAGGCAAAACGATAAACTCATGCATGTTTTTAGGAGACCCATTGAAAGAGGACTTATCTTTTCAAGGATAAATGTCAACATCCTCACCACCTAAATCAGTCAAAATGAGAGATAAAAAACTCACTCTTTCTTTTCCATTTATTTCGCTTGGTTGACCAACACTAGAATGTCTGCGTTTAGCCGTCGGAGGAAGGACACCAACTTCATTCTTTGCAGTAGACATGTGATGAACACAAACACCATACTTGTTCGTGAAAACCAGAGAAACATCCTCGCAACAACCTTTTTTTCATTTTTCTTTCTCCTTGTAATGAAACATCTTTTCACCGGAAGTGTGTGTGCTTGTTCTAATATTGATCATCAGATAATCAAATATACTAAACTCAAGTAAATAACCCCTCGAGATGGTTGACTACAGAAGACAGACACGAATTTTAGAGAAGAACTGTCATTTTCAGTCAGTGAGCAGTTCAAATTTGGAAGATAATTTGAAATCAAGTAACATTTAAATTTCTTTAACCTGATACCAACCTAAATTAATATGATTTGTCCATCAATTAACTGCTTCCCTTTCCACAATTGATAGGCCACCAAATTTTGAAAATTGGCTAAAAACAGTAATTTCTAGTCCTTCAAAAAGCAAGATTCAAGGCAACTCTCAAAGCTTCAAATCGATCAGCATCAAGAATCTTGGTGAAGATGTCAGCTAATTGGTATTTCATGTTAATATGCTCTAACATGTTCTGCTTACTCTCTACAAGATCACAAATGAAGTGATGTCTGATGTCTATGTGTTTAGTCTAACTATGTTGAACAAGATTCTTTGATATCCTTATTGTACTTAAATTGTCACAATAAAGAGTCATGACATCTTGTGAGACATCATACTATTGTAATATATATTTCATCCAAATTAATTGTATATAGCTACTCCCTACAACAATATATTCAGCTTCAGTTGTAGTGAATGAGACATAATTTTGCTTCTTGCTGAACCAAGAAACCAGATTATTCCTAACAAAGAAACTATCCTACAGAAGTTCTCTTTCTGTCCTCTGAACTTCTAGCCCAATCAGCATCGCGATAGCCAACCAGAGAGCTATTAATGCCAAATGAGTATAGTAGACCATATTCACTTGTCCCATTTATATCCACAGACTCAAGACTGGGGACAACTATCCAACCATCGTTTGTAACAAACTACCCAAACTTCTCTTACATTTCATTGATCTAACATTCATTTTCAAAGGCTTATTTGACATTCTTCGACTCAACCTAAGAAGTGAAATAGATATTATTGATCATTTCCAGATAGTCGACTTTGTCTTTCCTTCTTGTTGTCATCCTTTATTTATGATCACCAATAATGTTATTAGAAGGATGGTTTTTAAGAACCCTATTGGAAGGTTGCTTGTTGTTTCTTTCTGTCTGCTCAGAAATATCCAAGATGTCTTCCATCAGAGTACTTGACCTCAGATCAGAGAGCTTGTTAGAAAGAATGTTAGAAGCATCAATATTAACAAGTTGAGTTGAGGGAGAGTCTTCTTCAACTGTAGAAGAGGAATTGAAAGATCGTCAATATTAACAAATTGAGTTAATGGACTTCATGATAGTGTGAGTACGTTTATTGAAAACCCGTAGGCCTAACTATTTGAGGAATACCCAAGGAAAAATCCTTCATCTTACTTGGAGTTCCATTTCCTTCTGGCCTCTCTATTAACTAGGATGTAGAAAGTATTTCTGAAGATGTGAAAATACTTTATATTCGATTTTCTTTCTCTCCACAACTCATAGATAATGTTCGAAGATCCTAGTAGCAAAACAATCCTTTTATGGATGTGACAAGTTGTGTTCAGTGCCTCTACCCAAAACTGATATGGTATATGATTGGCATGCATCATCACGTGAGCCATTTCCTGAGGAGTCTTGTTTTTGCTTTCTATAACTTTGTTCTATTATGGTGTAATAGGAATTGAAAAAAACATAATGAATTCCAGCACTCTGGCAGAACTCAGGAAACTGAGAGTTCTCAAACTCCCTACCATGATCACTCCAAATTCGAACAACATTCAACTTCTTTTTGCGCTATAATTAAAGATAGAGTTTGAAACACGAGGAAAGTGTTAGATTTATCTCGAAGAAAATGAACCTAAGTGATCTCGAGTAGTCATCAACAACAACTAAGGCAAACTTTTTTACTGCACTGAACCCATAAGTTCCATATGAAGAAGTTCGGGAACACAAAATGTTCCAGGATGACCTATCTGCTTGTGAGGAGTTTGGGTTTGTTTTCCCGATTGACAATCCCTACATATAATTCCAGTTGATACAGACAAAGAAGGGAGACCAATTATAGCATTCTTGCTAAGAGCCTTCTATATAGTCTTTATGCTAACATGCCCAAAATGTTTATGTCATAGGCTATCTTCATCTTGCCTAGAGAGATGACAAACCTGCGAAGAATTACAAAAACTCCACAGATAATAATTATTAGATGACAGCGTATTTGTCATGACAAGAACTTTGACATCGTCTATAACAACACACTTGTCTTTTGTAAAACTCATGTTCAAACATTAGTCACATAGCTTACTGATGCTAATGAAATTGTCATTAAGCTCCTCAAGAAACATTACATCATTCAATTTTGGAGAACCTAGATAATTTAGAGTTCCTTTTCTAATGATTTTACCACTCGCACCATCACCAAAAGTGAGTTTTCTTGAGCTGACAGATTTGAAATCAGATAAATAGTTCTTTCCACCTGTTATATGACACGAGCTACCACTATCGAATTACCAATTTATTTTGGCAGATGATCTGAGGGAGGTCAAGACAACATTGTATTTGTTATGAGTGTTCTTCTCTCTCCACACTTGTTTTATCGTACTTTGTCTAGGTTTGTAATTTTGACGAAAGTGAGCAGCCTTTTTGAGAAAATAGGGCCTATAAAGATATTTCGATAACTGATAGAAAAAATAATATTTATAACCCACTTTGCTACAATAGTGAAAAATTCATCTCGGCCTAAATACACTATTATTTTTCTCAATTGGATTAAGGAAGGGAGGTTCTGTAATACCATAGGACTCTAGATCTTGAGCTCTGACAAACTTAATCTTTTGTTTCCCTTTAAACAATTTATTATGCTGACTACTACTTGTTGAAAACCCAAGTCCAGAGTTATTACTTGTTGCCTTTCCTTTTGTTAGGATCTTCTCAAGAGTCTCAGTACCAGTATTTAACATTCTCACATTCTTGCTCATAGTGTCTTTTTCAGATTTAACCTGTGAAATTTCCAGCTTCAATTATGCAATAGTAGTCATCAGCTTGTGATTATCATCAATCAGAGTCTCAATTCTTTCTCTTTCTATATCAAGGGTTTTCTGACCTTCTTACCATTTAAGAAAAAGAGCATGATACAAAAGATCTGATGCTTCAAGGCTCAGAGCATCAGAAGGCTTTTCTGCATAAACGTCATATTCAGAAACTTCATAGGTTAAGGTGTCTTATGAAATGCTACTAACAAGAGCTTTAACATCTTCCTTTGAGTCACTACTATCTTCTGTTTCAGTACTAGATAGAGTTAAGACATACCTTTTACTTTTTTTCTTAAGGAAATTAGAGCATTCAACCTGAATGTGACCACAACCACTACACTCTTTGCACTTAATATGCTTTTCTTTTTTAGACTCAATTATACCAGACTTTTCAATTTATTTCTTGTTGTTCTGATGTCTAATTTGATTGAAGGGGAAAGCACCACCAGGCTTGTAGGTGTTGTATGCGGCAGACCACTTACCAAACCGTTTGAGAACACAGTTAAACTGTTTTGTAAGTAAAGATATAGATTCAACAAGAGAATCTTTTGACTCTTTATCATAATCAACAAGCTCTTCCTTAACAAAGTTTCATATCAACAAGCTCTTCCTCAATTGCAGTAACTTTCATATCAAATCTCTTAGGTAAAGACCTAAGCACCTGGACAAGTTTTTCTTCTGAGATTTTCTCTCCAAGAGCGAAGAACTCATTTGAAATATCTAATGGCCTGACATTAAAATCAATAATGGATTCACCATCATGCATTATAAGATTCTCAAATTTTGATGTCAACAACTGTAACCTTGACATCTTGACTTTAAAAGTTCCCTCATGCGCAATCGACAAAATGTCCCATGCTTCCTAAGCAGAGATACAAGTGTTAATTAGTTTGAATATGGTGCGATCTACACCATTAAATATGGCATTCGGGGCATGAGAATTCCCCAACGAAGCTTCATCTTCTTTTCTAGACCACTATGACTCTAGCTTCAAGATTTCTTTCACATCATTAGTTTTGATAGTAGAATGAGTCCACCCAGCAACCATTATTTTCCATGTTTTGTTATCGTTTAACTTAAAGGAAGGCAAGAATTCATGCTTTCCAATAGAATAGTTAGTTCCATCTAGAATCAGAGGACGAGTGGTAGAGCCACCTTATTTGATCCCATCCATGATCGAAACACCTGAGATAAAAGTGGTTCACTCTGATACCAATTTAAAAAGCACTATGATTGACTTGTCACTCGAAATTCGGATGTTAAATAGAAAGCACTAACAAAAATTGTAACAATAAACAAAAACAAGTAAACGAATACAAGAGTTAGTAACCCAATTCAGTGATAAACCACCTAGGACTAATGGGTAGTGTGCCCAGGAAAGATAATCCACTAATATTGATGAGTTAAGCAATTTACAACATAGTACTTATCTGTAATACACCAACTACTATAGTGGCTCACATAGAACTCAACCCCTAAATCACCTAGGTTCCCCCTAGACGTGAAACCCCTTCTCAAATGTAATTAGGCTCCCCCCAAGCTTGATGATATTAATGATGAGACTCATCTCACGATGATATCTTCCCTTTCAGTTAGTGAACTTCTTTCATTGATGAATCTTAGGATCCCCCTAAGATGGAGAATTCCCTCTTCGAAGCTGAGTCTTAGGCTCCCCTTAAGACTGAGAATCCCTTCTCTGGCAGCTAAGACTTAGCCTCTCTCTAAGTCGTGATAATCTTCAACATGCTTCAATCAACAGATGAAGAATTTGCATACCAAAATAATGAACAACGAGCAAAGACACGATGTAGAACAATTCGACTGAGATACAGAAATCGTCTTGCTCTAAAAAATATAATTCAACTTCTTTGAAACGGCTCTCAATAAACCACACATTTTATAAATGAATTCCAAAAAAAAATAAGGAAATAACTCCCAAATCAAAGAAGATAATCCACGCCTCATTAAAGGAAAATATTAGACAAAATCAATTTGCTAGTTTTTTCCAGATAAGAAAAAATATTGTACAAGAAAGTATTCTAATGTCTTAACGTGATGTTAAGGCATTTTGTGAGACATCTGTAGAAACCAAGGCCTTAGAAAAATATAAAGCCAATCAAATGAAATCTCCAACAAAAAGAAAAACACAAATAACAAATCACAAGATTTCTTAAATGTCAATTATGTGAAGACTGGTTCTTTAAAAAAATACTTTTCTAAATTGTGATGATTTAGTCACTGAACTTTAATAAATAACTATTTAGTCAATGAACTTTAATAAATAACTATTTAGTCAATGAACTTTACAATGAATAATGACTTAGTTCTTATTGTAAAAAATATTATTAAGATTTAATAAAATCTATTATATATACATGTAGATCGATAATTAATAAATCAAGAATAACATTTTTTTTATAAACAATAAAGATTTAATTGTTACGTTTGACACTTATTTTTATGAGATTTTTCATAATAGAAACTAAATTGTTACCAACTTCAAACTATAATGATTAAATTGTTACAAATTTTAAAGTATAATGACTAAATTGTTACTCATTAATGTTTAGAGATAAAATTGTTATAAACTAAAAAATACAAAGACTAAATCATTACCAACTAAAGTTTAATGTCTAAATTATTAATTTTATGAAAGTTTAGGGACTAAAATTTTCTTTTAACCTATGAAAATTTATTAAATCTCTTAATAACGTCTTTCACGATAGAGACTAAATTATATGGTAACAAAACAAAGTGTAGGATTGTTACTTCCGGAAAGATATAGAGATTGAAAGTGGTTTTTAAGAAGGTTGACATTTCCTAATATGTACTTGTTAAAAATGTGAATGAAGGTTTCAAGGTAGTGGACACTGCATGCTGCGGGAGTGGTGAGTTTAGAGGAATCTATAGTTGTGGAAGAAAGGAAGAGCCTTTGCCATTTACTCACTGCACAAATCTCCAAGACTATTTGTTTTATGATTCTTATCATCCCACTGAGAAGGCATCCGAGCAACTTGCAAAATTGATATGGAATGGAGATGATGAAATTGTTAAGCCTTATAACTTCAAACAACTCTTTCAATATGACTCAAACATGACTTTTGATTGAGAAAGATGTAACAAAGATGTTTTATTTCTCCTCTCTCTTTCTTGAACCACCTAGAGGAGTTTTATGAACTCTATGGTATTAGATTTGTCACTTGTGGATATTGAAATTAAAAAATCTAGTAAGTGAGTGCCAATAATATATCCAATAAGTGGTACCTTATTATAATAAAGTACACGAAATAGGATATATCAATAATATAGATAGACCATGTAATTTAATAATGATAGATTTTATATAGTGAGACAATGTGATATATATTTTTGCTAAGGACATTTCATTTTTTATGGTTTTACGGTTTAGCACATTATCTATAAAAGACTAGGACGTTACATCATAGTTTAAGATAATAGTTACATGACAACAACTATTTAGTGAAATAAAGGTTACCTAACACACGAGAAAACTTGTTATACATGATGCTACAAACATTTCTAGAAACATTATAGATAAACATAAAAAACTAGAGGCAGAACAAAATACAAAATTTGGTAATCCAATTCGGTTCGATATTATTAATAACTCGAGTGCAAGTTTATTTTTAGTTGCTTTGAATTCGTCCAAAGTGTTAGTTTTTAAGAAAGTTATTAGTGCCTATATTTGGAGTTAGTTGCTATTCTTGTGGAGTTAAGTTAGTAGTGTTTGTTATCAACTAAGCAATTTTTAGCATGTAGCATTATAGGCTATAGTGAGAAGTGATTGAACAAAATTACATACATCCTCAATTCTCTTCTTTCTCTCTAATAAGAATAATTGTAGTATCACAGCTGAATTCTTAAGGTACTTGTGAGTGAGAGTGAGATATTCCTAAGAGAAACCAAGTGATATACTTATGATGATTGAGTGAGATGGAGTCAGGACCAAGTAATCTTTGTTCATTAGCCCCACCTGTGTTTAATAGTGAGAATAACCAAGCATAGGCTATCAGAATGCAAGCTTACATAGAGGGCTGTGATTATTAGGAAAGAATTGAGCAAGATTATGAAGTTGTTCCACTTCTTGATAATCCAACAATGTACTAGATCAAGACTTACAAGGACAGGATCATGAGGAATGCAAAAGTTAAAGCTTGCCTATATGCAGTAGTGACTCCTGCCATATTTAACATAATCATGGCCTTAAGGTCACCAAATGAGATCTAGGAATTCCTCAAAGTTGAGCACAAAGAAGATGAAAGGAATAAGGGCATGAAAGTGTTGGACTTGGTGAGAGAATTCGAGAGGATGCAGATGAAGGATTTTAAATCTATTAAAAAGTACTCAAACAAGTTAATTGAAATTTTCAGTAAGGCAAAAGCATTGAGAACTGATTTATCTGACAATAGATTAGTTCAAAAGATTCTGATCTTAGTGCGTGAGATGTATGAAGCAACTATCGCTTCCTTAGAAAATACCAAGGACCTCTCTCAACTCAAAGTGATCGAACTAGTTAATGCTTTGCAAACACATGAGCGAACAAGGTTGATGAGACAGGAAGCACTGAAAGTCAGAGAGCAATAGGGAGAAGGTGGAAGAGATAAAAAGTAGAAAGGCAAAAAAAGGAAGTGGCAGTAGTAGCTCTGAAACTGCGAAGGATGTTGGAAGTGTAGGTTTCAATAAAGGTAGTGCATGCAAGCATTGTGGGAAGCAAAATCATCCATACTTAAATGCTGGAGAAGGCCAGATGTAAAGTGTAGAAGGTGTCATTTAATGGGGCACATTGAAAGGTTGTGTGAGGAAACTCAGCAGCAAGGAGGAGCAGATGTTGAATACAACAAGAAGAACATTGACTCTTTATGGTTACCTATTTCTCATCAGCCACTCAATGTGACAGTTGGTTGGTTGATAGTGGTTGTATCAATCACATGACAAGTGACAAGGAGTTGTTCAAGAACTTTAACAAGTCATTCAAATCAAAGGTGAAGTTTGGGAATGGTGAATATCTAGAAGTGAAGGGAAAGGTCACGGTGTCAATAGAGAGTTGTGTAGGAACCAAGTTGATTACTAAAGTGTTGCATGTTCCTGAGATTGATCAAAACTTGTTAAGTGTTGGTCAACTAGTAAAGAAGGAACTTAAAGTATTATTTAAAAATGATATATGCCTCATTTTCGACTCCAGTGGGAATACGTTGTTTAACATAAAGATGCAGCACATGAGCTTCTCACTGGATCCATTCAAGAAGGAGCAAATAGTTTTCAAATGTCAAGTGAATGACATTAAGTTATGGAACAAGAGGATAGGGAATTTTCATCAAAATGGATTACAGTATCTGTATAAGAATGAGATCCTGTTTGACAAAGTGCAGATCTTGTTTGACGGGAAAGAAAACAAGGTTGTCATTCAAGAAGTCAATGTGGAAAACAACTGAGAAGCTCATGTGCTGCATCCATATTGACTTGTGTGGACCTCAACTAACTCTTTCACTGAATGGTAGTATGTAATCCATTATATTTATTGATGATGATACCAGAATGTGTTGGATTTACTTCATGAAACAAAAATCTAAAGTCGTTGAAGTGTTTTTTTTAAAGTCTAAAAGACGGATTGAGAATCAGAGTGGTTAAAATTCCAAGTAAGGTCTGATAATGGGATTGGATACACAACAAAAAGGTTCAATTCCTTATCTGAAGAAGTTGGGATAGAGCATCACCTCACTACTCTATATGCCCCACAGAAAAAATGGAGTAAGTGAAAGGAAGAACAGGAGTATTATGGAGATGATAAGGTGCATGTTGCATGAGAAGAACTTGTCAAAAGAGTTCTAGGTTGAAGTAGCTAATGCATCAATCTTTCTATTGAATAGACTACCGAAAAAGGTATTAGAGAAGAAAACACCTTTCAAAGCTTGGTTGAATACTAAACCAAGATTGGAAAATTTGAAGGTGTTTGATTTGTGCTTGTCTCATATTCCACATATGAAGAGAGACAAGTTGAGTAAAAAGGCAGAAACAAGACTCTTTGTAGGCTATAGCATAGTGTCCAAAGCCTACAAGATCTATTGTCCTCAAACAAAGAAGATAATGGTTAGTAAGGATGTTCAGTTCTTGGAGGATGAAGAGTGGGATTGGATAGAAGAAGTGAAGGTGAAGCAACAAGAAGTCTCTCTAGATCTTGATGAACTAGTTGATAATGCACCAGTTAGAGGGACTAGACTCTTGAATGAGGTGTATGAGAGAAGTAGTGTAGCTATGTTGGAGCCTGTAGGATATGAAGAAGCTATGAGATTAGAAATGCACGGAGGCCATGAAGGGGAAACTGTGAATGATAGAGAAGAACAAGTCCAAGGCCAGATTAATGATGAAAGGGTGTGCACAAGTTTTGGGAGATGATTTCTCTAAAACTTTACACCTGTTACAAGGATGGACACAATTAGAATACTACTGGATGTGTCAGCCCAGCATAGATGGAAGGTATATCAACTGGATGTGAAGTCAGCATTCCTGAATAAGGTGCTAGAAGAAGAGAACTATGTTGAACAACCAGATGGGTTCATCATATTAGGACAAGAGCAAAAGGTTTATTTGTTGAAGAAGGCCATATATGAGTTGAAGCAAGCTCCTAGGGCATGATATAGCAAGATGAATGAACACTTGATGAACTTGGATTTTGTAAAAAGTTTGAGTGAATCTACACTCTATGTGAAGAAATTAGGTATTGATATTGTGATTATATCTCTCTATGTAGATGACTTGATACTGCTAGAAAATGATGGTGCTCAAATAGAGGTGTTCAAACAAGAAATGATGAAGGTATTTGAGATGATTGATTTAGGTATGATACATTACTTCTTGGGTATAGAGATTCAATAAGGACAAAATGAAATGTTTCTTTGTCAAAAGAAGTATATGAGATAGATATTGAAGAAGTTTAATATGGAGGAGTATAAGAGTGTGAACACTCCAATGATTCAGAAGGAAAAGTTGTAAAAGGTTGATAGAGAGGAACATGCATATAAAAATGTGTACAGAAGTCTAGCTGGATGCCTCATATATCTAACATCCACTAAGCCTGACATATGTATATTGTAAGTGTCTTATCTAGATTTCTTCAATGTCCAAGTAAGAATCACATAATTGTAAGACCCCTAATCATTTATACATATAAAAGAAAGGGCAAAATAGGAAGAAAATGGGAGAATTCGGTCATAATTGAGGGTGAGTCAGCAGAGGGAGTGGCAGAGGGGCTAGTGAAGGGTGAAAACGTTGAAGTGGGCCCAGCTGAGTTTTTAAAAGGAGGAAGGAAAAGATTGAAAGGCAGGTAGAAAAATAAGGAAGAAGTTTTCCTGGGGAAGGGGCTTCCGAAGCTGCCTTAGAGAGATTTTGAGGGTTCTTATGGTTGTTCTTATTTTCTGGGAATCATTTTTCTTTGAGAGATTAACATGGGTGTAATCGGAACATGGGTGTAATCGAATCCATCTTGAGTTCATATTAATGAAAAGAGTCGTTGTTCTTTCTTGAAGTCTTCTGAAATCTTTCTTTTTATGTTGATTTTGTTTGTGTTGTGGTTTGTTGAGCTCTCGATTGCAGGGGAAGAGGACAGGGGAACGAAGGGTCATAACAACTTGGTATCAGAGCCGTAAATCTAGGGAAAACGAGAGGAATGGCTCAGAAACAGCTCGAGGAAAGAATGGAATCGACCGAGAAGGAGATAGTCGGAATACGTGAGCTGCTGACCGAACTGTGTAAAACTTAGAAACGTTAACCGAAGAGGTGAGGGAAAGTAATTCCAGCAGGAAGAAAAAAGACTCAACGATCACGAAGAACAGCACGACCAAGGCAAAGGGCAAAATCGGGGAAGCCGAACATCACACGCGGGATACACTACCTGGGGAGACAAAGGGAAGTACAAATGATTGGAAATGTCATTGTTCACAGGGGAGAACCCCGAGTCCTGGGTTTACCAAGCCGAGTATTACTTTGAAATCCATGAGTTAACGGATGCCGAGAAAGTAAAGGTCGCCATCGTCAGCTTTGCACCGGATGAAGTAGATTGGTTTCGATGGAGCAACAATCGTCGAGCCATCACCACTTGGGAAGAATTGAAACAAAGGTTATTTGATCACTACCGGAAGGTGGTGGAGGGTAGTTTATGCGTGCGATTGCTGAAGATCAAACAGGAGGGGACTTACTCGGATTATGTCAAGAGGTTTGTGACTTATTCCGCCACTTTACCGAAGTTGTCTGAAGAAGTCTTAAGGGATGCTTTCTTGAATGGATTGGAGGCAACTGTGCAAGCTGAAGTCATCATCCGTAATCCACTGACCTTGGACGACTGTATGAGGGAGGCTCAGCTGGTTAACGATAGAAATCTAGCCCTCAAGATTGCACTGAAGGATCTGGGTATGAATGGCCTGAGTAGCAGAGAGGGCCACCAAGGGAAGAAGGAACTGGCTGAAAAAGCCCAAAACAAAGGGAATGAGATATTGCCAATGAAACAGGTTGCTATACCTGTGAAATCTTTCCTAGCCAAGAAGGATGCACCGGTCAAGCGTTTATCTGATGCTGAATTCAGGGATAGACTCGATAAGGGCCTTTGTTTTAGATGCGATGAGAAGTATACCCCGAGGTATAAGTGTAAGTTTCGTGAGAATCGCCAACTAATTTATTCATTACTAATGAAGAGGAGGAAACAGGGAAGGAAGTAGGCGAGGCAGAGGAGGAAAAATTAGAGCTGAATAAGGTGGAGTTGAGGGAGAAGGCTGAGTTAGCACTAAATTCACTATTGGGATTCTCAGCAAAGAGGACCATGAAGCTGAAGGGAGAAATCGAAGGAAGAGAGGTATTAGTCCTCATTGATTCAGGGGGCAACGCATAATTTCATCCACCAAGACAGGTAAGAGAGCTGGATATTCCCACAGAGAAGCACACCAAGTTTGGAGTTGTAATCGGTAATGGGAGTGAAATCGAAGGGAAAGGTATTTGCAAGAGAGTGGAACTCATGCTACCTGGGCTGAAAGTGAAGGCAGGCTTCTTATCCATCGAGTTAGGACGAATGAATGTGGTGCTAGGCATGCCATGGCTATGTTCAACGAGGTATATGGGAATACACTGGCCAACTTTAACCATGAAATTTTGGGCCGAGGGCTCCCACATCATGTTACAAAGGGATCCATCACTAACCAAGGCTGAAGTGACTTATAAAATTTTGAGCAAGCAGTGGGAAGACGATGACATGGGGTTCCTAATTGACTTCCAGCAACTTGAAATCGAGCAAGAGGCAGGGGACAGTAAAGAAGAAGGAGGAGACATGAGCTATGACTTACCATTGATGATTCTTGAGCTGTTGGGACAAAATCAGGACATCTTCGAGTTGCCTTCCACTCTACCTCCCCAGAAGGAAGTCGATCATCATATTAATATCAAGGAATGGATGCACCCCATTAATGTAAGGCCATATAAGTACGAGTATGCACAAAAGGAAGAAATAGAGAGGCTGGTTCAAGAGATGATGAAAGCAGGGTTTATTCGACCTAACAGAAGTCCATACTCAAGCCCGGTGCTTTTAGTCAAAAAGAAGGATGGAGGATGACGATTTTGTGTGGATTATAGGAAGCTAAACCAAGCCACAATAGCTGATAAGTTTCCTATACCGGTGATAGAGGAACTACTGAATGAATTAGATGGAGCCACTGTTTTCTCCAAACTAGACCTCAAATCAGGATATCACCAGATAAGAATGAGAGAAGAAGACATCAAGAAGACATCTTTTCGTACACATGAGGGGCATTATGAGTTCCTTGTCATGTCGTTCGGCCTCACAAATGCACCAGCCACTTTTCAATCATTAATGAACCAGGTTTTTAGACCGTTTTTACGTCGCTTTGTCCTCATTTTCTTCGATGATATTCTAGTTTACAACCCTGATATATCCACACATGAATCACACTTGGGAATAGTTTTCAGCATCCTTAGAGATCATAAATTGTATGCTAACTAGAAGAAATGTGTCTTTTGTCAAGAAAGGATCCATTACTTGGGGCACCTAATCTCCTCCAACGGGGTAGAAACTGATGGTGACAAAATTAAAGCAATGGTCAATTGGCCACAGCCAAAGAACATCACTGAATTAAAGGGGTTCTTAGGCCTAACAGGGTACTATCGTCGATTTGTGAAGGGCTACAGTAGCCGAGCTACTCCCCTCACCAAATTGCTCCAAAAGAATGGTTTTAGATGGGATGAGGAAGCCACCAAGGCCTTCGAAGACCTCAAGAGATAGATGATTTCATGCCCCGTTTTGGCCTTACTAGATTTCAGAAAGCCTTTTATCATAGAGACTGATTCCTCTGGAGTGGGATTCGGGGCTGTGCTCACCCAAGGGCACCGACCAATAGCTTATTTCAACCAAAAGTTATCCTCAAAGGCGCAGGCCAAGTCAGTGTACGAAAGAGAGCTGATGGCCGTGGTCCTAGCTGTCCAAAAATGGAGGCACTATCTGCTTGGAGGGAAATTCACAGTCATTTTGGATCAAAAGGCTTTGAAATTCCTCGTGGAACAAAGAGAGGTCCAACCGAAATTCCAAAGTGGCTAACTAAGCTACTAGGCTACAATTTCAAGATCCTCTATCAACCAGGGATGTCCAACAAAGCAGCAGATGCTCTCTCTAGAGTATAAGAGGCCCCAGAACTACAAAGCTTGATATCCTCAGCAATAGTGGATCTAGACGTAATCCTAAGGGAAGTGAAGGAAGATGAAGAGCTCCAAAGGATTATCACTACTCTAAAGGAGGATCCGGAAGGGAAACCACCATACCAATGGAAGAACCAAAGGCTATTGTACAAGGGGAGGCTGGTAATCCCACGAAAGTCATCACTAATTCCTTCACTGCTGCATACTTTTCATGATTCCGTGCTGAAGATCATTTAAGATTTCTAAGAACATACAAGAGGATGAGTGGGGAACTCCATTGGACGGGAATGAAATCAGATATCCAAAAATATGTAGAAGGATGTGAGGTGTGTCAAAGAAATAAAACTGATTCACTATCACTAGCAGGGCTGCTTCATCCTTTACCAATTCCAGAGCTATCATTGGAGGAATGGACTATGGATTTTATTGACCGACTCAGCAAGTATGGACACTTTATAGCATTAAAGCATCCGTTTACTGCCAAGCAAGTAGCTGGTTTGTTCGTTCAAGAAGTGGTCAAGCTTCATGGAGTTCCTAAAACTATCACAAATGATAGGGACAAAATTTTCCTAAGCAATTTTTGGAGGAAAATGTTCACATCATTGGGAACAAAACTGAGAAGAAGCACAACATTTCATCCTCAAATTGACGGACAAATTGAAAGAGTTAACCGTTGCTTGAAAACTTATTTAAGGTGTTTTTGTAATGAACAGCTCACTCGTTGGAACAAATGGCTGGCATGGGCCGAGCTATGGTATAATACATCCATTAGAACTACACCATTCCAAGCAGTGTTTGGTAGATCCCCCCCCCCTCCTATAATCCACTATGGAGATCGGAAATCACCTAATGACAGTGTGGAACAACAGCTAAAGGACAAAGACTTGGCCTAAACGCACTCAAAGAACACCTAGCAATTGCTCAGAACCGCATGAAGAAACAAGCAGACTTACGCCGTCGAGAGTTGGAATTTAAGGTGGGAGATGAGATTTTTTCAAACTAAGACCCTATAGGCAACGAACTCTCGCTAAAAGGAGAAGTGAAAAGCTGTCTCCTAAATTTTATGGGCCATATATGATATCCGAGAAGATTGAGGAAGTAACTTATCAGTTGAATTTACCAACTGAGGCTGCCATTCATAATGTGTTTCATGTTTATTAACTTAAAAAGAAGCTAGGACAAACCCAACAAGTTCAACACATTCCACCTATGTTGACAGAGGAATTTGAACTCCAAATCAATCCAGAACTAGTGTTAAGGGTCAGATGGAATAGCGAGACAATAGAGCAAAAGTGGCTAGTTAATGAAGAGGCCTGCCAGAGAGTGAAGCAACATGGGAGTCTGCCCCTGCAATGAGACAGCAATTTCCAGCTTTCCACCTTGAGGACAAGGTGTGTTTCGATAGGGAAGGAATTGTAAGACCCCCAATCACTTATACATATAAAAGAAAGGGCAAAATAGGAAGAAAATGGGAGAATTCGGTTAGAATTGAGGGTGAGTCAGCAAAGGGAGTGGCAGAGGGGCTAGTGGAGGGTGAAAACGGTTGAAGTGGACCCAGCTGAGTTTTTAAAAGGAGGAAGGAAAAGATTGGAAGGCAGGTAGAAAAATAAGGAAGAAGTTTTTCTAGGGAAGGGGCTTCCGGAGCTGCCTTAGAGAGATTTTGAGGGTTCTTATGGTTGTTCTTATTTTCTGGGAATCATTTTTCTTTGAGAGATTAACGTGGGTGTAATCGGATCCATCTTGAGTTCATATTAATGAGAAGAGTCGTTCTTTCTTGAAGTATTATGAAATCTTTCTTTTTACGTTGATTTTGTTTGTGTTGTGGTTTGTTGAGCTCTCGATTGCAGGGGAACGAAGGGTCGTAACATATTTCTGCAAAAAGGGTTCTAAGACATCTGAAAAACACATTGTCTTTTAGGATCAAATTTAGCAAAATTAAGAGTTTTGAGTTGCAGGGTTACTTAAATAGTGATTGGGCTAAATCATTAGATGATATGAAGAGCACTTCTGGGTACTGTTCACTGTTGGCTCTAGGTGTTTCTCATGGTGTTAAAAAAAAGCAAGACATAGTGGCTCAATCAACTGCAGAAGCAGAGTTCATTATCGCTGTTGCAGTAGTAAACCAAGCTGTTTGGTTGAAGAAATTGATGCATGAATTATATATGAAACATAATCTAGTTTTTCATGGGAGAACTAAGCACTTTAAGATAAAATATATGTTTTCAGATAGATGCAAAAGGAAGGAGAAGTGGAGTTGGTTCATTGAAGTTCAGAGGAGCAAATAGCAAATATCTTCACTAAGTCTTTCAGTGTTGGTTGTCTTCAAGCTCTTAGGAGCAAGCTACGTATTTGCAGCATTTGAGTTAGGAGGAGTATATTAGTAACTCAAGTGCAAATCTATTTAGTTACTTTGAATTAGTCCAAAGTGCTAGTTTCTAGGAAAGTTATTAGTGCTTATATTTGGAGTTAGTTGCTATTTTTGTAGAGTTAAGTTAGTAGAGTTTGTTATCAATTAAGTTATTTTTAACATGTAGCATTAGTATTTATAGTGAGAAGTGATTGAATAAGATTACACAAATCCTCAATTCTCTTCTTTCTCTCTAATAATAACAAATACCACCTATGTTCTTGAGGGGCAGTGTGCCCATGGAAAAATATTTTCACTAATATAAAAGTCAAGCAATTATAACGATGTACTTATCTATAAATAAATAGAAATTACAGTGACACTCAAATAACTTAACTTGGTGTATAATCACTTAGACTGCCCCTAAGTGTGAGACTCCCTCATAATAAAACTTAGGCTCCTCTAAGTGTGAGATCTCCTCACCTTCAACGTACTTAGGCTTCCCCTAAGTGTGAGACTCATTCTCAACTTGAACTTCTATCTTTCATTCTTCAAATAAAGATCACTTCATTTCGAAGAACTTAGCCTCCCCCTAAATATGAAAATCCATTTTCGACATATAGTAGAATGAATCAATAAGATCTAGATAATTACTCAAGATCGACATTAGCAAATGTTTTACAATCTCATGATTGACTCACTTGTGTTTCCGACACAAACATAAGACAACAACTAAAATATTCTTCAAATTGGTCAACCGTAAAATTGAACAAAATACAATATATTATATGGGTAGATTTGAGAATATCTTTTTGGAAAGAATAAAGCATCTCTGTAAGGAAAAAAACAGCAGGCCACAAAAATCTGTAGAATCCTATTAACAGATAAGGAAGAAAATTATTCTGCAGAATTTGCTGTCTTTCACGTTACAGATGTCCTTGAAAATTCTCTAGCATGTTTTAAGATATGTTGTAGAGGATAAGAAGGCACACTAGCAAATATGTCCTACACATATCAACGTATAAGAAACCAATCTCAAAGCAAAACCAATATGACAAGAAACATGTTGTTCAAGTTTTGCCTATAATAAATAAGTCAATCATATTGCAATAACAAACCCCCTAACCTAACATTTAGTATATTATTAAAGTCTAAGGATTTCCTATAAGAGAAACATTGCTTTTGGCTGTGAAATCTGTAAGTCAAAACTAGGTGCTTTAATAATGAAAGTAATCCTATAATATCCTCTCACCGTTGACAGACTTCTTTTGTAAATAGTATCGGTGGTAAATTCTTATCATTAATAAACTCTTTTTGTACATGAACTTCACTAAAAACCACATGAAAACTCAATATTTGCTTCTTTTATTTGACATTGATTTTTTCTTCTTATTGTTTGTCGACTTGATTTACTTAGCCATATATTTTAACAAGGGTGGTGCTATCACTAATATGTTTCCATCATAAATAGAATAATATACATTATTACTATTTCTTTTTCCACTATTATTCTTTTATCATAAGTAGAATAATATTATTATCACTAATGTTCCATAATCGGTTTTTCTCAATCAAAAAGAAAACATTCCATAATCAGTATGATATTATCTATTTTGGGTATAAAAATCTATGGCTATACTTTTGGTTTCATCCAAAAGGCCTCATATTATTGGAGATACTTCATTGTCATTCCTAATAAGTTTGTGATCATCCCCTTAATTAACCAATGAGAGACTTTGATCGCATTTTTGACATATATTTTTGTGTCACTAATATGATTCTATCAAGGGAATTTATAATAGTCTAAACGTGATAGCAAGCTATCTCCTGTCGGATTGGTAACCCTAGAGAGAGATGAATAGGGTTTAATTAAATGTTTCTTAAACTATGCTCAATTTAAATTGCTTAGAAACTTTTTTTAATTAAGTTGATAAAAAAAAAACTCTAAATAAGGCTGAAAAATGAATGATAAAAAAAATAAGAACAAATAATTTTAATCAATCTCAAATGATCAAGAAAAATAATATAGAGCATGCAATTAAAATTAATTGCAAAAATAAGTAGGAAAGAATTAGAGAAAAAGAGACCATAAATTTTATAGTGGTTCGGTCAAACTCGACTTACTCCACTTTTCCAAGCGCCTTTTTGGATTTTGATTAAGGATATCCTTAGACACTTTCCATGGATTAGAGTCGAACGGCTATCTTGCTCCTTTTTTAATTTCAAGAGCAAACTCGATTCTTTCCACGAGTTAGAATCCAACCGTTACAATAAGATGAAAAGAACAAAAAACTGATAGCTTAAAGTGAGAGAGCAATAGTGGTGGTCCTTTTACAAATTTTGAGAATTGTAAAGTTGTGAAAAGTTGAAAATTTTTTGGAGAAAATGAAGTTTTAAAAAGAGGAAAGTGAGACAAAAATGAGATTTTAATTTGAGTCATTGAACTGCTTAAAAAGTTAAATAAATGGCAGAGATTAAAAGTAAAAAGAAATAAAAGAAAATAATAAATAAATAAGTATATATATTATGGTAAACAAAATTTTGAATTTTTTTAATATGAACCTTGTCCACACGGATATCAGGCAAGTCATCTGACTATAATCGAGTTTCACACTAAAGGAAAACACTCATATTTTCCTTATTAACCATTTTGCTATAGAAGAAAGTATGGACATCATGCTCGCTCTTGACTACTTTGATTAATTCAGATCATAATGTGTCATTCGAAGAAAAAAAAAAAAAAAAAAAAAAGAGATTAAGTTGATCTAGCTCATGCCAAGCAAGATGATTGGCAGCCACTCAATTTACTCTATGGTGCTTCGAATTCAATCACTAATTGATTGTTGAACTTGCTCCATTTACGCTCCAATGATCAAAATCTCAATCATAGTTATGTCACCCTCCTTGCACATAACAAAACCAAATGTTAGACCCACTAAATCAGCAATTTAGCTTCTTGAGTGTTTCCTTTCTTGAGTTAAATTCCATAGGTAACTTTAGGAGCGTAAGTAGGCTAGATCAGGTCAGATGATATCGCTTAAAATGTGTTATCTCATTCTGTTTAATTTGGGATTGTTCTCGTATTTCACGTGTTTATTCCTTGATTTTATAGACATTAAGCATAATTTAGGTAGAAACGGCCCTTAGTACCAATTTCGGAACAAAACAAGCTTATTTGAAGGTTTAAGAGGTCAATCAGGATGCGAAAAGCCAATTAGAGCAAATGAGGCAAAGCGTCGTGACACCTGCCTAGAGCGTTGTGGCACTGTAAGGTAGAAAGTGCCTTTTAATGCACAACATGGAGTGCCATGGCGCTAGAAATTTGATGGAGACGCGCACGCATCCCAGGCCGCGGAGCAGCCACACTTAAGACTCGAGAGAGGTCTTTATAGCAGCGGTTTAGAGTTGTCGCGTTTCTTTCTTTTAAATGCCCTAGCCATCTACACTTTGAACAATAAATTTTACATAGATCTCTCTCTATTCTTCTCTTCTTTCCTCTCTATTCCATCTTCCCCACTAAATTGAGACCTCTCTAGCTAAGGTACCATATTCTAGGTCAGGATTTAGGGATTATATCTTGTGAACTCATGTGATTATGAACAATTGTTGTTTTGGTATTTTATGATTTATTGAATTTTCTCCTTGTTCTTATTCAATTGATTAAATGTGTTTGAGATTATCTGATAAATTAGTCAAGCATGTTTAATTCATCGTTATAGATCTACACATAATACGTAATCGTTAGGTTCTTAGATCCCAAGTAACAAAAGTTAAGCTAGAGTTATATATTAATTTGGCTTTTCCAATCGAATAACATTCATCTATCCAACTTAGGAGAGAATCACATTGAATATTTAGTTAGACTTTTCCAATCAATTGTCGTAGACCTTAACGCTAATCAGTTTACATATTTGGAGGCTTTTCCGCTAGAATAAAGAATTGATTTGATTAATAGGACACCCTTCTAGCTTTTCTAGAAGTGATTGGCTAAGTTCAAACTTATCAAATTACAAGGCATATTTGTGATTAATCGATGATTGGGTAGGAAATTAAGAGTAATTCCAATTCACTCTAAGCAAGGTTTTGTTTCATTGATAGTTTAAAACCAATCAAATTCCAATTTGTGTTTATTTGTTTCTGCTGTAGTTCGATTTATTGCAATCAAAATAAAATTACCAAACCCTCCACCTTTTTGGTTACTAAACAACAAATTAATTGAAAGGAAAATTGATTGGCTCTCTATTGAACGGTCTGTTACTAGCTTAATACTACATAATTACAGTAGACAACACAACAATTATTTGACCGACTCGAAAGTTTCGACAACTTTCAACTCGACTAGGTTTTTTGGAAAACAACCAACCCGACCTGATTCTGCACAGATAAACACTGACCTGACCTGAACCATATCAGGTTAGAAGTGGGTCGGGTTGGGTCTGCTCATTTTTATTTTATTATTATTTTTTTAAGAAAGATGCCTCTAAAATCTAGACAATGGTCTGATAGATTCGTAGAGTTTTTTTTTTTTTTTTTGGTACATTAATGAGGTGTGATTGAATGAAAAAAATGGAGGAAAAGGAGAAAAAGGGAGGGGAAAGTGAACCTTACAATTAGAAAACTCAAAAAGAAGAGAAAATGACGAACTTCAACATCACGAAAGAAGGCCATTATTGTTATGAATGATTTTGAATCTTTGACCCACACCAAAAAGGAAAGTAAAAAAAGAGAGAGGTAATAGCTTGTTCTACTCTGAAAGATTTTGATTTGGCAAACAGGTTTATATATCAAGCCTTACAAAGGCGCTTCTAAGTTGTAGTTATGATGGAAGTAGAAACTTGCACCCAAAAAAATTAACTTTTTACTATTTTTCTCTTTTATCTTTTTAACCATTTTCAAATTAATTCCTATAATTAATCAGCATATCTAAATTAATAATTATTCTCTTATTCATAACCATTTTGTCTTCCCTTCTTTTTCTTCATAAGCCTTCAAAATATTTTGGTTTTTTTAAAAAAAAGAAATATGTGCATCTTCTTCGTTTCTTCTTTTTGTTTTGATCTTTGTTTTTTGGGCTTTTTTCGATTGATTCCAGTCAATTTTCCGACGAGTGCACGATTGAATGTTGTGTTATTCTTGGGAAGTAATCAGCTTTTGGTGATTTAGCAATAAGGTCATGTCGATTTTACTTTCAAGGTAGTGGTTTCCACGATACAAAAATTGAAATCCAAATTGACGACGACCAACAATTATTTCTCCACTTTGAAAAAGTATTTGCTATTCTTCAAATCAACCATAGTCGGCCGTTTTCAACAGCATTGGTACCACCAGTGGCACTGTCACCCCACCCCTTTCGACCCCTCTTCCTCTCCTCTTCCTTTCTGTATGGCAGAGATCTATGTTACCAACTCCCTTTTGTTGTTTGTTTCGTGATTTCACCATCGTCTCCACATTGCTCGTTGCCACCATCTTCTTCCTCTTCCTTAGTTTTCTTTTCTTTCTTTTTCTTTTGTCGATCCCTATAGTTTTGCTTGCCTCATACGTGGAAAGTGTTGGAAATATCTTAGAACTTGCAGTTTGTGTTAAACATTCTATTTATCAATAATAATAAGTTGTTGATTTTGCATTCTATTATGAAAATCCAATAAACATATTTATGGCTATAGTCTAAATACTTTAACTTTATGTAGTAATAGGATCAAGTTAATATTATATAATCTAAATGGTCTAATAAGTATATAGATGAAATTGGGTATCTCATCCTGGTAACACTATTGGATGCGGTCCTCTGTAGTTGTTACAAGGAGTTGTAAAGTGTTATAAATGATGTGATCCACAGATCGTTCATGTTGAGACATGTGAGGGGGGCATCCTATGCAATGAGTTTGCATAAATACTGGACCACGAAAATAATTATTTTTCTTTATAATGACTGTTTGCTGTTAAAACTGACTATTTCATTTATAAACCTAGGTTAACTCGATCTTAATCCTGAACTATCTATGAACTTCTGTTTGTTTGGGATTATACTTTGATCTACAAATGGTGAGAGTAGTCCAACAGTATTGCTCAATAAGCCTCCCATTTTGGGATAAGACCGGATGAATAGCTGGGGACATAGACCTGTGAGATGAAATTCACTCCTACCCGATTTAGATTAGCAGATAGGTTGTTCTCTTAAGTACTAATTCCAGGTCTTGAACAATCGGGGCCCCACCTTCTCATGATAGAGAAAGAACTTATTCATAGGTATTATGAATCAAAATTCTTCATTAGAGGGTCAGTAAAAACTTAAAGAACAAGATGTATTCACAGGGGTAAAGCGGTGATATTGACCCAGCTGTAATTATGAACAACCTGTGAAAGATCGACTTACTAATTATGGTTATATCAAGTGGACATAATATATCTACTGTGGGGGGAAGTTCAACTATAGGCTGTAGTGGAGTAAACCATTAGTTAATGAATGGGGGTTAATTCGGTCTAATAAGTTTAACCGATTAATCTCGGATCGTTGGAGCCCATGATCTGTAGGTCTGCGAGGTCCCCTACTAGCTCGTAAATGGATAAGTTTTAGAGTAGCTTGATAAGTTAATTTGAACGTTCAAATTAGAATTAAACGGAATGGGAGAATTTATATTTAAATATGATTTAAATATATGAAAATGGATTTGTGTAAAAATTAATTTAATATTTGATATTAAATTAATTAGAATTATTTAAATGATTATTTAAATAATTATTTATTAATTTTATTAGAAAATTAATTTTATAAAATTAATAATATTTTCAGTTTTAAAATCAAATTTGATTTATTGAAATCATTTGATGAAAGTAGAAAAGTTGGAAAATACACAATGGAAAAATTGGTTTTTCCATTACCATCTTCAACATGCTCACACAAAAACCATTTACCTTTTCTTCAATTACTCCAAGCATGAGTTGTGTCTCATGCAGCCATCTTCTTTGCATGTTCACCTGCAATAAGTAAAGAAGATTGGAGTGGAATTGAGGCATGCATTCAAAGAGATTTTAGAGAAAATTTTGTGTTGAAGAAAGAGTTCTTCAAGCAAACTGGTGCAGTGAGCTTCTCCCTTGTTTTTGTTGGTACAAGTTGTTCTTGAGTCCCAAACTCGTTCTAAAACTTCAAGAGGATAGTGGGAAAGATCTTGAAGTGGTTCACGGTGTGTTTTGGAGAAGATAATTGCTGAGGATCAAGATCTTGAAGAGTTCTATAAAGGTATGACTACAAACCCTCTTATATTAGATGAGCATGCTTTAGTTTCTGCCAAAATTAATGGATTAGAATGCTTATTGATCCTTGTTGCTTCTATTGCATGTTGATATAATCTTACAATTGGTATCAGAGCATTATATAAGTATTCAATTCGATTTAATTTTGGTGTGGTGGGTGTTTTTCATGAGATATATGAAACTGATGCACTGATATGGTTTTTTAGTTTTGGCATTTTATTTCACTTTAATTTCTTGATTAAATTTGTAATTGGCTCTTGATGAGCTTATATGTGTTATCAAGAGTCTGTAATTTATTTGGAGTCATTAGAGTTGAAATTAAGATGTAATTGAAGAAACAAGTGAAGAAGGTCGAGCTGCGTTTCCAGTTTTTCAGCTTCTGCTCAAAAATTGTCGTTGAGGTTTAAATGCTAAACTATCATCTAGCTCCAGGCGCTAAACGATATGAAGAAAAGCTAGACGATCGTGTAGCTATGGGTGCTGGTCGTTGTGATGTTGGACGCTAAACGATCGTGTACCTGCGGGAGTTAAACGATTAATTTATTTGGAGTCATTAGAGTTGAAATTAAGATGTAATTGAAGAAACAAGTGAAGAAGGTCGAGCTGCGTTTTCAGTTTTTCAGCTTCTGCTCAAAAATCGCCGTTGAGGTTTAAATACTAAACTATCATCTAGCTCCAGACGCTAAGCGATATGAAGAAAAGCTAGACGATCGTGTAGCTACAGATGCTGGTCATTGTGATGTTGGACGCTAAACGATGCATTGAAATGCTATATGATAGCATTAGGCGATCGTGTAGTTTTGCGTGAGAACTAAACGATGCACTGGAAGTGCTATACGATGGCACTAAGCGATCGTGTAGCTGCGACGGACACTAAACGATGACAAGAAGCGCTATGCGATGGTGATTATGCGATCGTGTAGCTCTACTCGGGAGCTAAATGATGGCACTATACGATACATGGAAGACACTAAGCGATCGTGTACCTCTGCCCAACACTAGGCGATCGTGTTAGATGATAGTCTTCAGTGTTACACGATCAGCCTTAGCGAGATTTTGAGTTTGGACTGAGAGTAGTCGGTTCGACCAGTTTTCTCGAGGTCCAATCCGATTCAGCCTCAAAAGGTTTTTGGCTGGTTCGGTTCAGACTTATCCAGTTCGGTTCAAGTTGCTTGGGTTCGGTTTGGAGTGGTTAGAGAGGTTTAAAGACGGTTTTAAAGGTGTTTGTAATAATTTGGCTTTTTTTTGCTTGTTTATGCCAAAACTAAAACCATATTAGTTAGTGTTTAATTATTTATGCATGTGATGTATGTAATAGTTAAATAATTCATGTATATGCATACAATATGCCATGAAGACAAATGCTGAGGATCAAGATCTTGAAGAGTACAAAGGTATGACTACAAACCCTCTTATATTAGATGAGCATGCTTTAGTTTCTGCTAAAATTAATGAATTAGAATGCTTATTGATCCTTGTTGCTTCCGCTGCATGTTGATGTACTCTTACAGAAAGAAGAGAGAAATGCGACGAAGAAAATGAAAACCAAACCCTCTTATTAGGCTAAGATTGGTCGAACCAGAAATCGAATAGAATAGGTCAATTCAGTTCGGTTCAGTCTAAATTGTATTGGAAAACTCAATTGGTACGGTTTCTTATCGCCCTAGAAAGTTTATTGGTTTCCTTCATTGTTGATATTTTCTTTTACCTTCATGTAGGTTAATTATATCCTGGATGAACTCTTCCATTAGAGTGAATTCAATTGAATTGTAACGGTAAACTTAAAAGTTTTGAGAAATCAAGAATTCGTCAAAAATTTTCACCTTCAACCCCATCACTATGACACATAGGCACGAAGCTAGAAAAATATTTTCTTAAATAATGACTATAAAATACTATGAACTAATAAAAACAAATGAGAATTCTATTTTAATGGACTTATGTACTTCAACAAAGATTTTTTATTGATGTTTTTTGTGTGTCAATTTAAATATAAACATTTTTATCAACATTTTATAACCATCAATATATGTATTTTTAAAGAAATAGTTACTTTTAAGCTGTAAATTAAGGTTTTATTGACGGTTTTACGTCACGAGCGTCAACAAAACAGAAAACTCGTGTGTCAATGAGGTCCAAATTTGGAGTAGTGTTAATTTAAAATAATGGACATCGGATGTGGCGGGAGTTGGCCAGAGTTAGCTGCCAAAGGTGATGGCTGGAGCTGGCCACTGGAGGCATAGTGGTGGGGAGGGCTAAGTACATTGTTGGTGGACATGGATATAAACTATTGATAACATACAAAACTCGCCCTTCAAACACTAAGTTGAGTTCATATCTCAACTCATACCCTCACCCATACATCCCTTCATATCTATCGAAGTTAAATCACTGACATCATTGATTATTGCCAATATCTACCTATGTCATACCATTGGTGTCTACCTAAATAATACTTACTTTCATAGTTGATCCACGAACAATCAAAATAGAGAATTCATTTTGTCTTTTATACTTTCTTTCATTCATAGTGTTAAGTGATTAAATAGTTCATCAATGATAGCCATCAGTCAATAATGGAAGCACATCAAAAGCTATCGGTGATAGAAGCATATTATTGATATAATTCTATGTTGATTTCAATCACAATGATATTTGTAACGCCCTTTTTTTTTAAGAAATTAATTTCGGATAAAAGATCAATAAGTTCAAAGATCAATTCAAACATACAAGATCAACAAAGCCCAAAGACTCATCTAGCATACAACATAACAAGCCCAAAAGTCAATTTAGATCAACAAGCCAAAGGTCAATTCAACATACAAGATCATCAACAACAACTCAAGCTTTGACGTACAAAGTCTTTCACTAATATATCATGACAAAAAAAAAGTATATAAGAAACTGATTACAAGCTCATTTACTATAAAATCTATCACTAATACATCAATCACAATAAAAAAATAAAAATTAAAAAAAGAGGCAAAGATATTGTCTTTAGTAATAAAACAACAACAATAATGCTTGATATTTTTTTTTATAGCTAGCTGAAAGATTAAAAAAAATAGAGTTAAATAATTGAAAATTTTTCAACAAAATTTATGGTATGTATGGATTGACTTGAGAAAAAAAATATTTTTAAAGTTGATTATTATTCAAACACTTTTAATAAAAATATACTTAAAAAACTATTTTAAGTGGTGATCAAACATTCTAATTTTTTTTTTAAAATAATTTATTTTTTCAATTAAATACTTGAAAATGTATTATAAACGCATCTTAAATTTTGTTTGACAGACTTTGCACCAAATTTGGAAATCATACACTCTACACTCATAGACCTAAATAATTCCAATAAGTATTTTTCTGTACATCAAAGGACCACCCAACTCTTCAGTTCCTTGAAATATCATCCATTCACTTACAAAGCAAGTGGGGCACTCACGGATTACTATTTCCCTCCAGAATCCATTAAGATACTTTAGGTATTCATTTTAATCATTAATTAGAATTTAATTAAATAGGACTTTGGAATGTTCCACTTGTTTTTTAAAACAATTGTTTAATTTTTTTTTTCATCTCCAAAAAAATATATTTTAATTCTGAATCAAATTGTAGAAACAAAAGCTTTACCTCTAAATTTGCTTGATATGATACCAAAGAAATCTGTACCAAATGATATGAAAACTCTAAAATGCTGAAAAATTATGAACCTTTAGATATGTGAATATGCCTTATGATTGAATTCTTAGCCACATTTCAAAAACAAAAATAAGTTTTTAAAGTTATTAAAAAAAAAATTGATGGGTTAGGGTGAGCTTATCCATGCGGTTATGCACTCTTCGAAAGTTTTCAAATTTTGATTTGGTTTTTTAAACTATTGGTAAAAATTAGATAACAAACAAACAAAAAAATTTGGAGGTGGAAGTAGTGTCTATAGGTTTAATTTTCAATAATAAAAAATAAAAAGTTAAAGGTCACGTTTGGTAACCATTTGGTTTTTTTTTTTTTTTTTAAATTAAGCCTATTTCATCTACCTTTCTTACCATGATTTGCATCTTTGTTAAGTACAATGGTTGAATTCTTAGCCAAATTCCAAAAATAAAAATAAGGTTTTGAAAGTTTTTAATTCTCAAAATTTGACTTGATTTTTTAAATCATTGATAAAAAGTAGATAACAAATAAAGAAATTTAGATATGAAAGGAGTATCCATAAGCTTAATTTTAAAAAACAAAAACAAAAAATAAAATGATTACTAAACGGTACCTAAATGATTATCAAACGAAGTTTTATCAAATGAGACCCAAATGATTATCAAATATGGATGAAATAGGTTTAATTTTCAAAAATAAAAGTAAAAAATAAAATAAATATCAAATGGGCTGAATTTTGGATCTAGTGGAAGTGGAGCTTTAGTTGAGAGTTATGAAAATCAGGTTCCAATAAAATAAAATAAAATCAATCAAACTCATTTCTTTTACTTTTTCTTTCTCTGCTTATTGAATGAATGCATTTGTTTGGTTTAATTTTACAGGTCATAGCACTTCCAACTCAATGAAGTTTTTCAAAGAAGCGGAAAAATCACTTAGAAAGAAGATGGGGAATGAAATATCTCAAATCTTTCTCTCTATCTCTATTTTCCTCTTTAATTTGGGAGGAAATGATTACACAAGTCCTTTTGACTTTAGTTATGACATCTTCAAAACCTTTGAAGCTTAAGAATAGTTTGTCATTATAGTCATCGGAAACATAACGATAGCTGTAAAGGTAATATCACCAATCTAAATGTGTTAGATTAAATTATTATAAAAAATACTTTTGAATTTTGTAATGTGTTTTAAAAATGCCTCTGAAGTTTCAAAACTTTAATCTCATCAATATGTTTAAACTTTTCAAGGTATGTAAACTAGCAAGAAGAATAATAGAATCGCCAAGTAGCATTAGAACTGAAATGTTATACATCAGTATTTGAGTTGTGTGTTAATAAGTTTGGGTTAAATACACAAAGGGAAAAACATTGAGAATTTTGTTTCATGAGTGAATTGAGGACAACTAGTGCGAAGGAAAATAAATAAAACATGTCTGTAAGCAGAGTCTGAGCCCTCCCATGTCATAGCTGAGATGACGTGTCGAGTTCCAACACACATCGTCATCTTCCCAACTTCCAGTTGCCGCCAGGAACTAATTCCCTGAAATGAAGAACAAACTTGGTTAGTGGCGCCTGAATCAATTATCCAGGCAGAATCATCATTCTTCACGAAACATGTCTCCAATACAAGTAAATCATATTTACCTTGCTTGGTCTTCTTCTTTTCTGCCAAGTATTTGGGAAAATTCCTCTTCCAATGTCACTCGGGTTGCAATGGAAACAGATTCCCTTTGTAGCCTTGGCCTTCTTGCCCTTTTAGGCAGTAGCTAGTGTGTTAGCTTTCCTTTTTCCACATTTCTTCTTCTTTCACTTTTTGATGTCGAAAGAAGAAGACATAGACTTAGTTCCAAATGGCGATCCTCTGTAAAACTTCTTTAAGGACGAGGTAACATTTGTCTCTCTTTTTTGTTCCTTACTTTTCATCAATGACTGAAAAGTATGAAACTCATTGAGCAAGGTGGTCAGGTTGTAGTCAATTTTATTCATAACAGTATTGTTACGGGACTATAGGAAACTTTCAAGTAAAGATTCCAAGATGAAGTTAACCTGACTTGCCTCACTGATGACAGACCCATTCATCTCCGCCACATTGAATTGGACCATCATGTTGAGAACGAGTTCTCTAACTGATGTCCCCTCTTGCATACGGATATTGAAGATGTGTTTTAGAGCGTCATGCCTGAGTTGTGCAGGCGGTTGTTCGAACATCCCCACAGGGACTCCATGATCTTAGGGCAGCGATCATGGGCTCACGCTTCTTGGCCAGAACTTCAGAAAGGCTTGCTAAAATATATGCTCAGGACTTCTCGTTTGCCCGTGTCTAGTGCTCATATGCCTCTCGAACATTTCAAGTGGCATTTGGAACAGGAATAAGAGGACAATCCTTCATTAGGACAAAATGGAGGTCATCGATGATTAAAATCGTGTTGATTTTGTTTTTCTAGGTTGTATAATTTTCATCCGTTAGTTTGTCGGCGGCAAGCAAATTAAGTGTCACAGTAGTCATTGTTAATAAATCGCTGAAATCATACAAATTATTTATCATTAATCCATTTTGAAAAATCAATCAAACTTAGCAAAATAATCCAATGCACCCTAAGTGACATCCATTTTGCAATGAGGTTTCAGTGATTCAGGATAAAAGTCACCATAGTGTGATCAGGTGCCCCTTCACTAAAATGAGACTATCTCAACCAATAGACAAAACAACTCTTTGTTACTGTAACTATCAGTCATCATTGTTCGGTCAAAAAATTATTAAACTTGCTTAACATTTCTTTTAAGTATAACCCCTTATTTTAGATTCTAGAGTTCCGCCCCACTGAGCCAACCATATTGAAAAACCGACTGGAGCAAAAACTAAAGTAATTCTATCCATTACTGAAGTTAAAGGTAAAAAATCATGCAAATGTCATCTGTAGGGGGGACACAAGCAAAGGCGACTCGAAGCCGAGCATGAAACTTTACTACCAATTAATGAGAGAGAATGGGGGATATATTTGACACACGTCCCGCTCCAACTTATTATAGATACTCTCTCCATTCACCTTGATATTGATCTATACAAACACTATTTGTAGGGAGACACAAGTAAAAGTGCCTCGAGGCTGAGTATAGATCTCACAGTGTGAAAATTTTAGGGAAAAATGTGAAAAGGTAAAATGAAGTATCATATACCTCATTTGACTCCCACTAAGTGCTTTACCTAGGGTTATTTAACTTAGGAAAATTCGGCTAGTGATTTTAAACTAAGTGTTTGTTTAATTTGCCCAAAAGTAACAGTTACTTTGGATGGTTAAACAACTTTTTTTTATTAATGTTTATTAAACACTTTAATAAACCTCAATCAACCATTGCATGCTTGTAACAAATCTATCTAATTCAAAAGTTTTCAAGTAGGGGTGTTACATTTCCATCAACTTAAGTATCCCAGCCTAAACAGAATTAATCTTAGTCAAAAGGTCCTTATAGATACATTTGTTACAAATTTAATCTTTTAAGTAAGAATCAATTTAATCCTATTAAAATGATTAAAAGATTAAATTTAATTTCTAATCTTATTAAAAAAGGGAACTTAGGTCTATATGAATCATATTTTTAAACTATTTTTAAATAAATAATTTTAACCTAAGGTTTGCATGCAATTATGAATTATTAACTTTAATTACTAATTTCATTTAATTATAACTTTTATAAAAATAAATAAATTAAATTAAAATCATTAAATTGCATTTAATTGACATACTTAGTAACTTATAACAATTATAAATTACCTAATGTAATGTCTTCATACAATTCCATTTCATTACTAACTATATATAACAAAATAATGTAATGAAATAATTAATAACATTCATCCATATATGCATGAAACTATATATTATAACACGTATAATATAAATGATGCATGGCAATGTTATTAATGCATGCAAACATATACTATAACACTTATATTATATGATGCATGAGCATGCTATAAAATAAAACGATGCAACCATATATTATAATATTTATAATATAAATTATGCATGAAATTAATTACATAACCTATGGTGGGATTTTATACTATATGACATCCATTATGACATATGTATGAATAAAAATCATACATCAAATGCATAATTAATAAAATAATTAATGGACCAAGATTGGACACTTAAATAATTAATTAAATTAATATAGCACTTATTTAATTTAATTAATTAAAAAAAATAACCATGATAAATTAATAGTCAAGTGGTTCGAAACAAGTGGGGTCTTGAATCGCTCGAACCGAACCACCAACCAACGATCTCTCAGCAACTGTCTCTTAGCAGCGATCTCTTAGTAACAATATCTTAGCAAACGTTGAGAGATCTCTTAATAAACGCTACGCGATCTCTTAGCAAATGTTGAGCGATCTTTTAGCAAACGTTGAGCGATCTCTTAGCAATGATTTCTTCGTCATCGTAGCATTGCTTTATTTTTCTTTCGAATCTCATCGAGAACAACATGAACAACTCAAAACTTTAAGTTACAGACTCGATCACAAATAATTATGCCCAAAACAGGGGCCCTTACAAACCAATTAGTAAATTGAAAGCGATAAATCTAAACTGACCAATCCTGAAAGCATCCAATAATCACAAACCAGCCACATTCATCACATGAATTCACATAATGCAAAAAACCCACCATAACTGTAAAATTAAATCTGAAACCATAAAAATTTGGGATCAAAACCCGACTCTAATACCAATTGAAAGAACCTTTGAAGGTCTTTGAGCGGAAGCGTGGAGATTAGTCCAAAATTTATTTTCACATAATCAAAATTACAAAGTACAAATGTTATGCATAATCATAAATTTACAGCATACAAACAAAAAAAGAAATGAGAGAATTATGGTGAGAGAAAACTTACCCTTGAAGAATCCTTCTTCACGTATTCCCTTTCTCCGAATCTGTCACAAATAAACTCGATCCAAATGGTCACCACCACGAAAAGAGCCTCTTGTATTCTCTAATGGGATAAGAATCACTAAGGAGTTGTCGGCTTTTAGGTTTTTGGAAGAGAGGAAGTGATGGAGAGGAAAAACTATTTTTCTAGAGAAAAACTTCCGTCTCTTTTTGGAGTTGTGTAAGTCTATTGAGCACTACATCCACGCATACACTAAATAGAGAAAAATAGAGGGAAGGGAGTTACAACACCCTTCCAAAACCATTTTTGAAATAAATTAAAATAATTTAATATATGAATATATGATAACTACCTTATTTTATAATATATATTAAACTATATATTATATCTAATATAACACATAACCTATAGTTTAATATTATATCAAATACAATATAACCTATAGTTTTCATTCTCTCAACAATGCATGATATTTAATATAAATCCTATTTATATTAAACTTAATTATATGAATTCAATTCACATAATTAATATTTGAATCAAATTCAAATATTTATTTCCTCTCAAATAATGTATCAAATACATTATATTTATTATACTATATATAATTAAGTAAAATTAATTATATCACATATAATTAATTCCCTCAATTAATTTGAACAATTCAAATTAATCCAAAAATGATTCTCATTTAATCCCTGTTGAGCTACAGAGAGGACCTCATGGACCTGTAAATTGAAGCTCCAATAGTACTTGAATAAGTAATTAAACTCTTTAATTAAATTATTCAAATATTTATTTCCTCTCAAATAATGTATCAAATACATTATATTTATTATACTATATATAATTAAGTAAAATTAATTATATCACATATAATTAATTCCCTCAATTAATTTGAACAATTCAAATTAATCCAAAAATGATTCTCATTTAATCCCTGTTGAGCTACAGAGAGGACCTCATGGACCTGTAAATTGAAGCTCCAATAGTACTTGAATAAGTAATTAAACTCTTTAATTAAATTATTCAACCTTCATTAACTGTCGGGCACTCCACTAAAAGCCGATCGCTGCATTCTTCGCACTATAGATATATTTCTTTGTCCATTGGATATAACCAGTCAACAGTGTGATGACCCTTCACAAATTGCTCGTAAGTACAACCAGGCCAAAAATTACCGTTTTGCCCCTGTAATTACATCTAACTCCTTAAGTACCATGATCCCTCTAATGAACAATAAATCATAGTCCAACTATGACTAAACCCCTCTTGGGTCAGGAGAGGGTGTGGCATTGTTCAAGCCTTGGAATCGGTCCTTAAGAGAGCAATTTATCTACTTACTCCGACATTGGGGAAGGAGTGAATTTCTTCTTGTGTAATTATGTTCCTAGCTCTCCAATCAGACGAATCCCCAAAATGGTGAGCTTATTGAGTCGACTTATGGTCATCCTGGTGAAATGTAAGTCTTTATTATGAGCATTGCTATATAATGAACCTAGTCATTTTGTGGTCTGGTCTTATACAAACTCATTTGTATAGAGTACGCCTGCTTAGATGTCTCCACATGAATGATCAGGATCCGATCATTTGTAGCACTTTACAACAATTATAACATCTACAAAACGGGTCATACTCGTAGTGTCATCAAGATAAGGTATCCATGTTAGGGTTGATGCCCTAAATCTCCTAGGGTCCTGTATTTTGTAAACACTTGTATGAACAAACTCTTTGTGATGTAATAATATGAGATATTTTATTCACTACTGTCTATGAAATATGAGATATTTTAATTGCATTAACCACAAGCTAATAAACTAAGATCCCTAGTTATCGTTGTAACTTAAGCATAATGGTCTGTAGTATATGGATAAAGGAGGGAAATCTTATCCTTATGACGCTACGAGTGAGGCCCGCTTTGTAGGTGTTACAAGTATTGTAAAGTGTTACAAATGGTTTGATCCTAACCATTCATATATTAGACATGCGAGCGGGGATGCTCTATACAAAGGAGTTTGTATAAGACCGAACTACGAAATATTTAGTCTCGTTATATAACGCCATTCATGACAAAGACTTTCATTTCACTAGGATGACTATAGGCAACATGACCTTAATCCTGAGTGAGTTGTGAACTCCTACTTATGAGGGCGGTCCTTTGATTTGCATGGGTGCGAGTGGCCAGTTCTCCGACTTAAATCTACCACTTTGGAGATTCGTCTGATTGGGGAGCTAGGAACTTAGCTACACAAGACGGAATTCACTCCTTCCCCAAAGCAGGGGAAAGTAGATAAATTGTTCCCTTAAAGGCTGATTCTGGGGCTTGAACAATGTGGCACCACATCTTCTCTTGGCTCGAGAAGGGTTTACTCATAATAGGACTATGATGTATTGTCCATTAGAGAAATCAGTGGTACTTAAGGAGTTAGATGTAACTACAGGGGCAAAACGATAAATTAGCTAGCTGTACTTACGAGCGATTTGTGAAGGGTCATCGTACTGTTGATTGGTTATATCCAATGGACATAATAATATATCTGTAATGCGAAGAGTGCAACTATCAGTCTTTAGTGGAATGTCTGGCAATTAACGGATGGTGGATATCATGATTAAAGAATTTAGTCAGTTATTCACGTACGGTTGGAGCTTCAAGCTATAGGTCCATAAGTTCTATTGGTAGCTCAATGGATTCATGTTAAGAATCAGTTTTTGGGTTAGTTTGAAATGTTCAAAATAACAAGAGAAAATTTGATTATATATGATATAATTAAATTAATTCAATTATATATGGTATAATTGATTTAATGTATTAGATACATTAATTGGAGAAATTAATATAAATATGATTTATATTAAATGCCAAAAAGGAGAAAAAGAGTTGTGGTTTATATATTACATATGATGTGATATTAAAACTATAGGTTATAAATATAATATGATAAATTAGTTATTATATTTATTTATAATAAACAAAATATGAAATAATTGTTGGTGGTTAATTTCTCCTTTAATCGATCAAATGGGAAGTTATTATCAGTTTTAATAACTGAAGGATAAAAATGAAAATTGTTTTCATTTTTCAGAATCGCATCACATTCGATCGGGTAGAGAAAAGCTATATGATAGCTTTTGAGAGGGTAAACGATTAAGCTTCTCATTGCTAGACGATAGCTTCTCATTTGCTATATGATCGAGTATCCAACTCTGTAAGATAGATGTTTCTCATTCTTCCACTTACTCGATCGTTTAGTTCCTCTTTCCCTCTACCAAATCCACACAATGCCTACATCTCCTGGATTCTCACATCGAGAATACCAAGGTAGCCTCTTGGTAGTGTCGAGTTGCTGTTAGAGGGTCGAGGATCGAGTGTTACTCGATTGTGTTCGAGGATCTGATAGTTCGTGATTTTCACTGGTTGCGTTACGTTCGTGCACTTGATCGAGTTTGCTTGGACACTTAACTGGTGTTGATCAAGGGAATACTCGAAGAAAAGTTCTTCAAAGGTATGTCACTCGATTCCCTGTGTATTTAACTTAAAATCATGTTATAATTTACTCGATGATGTATAACTTTTATTATTTGTTTATAAATGCTTTGTTCTTTCACAATGGATTTGGAACGATCTGCTTCCGCTCAACGGTTCTCTTGTTTAAGAGTTTCTTTAATCCAACCTCATCCATCTACTACAGACCATTTAGATTATCACTTAAACATGATCCATCTGTATGTCTCTACATACATGTTTAAGCTACAGATGATACCTTGGATGTTAGTTTATTGGTTTGTGGGTTTAATGCTACTAAATATAAAAAAATATCTCATATTTTATTAAATAAATAAAATGTTTGTACAATACAATTACAAACTATATAACTCTATAAGATTTAGGACATCAGAGAAGGAGTGAATTCCGTCTTGTGTAGCCATGTTCCCAACTCCCCAATCAGACGAATCCCCAAAATGGTAGGCTTGTTGAGTCGACGATCTGACCACTCTCACTCATACAAATCAAAGGATCGCCTTCATAGGTAGAAGTTCATAACTCACTCAAGATTTAGGTCATGTCACCTATGGTCATCCTGGTGAAATGTAAGTCTCTATTATTAATGGAATTATATAATGAGACTATTCATTTCGTGATTCGACCTTATAGAAACCCTTTTATATAGAACACCCCCACTCACATGTCTCCTTATGAATTATTAGAATCAGATCATTTGTAGCACTTTACAATAATTGTAGCATCTACCAAGCGAGTTGTATTCGTAATGTCACCAGGATAAGGTATCCAATCTTATTCATCTACTACTACCATTTAGGTTATCACTTAAGCATGATCCTCCTGTATATCTCTACATACATGCTTAAGCTACAGAAAATAACATTGGATGTTAGTTTATTGGTTTTGTTGGTTAATGCTACTAAATGAATAAAATATCTCATAGTTTATTAAATAAATAAATTTGTTTGTACATTACAATTACAAAGTCACGAGATTTAGGGCATCAACTCCAATAAATATTAGTGATCATCTCTAGGTAATCAACTCTTTTTTCTTCCTGGTAGTTACCCCTTCTTCAAGATTACCAATCATCAAAATATGTATGTTTTGGAAGAATGTTGTGCCTATATATGAAAATAGTATAGTATTCATATAGTTAATAATTAACGTAGACTTTGTTTAATAACTATTCATACCTCTTTGATAATTTTTTCGTGTATAGTTTTTTGTTGATCAAATTCTTAATTTTTGGATCAAACACAGGTTATAATTTGTTTTGAATTATAAGTTTGGCCAGAAAAGGTTTTTAAAGGATGAATAAAGAATGGATAAAACTTAAAAATAAGTTGTCGGTCGAGTATAGAGAAGAAGTATCCCAATTTTTAGATTTGGTGAAGTTTCATGTTAATGATTCCAGACGAACAAGATGCCTATGCAAGAATTATATGAATTCAATGTGGGAGTCATTAGAGTGTATGGAGCGACATCTATTAACACATGAAATATCCCCTCCCCCCACTCCCTCCCCACACATACACACACTGTGAATGGGTATATCATGGAGAGCCAGTCAACATATCTATCTATCAAAGCAAGATAAGAAAAGAAAATGAATTCTAAACTGGACTAAGAAGAATATCTTTTTTCCAACTTCCATAGGGTCCAGAATATTGTTACGAAATAAATTGGATGTAATGCATATTGAAAAAAATATATGCAACAACTTGGTGCACATTGTTAAATATCAAAGAAAAAATGAAGGACACAACAAACATTCGATTAGACCTACAAGATTTGAAGATAAGAAATGACTTACACTTGATACAAGTAGATAATAGATTTGTAAAGCCATATGCAGCGTACACATTAACTAATAGTGAACGAATTTCATTTTGTAAGTATTTGAAACCAGTGAAATTTCCCAATGGATTTGTCTAATATATCACGATGTGTAAATAATAAAGATGGAAAAATATCGGGGTTGAAAATACACGACTGTCATATCTTGCTTCATAGACTATTCCCTATTGATATTCGAACACACCTACCAAAAAACGTGTCCACTTCTATTTTTGAATTATGTGCAAAAACAATACGTGTAAGTGATTTGAACCGACTACAAGCAGATATCATATTCATACTTTGTAAGTTGGAGAAAATATTCTCGTCTGCCTTCTTCGATGTAATGGTACACCTTATTGTTCATCTACCATATGAAACCAAAGCAGTGGGTCTGGTTAGTTACATTTGGATGTATCCTATTGAAAGAAGTTTACAAACATTAAAACAATTTGTACGAAACAAACCACATCCTGAGAGGTATATAGTAGAAGCATATGTAATGAATGAATCATGAAACTTTTGTTCACGATATCTAAGTGGTATTGAAACGAGATTCAATAGGGATGAACGAAATGATGATAACAATCTCGATTATGAGATATTTGGTGAATTTGAATTGTTTGGGTAGAGGGTATGACCATTAGAGACGTCAACTTTATGGACACTACCAGCGGAGGAAAAACGTTTCGTACATTGATAAATTCTCAACAATTGTAAAGAAATAACAGATTATCGCAGGTACGTTTCAAACTCTATAATTTTTTAACTTCTAAGATAAGTTATTTGATATAAATTTCTAATGATCAATTCTAGGAAACACTTGAGGTTAATTCGTCATGAATCTCACAGTGCCTCTGAGTTATATATAAGACATTGACACAAATTTTCCAATTCGTTCAAATCTCAAGTATACATAGTATTGGAAGTTGAAAGGTGATTCATTTTTTATAGTCATTTTAAACGTATAGTGAATTATCAGGTTCTATAAGTGCGCGAGAGAGAAGATCTATTTGATGATTTCTTTTCACTTGCAACGGGACCTTCGTCTGATGTGCACTCTTACAATGGATGCATTTTTAATGGGGTATGATTTTACATTGTAGAGCATGATAATCGTCGAGCTACACAAAATAGTGGAGTCATGGTGGCTAGGGAGATCAGTGGTAATATAAGTGTTGATAACAATTTCTACAGTGTCTTAGACGAAGTATTGGATCACCAATATACGAACAACAGATGTGTTTTTTTATTCAAGTGTAAATGGTTTGACACAGATAACAACAAAAGTAATAAGACCCATGTGGATTTAGGATACAAATCAATCAACACATCTCGCTTTTAATATGTTGATGAGCCTTTCATTTTTGTTATCCAAGCACAACAAGTATTTTACCTCAACAACATAAAATATGATAGCAATTGGAAAGTTTTCCAAGTAGTCCAAAATAAACAAATATAGGACGTACGAGAAGTGGAGGATGTTGAAAATGAAACTATGGATCTACTAGAAATTGTCAATGGAGTTTCAGTGGATGAATCCATTAAGGATGTTACTTTGTGCAGAGTTGGCATTGATCCTATAGTTGTAGAACAACCAATTATTCAGCATGTCGATGAAGACTTCATAAATGGTGATGAAGAGCAATTATCACCTCATAATAGTTCAAGTGCGGATGAATAATTTGATTTACATGACGATGATGATCAATCATGTATCTACTCACTTCTCTTTCTTTGTTTACACATATTTAATATTGATTTTATATTGTTTTGTATTTTTTTTCTTTTTGTATAGATATGATGTCAACCCCTAACAGACAAAATGAGGTAGAGGAAGAATTCCAAGAGATGGTGATATATCCTCACACAGGATCTTATGTGGGTGACATTCAGGTTAGTATTCGTTCACATCTTCTGTTGACTGACATATATTCTAAACTCTTTGAATTTTTGTTCTTCAGATAGTAGCTCTTCATCCACACGGAGGGAACGTGGGCACTCGTGAAACACCGAGTTGAAAAATATGTCAAAAAATATGGGAGAATTCCAATCATGATCAAAGAAGAGATAAAAGGCCGATTTGTCAACATTCTGTACGGTTTAGTAATGCGGTTGGTTTGGCCTTTAGATCTTCATTTCAGTACGATGTTGTACTTTTGTTGATGTTCCAAATGAATTTATAAAATTGGCCAAGAATCAATTGTTGGTAAGTTTATAAGTTTGTTCTTTCAGATTGTCATAAACATCATATGCTAATTATTCTTTAATTCTTTTGTAGACTTATTTTGTGCTTGATTTATCAAACCAAGCACTTAATGATTTTGTTGAACATCAAATGCAAAACTCATTCAAAGAATCTAGGGCAGATATGCACAAACATTCTAGGAATTGTAGCAACCCTTAACAAGCTAGTACCAACCCGCCTAACCGACATAAGAATAGATTAGAAGATTGACATTTTTTGTGTGATCATTTTCAAAGAGAAGAATTTCAGGTTTATAATAATTGAGGACGTCTAGCATTTACTTCATTTACTATTATGAAATATATTTTTTTAATTTTTTTTTGTTTGAATGTAGGAAATTTTGGAGATAAGCAGAAGAAATGAGAGAAATTACCGTTCGACCATGTAGGCGGGTCAAAGTTCTTCCTTCAAATCCAATCTGAGCTATAAAAAAAACAAGGCCAAAAAGTGGGACGTGTTGACCTATTTAGAGAAACACATTCTAAAAATGGCAAGTTTGTGAATCAGGGAGCTGAGGATGCACATGTAATCTATTTGTTTTACTTTTATTTTGTTTTTAATTTGTAGGTTCAACCACTCGTACTTACGAAAGTTAATTAATATGTGTAGAAACAAATGTCAGATTTACAATCCAACCCTACTCTAGAAGGTTTCCAACCACTAACAGGAGACGAAATTTGTGAAACGATTTAAGGTAGACGACCTGGTCATGTAAAAGGCTAAGTCAAGGAGGGGTAGCAACTTGTCATCTACTCAAGAAATGCATGATAGTGTTAGATCAACACCATCACGCAGCAGAAGAAATCAGGATCCATAAGCATTCTAATTCATTAATTTTTGCGTAAAAGAAACATGTTAAAAACAGAATATAATGGGTTTCAAGAACATACCTTGGCCGAACCAACGAAATCTTCATTTCCAGCTACAAAATCCTCTGAATCCTTGTGTAAACCACCACAAGATCTTTCCTACCATCCTCTTGGTACTCTAGATTGAGTTGTGGGACTCAAAATAAGCTAGAATCAAAGGGAATATGGAGAAAGCTCACTGAACAGAACTTATTGAAGAACACCTTCTTCATCCGAATGTTTCAGCAAAAATTCAGTCGGTTCACCACTCATTCTTCACTCCAATCTCTTCAATATATTGCGCACTATCATGCAAAGAGATGTGCTGCATGGGATGCAGCTCATGCTTGGAGTAAACCAAGAGAAGAGGTGTGGGTTCCCCGTGAGCAAGTTGAAGATGAACTTGAAAAACCCATTTTTCAAGTTTTGTGTAATTTTTCAATTTCCAAAACTCTATTTTGATTTTAAAATCATATTTTATTTCTAAAATCAAAATTTATTAATTTTACAAATTAATTTTATAATTAATAAATAATTATTTAAATAATTTAAATAATTATAATTAATTTAATATCCAATATTAAATTAATTTTTACACAAATTCATCTTCATATATTTAAATCATATTTAAATATATTTTCCCCAATTCCATTTGATTCTAATTTGAACGTTTCAAATTAACTTATCACACTACTCTAGAGCTAATCCATTTTCGAGCTAGTAGGGGGAACTCGTGGACCTACAGATCATGGGCTCCAATGATCCAAGATTAATCGGCTAAACTCATTAGACCGATCTAACCCCATCCGTTAACTGATGGGTCACTCCACTAAAGCCCATAGTTGAACTCTTCTCACTGTAGATATATTATGTCCACTCAATATAATCACGATTAATAAGTTAATCCTTCACAAGTTGTTCATAATAACGGCTGGGTCAAATCTCTGTTTTACCCCCGAAATTACCTCTTGTTCCTTAAGTCCCCACTGATCCCCTAATGAACGATTGTTTTGTGATCCAATCACAAAATCGAGTCCCTTTCATGCCAAATGAGAGGGTGGGATCCTTTGTTCAAGCCTCAGAATTAGCACTTAAGGGAACAACCTCTCTACTATCCTTAAAGCGGGTAGGAGTGAATTCCCTCTTGCACCCTATATCCCCAACTATCTATCCAGTCTTACTCCTAAAATGGAAATCATATTGAGCCGGCGTTGTTAAGCCAACCCTCACCTATGCAAATCTAAGGGCAATCCCAGATAAACAAGAGTTCATAGTTAGCTTAGGATTAAGGTCAAGTTACCTAGGTCATTGATTTGAAATGATCAGTCTTAAATAGTAAACAGCGTTATAAAGTAAGAGTGACTCATTTCGTGGTCTGATCTTGTACAAACTCTTTTGCACAAGGACACCCCCACTTCTCATGTCCAACATGAACAAATTAGGATCACTTCGTTTGTAGCACTTTACAACTCCTTGTAACAACTACAGAGCAGGTCGCATCCAATAGTGTTACTAAAATAAGGTACTCAACCTTATCTATGTACTATAGACCATTTTGACTATTTACTCAAACCTGATCCACCTTTATGTCTCCACATAAAGTTCAAGTACTCATCCAATAGTCAAGGGACTTTTAGGTTTATTGGATTTCTATTCAAGCAATAGATCTATTCAATAACACCTTTATTAAATTATCAGAATAAGCTCCATTGTTTACATACCACGAGTTTTAGGACATAAAACCCAACAGATAGGGAGGTGAGGGAACTAACAACCAGTGTTGAGCAGTCTCAATTGAATATTAAGGAACTTGAAGACGTTAAAAAACAAATGAGAGAGGATCATGCAAGACAAATGAAAGAAATGAAAAAAATGATTGAAGATATGATACGATCACAGAGAGAAGGGTCATCAAATTAGGTATGATTACTTTATTATTAATTGTCTAATATGTTATTATCCTACAGTTATGGTAGCAAAATAGTTGTGTCTTACTAGATTTTCATGTGTTTTGTGCTTTATGATAATGAATTGTTGGCTACCATGTAATTATGGTAGTCAAACAATTGGATTTTCATGTGTTTTGTAAAGTTTTTGTGTGTTTGTGGATCGAGAATGAAGTTTGAATGTTGTATGAGATCGATTGATCATCCAAATGTTTATTGAAACTTTATGTGAATGTTTTGTTTTATATTCTTCATTTTCATTCTAGCAAAAAATGTCAGACTTGGTGCTCATACTTTATTTATGTTCAGCTTGGCTCATAAAAAGATGGTATCATGTGTAATTTGATAATTGCATTGTATTTTTTTGTGTGTGGGTGTGGGTGTGGGGGGGAGGTTGTATATAGTTGGAGTTTTAGTTTTTATTATGTTTATTTGTCATAAGTTGAAATCATCGATATGTTGTGCTTTGATTGTTGTTACTGTAGTTGAACCATTGTTGTTGAACCTCTCTTAAATTAGCTCTTTATGCAGACATGTTCTTTAGGAAGATTTGGCTATCTAGTCGTTGATGTTATTGTAGATTCTTTCTTGCTCACCTTTTTGCTTGGAAGCAATAAGTACCTTTGTCGAAGATTTGTATCTTTCTTGGCGATTTTATTTTAGGTGGTGACTTTGAGATCATATAGTTGGTCATGGGAGATATCTATATAACCTTAGATCATTTAAAAGCAAGGAGCAGATCGATGTATCAATTTAACTCTTATTAACTTCCCTCTTAGATTCTAAGTTTCTCTTTGGACTTTGTTGACATGACCTTTTTTGTATTCACTCACTATGTTTTATAACTCTTCTTATATTTAACGTTGATATATATAATAATATCCTCTAAATGTAATTGTAGGTAAACTACTGTTTTGAAAATGTTGTTTGGAGATGGTAGAGATGTCATCGAACTTTTTTCTATGTATTCGTCAAGACATTTGTTTTGTAGATTATCTTTACCAACTTTTCTTACTTTTTTGTGAATATGTTTAATTTGCTTGGAGATGTTTATTTGTTTTATGTGAATACATTTGATTTGCTTGGAGATGTTTATTTATTTATATGAATACATTTGATTTGCTTAATATTATTATAACTATTAGTTTATTTAGACTATTCTAAATATCAGACCAAAATTAAAAACAAAAAAACACAAAAAAGGTAAGAGTTCGATTTCTCGACGAGGGCGTCGGGAGTTCCACTATCTCTTGACAGCGGGTAAATCTTCGGGAGTTTGATCTCAGGAATTGGTTTTTTGAATCAAAACTCCCGATGCACATATACATACCGTCGAGAGTAGATAACTCCTGACGTAATACACATGGCATCGGGAGTTATTGATAACTCCCGACGTAGTACACGTTAACCCCCAACGGTATGTATATGCGTGTTGGGAGATGATCTCCCGACGAGTATATCTCGACTCAACTCCCGACGACTACTTAATCCTCGGGAGATGATCTCCCGTTATGTTTTCTACCATTTCTCGACGATTCCAAGCGTCGGGAAAGGGCTCCTTTCTTGTAGTGGAGTCAACATACCACATTATGTGGAAGTGTGTGTTTTCTACAAAAATTTAGAGTATCTATCTCCTGATTAATGTTTGGCATTGGCAAGGATAAGTGGTCTCCATTGGATTATTGGCATTGCCTTAGATCACATTGTTCGTGCAATTGATTGAATTATGTGTTGATTTTTTTTTTTTTTTTAGTTTATGAAACTTGAGGAATGAGATTTTTTTTAAGCATGGAGTGCCTAATATGTCTCTCTAAAGATCTTATTAAGGTTTACTGTTCCGACCTAATCAATCGTCTGAGGTACATTAATCTCTATTTTCTAGCTCTTTCTCCCTCTTCCGCACTTAAAGAGTTATTGGTCTTTTCCAAGTTCGGTTTGCTGAAAGTTGAATGATGATGTGGTCTGGTCTAAGTAGCATGGTTACGACTGATTGGGAGGTAAATTAGATCATAAAGGTTGTGGGTGATTCTGGGAGGATGTAAATTTTCGAGGAAGGGGTGGGGCGTTAATATGCTGGAAGTTAAAGCCGTTTTGAAGGGTCTTTTAATTGTTCAAAGGGAATAGGCTAGGTCCAATCCGTCGATTGAAGTGGAGTTGAATGCGCTGGAGGTGATTAACCTACTTTGTAAAAAGGAGCCCTCGCTTGCCTAGATAGGTGTCCTTATTTATCACATTCTATTTGTGGGGAATTCAATTAATACTACTAATTTTTGTCATATCGGTTAATACTACTAATTTTTGCCATATCCCTAAAAAGTATCAAATATGTCCATGCTAGCTTTGACTTTCTTTTAAAATTGTTCTTTGACCAAAACATTGTTTTTCAAATAGCATATTCACCTTATTCCTGATGATAAAAGTGATAAGAACAGAAAATTTTCATACATCTCTAGAATGGTATGATATTGCCTATTATGTGTATAAATCCTTTAAAATCATTCTAGAAAGAATTATACCATTGAAGATAATCATCTCACTTATATATCTATGATATTTTTTTTCTAACCATATGAGATTTTGTTCGTATTTGAGAGTATTTGGTGTGGTTGGATGGATGTTTTCTTAGGTAAAGAAAAAGTTAAAAAAAAATAATAATAATAAATAGATTTGTTCACGTGACACTGTCATAGACCAATAAATTTTTAATTAATATTTAATAAATAGAGAAATGAATGCGATGCGACTGGTGGTGCCATCGTTTTGCAAAAATTTCGAACCTTTTCATAGATTTGTGTGACTTGTTTGAAGCGCACAGCGTGATCTGTCCCATCAATCTCCCTTCCCCAACGTTTCTTTAAATAAATATTTATTTTCAACATTAATCCCTTTTTATTTTTAATATTTTATTGATTTTCGTTTCTTCGGGAAATGTTCAATAAAATTATAATATTTTAATAATAAATATCAAAATAACTACATTTTTTAATTAAAAAAATTCATGGTTGAGGTAGGATTACAGTTGGATATTTAATAATAATTGATTTTGTGAAATTGATTTTCATATAATCAAACAAGTTCCAAACTTTTAGAAATAATTTTCATGTATTAAAAAATGTGATTTTGAGTTAATAGGTTTGGTTCTAAAAGTAATTTTTAAATTGTCAAATTATCAAAAAGAAATGTATTTTCTATTTTGAGAAATTATTTGATTAAAAAAGTATGATAAATACCTATTTTTGTTAAAGAAAATTTTTAAAGATGAAAATAAATGTCAAACTATTTATAGAAATAGAAAAAAAGAACACTGATAGACTTCTATTCGTTCTATCATTGATAGACACCAATAGACTTCTATCGGTCTTTATCAAATGATATCAAAATTTTGCTATTTTGTGTAAATAGTTTTCCTTACTTTTTTTAATTTTTGAAAATCCCCCTTTTATTAATTTATTTTTGGACAAATTATAAAAATCACCCCTGAAATATGGTTGTAGTTGCAATTACACCCTTAAATTTTTAATTTTAAAAATTGAGCCCTTAAACTTATATGGGCATTAAAATTGGGTCAAATCAAATCTTCAAACTTACACAATTGTATAAATTATAACATCTATATAAGTTTGAGGGTTCAAATTTTTAACATTTACGGGTTCAATTTATACAATTATTGTAAGTTTGAAAGTCTAATTTTAACATTTGTAGAAGTTTAGGGACTTAATTTGTATAAATGAAAGTTTGAGAATTTAATTGTAACTACCAGGTGGTTTTTATAATTTACGCTTTATTTTTTGGTTAAATTTTTATATATATGATGGGTGAGAAGAATGTGTATATAAAATATCTAAAAGAAAATTCAAAACATATATCTCATTTAATTGAGTTGTTTGTATTATTATAATTACTTAATTATAATTATTTTAAAAATTTGTTTTGACGATTAGGTAATTTTCTAAGAGTATTTTAATAAAACTGAATTATATAGTCATTCTTGGCTCAATCAATTATTCCAAGATAAGTTAAAATAATTTTAGATATTCTTGAAATCAATTTAATTTTAGGTCAAACATAAGAAAAACTTTAAATTCGGGGGAGTTCTGTAATTTCATTATTCTCAATATCTTCATGTAGATATTAAAAAAAAAATTATGACAAATATCAATTTATATCTATAAACTTCGAGAGTTGTATCAATTTAAACCTTAAACTAAGAATTTTATCAATTTAGACTCTAAATTTTAGGAGTTATATCAATTTTAAGTTTAACTTTATGAGTTATATCAACTTAAACCTCAAACTAATAATTGTATCAATTTAAATTCCGAACTTTCATAATTGTATCAATTGAAACTTTGAACCTTCATAAATGTATCAATTTAAACTCTAATCTTTTCATAAATGTATCCAAACAAAACATAATAAAATGTTTAAGTTGATACAATTATGAAGATTCAGGGTTTAAACTGACATACTTTTAGAGTCTAAATTGATATAATTATTATTAGTTTGAGATTTAAATTGATACAGCTCCTAAAATTTAGAATTTAAATCAATAAAATTCTTAGTTTATAGTTTAAATTGATACAACTAGAGTATAAATTGATATTTGCCTAAAATTTTAATATGAGTTCTTTTTGACAAGGAATCACTTCAATTTTTTTTTTTTTTTTTAATAATCACATTTACATTGTTTATTGAAGGAAAAAAAACGTCATGAACTTTTGAGTGGTCTGTTATTTATTTATTTATTTATTGTCAGGACAACATGTGGATTACTGTCTTTAGTAGCATCATTTATCAACAATTTCTTCATACCTACCCCTCCCTGCCTTTAAATTCTAATTGATTCATTTATAAAGTCAAGAGAAAAAAAAAAAAGTGGGGCACTGAAGCTTACTATATTTCAGTAGAATATTTAGTATTCCAGGAAAACATTGAATTATCTTTTTTAATACAACTATAAGATGAAAAATTAAATATTCATTCTATAGAAAATAAAGTTATATAAATTACTATTAAACTAAATTCACTTTCACATCTAAAAATATTTTATAAATGTAGATGTCAATTTAAAGAATTATTTTACAAGAGGTATTTTTTAAAACTCTCGAGTCCGTTAAAACTTTAGAAATGTGAAAGGTTTAATTTATCCGACCACGAAAAAGACACATAGCTAAGTTGCTTTCAAGCTCGTGCATTCAACTTTGAGGTTAAAAGTTTGATTTTTCACCTCACATATTATAAAAAGAAATATAGTTATTCATTATTTATATTGTATTGTAAGAAAAAATAATAATCTCTTTTGTAATCACGGTAACTTTTATCAATATTTCTATGTTTCCTGGTTTAACATCAACATTGGAGAGTAAGTCGATATTTTCATTATATTGTAGAAAAATCCCTGAAACATAAAAAAAAAAAAAAGTCATTAATGTAAATATAATATAAACAATAGACATGTTAACCTATTTAAACATTTAAAATACTTATTTACTAATTACTTTTTTTGAAATTTTCGCTATTATATTTTTTTCTAAAAATATCCATCGAAATCCACATTTTATCAATATTTTCATTGACATTTTAGACCTTGTGTAATAGGTCTTTTGAGGGAGAGAAAAAAATATTTTCATTTTTTTTTCAAGTGAGTTTGCCACATTAGCATCCAGTAACTTCTTGACAGAGATTTAACAATTTTGTTAATAGAGAAAGCTTTAAAACCTAACTCTTTTAGGTCAATTGGTAATTTAAGATGGTCTCGGAGTTGGTTGGTATCATGTGTTCGAACAACATTGTTGTACTCCTCATGTAATATTGATCTCCACTTGTTTAGCTCATGAATCACCTACTCTGAAACCATGTTATATAATATCTAACACACATCATTGGTTTTTTTAAGACCCGTGACATTATTATTTAAAAAATTTTAAAACTCATTTTATATGAATTTTTTAATATCCTTCATACATGTGAATTTTTTATACTTGGGTGATGAAAAGTTTTTTTAAAAAAAAATACAACTTAATTAATGAGTAAACTAATATTGATTAATCATCACTGTTAATTTTAATTAATTATTAAATATAAATATATTATCTAGACTTAATAAATTTCAACTAATATTAAGGTATGTTTGGATTGACTAGAGAAAAAAAAATATTTTTAAAAATATTTATTTTTATTTCAATTCTTTTGATAAAAAAAAAAAAATTAAAATAAACTTTGAAAGTGTTTCAAAAGCTACTTTGACTCGTTACCAAACACTACATTTTTTTTTTCAAAATGACTTATTTTCAAAATTAAATCCTTAAAAAGTTAAACCAAACATACCTTTAATATTTTATGTTATCTTAATTATTTAATATAAAATTTTATTACTTATTATTAATATTATAGTTAATTTACATTAATATTGGGATCTTTTTAAATATGAAAAATATTTACATTTTATAGCAAAAAGTTTCAAAAGTGTTTACTTTTTGAAACTTTTTGTTATAAAGTATAAATATTTTTTAGAATTTTTTATTTATAAGAATTTTTCTTAATATTTAATTATATGTAGTAATTAAAATAAATAATTTAATTGTGTTTAATTGATATTTAACGTAAAATATTAATTTATTTTTTCTTTGAGTAATTAAATAATCAATTAATCTAACGATATATTAAATAATACTAAATTTAATTTGTGATTGCATTTTTCTTTTACTTTTAGTTAAGTCATTATTTAATTTTAATTTCTATATATAAAATTGGTAGAAACAAATACAAATATTTAATTCCACACATTAATTATCATACATATCCAAACACATAGATTAGTTATCTTGGACATTTAAAATCAAAACATTTAAAACTCGAGCATTTAATATCCATATATATGAAACAATATAAACAATCCGAATGAGTTGTTAGGAGCAATTGAAAAAAAATGTAAATTTGTAAATTTAGTGATGGTTTTTTGAAATGAGTAAGTATATGAATAAATTATTAATATTTATGATTTTATTGTTTTCTAACCGACTTATCAATAGATATACCATGTATTTCATATATCAGTAAACCGATATACAATTAATATGCGAGATATAAAATATATAAGAGATGCAACTTTGATATGCCAAATTTATTAGTCAATGTGTGATTGACTTGTTGGTATCAATCGATTTTAATTTGAATTCTTATTCATTTCTTTCAATGTATTATTGTACTCTAGTACGTTGCTATCTATTTATAATGATTCATATTAATAAAAAATCAAAATTTATTATAGTTAAATTAATCTTCTTGGTAGTATTGTAGAGGTAGATGAGTAACGATTGCCTCCAACTGCTAAACATAAAATGTGAGGGCCTCGAAAACACATGAAAATTTCACTATTGGTGAATTGACAAACGCTCAAATGTGCTAAAATCACTGTGAATTATCTCATTAATATATCAATGGTATATCAACATCCATTCCAAGCTTATTTAAAATATAACATTTGAAAGTCTAGAAAAGGCAAAAGAGAGCAAAAAAAAAAAAAAAAAAAAAAAATAATGAATGTAGTGGGGACACACAAATAAATGAAAGTCTAGAAAAGGCAAAAGAGAAAACAAAAATGTACTTAAAATTTTTGGAAGACAAGTTGGAATAATTGAAAACTAATATATTAATATAAATCATATTTCCACATTCACCACCTGATATGATATCTCTTATTTTAAACCTTTTGTATCATCATCAATTAGTGATAAATATCTATCCGTTTCTATCTAAAACTTTTATTAACTCCCATTAAAAAAGATTAAAATTTTATTATTTTATGTAAATAGTTTTTCTTATTTTTCTATTTTTTTAAAATCTCCCTTTTAAATTTTGGAATATACTTTTTAAAATTCATTTAAGATGGATTTTTTTTTTGAGTTTAAGATCAAATAAACACAAAATTAAAGTAATAATGAAATTAGTATAAAACAAGAAGGGAAGAATAGCAGTGAACCATACCCAGTGGTGGAGGAGCCTCATAATTTTTAAGCGGGAACTGTAGAGATGAAGTTTCCAAAATTGGGCATATGCTTCTTCATTTTGTTTTCCGCCGTGTCGGAAGCCGCCAGAATCCAACTGCCCGGCATTCCCTCGTCGGAAAGTCGCTTCGGCCTTTTCATTTTCGGTGATTCCTATGTCGACGCCGGCAACAACAACTACATCAACACCACCAGTGACTTTCAGGCCAACTTCCCGCCGTACGGTGAAAGCTTCTTCCAGATCCCGACCGGCAGGTTTACCGACGGCCGTAACATTCCCGATTTCTTAGGTCATTATCATTTCTTTCCGTTATTATTTCTTCCTTCACTTCAAGAAACCCAAGTTTGAAAAAATTGTTCAAAATGGTGTTGGAGCTCCTTTGACTGTTAGTTGATTTAACCTAGCCGTTAGATTGCTGAAGATATTTCTTCTTGTCCTACTTAAATCTTGGTGCTTGAACTGCCCTGGTTAATGCTCTGATGAATGAGTAACATAATTTTTGTTCCTTATTAAGAGGAAAGGGGAAGGGGAAAAGAGAATGAGACTTAGCTATAGTCATTTCATTATGAATTAGACTCAACTCTAATTGAAATGTTTTTTTTCCTTAACTTTGAACTTCTATATTATGATCTGTGTTCACAAGGATTGAAGATTATCTTGATTAATGAAGGTGCGCGTAAGCTGATGTGGGTACTCATACATACCAAAAAAAGAAAAGAGTATTAAGGGTAGATTTTGGGGTAGGATTTTGTGCTGAAATTAATGTTATTCTGAATGTTTATATTGAACAAATAACTTCAAGATTGTTGGTAACTAAAGGAACAGAACTTTAAGACTAAACTTATATTTTGTACTATTTTAGTTCCGATTCTAGTTAGCTACAGGGAATGTCATTGCTACAGTATTATCCTTTGAACTTGAAATTGATTAGGCTAAGGGATGTTAGAGAAGTACTATTCGATAGAGTATTAATTAGAGTTGAAAAACGTTGATATAATATTAAATTTGTCATAGTAACCCATTAACTTAAGTTTTTATGTCAATTGGTCCTGAACTCTTCATCGTTCCATGTTTCCAGACAGATCTAGAATGAAAAATGGATAAAACATTATGTAGAAAGGAGAAAATTGGTTTTCTAGTATCCAAAGTTTCACGAAATGTTTCTGACAAATGAAAATCGACTTGAACAAAAAACAGAAATGTTATTAAACGATCCTTTGGTCCAAGTCTGTAATGTTTTATCACTAGGCTTATTATTAAGTAATGTTAATGCAGGTGAGTATGCAAACTTGCCTTTGCTTCCACCATATTTGGATCCTCACAATAATCTCTATGAGCATGGAGTCAATTTTGCATCTGGTGGAGGTGGAGCTTTAGCTCTGAGTCATCAAGACCAGGTTCCAATCAAATCAATCAAACCAATTTCTTTTCCCTTTTTTTTCCTCTGCTGATTTGAAGGTATTTGTTTTTTTTTCAGGCCATTGGGCTTCAAACTCAGCTGAAATTTTTCAAAAATGTGGAGAAATCGTTAAGAAAGAAGTTGGGATATGCAAGATCTAAAACTTTCCTCTCTAACTCTGTTTTTCTTTTCAATTTTGGAGGAAATGATTACCTAAATCCTTTCGACATTAGCTATGACATCTTCAAAACCATTGAAGCTCAAGAACAATACGTGAATATGGTGATCGGAAATATAACGATAGCAGTCAAGGTAATATTGCGCATCTAAATATGTTAATAAACAATAATTTTGATCTGTTTGATAACCAATTTGTTTTCAGTTTTACGTTTTTGAAATTTATGTTTTTCTTTAATATGATTTTTACATTTAGCTTGAATTCTTTGTCAAATTCTAAAAGTAAAAACAAGTTCTTTAAGAGCGGCTTCTTTTTTTAGTTTTCAAATTTTAGCTTATGAGTTGTTGAAAACATTGGCAAACAATAGATAACTAAAGAAAAACATAAATTTCTTTGTTTAGATTAAGAAATAAATTATAATTGTTAGTAAGGTTTGGATTTTATATGTGATAGGAAGTATACAAATATGGAGGAAGGAAATTTGGGTTTTTGGCAGTGCCTCCTTTAGGGTATATGCCAAGTTCAAGATTGAAAAAAAGTGCTCAATTTTTCGAAGAGGCTTCTTCAATAGCAAGGATTCACAACAAGCTGCTCCCCATTGCCCTTCAGAAACTTTCCAAACAACTCAAAGGATTCAAATACACTTTTGCGGATGTTCACACTTTGCTTCTACAAAGAATACTAAACCCTACAAAATACGGTAATAAACTGTACTCTACACCTATTTTTCATTATTTCTTGCTTTAAATCCGATTTCGGTTGTTATACTTTTTAGCTTTAGTTCATATTAGGGCATGTTTGAGAGTGATTCTAAAATGATTATAATTACTTTTGTCATTTTTAAAATCACTGTGAAATTTGCTTTTAAAAATGTAAAATTAAATATTAAATTTATTTCATGTGATTAAACACGTGTTTTAGAGTGATTTTGAAAAGTAATCTTAACAATCTCAAAATCACTCTAAAACATTCACTTAGTCTTTATATTTTTAAAATGTCTGTTCTGGTCCCATTAAGTTTAAGTTTTGTTCTTTTACGTTTTTGTGTACATTCAAAAATGCCCTTTAGTCCTTTAATTTTACAAAGTTGACTAATTTGGTCCTTATTCCCAAAATTTTAAAAAGAGAAAAACTTGGGTGCGCTCTATTGGATGTGCACCTATCTTGGTACATCCCAAGTATAGTCTAAAAAAATACTGTCATGTGGCAGTTTTTATTTTTAAACAATTAATTATTATTTTTTATTAAATTTTATTTTTTTGTGTGGTAAAGAAGTGGAGAGTATATGAGTTAGGTACAGTCTAGGCTATACCTAATCGTTGCTCTTTTAAAAACTTTTTACCATTTCGTTATGTCTATATTTCAAGAAACTTAAAATGCAATGTTTGTACTAAAATTATGATGGTAAAAATAATTAAGGGATTAGAAGTGTCACTTTCAAAAATGTTGAAATTAAAATAGATATTTTAATAATATAGTGACTTAGATGAGCCAAAATTAATAGTATACAGTATTTAAACCTTATTTCTTTAACATCACATTGAAAGGAACTTGATTTTGACGAACATTTTTATTCTCGAGGAGGACTAGTTAAAGATGCGTTTATTTTTTTTAGATGCCCCTTGAAAATTTGATATTTAGGGTTAGATTATTATTGGCACATTGTTTGAAAATATGAAAGAAAGTTTGTAACACTTGAAAAGTTATGATATTTGTGTGGATGAAGGTTTCAAGATAGTGGACACAGCTTGCTGTGGGAGTGACGAATTCAGAGGTGTTTATAATTGTGGAAGAAAGTTTGGAGATCTCCCCTATACACATTGCGAGAATCTTGAAGATCATATGTTCTTTGATTCCTTTCATCCTACTCAAAAAGTTTTCAAGCAACTTGCAGAAGAGTTTTGGAGTGGAGATGCTGAAATTGTTAAGCCTTTGAACTTCAAACAACTCTTTCAATATGACTCAAATTTGGCTTCTTATTGAGATTCTTAGGAGGATATGCCCTTTTTTCCCCCAATCATCTAGGGCGTTTGACTTCATTGTTATACTTATGGATTTTGAGATCGAGAAATCTTGGAATCTATATGTTTAGGCATCTCGAAATGTTTCTTTCTAATCTCAAGTGGCAACATTTTAATATCGTTGGCTATCGAAACTCGTGTTTGAATAAATGCTAGCTAGTTTGTTGAATCAATCTTTTTATTTAGAAAATTTTAACTTTTTTATATGCAATGCAAAAATGTGCAATCCAAAACATCTTACGTCCAATGTCATTGAAAAATAAGTGAGGAATACTTTTCGTGGCATTTTTTTGGACATGTAGGAAAGGAGATGTTATTAAAAGTCTTGGATTTTTTGTGACTTTTTTTTTATTTGGTGGCATAAATGGTTATGAAAAACAGTCTTAGACAAATGCTATGCTATACCATGCAATTGTAAATGTTGCAAAAAAAAAAAAATGTTATATCACATAATATTCATAGCATTTTGAAAATGTAATTAATTACCTTCCACATTGCGTTACGTAGAATTCAAATTTCAAAGGTATAATTGTAACATTTTGAAATCAAGGGATAGAATTCAAATCAAACTCAAAATTTGAAAATTAAGAGAGTGTTTGAGGAACTAAGTTGAGTTATGAAATCTAGAATTTATATAATAGAGTTATAAAATTTGTGTTTGAGGTGCAAGGTATAAGATAAACTTTCTCGATAAATATAAAAACTTCAATAATATTTATTATTGAAGTTTTCCTATTTAATACCAACTTATAAAGTTGATCGGTCAAATTCGACCTAAAAATGAAACATTTTAAAATCTAAAATTTAAATAAAAAGTATATTGTAAGGACATAAAGATATATAATATTTTTTCTAATAATAATAAAGAGCAAGGATATGGACAAGCCTGGTTTCACATGTGAGATCTTAAAGGGGTCCACTGAATTTGAATAATTTAATAATAACAAGTGGATAAGAATGAATGATGGATACAGTGTAAAGTTAAAGATCTCAAAAGGGTATTGGTGTTCTCACAACAAAATGAAGATCTCAAAATTTCACATCTGTTTATGTGTGTTGTTGTTGAGTAGTGCTGAACAAAAGACATTGGTGTTCTCACAACAACAAAATGTGGGACTTTTCATATTTGGTGATTCAATTTTGGATGCCGGAAACAACAATTTCATCAACACAACCACCAAATTTCAGGCCAATTTCCCCCCCTATGGCCTCACTTTCTTCCACAACCCCACCGGCAGGTTTTCCGACGGACGTCTCATACCCGATTTCGTAGGTACTTTTATACATATTCTCTCTTCGTTTGGTAACTATTTCTTTTTTTTTTTCTTTACAATTTTCCCCAAATTTTTTTAGGGTAATTTTCACTCTCTTGAAAAAGATCAAGTTTTAACTCAACTTATATAATGTAGAGGTATCCACAAATCTAGAGAGTGTTTGTGAGATATCTTAGTCCTTTAGTTTCGAGGTTTCTGAGTTTTCAAAATTTGATTTATTACCTACATTCTAGAATGCAGAAACTCGGGACTATACATACATATTATTCGAAAGTCATTTTTCATTTTGTTTTTAGTTTTTAAAACTTTAGCTTAGATTTTGAAAACATTTTTAAAATGTAGGTAACAAAAAAAAAAGAGTAGGTAGATGACATTTGTAAGCTTAATATTTAAAAGAATAAACAAAAATTAAAGAGGTTACAAAAATACCCTAATTAATTCTTGAGTCCAAGTTTTAAAAACTAAGATAGTTTCGGCTACAGTGAGCTAAGATCAATCGTAATTGACATAGTCTTCTTCTTTAAAGGTTGAAGGTTCGATCCCTACCCTTGCAATTGTACTAAAACAAAAAATTGTTTTTGTTATTAGAATTTATCTAGAGTTTAAGTGTCTTCATAATTGCAAAATTGGGAGGAAACAACCATAAATTTTAAAAATAAAAAACAATCATTACCAAGCAAGATTTGAGCTAAATGTTTTTATTTATTTATTCATTTAGCGGATGAATTTGCAAGAATGCTAGTTTCTGTGGTGAATTTGTAAGAATTTTGTTCTAGAGATGAAAATAAAAATTATGGTTTTCTCTTCTGTTCTTCAAACCATATTGAAAGGGAATTTTGTATGTTGCAGCTGAGTATGCAAAGCTGCCTCTGATTCGGCCATACTTAGATCCTCACAACAATCTCTACATCCATGGTGTCAACTTTGCTTCTGGTGGAAGTGGTGCTTTACTTGAAAGTCATCAAGGCTCGGTTTGAATTCATTCATCAAACTTTTTTATATATGTTCTTTTTTTCAATTTAGTCCTTCATGTATTTACATTTTTCTATTCAATCCCTTGATATTTGTATTAAGGAGAACGACCCTTCAAATATTTTCATAATTGTACGATGTTATCCCCTTTGAACATAAACCCTCAAGGCTTTACTTTTGGTTCACCTAAGATATCTCACAAGTCATATTATTGGAGATAGTTATCCTTACTTATATATACCATAGATCTTCTTATCTAGCCAATGTGGAACTTTGGTTGCACTCCGATAATTTTTACCAATTTCTTAGAAATTTCGAAGAGGAATAAACAATTTTTTTTTTTCTCTTAGACGACGTTTGTTGTCAAAATTTAAACAGGAATCTGACCTTCACGAGACATCAATGATAAATTTGTTGACCTGTAAAAGAAGGAAATTTACTTACTTTTTGGTGCTCGTCACATACACTCTGATACTTAAATAAGACTACGAAAGAGTGCAAAATCTTTAGGATTTGAGAGTGAGATTCACTTACTACTCCGGTACGTTCATGATCTATGTATAGGGGTAGATGATCAAAGTCATCTAAAATATGTTTCGAAGCTAAATCGGGATAATTCGTCACTTAAACAAATCGGGTCATGCACAGGGTATGCCCCCATGTGGTATTTTGGTAGGCTTGGCCTCGGTCGAGCATGTCAATTTGGGCTATCTTTATGAACTCAAGCATATATTTAGCATCTTTCCATTTTGTTTTGTCTTCTCTGGTGCATTGAATTGAATGAGAAGAAAACATTCATAGTGTTGATTGATTTTCAGGCCATAACTCTTCAAACTCAGTTGAAGTATTTCATAGAAGTGGGAAAATCCCTGAGGAAGAAATTGGGAGATAACAGAGCTCAAAACTTGCTCTCAAACTCAGTTTATTTGATCAGTACAGGAGGAAATGATTACGTAAGTCCTTTCGAAGGAGACTCCACTGCCTTTCAAATCTATACTCCAACACAGTATGTGAATATGGTGATTGGAAACCTCACCACTGTGATTCAGGTAAATTTTGGAAACAAGTTGTGGATATATCTTTTTAGTATTTCTCAATTTGGTTCGTCTTCAATTATGTTAGTAGGTCTTGAATATGTTATCTGGCGTTTTGAATGACTAAGCATGGGGTCTCGCTTTCTACCTGTGTATGTAGTTAACACACTGTTAGTGAGTCACATAAATCGTAGAAAGTTGACGTGTTGTTCAAATTTGTTATTTTATCAACATGATTGGATATGAGCATGTTGATACCTCGTTGAGAGTTAAACATATTTTAATTATAGATCCGTTATGCATGAACTAACATTCAAATACATTTATGTATTTTGTTGTTTAGATTGGAGTTAAGAGGGTTTGTGTATATGATCATAAAATATGAAGTAAGTTTATGAAATTAAGTATAAATTTCATGTATTTTTAAGATGAGAGTTATAGATCTAGAATCTTCATAGGATAGAAGTTCTGGTCTAGACTTGTTTACGAGAATCCTATAAATAGGATTGGTCTTTGTTTTGTTTGTGTAGAGAAGAGAACACAGAGAGAGTTCAAACAAAAAATGTGAACTAAGTTTTGTTGAGTTTTTCAAATACAAAGAATTTTGTTTCTTTTCGAATATTCTTTTATTGATTACTTATTTGCAAGTGCCCGTCACATGCTTCCAACCTTCTTAAATAAAAATTGAGTTTTGCTGATGGACGAGTTGAGTTTCATGCCAGTGACATCTACACACATCAATAGTAATTCAATGATACATCAACTTCTATGTTAGTAGATCTTAACAGTTTCTTTTAGGCAAAAGACCTAGTTGAAAGTTTTATAATACATCTAATTAACAACCAAACTACGAAAAAATTACCTATAATATTCGACATACTCGATTCCACATATTCAACATATGTTTTATAGGTTGATAAGATATAAGATTTTGAAATGTGATGTGTTTGATTTGATGTATACATATACATATATATATATATATATATATAGGAAATATACAAGAATGGAGGAAGGAAGTTTGCATTTGTGGGAGTGCCTCCTTTGGGTTGCATTCCAAGGTTGAAGCTGTTGAAAGGAGTTGGACATGGAAAGTGTGTGGAAGAGGCTTCTTCAATAGTTAGCTTGCACAACAAATTGCTTCCTATTGCTCTGCAAAACCTTGCCATTCAACTCAATGATTTCAAATATGCTTTTGCTGATGCCAACACTTTGCTTCTACAAAGAATAAGAAACCCTACAAAATATGGTAATTGTTTCCTCTTTGCCAATTCTTTTCTCCTCTTCTTTTTTTTTTTACGATATAAGAGTGAAAATTGCAAGATGTTATCGCTTCGAAGAAGTAGAAATGTCTTAACTACTGAACTATGTCAATGATGAAGATTTTTTTTTCTAGATAGTATTCTTTAGGCTGAGGAGGGTAGTTTCTTTTCCAATATATATGTGTAGGAAAAGGAATCAAGTCATACATTCATAAATTTGAACTTTTCCATTCATTGTTTTTCTTTTTTGTTCCATGCTTTTCTTCAAGGAGGAAACACAAAAATATGTTTGATAATTATTTAGAACTTTATTCTTCTTTTAAAGAAACGTCTTTGTTTTTATTGTTCTCTTAAAGTTTAAATAAACAAAAATCAAAGGTTGTTTCTAAATATAGAAAAATAAACCAAAATATTTACCATATATAACAAAATTTTCGAATTATCAATAATAGACGTAGACACTAATAGGCTTCTATCAGTGTTTATCATTGATAGTTTTAAAATTTTGTCATATTTTGTAAATATTTTCAATAGTTTTATCATTTGAAATAATTTTCCAAAAATGAAAGCTTTACATGAAAATTGTTTTCTGAATAAAAATAATCAAAATTTTATGTCTTGTTTTTTCTAATACTCACTTTATAAGCCAAAAAATGATTATGCCTTTTCTTTTGTATGTTTATATGAAGAACTTGAAATGCAAACAAGAACAACAAAACAAAATGATTTGGATGTTCTCAAAATTCCTACACAACTTTGAGCATATTGATTAAATTTGAGAAATAAAATATAGAGAACATTTACTAAACAAACAAATGTGTTTCTGAAAAAATTAGAAAAAAAAAAAAAAAAAGTGTCTCACCCCAACAACCTCATAAATAATTTATAATGATTATGTGCCGTCCACCTAATTTCATGCTCACTTTTCCTTACATACTAAAATAAAATAAACATAATTTAGTTTTTTTTAAAAAAAGATTCCCACATGGTTAGTTATTTTTAGGTGTTTTTGGATTGCACAAGAGATGGTTGCAATGAGTTGCGTCTTATGTTATTAGGTTTGATTATTAACTGTTGAGAAGATTATTAATATGGAAAAAACTTGATAATGATATATGTGGATGAAGGTTTCAAGGAAGTGGAAACAGCATGTTGTGGGAGTGGTGAATATGGAGGAATTTACAGTTGTGGAGGAAAAAGAGGAAAGAAAGAGTTTAAGCTATGTGAAGATCCAACTCAATATTTGTTCTTTGATTCATATCATCCCAACCAAAAAGCTTATGAGCAACTTGCAAAGCTCATGTGGAGTGGAGATGAACAAGTCATTAAGCCTTATAACCTCAAACAACTCTTCCAATATGGGGTTTTGTTGGCTTCTCAATGAAATATCATATTAAAGACTGTCTTTTTCTCATTATTAACTCTCCTTAGAATCTTTTTCCTCTTTTTCCCTTTTTTTTTTCCTTTTTTTTTTTAATGTTACTCCTTATTACACTTTCTTGTGAATTTTGAAATTGAGTTATCTATGTTAAGTATATAGATTGGTTTCTTCTATTCACCCTAATTAAGCTACGAGCTCGTTAACCTCATCAGCTGCATAAACTCATGCTATTAAATTCAAACCTAAGAATGTTCCATTTTGGGAAATTTTACTTCTTTATTCCCCTAGTTTTGAAAAAAGAAAAGTGCATCTAGTCTTTGGGTTTTCAAAATGTAATTTTTAAGCCACAAGTTATCTCGAAGGTTCTATTTAGATTAGAGATGTCTATTTAACATGCGGGTCGAAGTCTATGAATGGGATGGAAAATCCCCGATTAGAAATGGAGAAGAGAGTGGAGAGAATTTTTTCTGTCGACTAAATAGGGATGGAGTGGGGATTATATTCCTTACCCACCCCCAATAATATATATCTAATTTTTATTATATATATTTATATGAGGTTTTAATTATATATATATATACACGCACAGTCACTGTGCACAGTGAGTTTGTAAATATAAAAGAGTTATATATATATAAACTATTTTTATAATAATAATATATATATACACGTGTATATATATATATGTAATTATATATAATGTTAATTAATTGTATATAACTTTTTATTTGATATATATATTTATATATTATTAAGTATAGATTAGGATATATTGTTGTAATATTTAAATTTTAGTTTTTAGAAATGATAAAAATTAAACATTTTAATCATACATTTGTCACATATGAGTAAAATATTTAACTATTTAAGTAATAATTTTGATATAATGATTTAAGTTAATTATTTTTTATTATAAAAATTCCAAATGGGAAAAAATTCTCTATGGGGAAGCGATCCCTGTAAATTCCCAGTGGGGAATTCCTACTTGATCTTCGTAGAAAATTTTGTGGGAAAGTGGAATGAAATGGGTAGTGGGGACGGGGGACGGGAAAGTCATCCTCGGCCCCAGCCATCCCATGGACATCTCTAATTTAGATAACATGAGGACTTTTATATGTATTTAGAAAGCCATGGGGACATAGTTTGAGTCCTACTCAAAATAGAAAACTTATCTTTCGATGTTGTTATATTGTATTTGTGGATGTCCAAATCTGGACGAGGAACACAATTGGCTTTCACATACTTCAATGGTAAATTTGTAATTTGATGAAGAGGAATATCTTGAAAAACAACGAAGAATGGCTTTGACGTGGAAATAAGAGATGAAGAAACTTTTGTAGAAGAAAAAAAAATTAAGAACTTCAAGTTACCTCATATGGGGTGCATATGGGGTTATAATGATATATTTATTGAAGAATTGACCTAGGTGATAACTCTCTCGTAACAAAGTTATTTGGTCTTAAAACTAATTTTTTTTTATTTAGTATTAAGACTAGAGTTCATAAAATACTCGCCTTCACTTTACTATTTATAAGGAAGAAAAAAAAATAATATATATATATATATATATATATATATATATATATATATATATATATATACACACAGTTACATCAGGGTTTAGAAAGTAACTAAGGTCAACAAACAATAGTTAACCCAACTAATATACAATCAACTCTAATACTCCTCAAGATGGACTTAAAAAATTAACAACGCTCATCTTGCACAATAAGGGTTGAAAAGAGGAAGGAGGAAGCGCCTTAGTAAACACATTAGCCAGCTGAAGATTGGACCGAATGAGCAGCAGCTTAACATTGCCTTTAACAATTGATCACGAATAAAATGACAGTCCAACTCAATGTACTTTATACGCTCATGAAACATCGGATTAGAAGCAATATGGATGGCAGCATCATTGTCACAAAAAATGATGGATGGTTACACGACTGGAATTTGGAAATCAGAAAGAAACTAATTTAACCACACCAATTCACTAGTTGTAGCAGCCAAAGCACGGTACTCGACCTCAGTAGAAGAGCATGAAACAGTACTTTGCTTCTTTTCTTTCCAAGAAACAAGTGATTCACCTAAAAAGATACAAAAAACCCGTAGTAGATTTACATGAGTCTAAACAAGATACCCAAACTGCATTAGAAAATGCTTTGAATTGAAAAAAAAAGCCAGTAAAAGAACTCCTTGAGCAGGTGAAGATTTCAAGTATCTTAACAATGTGAACTGTTGGGGATGATGCCCTAAACTCTCGTGTCTTGTAGTTTATAAACACAGTTTTGAACAAACGCTTGTGATGTATAATATATGATATTTTCTTCACTTTTGTCTATGAACATTGGATGTTTTATTTGCTTTAACATAAACCAATAAACTAAGATCTCTGGTTGTCGTTTGTAACTTAAGCATGTATGTGGAGACATACAGGTGGATCATGTCTTAAGTGATAACCAAAATGGTCTATAGTATATGGATATAGGAGGGATACCTTATCCTGGTAACGCTATGAATGCGACCCGCTTTATAAAATAGTTACAAGTGTTGTGACTTGCTACAGATGGTCTGATCTTGATCATTCATGTGGAGACATGCGAGTGGGGGTGTCCTATACAAAGAAGTTTGTATAAGACTGAACCACGAAGTGTTATAGTCTCGTTATATAATGCCGTTCATGATAGAGACTTTACTTCACTAGGATGACCATAGGTAACATCACCTCAATCCTGAGTGAGTTGGGAACTCTTGCCTTTGAGGACGGTCCTTTGATTTGCATGGGTGCGAGTGGCCAGATCGCCGACTCAAACCTACCACTTTGGGGATTCGTCTGATTTGGGAGTTGAGAACTCAATCACACAAGATGGAATTCACTTCTTCCCTAAAGCAAGGGTAAGTAGATAGATTGCTCCCTTAAGGGCTGATTCCGGGGCTTGAACGATATGGCACCATACACTTTCTCATGGGCCAAGAGGTATCCACACATAGAAGGACTATGTTGTATTGTTCATTAGAGGGATCAATGTTACTTAAAGAGTTAGATGTAACTACAGGGGCAAAATGGTAAATTGGCCCAACTGTACTTTCGAGCATCTGTGAAGGGTCATCGTACTATTGATTGGTTATATCTGATAGACATAGAAATATATCTGTGGTAAGAAAAGTGCAGCTATCAGTCTTTAGTGGAATGCCTGGCAGTTAACGGATGGTGGATCTCGTGGCTCAAGAGTTTAGTCAGCTATTCATGTACTATTGGTGCTTCGAGCCATAAGTCCATAAGGTCCCCTTGGTAGCTCAATGGATTCAAGTTGAGAATCAGTTTTTGGGTCAGTTTGAAGTGTTGAAATTGACAAGAGGGAGTTCAATTATATATGATATAATTGAACTAGTTAATTATATATGATATGAATTACATTATGTATGAGATACATTATTTGGAGGAAAATGATATAAATATGATTTATATCCAATGGAGGAGAAAAGACCATGGTTCATATGTTGCATTTGATGTGATATTAAACCATATGTTAATGAATATAATATGATTATGAATATAATATGATTATATTTATTATTTGATTTTGACAATTATAGGATAATTGTGCTGATTTTTTCTCCGTAACCGTGAGATAGTGGGAGGCTGCATTCAATTTTTGTAACCGAAGGATAAAATGAAAATCGTTTTCATTTTGCAAAGTGATCAGATATTCGCTCACGAGTGGTGTATACTGCCTATCGCATAGCAAACTGAGAGCCTACATGATAGCTCAACGTTCCTAAATGATCATATACACGCACACAGTTTACTAAACGATCGCATAGGATTTGCTAAACGATCGTTTAGCTTTTTCCTACATGATCGTGCACCCGAGCGTTTACTAAACGATCGTTTATACGATCACGACCCTTTTACTACACGATCGTGTACTTCTACCTAAACGATCAAGCATCGTCTATACGATAGACACCTGCCTTCTCCCACTTGCTTGGTCGTGGTATACGATTGCCTCTTTCTCCTTTCCTCTACCAAATCCAATAGAGCCCGCACCTTCTGAATTTTCACATTAAGAATACCAAGGGTTCTAAGTGGTGGTGTCCTCTCTGCTACTGTGTTCATGAGGAGTCTATTCGTTGGCAGATGATTTGGTGAACGACTTGCTTGGACATTCTCAGCGAGAGCGAGAGGAGCAGTCCTTGGACGAGAATGAGTTTTCTGTTAAGAAGGGTTCTTCAACTGGTACGTATTTCATTCTCTTGTTGTTTAACTTTCCAAGTATACCTGTAATTTGTTGTATATTGCATAACTACTTTGCTTAGATTATAAATGCGGTAATTCTGTCATAATGAGTTTGGAACAATCTTGCTTCTGCTCAGAGGTACTCTTTGATAAGTAACAAATGGAGAGAAAGGGTATGTGGAAATACTTTCTTATTACTTTCACTTATTGTATTTACATACTTCAAGTTCCTTTTATAGAAGAACTTGTTAGTTTGCTTGACTAACTAACAGCTGAAAAATACAAACAAACTCAAACAGAATCATAACTGTTGTAACAAATAAATTATTATAACAGAATGTAACAAATAAATTGTTGTAACTAATAAACAGAATGTAACAGTTTTACTGTTGATACTCCCCCTCAAGTTGGACGATGAATGTCAATGATGCCCAACTTGGATACTAGTTTAGACAAAACAGATGTAGGCAATGCTTTAGTGAACATGTCCGTGAGTTGTTGACTAGATTGGATAGGGAGAACCTTAAGGAACCCATCAACTATCTTGTCCCGAACAAAATGACAATCAATTTCTATGTGTTTTGTCCTCTCATGAAACATTGGATTAGAGGCAATGGCAATAGCAGCTTGATTGTCACAGAATACAGTCGTGGACATTAGGATCTTAACCTGAAGATCTTTGAGGAGTTGAGAGATCCACATTAATTCATTAGTAACTGAGGCTAGTGCCTTGTACTCCGCTTCTGTAGAAGATCTAGAAATGGTGGCTTGTTTCTTTGATTTCCATGATATGATAGATGCCCCTAGGAATATACAGAAACTAGTAATGGATCTTCTAGTATTAGGACATGATCCCCAATCAGCATCCACAAAGGCTTTTAAATGAAAGGAAGTGATAGGGCTGATTAAAATGGAGACCGTTTTAGGTAATGTGTTTGGGTTTTCCTTCATGAACAACATTCAAGTGAGATTGTCGGGGCTTAGCAACAAATCGACTAAGTTTATGAAAAACAAATGTCATATCTGGTCGTGAAATAGTTAGATACAAAAGTCTTCCAATCAATCGACGACATAAAGTAGGATAGTTGGATCTTCCAACAATGATCCTTCATCAGAACTCAACTTTACATTAGTATTGAAGGATCTCATACTGAGAGTTCCATGAGCGGGCTTAGATCGCTCCGATTTCACAGTGACCGAAACATAAACGATATACATTCCATACAAACAGTTATGCATATTAAACTCATAATCGGCATTCTCAAAATACAAACATTAACAAGGAAAAAGATTCATACCAAATGAAGACTGTCTTCGTATGTGTGAACCCAAAGCAGCAGAAAACCTCTCGCCGATTCTACCAGCACCCCGATGAGTTTGTCGACTGCAACAACATGATCATAACGTACACGAATAATGCCGCAGGGACAACACCACCACAAGAGAAACATAGGTATCCTCGACGTAAAAAACCCAAAGAGTGGGCTCTGGTGAGTTTGGTAGAGGATGGAGGAGAAGACGTCGTGTAGACAATAAGCAAGTGGGAGATGAACTCTGCTATTGTATAGCAGAAATGCTTATTATATAGTAGAGCTACACGATCGTTTAGGAAAAACTGAACGATTGTTTAGGAAAGATGTATACGATTGTTTAGAGAACACATGAACTAGAAGATCATTTAGACGAACGAGCTTTTATCGTATAGGCTCTCGTGATCGATCTTTCACGAATTCTTTTTAGGCGCGGGTGATATGAATGCACAACTGAAAAAAAAAAAGAAAAACGATTTTCATAGTTTTAACCCGCCAGTTACCATAACCTTCGTAGCCCCACTTCCCACATCCAAACGTGGATTAATCGGTTAATTATCAAATAATTAATCAATTAATTTAATTAATAAATATAATCATATTATATTTATATCCTAAAGTTTGATATCATATATCTACTATAGTCTTTTCTCCTCTACTTGATATAAATCATATTTATATCTAATTTCCTCCAAACTAATGTATCTCATACATTTAGCCAATTATATCTTATATAATTAACCAGTCCAATTATATCATATATAATTGAACTTCCTCTTGTCAATTTGAACATTTCAAATTAACCCAAACACTGGTTCTTGACTTTATCCAAGCTACCCAGGTGACCTAATGGACCTGTGGCTTGAAGCTCCAACGGTACGCGAATAGTTGACTAAACTCTTTAGCCACGAGATTCACCATCCATTAATTGTCAGTGATTCCACTAAAGACTAACAACTGAACTCTTCTTACCACAGATATATTTCTGTGTCTATCGGATATAATCAATCATGAGTACGATGACCCTTCACAGATGCTCGTAAGTACAACTAGGACAATTTACCATTTTGCCCCTGTAGTTACATCTCTCTCTTTAAGTACCACTGATTCCTCTAATGAACAATACAATATAGTCCAACTATGTGTGAACACCTCTCGGGCCAAGAGAAGGTGTGTGGTGCCACATCGTTCAAGCCCTGGAATCAGCCCTTAAGGGAGCCATTTATCTACTTACCACTGCCTCGGGGAATGAGTGAATTCCATCTTGTGTAGCTGAGTTCCCAGCTCTCAAATCAGACGAATCCTCAAAATGGTAGGTTTGAATCGACGACTTGACCACTCGCACCCATACAAATCAAAGGACCGCCCTCAATGGCAGGAGTTCCCAACTCACTTAGGATTGAGGTCATGTTACCTATGGTAATCCTAGTGAAGTGAAGTCTCTGTCATGAATGGTATTATATAACGAGACATTAACACTTCGTGGTCAGGTCTTATACAAACTCTTTGTATAGGACGCTCCTGCTCGTATATCCCCAATACGAATGATCAAGATCAGACCATCTGTGGCAAGTCACAACACTTGTGACCATTCTACAAAGCAGGCCACGTCCGTAGCATTACTAGGATAAGGTTTCCCTCTTATATCCATATACTACAGACCATTTTGGTTATCACTCAAGACATAATCCATTTGTATGTCACCACATACATGCTTGAGTCACATACAGATAACCAGGTATTTTATGTTTATTGGTTTGTGGTAAAGAAAATAAAATAAATAACCAAGCAAAACAACAAGATGTGAAGTAAATATCATATATTAACAATCACTGGTGTTCATATATACTGTTTACAAATTACAGGACACGAAACTTTAGGGCATCAACTTCAACAAGGATCCATGGGAAAAAGAGAATGTTTGGATGCCAAAAAACCTGAATTTTCCAATAAATGTAAGGTATAATTCCATTGAGATAAAAATATACCTTGTTGTGAATGAGCAATATCCAAATCCTAGAAAATACCGTAAAGACCTTAAGTCTTTCTACTTGAATACAATATTAAGGTGCTTATTCAACAAATTAATCTCACCAAGAGAAGTGCCCGTGATGATTATATCATCAACATAGACTAGTAAAGCAATAATAATGTACCTGAGCCACGCACAAACAAAGAATGGTCACTTTTGAATTGTTTGAAACCAAGTTGTAAAAGAGTATGGGAGATTCTATCAAACCACTACCTAGAAGCTTGTTTTAAACCCTATAGACTAATTTCTCCCCTTTAGGTGTAACATTACCATGCTAATATCCCAACGGAAGATCCATATACACCTCTTTGATAAGACCACTATGTAAAAAGACATTATTTACATCCAACTGCACCAAAGGCCAATTCAAGGAAGTTGCCACTATGAGCAAGACTTTGACAGTCACAAGTTTAGCAACCAGTGAAAAAGTCTCAATATAATTGAGGCCCTCTGGTTGAGTATATCCTTTTGCCACTAATCGGGCCTTGTACCACTCAATAGTACCATCAGACTTGAACTTGACTTTATAAACCCATTTGCAGTCGATTGAATGTTTATTTGGAGGTAGGGGAACAACAGACCAAGTTTTATTGGTTTCCATGTCTTTAAGTACATTCTTCATAACTAAGCCCCAATGTTCATAAGGGGTGACTTGGTGATAAAAGTCAGGTTCAAAAGTGGAAGAAACAATTAAGGCAAAGTGTTTATAAGAGAAAGACAGCTTGTCATAGGCCAAATATTTATGTACGGGAAATTTGGATGTAGAAAGAGCTAAGGGTTGAGATTGTAATAAATGTAAATGGAAATCTTTCAAGTAGAATGGTGGTCTTACAGTTCTAGTGGATCAACGAAGAGTTTGGGAAGATGGTGGATTTATAGGAGGTACATCAATATGAACATTGGTCATTCCAACATTAGAGGAAATTAAGCCCTTAGTGTTAGAGACAGGGGAGGACAGAACATTGTGAATTTGTGCATTTTGTGATGGATTTTCATTGTGATTAGTCAAATGAACATCATCTAAAATATATGGTTAAGCATCAGTATTGTTGAGTGGAGAACTCAATGACTCAACTTCATTTCCATCATCAACAACTATATGTAAGCCATTAAAAGAAGGCATATAATAATCAACCATGGAGGCAAAAGAAGAAGGCAAGACAAGGTCAGGAAACAAACCAACCACATTTTTTGTTGAGCAATCTTATGAAAAGGATAGACCTCTTCATGAAATACAACATCTCTTGAGATGAAAAACTTTTTATTTTCAATATCATAGAGCCATCCTTTCATACCCGGAGGATATCCCATAGAAACTGAAGCAATAACTCGATGATGAAATTTTGATCTATTTGAACCAAGAATAAAAGCAAAACATAGACATCCAAACACTCAAAGAGTTGAATAATAAACATGAGATTGATGTAGTCAATAATAAGGGGTATGCCAATCCAAAACAGGGAAGGAATTCTATTGATCAAGAAAGCAGCAGTTATTAAACATTCTCCCCAAAACTAAATAGGAAGCCGAGACTGAAACATCAAAGCTCTAACAATATTCAATAGATATTGATATTTTCTCTCTACCACAGGGTTCTGTTCAGGACGTCCCACACATAAAAACTGATGAACAACTTCTTTGGACAAGAAAAAAATTAGTAAATGATAACTCTTGAGCATTATTAGACCTAAAACTTTTGATCTTAGTATCATATTGGGTTTCAACTAAGGTAAAAAAACTGTGGGATAACTCGCAAAGCATCTGACTTGTTCCTCATAAAAAACACCGAGGTCTACCTCAAAAAATTATAAACAATAGTTAAAAAAAAGAATCCATAACAAACATGTGTTGGAGTGGGATAAGGTCCCCAAGTATCACAATGAATCAAATCATAAATTTTTTTAGCTAAACGATAATTACACTGAAAAGATAATCATTTTTGGTTATTTAAAGGACAAATCCAACATGAGTCACGAGAGGAAACTTTAAAGAAGTCAACAGACAACAAGGCCTTTAAAGCATTTAACGTTTGAAAGAAGGATGTTGAAGTCGTTCATGCCAAGTATTGACTAAGCAATGAGTCATAGAACAAACAACACCAGCCGCAGAAACAGTAGAAGAAACCAACTTATCATTCTGAAAGAGGTCAAGAAAGACTTTGCCAAAATCTAGCTTTGCCAATCATCCTCAAAGACAACTTATCCTGAAGAACACAAGAGTCCTCAACAAACTTTACAATAATAGGTTGTTGTTTAGTAAGTGCAATGATGGAAATTGGATTGAACAGAAAATTAGGTATGAATAAAACATCGTGAAGTATGATATCATCATATAACTTCATAGATCCCACAATAGTTTAAAAATCTATTTTTAACAATATTTTCAACCCAACCATACTTTTGTTAATAATTATTAAAATAAAATTATTTAAAAAATTCAAAAAAATATTTGAATCTCTTAAAAATAAGAAATAAACTTTTTTGTCGTATTAACATATTTTTTGTCAACTATAACAGTTGGTAAAAATTTGAGTAAATATGTCGATGCGTTCTGAAGATTTAGTCATTTTCGAACCTGAAAATGATGGAGACAGAGATATTGATGTTGAACTTGATGAATTATTTGGAAACGATAGAAGTGGGAAACATGATATTGAGTTGGTACCCTCTATATGTTCATACAAATAGATTGGGAAATTACTAATTCAACATGTGAATGAGGGTTAACATTGGAGGAAAGGAGTAGATGTATAGATAATTCTAGTTTAATACAAAAAGAAATGTTATTGATACTAAAGAATATTTACAACTTTAAAAAAAATAGTGCATGATAGAACACTACGAGATGGTGGTAGTAAAATAAAATCAAGATATTTGGTATGTGATATGCAAACAGTGGAAGGATGGTTGTGATTGGAGGTTATGGGCATGTCGGCATAAAACTTATGGGATGTTTGAAATCACCAGACTTGAAGGAGAACACTCATGTTTGTATTCAGAATTGATCAGCTATGATTCAAATTTTATGAGTATCGAAATCCAAAATATGGTTAAAGCTGATCCTGGGGTACCTGTGGCCCTACTCCAAGAAGCAGTTAAAAAACAATATGGGTATAATATTAATTATAGACGGGCATGGCAAGCCAAGAGAAAACCATTGACTGTTGAGTTTGGTGATTGGGAGAAATCATATTCAGAGATTCCGTATTGGTTGAGTGCTGTTGTTAATTACAATCCAGGAACACAATCAGATTGGTATTGCCTTCTATCTGATGTGCCAAGTACGACTATTTTTTGTCGAGTTTTCTAGTCCTTCAGTCTTGCAAAAGAATGTTTCAAATATTGTAGACCATTAATCCAGATTGATGGAACTCATCTCCACGGAAAATATAAGGGAAAATTATTGACCGCCTTATCTATTGATGCAAACGGGCATATATTTTCCCTTACTTTTGCTATTGTTGAAGGTGAACATTCGTCCAGTTGGTCATGGTTTTTGTGGGCATTGCGTGAATATGTTACCCAACAAGATGGTATTTGCTTGCTTTCTGATAGACAAAAGGGCATTCTTGCTGCAATTAACAATGAGGAAATTGGTTAGAATGAACCTAGAGCGTACCATCAACATTGTTTTTGCCATGTTGATAGTAATTTCAACACATAATATAAATCAAAGCAACTAAAAGATTTGGTGTTTAAGACCGGAAATCAACACTAAAGGCGTAAATTCATTCAGTGCATGAAAGAGTTGAAACAATTGAACCTTAAATGCCTTGAATATTTTTCTGATATTGACATGAAAAAATGGACCCAATCACATGATGATGGGTATCGTTATGGGTGGATGACAAATAATGCAACTGAATGTATGAATGGTGTTTTCAAAGGTGTTAGAATGTTACCCATTACTTCTTTGGTTAGGCTAACATTCTATCGCACAATACTATATTTCAATCGTTGAAGACAAGAAATAAGTGAAGCACTCGACCGTGGGGACATGTATACAGAATATGCCATGAGAAAACATAAGAGGTGGGAAAAATGAGCATCTACACACGTGATGACTAAAATTATGTGGGACGCAATATGCAATGCATGTCTTAGGTTATGCGTTCATACTCATGCGTTGGTAGTCATGCGTTGGACTATGCAATATGCGATTACGAATGTATGCGATGACCATGCGTTCCTGTCACAAGTTTTCTTGCACTCTCACCAAGTATAATGAGAACGCAAGTTTCTCGAGTGATCCAAGGTCGAACTCACGGACTTGTAGCTAAGTGTATGCGGTGATGTGTTTGCGGCGGATGAATAAAAGAATGATGGAGAGTATAAGCTAATAAACTACTCCTACTCCTAACTAACAGATTAAGCGGTGAGAATATGATTGAGAGGTAGAGACATGACATCTGTTGACGCGTAGTAAAATGCATAGGAAAAATAGATAAAATGTGAGGATGTCTTCATCGCAACCCTAAGCTTGACTACAAGGGCAATCCCAACTAGCGCAAAGCTATGCGATCATGCTACACACACTTGAGCCTAATTCTAGGACGCATGCGATGCATATGCGATAGTTCCGAGAAGCCTATTTCTAAGCCTCCATAACCCGCTCATGTGCTCTCGCCGCATAAGTGTGATAGCCACATACCACCGTACCCTACTTTTGAACGCATGCAATATCCTATTGTAGGGTACATACGCTGTGTAATAGCAAATGGAGCTTATCTCTAAGTTCCCCATTCTTGCTTATGCGTTCCAATCCGCTCTCTCGAGTCTTAGATTTGGGTTTTAGACTACTTTCCCAAGTATGCCTAAATGATGAATGATGCGCTCATAAGACAAGGTAACCACATAAACTTGGCTGACGTAAGATTATTCCTATCTCTAGTGAATATTGGCTTACATAGTTTAATGCGACCAACCACTTACCCTCCCGAACAGTTAGTTGTTGCTGACTTTACTCATAGATAAGCATTGCATCCGCCGATAGACAGGCGTTGCTACAGCTTCACACTAAGCAAATAAGGTTTTCTCATAACACTCATGCAATGCACACCTCCCGGTGGTTTGCTACATGCTTCATATTCCTATGTCGCATGATTAAATATGCGATAATCTAGAAATCTTACTCAATAATGCAATGAATGTTAAGGATGCTAAGTAAAGGAAGATGGAGATGGAATCGAAGGAAATATAGAAATACATTGATCACAAAATGTATTAATTTCTTAAGCCAAAATGTAATATAATACAAAATAAGGAAAGAAGAGAAAATGAAAGAACCAGCTGGAAGCAATGTCTTGCTTCCAGCAGATGTGTGTCAAGGCTGCTGGTGGTGCCATGGATGGGCAGTGGAGCAGACTCTCTTGAACTCTAACTTCGGTGAAGGCTCCGGTCGTCACTCGGAATGGATGAAGGAGGTGAAGAACTCTCAAGCTTTCTTCTCACGCTTTCGTCTGAATCACAAGGATCCACCCGAAGGTAGAAACTTGGATAAAATAAAATTTTGCTCCACGGCTTCTATTTATAGAGTTGGATCCCCGATAGCATTAATGGACCTATTCTGATTCTGACATTTGCGGCATGATGGTCCTTTTCTGAATCTCTGCTGCTAACGGCGTGGTAGGTGAAATGTCAACATCATCTTTTGATTCTCCCGAGGTATGCGTTCATGTTGTATTCCACCAACTTTGCGGTCGCCCTCTATTATGGTTATCATTATGCAGCCGCAATCTCTCTGTGATGACCGCAACTTCTCAGCGATGACTGCATTCGCTTGACGACCACAACTTCTATGCGATGGATGCATGTGATTGATGGTCGCAACATCCATGCATCGAACGTATGCGTTTGCCTTTGCGATGGAGAAATTCTCCACATGCGATCATCTTTGCGATAGCCCGACTTCCACATATGCGTCCACTTCCTGCGTTACCTACAAAGATAGACAATTGAATGCATAATAACGCATAATAGTGGGTCCATCGAGATTCTTAATGCTGAACAACGCAAACTCACTTTCTCGTGAATTCCTAACATATTCGCTGCATATTTCACTTAACAATTCTCATAATTCTAAATAAAAGGCCTAAGATGACGTGCATTTCTGCCCGTCATTAACACGCAGTGACATCTACTGGGGAACTCAAATTTTTGAAGTACAAATTGACATAAGTATGATTTCTCTCTATAAATGCCAACACACACAAGTTATGAGCTTGAAATAAGGAACTTGTTCTTGTAGTAAGTGGCAGTCATTCAAGATTCCATGCTCTCATGTAATTGCAGTTTGTAATTACTCTGTTTGATATACATACCTTTTATTGATTTATGCTACAAATTGTCCCATTTCAAGCGATGTTATGAAGGTCTCTTCCATCCAATACAACACCAAGATTATTGACCAGAATTATAATTTACAGAAGTTCGTCCAAATGCGGACTTACTAAGAGAACAGGGTTGCCTAAAAAGTACGCGCATTCATAACGAAATGGATTGGAGAGAGGCTAGTCAAAAAGTTTTGATGTACAATTTGCAAGGAAGAAGGACATAACAAGCGTACTTGTCCACAACGTACATTAGGTGCTTCCTCTTTGGGCCATTGATGACTTTGTTATGTAATCCATTTTTTATGTGTTTGATTTTTTATGTAATTATATTTTTTTATGTAATTGTAATTTTTATGTAATGAATTATATTTATCTAATTCTTAGGAAATAGATTTTTTATGTAATAGATTTTGTTATATAATGTAATTTGAACTTCTTAGATAATAGTTTGGTTCTTCTAATCCTGTGCAACTATATCAACAAAATACCCATCGTTCAAAATCGATATGGGATAATTCTTCTACCATAGTTTTGGGTTATCAGAGAAGGGAAGCATCTGCACAACAAACTATCCCGTTTGAACCACATATTATTCCTTACGTTCAACAAGCTGGTTTTCTTCGGGTTGCACAGAATAGATTTACCTAACTTGATTGACTCCTCATTACTGCTTCAATAGAGCGTTGGAGACCAGAGATCCAAACATTTCACTTTCCTTGTGGGGAGTGTATAATTACATTGTAGGATGTTGCTATCCAGTTTGGGTTACAAGTGGATGGAGAACCTTTAATAGGTTCATTGCAATATGAATGGAAAACTATTTTTGACGAGCTTTTGGGTGTTCTACCAGATGATCTGAAAGGCTCAAGATTGAGTATCCCATGGTTAGGGTCCCATTTTCCAGAATTGTCTCCCGATGCCGACGACATCAACGTATGTAGGTATGCACGAGCATAAATTATGCAACCTATTAGAGGATTTTTGTTTGCTGACAAGTCGAACACTCTGGTACATCTTATGTTTCTTCCTCTACTGTCTGATTTTGAGCTTGTTGGTATGGACTTATGATACTATAGGTATGGACTTATGATAAATTTAAAATTATAACTGTAACGACCCGACTCCCTAGGACTTAAGTTAGGCCGTTACTAAATACATGCATGCATGGAACTCAAAACGACACTCGGTTATGGCGAAATAAATGCTAATTAAATAAGGTAAGTTCAAAAGATTTTCATTAAATTCAAATATTAAACAATAGTAGGGTACCCATAAATCATAAAGGATAATAAATAAGTCTGAAAAACGATTCTTAAAAAGTAAGTTTTAAACATCAAAACTAAAAGTTAAGAGGAACATGAAAAGGACTCTAAATCTCATGAGCGGAAGTGAAAAAAACTAGTCCCAGTGGCTCGATCACAAATTTCACTTTTTATCGCCGGCGCATCTCTACCCTTACCTGAAACAACAACATGAGAAAGAATGAGTATAAAATACTCAGTAAGTAACCCCACTACTGGGGTCAGGCTGGGCATCTATGTCCTCTAGATACCCACCTTTGGTAAAACATATAAACTGCTCTAGTCCTTATGGGACACATATACACATGAAACAAGAAGGAGACTGAGTCCTATCCTACTATAGTTAAGTATGGCCACTACCTCTGGTGAATCCCGAAGGAGACACAAACTGGTGGATCCCGAAGGAAACACAAACTGGTGAATCCCGAAGGAAACAATAAATCTAATGGACATCTAACTAATCAGTAAGGATATTTGCACAGTCTCAACATCATAATGAACACTGTATGAATCTATGACATACATATAAACCTCAACATCGTGGCTCTATGATAACGGGCAGAAATGAACATTATCATAGTGCTAAAGTCTTAAAGAATGTTAGATTGCATTGATGAAATATGTTAACTTGCGTCCACTAAGCACCAATTTCATAATATTGCGGTCGCGCGTTCAGCGCATTAGAACAATTGATCTTTGTATTTTTATGCAAAATATGCGTTAACGCAATGCAAGCGATCATAGGAAATCATTGGTCGAGCGCAACTTCACCGTAAGCTTTGCGTTGATCGTGCTCACAAACATTCGCCCAAGAAGGATCGCCGCAACTTGGTCAGGGCAACATGGTGGGCGCATCTGGGTGAAAGGCCAATTAAGCGCGATGGGACAGAAAGCTGTTGACAGTCGAATCCAAATTAAATTGATAGCCGATAATGGTCACAAAGTACGTTCAGCTTTTTCGGTGACAATTATTCGGCGCATCAGTCAGGAATTAAAGCTGTCCCATCTGTACAACCAGGAGAGAGAAGCCGCCTTTCACCATGGTTGCTCTATAAATACGAAGGGCATTCTTCAGAGAAGGGCTTCAGCAGTTAGAGATTTCATACTTTAGTTCACACGCTTTTGTTCTTAGTTTTCTTTCATTTTAAGGTGGATGCGAGGGAGGAAGTTGTGCCGACAGATTGTTCCGGTAAGCTTGGGAGAGCATCAAAAGCTTCAAGGACAGAGAGAGGGCCGACGCCTGCAGAAGCGGGAACATCTTTAGAATAGAATAGAGATTTCAGTGTAAAAGCCTTAGTCAGCAAGGAATTGCTACCAAGCTCTCTACCTTTAACTTCCATTGTCATTTTGTACTCAACTCATTTATAAAAATGGAATTTCCTTCTCTATATTTGTTCACTCTCTGTTATTCACACATGAGTGGCTAAATCAGTTGAATGGGTTTAGAAGCATTTAGCTAGCACAACTAGGGAATCTTCATTCTTTGCGATTATCTTGTTTATGTATGCTTCATTCGTCCATTAGAGATACTCGGGAGGGTAGTCTAAGGACAGGATCTAGACTTGGGAAGGTCAGGTTAGAATCTAAACTCGGGAGAGTCAAATTAGAACACATAATACAAGAGATAGGCGCTTAGGAATGAGCACTATTTGTTATTAACGCATCTCATGCATCCTAGAGATAGGATATGATTGTATGCGGTCACCTTGCTTTCTTGCATTTTGCATCATTGCATAGGAAGGGAGGAGAGACTTAGGGATAAGCTCTATAGACACTTTTGCATTCAACACATGCGTCCTAGACATAGGAGCATCACATTTACATTGGAAATGACTTGCTGTGCATGGTTGTAACATGATCGCATAGTCTGACGCATTTTCGAGTAACGCTAGCTAAGGATCTTCTCGACCCATTCATTGCATACTCATTGCATCTATCACACAACTTCCTTTTCTCAAATCTGCCGCATTTATTTATTTCTCTTTTTTATCAACGCAAACAACAAACCCAACAACTTATTGATTTACCCGGTTACTGCAAAGTTCTTCATAAAGATTACCAATGCAATCTGTTTTCACAAGTCCCTATGTTCGACCCTGGACTTACCAGAAAACTCAGAGGAATTTACACTTGGATTCCGCTGGGGAAACTTGAGTGCACAACGCAATTTCATCAACGCATAGCATCCACATTTCCACTTCATAAAATCAAGCATCACTCTATAATATACACATATACCTCAACATACATGTATACCTCAACATCATCAGATCAAATATAACCATGGAATCACATACCATGTCATACTAGCTTTCAAGTGTCTATGTGCATAAATAAATAATTCAGATCACAAAACAGAACATACTTTGATCATGTTATACTATCAATTTATAATGCTGTCATTCTGCCATAACATTCATTTATCATGCTAGCATACACCTAATGCCTGGCCCATGGGTAGTTCCAATAGTAAGATTACTTACCTCAAAGTTAAATCCAAAGAAACCCAAACAAGCTTATCCTTTTCAAGGCAAGCAACATCTAAGATAAATCCAATATTTAAATCAATATTTTGGGTCTAACTCCAAATTATTTAAGATCTTCGATTTAACTTTACCTAAATCGAAAATCCGCAGACGATTTCAGACAGCCAACAAAATCAGCAACTCTCAGTAAGACCCTGACATAAGAACGCAACCAAGTTTGAAAATTAAAACCAAGGCCTAATCGCACATACTCCAAGTACAATCCAAGGCTGACACATAAAGGCCTCAATCGATTGGTGCCAACAGTAAATGGGCAGTCAAGAATCGATTGAAAACAACCCCAACCAATAGAAATCTTACCCAAGTTGACAAATTTGATGATGGCACGAGCAACGACGGCAACGACAGGAAGAATCCGACGCAGATTCGATCGATTGCGCCGCGGTGGCTTCGGTGCAGACGCATCTGGAGCGGCGTTAGTCAGCTCGGACGAACGACGAACTAGGCTGGCTTCCAGTCGCGTGAGTCTGCAACTGGAGAGGACTTGAAACGACAGTTGAAGTGGCGAACAAGGCTGGGTTTCCAGCAGAGGGGCGGTAGACGCGTGGATCCGGAGGGCGGGGTTGGGCTTCTGCAATGATGCGCGGGAGCGGGCTGGGTCAGCGGCGGTAGAGACGACTCAGACCAACATTGGGCGGAATGCCGGTGGCTGGAGGTGGCGTGGTCATGAGTTACGTCGACAGCTAGGTTTTCTCAAAGGGGGGTGCGTGCGGTGAGGTTGAAGAAGAAGAGAAATTTGGATTTTTATTAAAAAAAAAATAATAACAATAAAAACTAAAAAGGAAATAAATATAAATATACTTTATTCTTTTTCTTATTCCACTTTATACTATTAAATTCCTTTCCTTTCTAAAAGAAATTAATTCCTGTCCTTAATTTTCAAATTGAATAATTTCACGTCAACAATTACATTCCGCAACTCCATTTGACTTCCCAAATTCAAAATAATGCCCTCAATAATAAAAGGAAAAAACTGAAATTACACATAAAATATAAAAAATATTTGGGGTGTTACATTCTTCCCTCCTCAAAGAACTTTCATCCTCGAAAGTTCAATCCTGAAAAAGTTCTGAGTACTAGGCCTTCATCTCATCCTCCCGCTCCCAGGTAGCCTCATTGAACTGGTGATTCTGCCATAGGACCTTCACAAATGCAATTTCTCGGCGGCGCAATGTCTTTACCTCTCTGGCGAGGATGTCTAGGCTTCTCCTTGTAGCTCAAGTTGTCATTCAACGTAAGGGCTCGTAGTCAAGTACATGGGACGGGTCTGTCACATACTTCCTTAGCATCGAAACATGGAAGACATTATGAATTGAAGACAGTACTGGGGGCAATGCCAATCGGTAAGCTACGGGGCCAACTCGCTCCAAGACCTCGAAATATAGCAGATATAAACGAATGCGAAGAGCCAGAGTCAAATAAAACTAAAGCATGGTACCCTAAAATGGGAAGTGTACCTGTCACCACTGTGCCTGACTTCTTGGCCTCACGCTGAATGGTAGAAAACACCCTACCCTGCTGTTGCTGACGACTCGAGCCTCCCTAAAATGAACTTACGAGCTGGCCCCTGTGTTCAGGTGTGTTCCTCCTCGGACATCTATTTGACATATGCCCCTTTTGGCCACATCGAAAATAGATCCACAACCAGCTAGACAACGTCCCAGTGTCGCTTACCACAAGTGGTACATATTGGCCTATCCTCCCTGCTAGTCCCAACCTGGGAACCCTACTGTCCCCACTGACGTGGACCATTCACTGTATTCTGGTTCCTCTGCTGATGCTCAGGAGCCCTATGTTCAACCTTCCTTTTCTGACCTGCGGAGGTCCTAATCCCGAGTGACCTCCTGTATTCCTCTCCCATCTAGAAGTCAGCATCAATCCTCATGGTGGCCTGTAGTGTCACAGCATACGTCTTGAGGTCCAAGGCATGCACCATCCCTCGTAGTCCGCTCCTCAGGCCCTAGATGAATCTCTCAGTCCTCGCTGCCTCGGTGGCTACTAGTTCAGGAGCAAAGCGAGACAACTTATTAAATTCCCACTCATACTCCTCCACTGACATAACTTCCTACCTCAAGTTCAAGAATTCTGCCTGTTTGTTGTATCAGGTTATGGCCGAAAAGTACTTCTCATAAAAGAGCTTTTTGAATTGCTCCCAGGTTGCAAGTTCACCACCAGTATCAATCATCTTTTCGGCTGAACGCCACCAGATTTTTGCGTTACTAGTCAACATGAAGACTGCACATTGAAGCTTGTGCTCTTCCGGGCACCTCATAAAACGGAATATTGTCTCAATAGATGACAACCAGATCTCTGTTTTGGTGGGGTCCCCCAACGATCCATCAAAGGGGCGAGGGTCATACTTCCGGAAATCCCTCAGATGTTTAGCCTCAAGAGATAGGCCTTGCATGTCTCTATCCTGCGGTTGGGTCTGTTGTAACTGCTTGGGTGGCACCGGTTCCTCCTGAGCTTGGGTCTGGGTAGTCTTTCCTGCCATCGTGCTACAAATTAGCTCCTGCAACTTTCTCATTAGAGAGGATGCAACAGCTTCACTAATTCTAGCTTTTCCTTTTCATCAATTTGGGTCACAGGCGGATTTGGAGCTGCCGGAACAGTCTGGCTACTCTCAGCTCTCTCTGCTTGCATTTCTTCTCTAACTGTCTTTCTTGTTCTAGGTTTAGGTGCCATGTCCTGTCATAAATTCATACGTTAACTAGCTATTTTTAGGTCTATTTCAGAAATCATGCATTTAAAACACTATATCACTGCTCTCATATATGCATTGAAACTTTCATTAGTAGAACGTACCTGGCGATGATGAGGGATCCGTTATTGGGCCACAGGGACTATCTAGACTTACGTAGTAAGTTAGTCTACAGAACCCAAAACATGGGCTCTGATACCAACTGTAACAACCCGACCCCCAAGGACTTAAGTTAGACCATTACTAAATGTCACACCCTACCCCAGACCACATTCTTAGCCTAAAGAAAGGCATGACTATAGCAGTTACCAACCCTTGGGCTGACACTTACTGCCTAATAACTCTTGCGGAATAACTCTGATACCAATTATAATTCATATGCAACGGGACGTCTTTAGGCCAACAATTTATTAACTTAGAAACATAATATGTTTAGAGTCATTACAACACTAGATTTACAAGTCCCAAAACCCACAAACCCTAGTCCCTATATGAACAATAGTAACATGTGTACAATATTAACAGTAACCACCTAGCAAACGATTACAAGTCTTTTGGTCCTTTAGTGGCAGAGCAGATGCAGAGCTATCTTCAGAGGATTTGACCGCTACCTGTGGGGGAAAAAAAAACATTTGAAAACGGGGTGAGCTTACGCCCAGTGAGTGACCGAGAAAACATAGTAAATTCTCATGCATGATTTCAGTAATGAGTTTTTAACTGAAACATAAACTTTTACAGTACTTGTACTGCAGCATAAACATTTTCCAAGCGTAAAACATATAAAGCTATTTTAATCATAAAACAGTAAAATCATTTCTCAATCCAACGTACCCTACTGTGGGTAAAACAATCCCAACACCAACTACTAGTCCAAAGAGAACCCTTTTGCTCAATCTCTGACTCTATTCACCTGTGGCCACACTAAGTACCCTCACACATTAGGTACTTCTGCTCAGATACCTTCTCAATGTCCTTCAGTATCGAGCTACCTTCTAGTAGTATCGAGCTACTAGGATACCTTCTCAAACGTCCTTCAGTATCCAATAGATAGATACCTTCTCAAATGTCCTTCAGTATCTAGTTGGGTGGATACCTTCTCAAATGTCCTTCGGTATCGCATTTTAGTAAAACTAGTCATAAACGACTTTTCTCTTTAAAGCATGTAAAGTATAACACATATAAAACATGACTTTAAAGATGTTAACGCATGCTGGATCAAATCAACACATATAAATAGTTTTTCAACAATTTCTCACACATGCATGCGTTCAAAACATAATTCACAACTTGCTTGGAAATCACTTCATAAAACTAGTAGGCATGAGAATATTCTTGAAAACATGCTTTCTATAACACGTTGTAATCAAACAGTTTAAGCAAAATGTTTTAGTCAAAACATTTTAGCCACTCACCTTGATTTCTTAGGAGCTTTTCACTCTAGTGGCTCCTCGGGCTCCTTTTCACCCCTAGAATCCAGATTCAATTTACAGCTTAGATTACTCATAGTTCTGAACCTTATTTTGAAATACTTCCTTCTACAAACTTATTCTAAAATGTCTCAGGAATCTTACCCTAAAATTTCAGCTCAGAACTCCTCGTGGTTTGGCCGGAATCACAGAATCTTCAAGACTGGCTCAGACTGATCCGACAGTCTGACCCTTCTGCCTTCTTTTCAATCTCCAGCCCGGTTCCTTTGAGTTTTTCCCTCCGGCAGCCCCACTCTGAAAACTAGACTTCCAGAGCTTTCAGATGGCTTTAGAATCACTCCAAACGCACGAGTAGATTGGGAGATCTCCTCGTCCAAATTGATGCGTTCTCCTCAACCCTCACTGCTCTCCCTCTCTTTTACGAAATTGCTGATTTTGTGATTTGAAAATGAAGTTCCAAAGGCTCTATTTATAGGCATCCAAACTTCCCCTGGTGTTGACACCACCTACTTGGCTGCATGGCCAAGTGTTTACTTCTCCCCTCATCAACGCAAGCTTGCATCATCTTGGCCCAAAGTGTCTTCTTCATATGCGTCCACCACAATTCCTTAGCCCTTAAGAATTTCTCCCAAGAAGACACATGGTTTGGCTGACGTTTGCCCTTGTGACCTCACCCTTATATGTGTTCAACTTAGGGTTTTCAACGCATAATCCACAATAACGCAGCCAAATTCAACGCATAGGTGCTTGCCCGGCCGTTCGATGCATAGGCGAGGCCCTTCGACGTTTGTGTGGGCGAGGCGTTCGAAAATAGCACCGGACGAGGCGTTGTTGCACACACAGGCTACTCTCGCTCTCTCCCACTTTCTCGCTGGTCTCGCTCTCTCCCAGCTCTCTCGCTCTCTCTCTCGCTCTCTCCAACTTTCTTGCTCTCTCCCATTTCTCTCTCTCAATCTCGCTAATCTTCTTGTTGATCTGCTCTCAACGATCTCGCTCTTAGCTACTGCGAACATTGTTTGTCTCCGTGCAATTTCTACACGATTGTGCCATTTTTCACTTGCCTTCAAGTGCTTTGTGCACAACACGCATTTCACATAAATTTTCCATACTTAGCCAATTTTTCCCAAATTTCCCAAACTCAATTTCCATATTTTTCTTTTCAAATCCCCATTCCTTCTTCACCATTCCACACTAACTTTCTCATCAACCTATTTATTAAACAAATTAAATAAGAAAACAAACTTAAGTAGAAAATTAGGGTTCGGGGTTCAAATTAAATATGCATGCATGGAACTCAAAACGACACTCGGTTATGGCGAAATAAATGCTAATTAAATAAGGTAAGTTCAAAAGACTTTCATTAAATTCAAATATAAATCAATAGTAGGGTACCCATAAATCATAAAGGATAATAAATAAGTCTGAAAAACGATTCTTAAAAGTAAGTTTTAAACATCAAAACTAAAAGTTAAGAGAAACATGAAAAGAACTCTAAATCTCATGAGCGGAAGCGTAAAAACTAGTCCCAGTGGCTCGATCACGAATTCCGCTTTGTCCATCGCCGGTGCATCTCTACCCTTACCTGAAACAACAACATGAGAAAGAATGAGTATAAAATACTCAGTAAGTAACCCCACTACTGGGGTCAGGCTGGGCATCTATGTCCTCTAGATACCCACCTTTGGTAAACATATAAACTGCTCTAGTCCTCATGGGACACATATACACATGAAACAAGAAGGAGACTGAGTCTTATCCTACTGTAGTTAAGTATGGCCACTACCTCTGGTGAATCCCGAAGGAGACACAAACTGGTGGATCCCGAAGGAAACACAAACTGGTGGATCCCGAAGGAAACACAAACTGGTGAATCCCGAAGGAAACACAAACTGGTGAATCCCGAAGGAAAAGGAAACACAAAATCTAATGGACATCTAACTAATCAGTAAGGACATTTGCACAATCTCAACATCATAATCAACACTGTACGAATCTATGACATACATATAAACCTCAACATCATGGCTCTAAACATACACATATACCTCAACATCATGGTTCTACAACATACATGTATACCTCAAAGTCATCAGATCAAATACAACCATGGAAGCACATACCATCTCATACTAGCATTCAAATGTCTATGTGCATAAATAAATAATTTAGATCTCTTAACAGAACATACTTTAATCATGTTATACTATCAATCTATCATTCTGTCATTCTACCATAATATTCATTTATAATGCTAGCATACATCTAATGCCTGGCCCGTGGGCAGTTCCAGTAGTAATATTACTTACCTCAAAGTTAAATCTAAAGAAACCCAAGCAATCTTATCCTTTTCAAGGCAAGCAACACCTACGATAAATCCAATATTTAAATCAATATTTTGGGTCTAACTCCAATTAACCAAATTATTTAAAGATCTTCGATTTAACTTTACCTAAATCAAAAATCCGCAGACGATTTCAGACAGCCAATGAAATCAGCAACTCCCAGTAAGACCCTAACATAAGAACGCAACCAAGTTTTAAAATTAAAACCAAGGCCTAATTGCACATACTCCAAGTACTGCCAAAAATCTTGGTAAACTCACCCACGGTGTGATATGAGGCACCCCAAATCTGCTAAACAACTCCAACTTCACAAAATAGCACCTTAATACCTTCAAGAACATATACCTTCAAGAACATGAATCCAAGGTTGACACATAAAGGCCTTAATCGATTGGTGCCAACAGTAAATGGGTAGTCAAGAATCGATTGAAAACAACCCCAACCAATAGAAATCTTACCCAAGTTGACAAATCTGATGACGACACGAGCAACGAAGGCGGTGACAGGAAGAATCTGATGCAGATTCGATCGATTGCGCCGCGGCAGCTTCGGTGCAGATGCGTTTGGAGTGGCGTTGGTCGGCTCGGACGAACGGCGAACTAGGCTGGCTTCTGGTCGCACGAGTTTGCAACTGGAGAGGACTTGAAACGACGGTTGAAGCGGCGAACAAGGCTGGGTTTCCGGCAGAGGTGCAGCAGGCGCGCGGATCCGGAGGGCGGGGCTGGGCTTCTATAATGACGCAGCGGGAGCGGGCTGGGTCGGCAGTGGTAGAGATGGCTCGTATCGACGTCGGGCAGAATGCTGGTGGCTGGAGGCGGCGTGATCACAAGTTGCGTCGACGGCTAGGTTTTCTCAAAGGAGGGGGCGTGTGCGGTGAGGTTGTAGAAGAAGAGAAATTTCGATTTTTATAAAATAATAATAATAAAAACTAAAAGGGAAATAAATATAATTATACTTTATTCTTTTCCTTATTCCACTTTATACTATTAAATTCCTTTCATTTCCAAAAGAAATTAATTTCTGCCATTAATTACCAAATTGAATAATTTCACGCTAACAATTAAATTCTGCAACTTCACTTGACTTCCAAAATTCAAAAAAATGTCCTCAATAATAAAAGGAAAAAACTGAAATTACACAGAAAATATAAAAAATATTTGGGGTGTTACAATAACACTACAAGTCCAGTTATAGGCCCCAAGTCATCGTCCACTCAGTGGCAAGTCTTATTTCATTTTTTATTTATTTCATTATCATTTTATGTAAGAATATAAATTAATTGTATTTTTTTATAATTTTAGATGGAGTGGTGTATTAGTTGTCTCTAAACAGTCAGCAAATATGCTACTAGTATACCGACAAATATTTGATAGACTGATGCACAATCAGGTAAAAAATGTATATATAGATGAATATTTAAAACTTTTTGGGTGTATAATTATCTTTTTTTTTTGTTGGATTAATTGGACGCCATACACGCAATATATTTGGTCATCACTACCTGATTACTGTCGTGATGGTCAAGACATCTGGTTGACCTTAGCCTCTTATATATTCTATATAGTAGAGTGGCATCATCCAGATCGTGTGTTGAGACAGTTCGGTCTGCGACAAATGGTACCTTCGTTGTGTTATACACTCCCAACACTACACCAGATTGATTTGAGAGGTAAGCACGACCAAGACTGGCATCGAATTCATGCAGAATATATATCCTACTGGCATGCACGTCATGATTGTTGTGCACAGGGAGAAATAACAAATGACCAGCTATATTAGATGACTATTTTCCTGGTACGATTCAATCATGAGGTGATTTATCACACCTGATGGCGGTTACTATTACTGCATGGTAAGAGATTTATAATCTTACATTTCCCAAATATATGATATGAATATTATTTAATATTAATTTTTTCATCGTACAAAATAATTTTATTGAAGATGTACAACAATAATCAGTACATCACAACTTATCAGAGTTGAGTTCAATGTGTGACCAAACATTGGCTAACATAAAAAGTATTATTCAACAAACGAGACGACTCAATGTTGCTGACATTGATTAGGCGAAGCTAATTTAGAGGTACACGAAGACATCCCCTCTGTAGGGTAAGTGCCAGGGGGTCGTCTTTAAACTTGATGTAAAATTCTATTTTGAAATTAAAGAACTAATTTCTCTTTTACTAAATAAGACTCTACCATGTACATGAGATCTTTTTTTTTTTTTTTTTTTTTTTTTGTATAGAGATGTACTACTTAGTTAAGTCAAAATTTTATTTTTAATATGGGTGCAGATTAAATATATAATTAAGTTTAGTAGTGAAGAAATTGGTTAGTTCAAAATTAAAAAAAAAGTCAAAATCGTGGACCCGGTTCATGAGTATGCCTTTGACTGGTCCACCGGCGCTAACATGGTGCTATAACATGGTGCTGACAAGATTAAAAGCTAATCGTGTACTGGGTACACAATTATCCTTCCCCCCAAAAAACTATCCTATTTTTGTCAATACTTTCCATTCCCACATATTTTTTAAAATTCTTTCACATCTACCCCATTTTTGTCATTAGTTTGAAAAACCAATATATTCTTGAACTTTATCCCAGTCTTCGCCTTGGCTAAATGGGACTGTAAGAAAGAAAGTAAGCCATGACACTATTCTATTGTTAAACAAGAAAGTGCTTCAGAGAAGACTGTTTTAGCAGTAGACTTCTGATGAAGTCAATGGCCAGGTGAATAACCATGAAGCTTGTAGCAACGATCAACAGTATGGCCATGTATTCCACAATGAGCACATATTGGCTTTTCTTTCTTGTTAGGTTTGTTGAACTGAGAATGAGGGGATGTACCCGGAGAGGTATTATTGGTTGAAGAATTCTTAACCAAAAGAGCAGTGGTGGATGAAACAGAGGGTGTTAATTAAGGAGAAGGAATCACACCATGCCATTAATTTTAAAATTTGGAATTTTATAGAAAACCTAGAAAAAGAAACAATAAATTAAGCATGCTTTTTTAACTTAAAATTACAGAGAAAAGAATTTTGCCTTTGAAAACTTTTTTTGGATTCTTTTCAACAACAACTTCCCCTCTTCTTTGAACAACAACTGATACGTTATGAATGTGATGAAATAATGGTATGAAATTGCGGTGGTGGATTATGCGTTACACATGCAAGTTTTCCTAGTAAAATCCAAGTATAAACCTTACTAGGTTTCCTCGTAAGTCCAAGGTCGAACACAGGGACTACTGAGATACTATGAGTTAGTAAATTTTGATTCCTTTGCAGTGACAAAAACAAATAAGTTGGTTGGTGTATTGTTTTAAATATAAGTCCTATGCGGCAGAATTGAGTAAAGAGTTAATGGCAACGAAAGTTACAATGAGTATGCGGAGAATGGCTTGAGAAGAGATTTAGCCAACACTTCCTAAGATTGCGTTCAAGCTATGCGATCATGCTACATACACACAACAGCATCTCATTTCTCAATGTAAATGCCATAGCTATTAATTCTAGGACGCATACGATGTATACGATAATATCGATAGGACTTATCTCTAAGCCTCTATTCTTGTCTATGCGATGATGAATGACACATACATACACAAGGTGACCGCATACTGTCATATCCTATTTCTATGGTGCATGCGATGCATAATAGCAAATAGAACTTATCTCTAAGTTTCTATCTCTTGTTTATGCGGTTCTAATCTGACTCTCTTAAGCCTAGATTCTAACCTAACTCTCTCAAGTCTAGGTTCTTTCTTTAGACTACTCTCTCAAGTATCTCTAAGGGGTGAAGGATGCATACATAAGACAAGATGATCGCATAAAGTGAAGATCTTAAGTCATGCTAGCTAAATGCTTCTTAACCCATTTGAAAATTTAGCCACTCATGTGAAATGTGAAGAGATTGAACAGATGTTGAGATGCAAATTCCATTTTATAAATAAAGTCAGAGTACAAAACAACAATGAAAAGTAGGGATAAGAAGCCCGGTAGCAACGTCTTGCTTCCCGAGGCTTTTACACTGTCTTTTTACTCTACTCTGTTCAGAAGAATATACTTGCTTTCGCAAGTGTCGACCCTCTCTCCGTTTGCAGCGCCTCCCAGCAGTCTTTCGAGCTAGCCAGGAGTGATCTTTCAACGTCTTCTTCTCTTCGCTCGCCTCCGCCTTCTAAGTATATGAACAACTACAGACTAATGGCTAACTAATTGTATATTCTATCTTTTATGTATATGGCGAACTGTGTAGAATTCGAACTAGAACTATGTCGACCCTTTAACAATGGTGGCCTTTGGTATTTATAGAGCTCAAGGTGAAGAAGCTTTTCTCTCAATTGATTGCAATGATGGACGGTCATAAATTCTTCTGTCTGATGCGCTTATTAATGATCACCGAAAAGTTGAATGTACTTGCTACAGTGTGTCGTTAACGACTTGTCAACTAAATTCGGATTCGACCGTCATCAGTTTTCCATCCCATCATGATTTATTATGCTTTTACCTTGATGGGTCGTCTTTATGTAGACACTTTCTTGAGAAAATCTTTGCGAGCGCATACGATCGCATGACTTTGCGGTCACAATCTTCCACTGCGCTCGGACGCCGAATTTCTTGGATCGCAATTTGCTTTGCGCCAACACATTTTCCTACACAAAATAAGTAAATTAGCTGCTTTAATGTGATGGGCGCATGCGATCGCAGTATTCTCAACTTAATGTTTTTGGACACGATTTTACATATTTTTACCGTCGCATTCCCACATTGTTTTATATCTTTGTATTGTAATAACGTGCATTTCTGCCCGTTATCAGCAACTTCAAGCACCAAAATGGACACTATCATCAGGACTTCCCCAATATTCTCCAACAAGGAACATGATGGTGGGATCCTTTTCTTTTGAAAGAAAGGGAAAGACTTTATAGAAGAAATTTTTTCTTTGTAATCTTTGGGAGAGAGATTTTTTAGAGTGATTTTGTACGTGAAATTTCTAAACTTTTTTCTTAATAATGCAGACAGTCTACACTTAAATTAAAGAAGAGAGAGGTGAGAGCGAGAATAACTCCCTCTCACTCGTACACCACCCCCCCTACAATTGCAGAGGAATTATATTTAATTAATGATTAAATTAAAGCAAAATCTAATTAAATTATAATTAATTAAATAATTAACAATTAATTGTTAATTATTTAATTAATATATTTAAATCATATTCAAATATACATTTCTCACATAATCTATAATTTTAATATGATTCTCTTCATATTATTATTTTAACCTATAATTTTTTATATGAATCCAATTCATATTTATTTAATATTTGAATCTCATTCAAATATTAATACTCTCATATTATATAGTTTAATTTTGAATCTTATTCAAAATTAATTTTCTACTATAATATATCTATACACATTATATTAGTTGTATCTTATACAATTAATGTACATTCCCTAGTTTGAACATTTCAAATTCTTCCAAAACTATTTGATCCTTGTTTTACTCTTAGTAAGCTAGGAAGAGGGTCTAATGGACGTACAGATTAGAAGCTCCATTAATTCAATATTAATTAATTAAACTCTTTAATTATATTAATCAACATTAATTAATTGTGAGTCACTCCCCTAAAGACCCACATTTGCACTCTTCACACTATAGACTATTTCTGTATTCATGAATATAACCATTATAAGTAAGTCGATCCTTCACAAATTATTCATAATTACAGTTGGGTCAAATTATCATTTTTACCTCTGTATTTACCTCTTACTCCTTAAGTTCCATTGATCCATTCTAATGAACAACTTGTTTATAGTCTTACCATAAACAAAATCCCTCTTGAGTCAATGAAAGGAGGGACCCCATTGTTCAAGACCTGAAGTCAGCACCTAAGGGAGCAATTCATCTACTTTCCCTAAAAGTGGGAAGGAGTGAATTCTATCTTATGTAGCTATGTTCCCAACTCTTGGAAAAGTCCCCAAAATGATAGGCTTATTGAGTTGGCGACACAGGCCACTTTCACCCATACGAATCAAAAGATTGTCCTCATAACTAGGAATGCATAACTCACTCAGGATTGAGATCGAGTTACATATGGTCATCCTATTAAATATTAAACTATTTAGTCAACAGTGTTACAAAGAGAGGTAAAATATTTTGTAGTCTAGTCATATACAAAATCTTTGTATAGGTTATCCCCACTCGCATATCTCCATGAACAATTTGGATCACACCATTTGTAACGATCACAAAATGGGTCGTATCTATAGTGTCACTAGGATAAGGCACCCAACCCCATCCATATACCACAAACCATTTAGGTTATTACTTGAACATGATCCACTTATATGTCTATCACAAACTGTTCAAGTTACATAAAACAACCTTGGATCTTAGTTTATTGGATTGAGTTACGCAGTCTAAATGTCGACTAAAATAATTTCTTATTTTATTAAATAAATAATCTTTTTATATATCACAAACCATGAGATTTAGAACATAAATTCCAACAACAGGCCGTTTGGAGTTAATTTGGAGCAATTAGGAGCTATAATGAGTAATCGGCTCCAAAGGAGCAAAAATGACCAAAATACCCCTGGGAGCATAGCACAGCAGCGAAACGACACCACGCTCGGAGATTTTTCCTGAGAGCCTTAATTTGGAGCACTTGAAGGCAGCGTTGCGACACTACATGGCTATGCGGCAAAAGGCAAGGCCACACGCAGACGTGTGCATGACAGGCAGTAGAGGGGGGCACACAGGTGCACGTGCAAGTACATGAGCGACATTAGGCGCATAACGTTGCACTTTGATGAGGTGGCCCTCAAGGCCTAGAGCATCATGGCGTTGTCCCTCAACATTGAAGTGTTACATAGTTTTTATAACTTTCTTCCATTTTTAGGGCAAATGAGTGGGGGAGTTAGACCGATTTTGAGAGCTCTAAGCTTGATTTTAGCCATTCATGAGATTTATTTAGATTTTGACTTGTATTTGTATATTTTGGCATTGAGATTCAAATTCAATAAACGGTTGAAGGCCAAAACATCGATTTTGAGGTTTTTCTGGTTTTTTTTTTTTTTTTTTTTTTTTTTTTTTTTTTATGTTTGAAAGAGATTTTGATGTATGTTCTTGGGTTTTGCTTAATCCTTCTTGTTTTCTATTCTTTACTTTAATCCATATGTAATTTGTGTTTGTTTAAGTTATAGATTTGTTGTAGTAAGCATAGGTTGTGTATGTGTGCTATGCATGTGAGAGGTTTCCTTTATTGTATCGATAACATGCTTAATTTGGGTAGCCTTAGGTTTTAGTTGTAGTTATGGTTCGATTGCTAGGATTCAAAGATCACTCAGCAGTGAAAGATAACAAAACCTAAAGAATAAAAAAAAAACGTTAGGTTGGATAAGGCTAATTTAGTCTAACGTCCTAATCAATCCAAGAGCCTAATGTGGTTAACTAAGTAGATACGTTTGCGTGATAATACTTAGTTAATTTAAGAATTGACATCCGCGTTGGTTTTCCTTAGGGAGTTTGTTCAGATTTTCATACATTCAATAGACTTGATCATCGGTTAACCCATAAACATTTGCATGATAAATCAATGAATTAATCCATAGATAGTCCAATGATCTCTTAATTGGATGTAGAGGTTGATTTTAATTGATTTAGGGGTTTAGAGTTGCAACTCTCATACATTTTTCTCTCGATGTTAGGGTATTTACTCATATGTACATTATACGGACCCTTAAGTGTACTTAGTTATAGGTGTATATAACATTGCACAAGGGTAGAGGTTAGGGTACATACATACATTTACATTATATAAGCATATATAGATATACCTAGTTAGAGAGGTTCAATTAACCATCTTGTGCTCTTATTTCCACTTTTGACACTAAATTCATTTAGAAAGAATTATATAGATATTTACAACACATTTTCTCCAAGGACTTACAATGCACAAGAGGTTGACATGGTAAATAAGTTTATAAATACTTCCTAGGGACTTAAAGCAAAGGGTTTGCGTTTTACGAAGATAATCAATGTACTTGGTTACACCAAGCTTTAAACTTTACATATTTCTCGTCATTGTTTCGGTGTTTTCATTTCTAATAGGAGATTGGAATCGACTACACTTCTCCATTTTCTTACTTTTAAATTTTGACAATTTTCGTCCCATAAGCTTTCTATATGTAATCAGCAACGCATACATTTAGACAGCCATTATTGTTGTTGTACTTGTATTCATATATATATATATATATATACACATCATGATATTCATATCTTTTTATCTATCGTTCTTATTCATAGGCATTGAGGTAGTTGGAAAAAAAATTGCAAAATCTTAGTCGGGGTATTATCATGAGGCACTTGCAGGAATATATATATATATATATATATATATATATAACTTACAAATTTAGCAATGATTTTTCAAAATTTGCAAATATAGAAAAAAAAAACATAAAAGTAGATTTCTACTTTTATTATTCCAAATTTATCCTTAATGGTGTATCAGTAGTAGATCTGATATATTTTATATTTAGTATATCAGTCATTTGATATACTTTATATTTGGTATATCAATTGACTAATATACCGAACATAAAGTATGTATTTTCTACGATGGATATACCAATTTTTCGTTCATAAATCATATTTATCAGTCAAGAAATGCGTGTTCATTTACTATTGCTCGCAGACTTAATATCAATTCTTATTCATTTGTTCTAGAATTTTTCTAGTACATTATGATCAACTTATAATGGTCCAGTCTGTTATGTTAATAACCATTTTGAATAAATGTTGATAAACTATTGATACACCAAATACTACACTTGAAGTTGAATTTTAAACATGTGTGTGTTGATATATAATTAATATACTTAAGTAATTGTATTTTTAAGAAGTACTGATATACGAATGATTTATACTTGTTTTATACTTGAAATGTTTATACTTGAAATGAATTTGGAGTTAATGTTGATATACTACTAATACACCCATGTTATACTTAAAATCTTATTTAGAAGAAATATTGATATATTACTGATACACTAATGATATACTTGAAATTAGTTTTTATGAGCACTGATACAATATTGATAAACTAATTTGTATTTTAAATGAATTTTGAATAAGTGAGTAATTACAACTACTAATACACTAATAATATATGTACTTAAAATTGAATTTGAATGAGTATGGATATACTACTAATACACCAATACAATACTTAAAATGGATTTAGATTATGAGTGATATACTATTGATACACTAAAAATGTATATGAAATGAAGTTTTAGTGATCATTAATATACTATTGATACATCCATGTTACAATTTAAATGAGCATTGATAAATTTATTGATACACTAAATGCTTAGTATAGTATTTTAAGCTCATTATGATATACCATTGATACACTAATGATCTACTTGCAATTTATTTTGAATTAATACTAATATATAATTCAAATACTAATGTTAAACTTTAAGTATCATTCTAAATGATACGCATCATATTTGGTATATCAACCATATCGTTGATATATTTTTTTCTCTTTTTAAATCGGGTATATCAACCAATTAATATACGAAATATGAAATATTTATTATACAATCGATATACCAAAGTAAATATATAACTTCTATACCATTAAAATCATATAAAAATTTTGGAGATAAAACAGATTACCATGTGGAAAACAGATTACAGATAAAACAGATAAAATCATATAATAATATTTTTTAAAAATATAATGACAAAAATAGAGTTGGAGGGAAATATTTTCTAAGAATAGGTGTTTTGGGAAACTATTGACAAAATTGGAGTAGTGGAATCGTGTACCGGGTACACGATTTCCATGTGGCAAACTCGTGTACCCAGTACACGAGTACCATTTAATCTAGTCAGCACCACGTCGGCTGACTGGTTGACTGGCCAGACGCAAACTCATGGACCCGGTCCACGAGTTGCTTATCTTTTTTTTCTTTTTTATAAAAAGTTTGTTGACTATTTTTTTTTTTAATTGTAGATATACAACAATATTAAAACTTTAGGAATTAGTCCATAAATTCCTTCGTTATTAAACTTAATTATATATTTAATCTACAATGAAAACATCTTGTACTCATATTAAAAAAAAAATACCATGATATTAAAGAATATTTACAATTAGTTCTTTAATTTACAATTTGAAAATGAAAGTTTACATGAAATTTAAAAACGACCCCTTGGCCCTTATCCCTCATGGGGGTTGTCTACGTGTCCCTCTAAATTAGGTTCACCCTGTTGTCGCTGTCGTCTACGATGAATACGTCTTCGATCGGTGTCAGCAACATTTAGTCATCTTGTTTGTTGAATAATATCTTCTACGTTGACCAATGTTTGCTGACACATTGAACCCAATTCTGGTAAGTTGTTATGCATTGAATATTGTTGAACATCGCCGATAAAATTTAAAATTATTCTGTACAATAAAAAGATAAATATTAAACAATATTCATATCATATATATGGAAATTGTCTGATTTAAAATTTTTTACCATGTAGTAATAGTAAGCGTCGTTAGGTGTGATAAATCGCCTCATGATCGAATTGTACCAGGGAAAGTAGTCGTCTGATACAACTGTCCCATTTGTTAATTCTCCTTGTGTACAACGATCATGTCGTCCATGCCAGTAAGATAAATATTCCGCATAGATTCGATGCCAGTCTTGGTTGTGCTTACCTCTCAAATCGATCTGGTGTAATACTGGAAATGTATAAGACAACGAAGGTATCGTTTGTCGCAGACCGAACTGTCTCAACACACGATCTGGATGATGGCACTCTACTATATGGAAGCATATAAGAGGGCTAACGGTCAACCAGATGTCTTCACCATCACAACAATAATCAGGTAAGGATGACCAAATCTGTTGTGTGTATGGCGTCCAAATAATCTGACAAAAAAAAAAAAAAGCAATAAGTATACATATAAAATGTTTTAAATATTCATTTATATACACATTTACTACCTAATTGTGCATCAACATGTCTAATATTTTTCTGTACACGAGCAACATATTTGTTGACCATTTAGAGGCAGCTAATACACCACTCCATCTAAAATTATAAAAAATATAATTAATTTATATTCTTACATAAAATGGTAATGAAATAAATATATAAATGAAGTAATACCTGACATTAAGTGGACGATGATCTGGGGCCTGTAGCTAGACTTGTGGTGCTATAATTGGAAATCGATCATAAGCCCATACTTGTAATAGTATCAGTGGCCTCGCTATTTCCAACGTTTGTGCATTGGAAGCCTGAAAAAGTTCTATATACAACCATGCAATACATGCACCACCCCACGAGTACGTACCAGCGTGCTCGAAATCAGACAATAGTGGGAGGAACATGAGATGCACTAGAGTATTTGACTTGTCAGCAAATAAAAATCCTCCAATAAGCGGCAAGATGTATGCTTGTGCGTACCTACATATGCTGATATCGTTGGCATCGGGAGGAAATTCTGGAAACTGGGACGCCAACCAAGGGATACTCAATCTTGATCCCTTTAGATCCTCTGGTAGAATGCCTAAGAGCTCTTCACAAACGTTCTTCCAGTCATACTGCCTGTCAATGGTTGCCCGTCCACTCGTAACCCAAATTGTATGACAACATCCTGCAGCGTAATCGTACATTCCCCACAAGGCAAGTGAAATGTGTGGGTTTCTGGTCTCCAGCGCTCAACTAGAGCAGTAATAAGGTGCCAATCAAGCTGGATGAAACCAATTTGTGCAACCCCAAGAAAACCTGTCTACTGAACATATGGAATAATGTGGTGATCAAATGGGATAGTATGTTGTGCAGTTGCCTCCCTTCTCCGACAACTCAACACTACAGTGGAAGAACTATCCCATACTGTCTGTGAACGTGCGTATTTTGTTGGTATAATTATACAGGATTAGAAAGACTCAGCTCCATTACCTAAAAAGTTCAAATTACATTACATAATAAAATCCATTACATAAAAGATACATAAAAAGTACATAAAAAGATACAATTACATAAAATAAATTTATTACATAAATTCATTATAAGTACATATTTTTTATAGCAAGCTGTAAATCTTCTTTGGTATTAAACAACATTCCTTTTTGTATTAAACTATAGTTATCTTCACTTATATTCCTTTCTTCCAAAGTAGACCCTAGTTCACACGTTGAATTTGTCATTTCCTAATCTATTTGGGTGAAAATTTCCGATGGTACCAACTCAAGATCATGTTCCCCACTACTTTCGTTTCCAAATAATTCATCAACTTCAACGTCAATGTCACTATCTCCATCATTTCCAGATTCAAGAATAACTAAATCTTCAGGACGCATCAACATATTTATTATGATTTTTTCAACTTGTTATAGTTGACAAAAAATATTTTAATGTCAACCCAACAAAATCCAATTTCTAAGTTTAACATATAAGATCTAAATATTATACATTTATCAGCCCAAATCTAAGATTCATAAACCATATATTTAAATCAACCCAAACAAATAAAAAAAAATATAAGATCTAAGATTTAAGATTTATAAACATATACATATAAGATCAGCCCAACAAATACATATATTTCTAAGTTTAACATACATATATTTCTAAGTTTAAATCAGTCCAAACAAATAAAAAAAATATAAGACCTAAGATTTAAGATTTATAAACATATACATATAAGATTAGCCCAACAAATACATATAAGATAAACCCAACAAATACATATATTTCTAAGTTTAACATACATATATTTCTAAGTTTAAATCAGCCCAAACAAATAAAAAAAATATATAAGGTCTAAGTTCGGATGATTATGTATTGAAAAAAAACTAGAGAAAGAATTTTGCCACAGAAGCGTTCGGACGATTTTGGACAAGACGAACAAATGGAGGACGATTTCGAACAATTTTGTACGGACGGAGGCGTTTGGAGCAAATGGAGAAACGCAACTGTTATATGGACAGGCGGACGAATGATTTTGAGCAAATGAGGCGTTTGAATGCACAAGACAGAAGCAAAATGGGGAAGATTTTAGAATTTTGGACGGAGAAACACAACAAAAGAAGCAAGATTTTAGAATTTTGGAGCAAAATCGTTTGGAAGGTAGAACGCAGAAAGCTCTCGGTGAGGAAGAAGAAGGGACAAGCAGCGATTTAATGTAGAGGAAGTCGTGTACCGGGTACACGACTTAAGGTAGTACACAATTACCTCAGTCAACCCTCCATGACTGCCACATATACATAGGCGGGATTAGGGGAAGGGGTCAGATTTATCCCGACGGGAGTAAGAGTAATAATAATGTTTATAATGCTACAGCATCAGATATAGTAAGCAAAATAATACGAAAAGAAAAAGGAGGATATGAAATAACCATAGTTGATGTAGCGAATGGGCGTCAAGTGGTTGATATTATCCCTCCAAGACCAGAACTTCTTGTTTCAGAGGGCAAATCTATCAAACTTGATCAACCATTAACGAGTAATCCTAATGTGGGAGGATTTGGTCAGGGAGATGCGGAAATAGTCCTTCAAGATCCATTACGTGTCCAAGGCCTTTTGTTCTTTTTTGCATCTGTTATTTTGGCACAAATCTTTTTAGTTCTTAAAAAGAAACAGTTTGAGAAGGTTCAATTGTCCGAAATGAATTTCCAAATCTGCAGATTTATCAACATCAAGTTCGCGCATGCCAGATAGACAGGGACTCGTGTACCTGATACATGATTTAGAGCTAATCGTGTACCCGATATATGATTAAGGTGTAATTGTGTACCCTCGCTCAAGAACTAGACTCAAGCGATTGTGCCTACTAGTCAAGACAGGAAGGTGGGACGCTATCCTGCCTCTTGACCGAAGCGCCAACCCGGTACACGATTTAAAAACCTATTTTTGGGAATACTTACCTTCTAACCCTATTTTTGTCATTATATATTAGAAAACATTATTTAAAAAAAAATTCAAAATATACATATAATCAATTTTACAAGAAAATATTATGAATATTATAATAATAAATAGATGTCCATTGCATAGTGTCCTAAAAGTCATGTGTCACCCTTGTCCATGTGCCTAATAGTTATTCATGTTTGGTGTCTATGTAAGTCCACATCCTACTTGCCACTTTGCCTATAAATAGTGGCATTTGGTGGATCTTAAAATTACACATACATTGGTGAGAATTCCACTTCAAAATTCCACCAATTTTCATATTATCTAATTTTATAATTTTAGTTATTTTATTTTATATTATATTTTATATATTTTATATTATTATATTATATTTTCTCTATATTCGTATTCCCATCAAGCTCCTCAATTTCACAACGTTATCAGCACGAGCTTCTGTTGTTTTCTCCGCTAAAGGTAGGTCCTAAAGGTATGTCGGCTTTTTCCTCTTCATTATAATTAATAAATTTAATATTATTTTGCACATTTAATATCTATTAAATTTCTAATAGAAATACAATATTTTGTGATAGTGTTGTCATGTCATATCTTACAAAATTAGAAATTTACAGTCCTTGACATTAATGGCAATAATTATTTGTCATAGGTGCTCGTGTTGAAATTCACCTGGATGCTATGAACTTGTGAGAAACAATTAAAGAATGAAATACGAAATCCAGTCAGAACAAAGCAAAAGCTATGATTTTTCTTCATCATCATCTCCACGAGGGATTAAAAATTGAGTATCTTGCAATAAAAGATCCTAGTATCTTATGGAAAAATTTGAAAGAAATGTATGATCATCAAAAGATAGTTATTCTTCCTAAAGCTCGTTATGAGTGGATGCATTTGAGGCTACGAGATTTTAAATCAGTAAGTGATTACAATTCTACATTATTTAAAATCAGTTTGAAATTGTTGTTATGCAGAGAATAAATTACTGATATTGATATGTTAGAGAAGACATTTTCTATATTTCATATCTCGAATATGCTTCTGCATTAGAAATATCGAGAGAAAGGTTTTAAATAGTATTCTGAATTAATTTCATGTCTTCTCATGGTCGAACAAAATAACGAGTTATTGATAAAAAATCATGAATCTGGACCAACCGAAACAACGCCATTCCCTGAAGTGAATACTGTGAATTTTAATAATAATCATGGTCGAGATCGTGGTTGCGGTCAATGTCATGACCGTGGTAGAGGAAGAAATAATTATTATTTTCGTGGTGTCATTCAAATTTCAAATGAACCACACAAAATGATGATCACAAAAGAAAAGCTCTACAAGACAAAAGTTCAAAGAGTATTGAAAATAAATGCTTCCAATGCGGAATGACTGGGTATTGATCACATACCTGTTGTACGTCAAAACACTTAGTTGACCTCTATCAAACTTCCTTGAAGGAAAAAAGGGGAAAAGTGGAAGCAAATTTTGCATACCAGAATAATGATATATTTGACCCATCCATATGACAATTATGGATGTGGCAGACTTCTTTGAATCTCCTAAAGAGAAGATTGACTTAGTTGATGGAATATCAAGTGTTTCTTTTGATTTTTAGAATATCTAGACTTAATGTTGTTGTTGTTGTTGTTGTTTTAACTATCTTCATTTCTTTAAGTATTTTTTTTCTTATTGTAATTATTTTCTTTTAGTGAAAAAACATGGATCATTTTCATATGCTGGGTGTTTAAAAAATGAGCAAAGAAGATCTATGTCTGACAGACAGTGTAACTACACACACAATACTTACAAATAAAAAATACTTTTCCAAATTGACAATGCTGAAAGCAAAAGTAAATACAATATCAGGTTCTGAAAACTTGATTGAAGGTTTTGGAAAAGAAAATATTATTTTGCCTAAAGGAACAAAATTTACAATTGACAATACATTGTTCTCTAGGTATTCAAAGAGAAACCTTCTAAGTTTTAAAGATATACTTGCACTGGTTATCATATTGAGATTGATAGTAAGAATTGTTGGGATTGGTGTCCTAATTCCCCCGGAGTCTCGTAGTTTATAATTTATACACATTGTTATGAATAAAATAAGAGTTATTTTATCTGGCATTTACTCATATCCAATAAACAAAGCTCCATGGTTATTGTATGTAAACTTAAGCATGTATATGAGATATACAAGTGAATCATGCCTTAAGTGATAACATAAATAGGTCTGTAGTATAAGGATTAAGGAGGGATACCTGATCTTGGTGACACTATGGATACAGCCTGCTTTGTAGAGGTTTGCAAGTGTTGTTACCTACTATAGATGGTAGATCCTGACCATTCATGTGGAGACATGCAAGTGGGGGTGTCCTATAAAAAGAGTTTGTATAAGACTGCACCACAAGATGATTCATCTCGGTATATAACGCCATTGATATTGGAGACTTACATCTCACCTAAATGACCATAGGTGACATGACTTCAATCCTGAGTGTTTTGGGAACTCCTGCCTTTGAGGGTAGTCCTTTGATTAGTATGGATGAGAGTAGCCAGATTGCCAACTCAACATGCCTACCTTTTTGGGGGGACTTGTCTGATTTGGGAGCTGGGAACTCAGCTACACAAGATGGAATTCACTCCTTCCTTGAAGCAGGGGTAAGTAGATAAATTGCTCCCTTAAGGGTTGATTCCGGGGATTGAACATAGTGGCCATAACTTCTCTTTGAAAGAAAGGACTCAGTCATAGTAGGACAAGGACTTATGTTCATTAGAGGGATCAATGGTACTTAAGGAGTTAGATGTAACTTCAGGGGCATAACGGTTATTGGCCCAGCTGTAGTTACGATCGATCTGTGAAGGGTTATCGCACTGTTGATTGGTTAAGATGAACACATAATATATCTGTAGTAAGGAGAGTTCAGCTATCGATCTTTAGTGGAGTGTCTAGCAGTTCACGGATGGTGGGTTCCGTGACTAAAGAGTTTAGTCAGTTATTCATGTACCATTGGAGCTTCGAGCTACAGGTCCATAAGGTCCCCTTGGTAGCTCAATGGATTCAAGTTGAGAATCGGTTCTTGGTGTTGATTTGAAACGTTCAAATTGACAAGAGGTAATTTGATTATATATGATCTAATCGGTGTGGTGTATGAGATACATCAAGTGGAGGATTAATGTAAATGAGATTTACATTAAGTTCCATGAAATATAAAAAGAGGTATGGTTTATATGTTTCATGAGATGAAATATTTAAACTATAGATTATAAATATACTATGGTAAGTTGGTTATCATATATATCTATAATAATATTAATTATTGGATAATTATCTCTTTTTCTCTAATAACCAATTGAGTGAGAGGTTATTGGTGGTTTCATGGTAACCGTGAGATAAAAGAAAAAATGATTTCCAAAATTTAGTAAGATTGAGATTTTCCATTCTTGGAAAGACTCACGGTGGCTATCAAGTAAATGAGATTTACTAAATGATAGCATTAGAGAGACTAGATGATCGTAGAGTATTTCTATACAATAGTCACTCAGCTGGCTAATTAGCTAAACGGTCACAGAGCTTTTGCTCAACGATCGCATAGCATTTGTTAAACGATTGTGCATCGTCTATACGATAGACCTTGTCTTCTCCCACTTGCTCAATCATTTACACGATTGTTCCTCCTGTCTCTTCCTCGAACCAAGTTCATACAGAGCCCACACTTCTGGATTCTCACACCGAGAATACTAAGGTAGCCATTGTGGTGGTGTCGTACTCAACTCGACATAGTCGAGGTTATTGGAGGTTGTTTCCTGTATTTGTGGTCTTGGAGTTTGCTGTGTTTGTGATCTTGGAGTTAACTGAGTTCATGGTCGCTGTGATCGTGCAATATAGCAGTCGTAGTGTTAGAGCGTTTGGGTTTGCAGTCATGTTGATTGTTCAAGCATTCGTGATCAAGGGTGTTTAAGATGATTCTTCAAAGGTATGTGTGTTCTTTCCCTTGATCATATAGTAAAGCATGATGTAATTTCGTTGTATGCATGACAAACATGTTTTCGTTTCTTGTATTGTAATTATTGTTGTTCAAATACGAATGAAATTTGGAATGATCATTTCGCTGCTCATGGAAATTCTCATGTCAGATTTTCTTCAAGAATAATGTGGAATATCTATATATCATATCCACTGTCTCAAATGAAAAACGTACATTGGAAGAGTTGTCTGTTTATCTTCTGGATTATATACTCATATACGAGTAATTGAAACATATGCAACAACGAACCTGAAGTTCATGAATCCAGACATATTTACAATTTGGCATGATCGATTAGGTCGTTCAGGATCTATAATGATGAGGAGAATTATTAAGAATTCAAATGGACACCCATTGAAAAACCAGAAGATTCTTCAATCTAATGAATTATCATGTGATGTTTGCTCTCAAGGAAAATTGATAATTAAACCATCACTAGCTAAAATGGGGAATGAATCACCTGCATTGTTAAAACAAATTCATGGTGATATATGTGGACCATTTAGATATTTTATGGTATCAATAGTTGCATTCAGTAGATGGTCGCACGTATGCTTATTATCAAGTCGAAATCTTGCATTTGCAAGATTGCTTGCTTAAATAATTAAGTTAAGAGCATAATTTCCTAATTATACAATTAAGATCATTCGTCTTGATAATGCTGATGAATTTACGTCCCAAGCTTTTGATAATTATTGTATGTCAATTGGGATAAATGTTGAACATCATGTAGCTAATGTTCAGACAAAAAATGGTTTAACCAATCATTCATAAAACGTTTGCAATTAATTTCAAGACCATTACTTATGAGAGCTAAGCTTCTTTCATCTATATAAGGACATGCTATTTTGTATGCAGCATCACTTATACACATTAGGCCAATAGCTTATCATAAGTACTCGCCATTACAATTAGCTTACGGTCATGAGCCAAATATTTCTCATATGAGAATTTTTTGGTGTGCAGTATATGTTTCAATTACTCCACCATAACACACTAAGTATTGGGGATGATGCCCTAAAGTCTCGTGTCCTGTAGTTTGTAAACAACTTGTACGAACACTTGTGATGTATAATATATGATATTTACTTCACTTCTTAATTTTGTTCATTTTATATGTTTTATTTGCTTTACCACAAACCAATAAACTAAAATCCCTGGTTGTCTTCATTTAACTTAAACATGTATGTGGTGACATACAAGTAGATCATGTCTTAAGTGATAACCAAAATGGTCTGTAGTATATGGATATAGGAGGGAAACCTTATCTTGGTAATGCCACAGATGCGGCCCGCTTTGTGGAATAGTTACAAGTGTTGTGACTTGTCACAGATGGTTTGATCCTGATCATTCGTGTAGAGGACATGCGAGCGAAGGTGTCCTATACAAAGAGTTTGAATAAGACATGACTACGAAGTGTTAACATCTCGTTATATAACGTCGTTCATGACAGAGACTTCACTTCATTAGGATTACCATAGGTAACATGACCTCAATCCTGAGTGAGTTGGGAATTCCTGCCATTAAGGGCGGTCTTTTGATTTGCATGGGTGTGAGTGGTTTATATCTTTAGTCTTTATGCGATACTACTTCTAAATATGCGCTGTTAATGATATGGTTGTAGTAGGCGATATGTAATGCGTGTCACAAGTTTCCTTGCGCTGAAACCAAGTATAATTCCAATGCAAGTTTCTTAGAATAATCCAAGGTCGAACACAGGGATTGTTTTCGTTAATGCGTTACTTTTGTGATACATGCGACCGGTTTTTACAATTAATAAAGAATTGGGTTTATACAAGAATCTAAAGTTCGATGAAAATAAAATTGAGTTAATAAAATAAAGTTGCGTTGAAAATAAAATCCTAAACTAAGATGATACAAGATACAAGATACATGATACATGATACATGATACTGAGTTGAGACTGACTGTGAAGTTATACAAAGGATCGTGGTATGCGATGGCAAGTCTTTATGGATAAATCAGAAAGAGAAAGAGTAAATAGTAAAAACAACGCAAGTTTGTCAATTGTGTTAAAGATAATACTAAGGTTCCACTTTCCCTTGGCGTACACCTCTCGGTGATCGGTCGCGTTCCCATATCTCTATGGTGAAACAGGGATGAAAGTGATGAACGCAAGGTTGCTTCCATCTCTGGAAGTACTTCTCGCTTTAGATAACACATTCTTCTAACCTTCTCTCGATAGGCAGAATAACATCTTCACTTCTGTTCTCACAGGTGAAGATGCCATCGAGCATGCTTTAGCTAAACTTAATTATTTCCTTAACACAAATTAATTTGCTTGCTTAATTCTTGCTAATTACCCAGGGAATTAGGAAAACATCATGGAGAAAATGGATTATGGATAAACGGAAATAGACAGATAGATGACAATGGTAATGATCATAACATTTAATACTAAGATTAAACGTTCGATACATGGTGTGAATGAAAGATTAAGAAGATGAATACAGATGATGAAATAGAGATTAGAAATGAATACAAAAGAGTGTCAACGTCTTGACAAAGATCCTAAACGGAGTTTGTGCTTGTTGGAGTATGGAAGTAATGGAGAGGAGAGCTTCCCTCTCAGACTTGCTCTTCTGGTAGAAGTGACCTTCGCACAGAGCTTCAACGGCAGGGATTGGAAGGATTTTTTGCCCGAAGACTCACCTCTCGGCCTTGTCTCGTAATTATCCAAGATCTACTCTGGAAATCGCTTCAGACCAATCTCTCTCCCAGATCAATATATGCACGTCTCTATGTATTCAAGTATATCTTTCAATGAAATTGCAGAAGCTATTTATAAGTGAAGCTTGGCTCTTTGACATTGTGGTCCCAACTTTATGGTTAAGTAGATCCTGAAATGGTGGAGTGAATATTCCTTCTGTTATGCAATCAACCAGTCAGAAATGCACAACTGAAAGCTATACATGTGTCAGAAGCCTCCGCAATTATGTTGCTCTTTACATCTTTGATCGATCGCTGCATGTGGTGTTATTTTTAATTACCGCATGCGGTTGAATTTACGTTAATCGTTAAGCTCTTGATCGATTGTCGCATGCGCCGTCATTGCGTTTATCATCTCTACATTTCTAAATGATGGGCGCATTGCGACGTAGATGCATTGTTTCTTTTATCTTTGAGCCATTAATGCATGCGGTGACAGATTTCCTGCAAAACAGAAACTGAAACATTCTATTCTACCATCGCAATGGTGTTAATGGGTGTATTGACGAAAATTTATAATTCTCGCATTTCTTAGCTGTAACGCAAATTTTATATCTTTAAGCATGTGGACAAATATATGATACTACTTCTAGATATGCGTTAATTATGAATGTTCTTGTAGTATGCCATGCATTGTCACAAGTTTCCTTACGTTGGAACCAAGTGTAATTCCACCGCAAGTTTCTCGCACAAGGACTGTTTGAGGTTATTGTGGTATGTTCGTGGTATATGCGACCAGGTTTTTCAATCTTTAAAGAGTGTTTTGTACAAGTATATAAAAGTTGCGATAAAGTAAAGGAAAGCAGTAAAATGCGATAATAAAATAAGTATAGTAAACCTAAGCTAGATGATACAAGATACAGGCTTCATGATATAAGATGCTGGGGTCCAGGCTGGCTGTGAAGGTTATGCAAAGAACATGGAATGCGGTGGCAAGTCTTATGTACAAACATAAAGAGAAAGATAACTAATATAAACAGCGCAAGTTTCTTAATTGCATTGAAGTTATAAGTACGGTTCCACTTTTCTCTTGGTGTACACCTTTCAGTGATCGACCGCGCTCCCACATGTCTGTGGTGAATCAGAGACAAAGATAATGAACACAAGGTTGCTTCCATGTCTGGAAGTACTACTCACTTTAGTTAACACATTCTTCTAACCTTCTCTCGATAGATCAGAATGGCATCTTCACTTCTGCTCTCACATGTGAAGATGTCGTCTAGCATGCTTTAGCTAAACGCAGTTATCTCTTTAACACAAGTTAAGTACTCATTTAATTCATATTAACTACGAGGGGATTAAGAAGACATCATGGAGAAAGTGATTCACGGAGGAACAGAAGTAGACAGAAAATGGAATATGAAAGCAATTGAAACATTTAATATATCTATTAAGCGTTTGATACATGGTGTGTGAATAAAAAGATAAAGAAGGTGAAATATAATGATGAAAAGAGATAGAACAGATACAAACAAGCGCCAACGTCTTGGCACCGATTTGGGTGGAGATCTGCTTGTCGGATTGGATGGATCAGATGGATGGATGAGCTTCCCTCTCAGGCTTGCTCAATCATTAGCAGGGTTCTCAGCACAAAGCTTTTCGGCGGGTATTCGGCAGAATAGAACTGAGACTCACCTCTCGCCCTTGTCTCGTCTTCTTTCCGGATTTCTTCAGTTAAAGCACTCAACTCAGTCTTTTCTCTCAACACTATAGCAGCAATTAGCCCCGTATCCAGTAGCATATTCTTTCTCTAAAATCTACGAGGTATTTATAGGTGAGGCTCTTTGACTCTGACCTTGTGGTCCCCAATTGTTGTTATGGAAATTCCAAAGATGGAGGGATATTATTCCTTCTGTTATGCAATCAGACCGTCAATTCTGCACAACCGTTAGTTGTACACGTGTCCCAATCCTCTGCTTTTGCGTTGCTCAGTTGCATCTTTCGATCGTGAGTTCTCATGTGGTGTTGTTTTTATTATCGCATGCGGTTAAAAGTCAGCTCTGGATTGACTGTCGCATTGCGTCGTCATTGCGTTATCGTCTCTTCATTGTTGATTGATGGGCGCATTGTGATAGAGATGCGTTGATCAGTTCTTCTTGAGCCTTGAGCGCAAGCGGTGACTTGGTTTCCTGGAAAATAGAGTAAAATCTCATTTTCTTCCATCTTAAAGATGTTAGTGGGTGTAATTTCGATAATTCATAATTATTGTATTTCGAAGCTAATTTTCATACAATCGGCGCATATTCACTATCTTTTGGTCGCAATATCTAGATAATATAGTATAAATAACTTGTATTTCTACAAGTTATCACACCCCCAAATTTAGATATATGCTTGTCCTCAAGCATATCTTCTACTTAGGCAATAAAGCTTAATTCCTATTCTATATTTTTGTGACAATTGGTTGCTCCGAATGTTACACTTAGGCACATTACTTGACATCGCAATTTCCTTTTATCCTTGCTAATTCTTAACAAAGCCCTACTTTATTCTTCTATATAACAAATTTCTGCTCAAAAATGCTTTTCTAATTTTTCACAATAGAATGTTTATGTTCTATATTACATCATAGCAACGCAATGAAGAACACAAAATTAAAAGATTGAGAACATCATAAATATTGACAAAGGATGATAAAGAAAAAGGCACAGGCAAAAATGGAGTGAATATGTACTCATTGTATTGAATATTAACAAAGTATACAAATAATTAAAAATCAACGCAATACAAAAATTTGTGCCTATACAAGAATCAAAGAATTGAGATGTCATTGTTTGAATTCGTAAAAAAATTAACACCGTGCTTCTATTAACGCAAGTACATTTTTGCTGGGGACGGGCAACAACGCATACACCCCTGCAACACTCCCCTTAACTAAACACCTTTCTGGAGGATACCTCAACATAGTGCATTTAGCTAAGGATGGGCAAAGGACATATACGAGTGCAACACACCCCTCAACGCAATGCATTTGAGTGTAATGGCTGCAATGTTAACACACTATGAACCCATCATCGTGTTACATACCAGTTTTTAATTTTTTGTTTAATTCATAAAAAATGCAAGTCGAAAAGACGTTTCGGTGTTTAATGTTTCATCCAATCATTCACAAAAAATTAAAAAACAACGCTACTAATGTATACAAACTCAACGATTTAAACATGACATGAAAATTTAAAGTGAAGAGAATTCTAGAAAGCAGTAAAGGCTAATTCTAAAAAGCAGTAAATACATGATTTAGAAAGCAGTAAAAGGAAACTGTAAAGAAAGCAAGTAAACAATGATAGGGATGCTGGTTGAAAGAAGTGCTCAGAATTACCACAATCGCTTCCCTCCGCAGGCGGTTTAATCCTGCTTGCCCAAGTCAATGGTCCATGCGTCGCTTGAAGTCGCCTCCGTAGTAAGGCTTAATTCGTTGACCATTGACTTTAAACACTTTGTTCCCATCTAAAGTTGTTAGTTCCACTGCTCCGTGAGGAAAGATAGTCTTGATTTTGAATGGTCCAGACCAGCGAGACTTCAACTTTCCTGGGAATAATCGCAAATGAGCGTTACATAATAATACCTGTTGACCTTTGGTGAATGTCCGATCATTTATGCGGTCGTCATGCCACTTCTTGGTTTTCTCCTTATAGATCTTGGCATTTTCATTGGCGTCCTTTCGCCATTTGACCAGCTAATTTAATTGCAGCTTCCAGACTTTCCCCGCACTTGCTAAATCAAACTTCAGCTTCTTACATGCCTACATCGCCTTATGTTCCATTCAAGCAGCAGATGACAAGATTTTCCAAAGACCAGGGCATACGGGGACATGCCAATTGGTGTTTTGTAGGCAGTCTTGTAAGCCCACAGTGCTTCATCAAGCTTGGGTGAACAATCCTTCCTGAAGTATTGACTACCTTCTCTAAGATGGTTTTGATCTCTCTGTTGGAAACCTCCGCCTGTCCATTAGTCTGTGGGTGATAAGCGGTTGCAACTCGATGGCTGATGTTGAATTTAGTCAACAGGTTGGCAATTATGCGATTGATAAAGTGAGAGCCCTCATCGCTGATTAAGGCCTGTGGCATCCCATATCGAGCAAAAATGTTCTTCTTAAGAAACTTCGCCACTGTGGCCGCATCATTCTTGGCACATGCGATAGCCTCAACCCATTTTGATACATAATCAACCGCAACCAGGATATAGTGATGACCTTCTGATGGTGGAAATGGGCCCATGAAGTCAATTCCCCAAACATCAAATAATTCCACTTCTAAGATTGATGTCAATGGCATTTCATTTCTTTTTGACATATTTCCCGTTCTTTGACATCTACCACATTGCACAATGTGGGCTTGGGCATCCTTGAACAGCTTTGGCCAGAAATAGCCACATTGTAAAACCTTTGCAGCAGTCCGCTGCCCCCCAAAATGTCCTCTATACGGGGACTCATGACAAAGCTCTAGAATGTGCTTGACTTTATGCTCAGGAACGCATCGACGTAATATATGATCAGGTCCTTGTCGATATAGGAATGGGTCATCCCAGAAATAGAATTTGGCATCATATCTTAGTTTTTTCTTCTGCTGGTAAGAATAGTCATCTGGTATTTGACTGCAAACGATGAAGTTCATGATGTCCGCATACTAGGGAACATTAATGCCCACTGCCATCAGTAGCTCATCGAGGAATCTTTCTTCAATATCTTTTTCTTTACCTTGAACCTTGCAATTCTCCAATCTTGACAAATGATCCGCGACTTGGTTCTCGGTGCCCTTCCGGTCTTTAATCTTTAGGTCAAATTCTTGCAGTAGCAACACCCACCGTATAAGCTTTGGTTTTGAATCCTTCTTTGTCATCAAATACTTGATCGTAGAGTGATCCGTATACACCACAACGGTTGTTCCATTTAAGTATTGTCGGAATTTCTCCAGTGCAAATACCACTGCGAGCATTTCCTTCTCTGTGGTTGTATAGTTTTCCTGCACATCGTTCAATGTTTACTTGCATAATAAATAGGTTGTAATACCTTGTCTTTGCACTGACTTAATACTGCGGCCACAGCATATCCGTTGGCATCGCACATCAATGCAAATGGTTGCGTCCAATCTGGTGCAATCAAAATGGGTGCGGAGATGAGCGCATCTTTCAATATGTTAAATGTTTTGGTGCACGCGTCATCAAAGTTATATTCTCGATCAGCTTCAAGGAGTGCACTCAGGGGCCTTGCGATCTGGGAGAAGTTGCGAATAAATCTTCTATAAAACCCAGCATGCCCCATAAAGCTCTGGAGTGTTTTTACATTCACTAGTGGAGGTAACTTGGAAATTGTGTCGATCTTTGCCTAATCGACTTCCAATCCTACCTTAGAGATTTTGTGACCTAGAACTATACCTTCTTCCAACATGAAGTGGCATTTTTCCCAATTCAAAACAAGATTCATTGCCACGCATGTCTTCAAGACCTTTTCAAGGTTAGACAAACAAGAGTCATAATTACTGTCGAAGACTGAGAAATTATCCATGAATACCTTGACTGACTCCTCCAAGTAATCTGAAAATATTGCCATCATGCATCGTTGAAAAGTGCCTGGTGCATTGCAGAGTCCAAATGGCATGCGTCAGAATGTGAACATACCAAATGGGCACGTAAAGGTTGTCTTGTCTTGATCTCTCGATACAATTGCTATTTGGTTATACCCTGAATAGCCATCAAGAAAGCAAAAAAATTCATTCCCCGCAAGTCTGTCTAACATTTGATCAATAAACGGGAGTGGGAAGTGGTCCTTTTTAGTGGCCAAATTCAGCTTGCGATAATCCATCAAATTCTCCACCCTGTAGTCGTCCTTATGGGAATCAATTCATTCTTGTCAATAGTGATGATTGTCATCCCCCCTTTCTTCGGAACACACTGCACTGGGCTCACCCAGTTGCTATCAGATATCGGGTAGATGACATCGGCGTCCAGTCACTTTACTATTTCCTTCTTCACGACCTCCCTCATGGCAGGGTTCAAGCGACGTTGCCTTTCTACGGATCCAGTCTTTCCTTCTTTTAGACGAATCTTGTGCATAAAATATGAAGGGCTAATTCCTCGAATGTCTGCCAAGGTCCATCCTAAGGCCTTTGCGTTACTTTTTAGGAACTGTATGAGCACATCTTCTTTTTCCTTACTCAGCGATGCGGAAATGATAACCAGTAACGTGTCGTTACTTCCTAAGTAAGCATACTTAAGGTGCACGGGCAACGACTTTAACTATAGCACAGGTGGTTCTTCCAGAGATGGCTTAATACGCTGTGAAGTTCGTTCAGACAACTTGAGTGGTTCAAAATTTGCTTCCACATAAATTGCAGCGCAGTCCTCTTCCATTATTGCGTCGATTTCAAAATTTTCTTCCTTCAGCTTCTTCAGGGGTTCGTGCTAATGTCCTTCCTGCAGTTCCTTCACTATTGTGTCGATTTCGCATTGAGTACGTTGAATTTTAACTTCTGATCGTCGACCTTGATGGTCAGTTTTCCTTTCTATACATCGATCAGCACTCACCCTGTGGCGAGAAATGGTCGACCTAGGATGATAAGGATTTCTCTATCGGCTTCGTAATCCAATATGACAAAGTCTGCCGAGAAGATAAACTTATCCACTTCCACAAGAACATCTTTTATCTTGCCCTCAGGAAGTTTTATCGATCTATCGGCCAGCTATAATGTGATCTTGGTTGGTCTTGCTTCGCTGATATCTAGCTTTTTAAAAATCGACAAGGGCATCAGATTTATGTTTGGCCCTAAATCACACAGCGCGTTCCCGACCATCTTCCCTCTTATTGTGTAGGGCAGTTTAAAGGTCCTAGGGTCCTTCATTTTAGTGGGGAGGTTGTTTTTAAACAGAGCGCTGCACTCATATGTTAACGCAACCATTTCATTTTCCCCAATCTTTCTCTTATTGGCGAGAATATCCTTGAGAAACTTTACATAACTTGGCATCTGCTCTAATGCTTCTATCAAGGAAATATTAATGTGTAGCTGTCAGAGAACGTCCAGAAACCTCTGAAATTGCTTGCTATCGTCTTTCTTTTTCAGCCTGGACGGGAATGGTGGAAGATCCTGTCGTATTTCTTGTTCACTTGGCTGTCTAGTGAGGTCTGGTGCTTACTATGTTTTGTTAGCTGGAGGTTGCGTCGATTGAGAATTCAAATCTTGAAGAGCTTCATCTTTTGAAGATGAGCTTACTTCTGAACTGGTACTTTTTCCAATATTAGTCAACTGGTCATCACCAACAATCAAAATCTGCTGGTGTTGTTGCCGCATCTGGTGGCATAATAGGGGCTATTGTTTTGTCACCTCTGGGCCCCGCTACTCCTGAGTCTCTGTGCCGCGTACCAGGAATTGTCCTCTTTAATTCCCTCGCAAGCTGATCTATCTGTTCTTCTAATTCTTTTAGGGATTCGGCTTGCGATTGTCTCATTGCCTCGCTCTTTTCAATATAATGTTTTAATGATGTCTCCAGAGACGAGGTGCTGCAAGAGGTGTCATATAAGAACGATTAGTCACAGGGTGGCATACCTTGAGAATTACTTGGGTTGCAGTCTAGATTAGTGAAGACCGGAAGGTTGCCTCGATCCCCTTGATAACTGTTCTGATAGAAACTTTGACTCCCCTGGTTGTGATTCCCATCCCAACTTGAAGTTAGGTGATCCCACCAACCAGGGTTATAGATGTTGCCAAACGATTCATCACAGATAAAATATATGAGTTGTTGATTCCATGGGTAGGCTTCTACTGGAAGTCCCTCTCTACATTGGACGCAATTCATTGTGGCCACGTGAGTCACCGCATTAACTTGAGCTGATCCTTGAGAGAGAGTTCTCTGTTGGTTAGCCACCGTCTGGAGGAGTGGGGTCATTGTGGTCATTTGATCGACCAGTGTGCTCATTGTGTCTGTTGACACATCAGCACTTTCTACTTTCTCTTGTTCCCGACCTCTTACCTTGAGCCCGGTATCAACCCACTCATTAGAATGTCGCGAGATGCGATCCAATATGTTCTTTGCTTCCGTATATGATCTGTTCATCAATCCTTCATATGCGGAGGCATTGGCAACTGCTTGCGTTGATTGATCTAAGCCATTATAAAATGTTTCCATCAAAATACTATCGGGAATCCCGATGTCCGGACAACTCTTCACTAATTGCCGGAATCACACCCAGGCAATGCTCAAGGTTTTGTAACCCTTTTGTTCGAAATTCAAAATGTTCCTCCTTCTCTTTGCATTGACAGACGGAGCAAAGAATCTGTTCATGAACCTATCAACCAATTGCTCCCATTCATTAATTTCATCAGGCTCTAATGCTTGAGCCCACCTCTTGGCTTCATCCCGCAATGTGTACGGGAATAGATATAGCTTAAGCCCTTCTTGAGTTACACCAGGCATGGAGAATGCGCTGCACATGTCTACAAAATTTGTCAGATGAGCGTGTGGGTCTTCTCCTTGTAATCTTCCAAATTATCCCACATTCTGGATCATCCGCAACATAATAGGTTTCATCTCAAAGCTTACATTCCCTTCAATCATAGGTCTTGAAATTCCTGGTGAGAAATTATAAAAATCTGGCACCGCATAATCCCTCATAGGGATATTATGGTCAGTAGCAAGAAAAACTGGATCTTGCACTGGTAAATTTCCCATTTGGTTTATGGCTGGTGCCATATCTTCATTAGCCATACTTCTTCACCAATTACTTTGGTCCTGATGAACTCTTGCGCGAATAGTACTCTTGATCTCTGGGTCCGCTTAGAGTCATTAGATCACTCCAGCACTCACAAGCCATCAGACTACTCTCCGTGTTGAACAGCCAGTACAAAGAGATCTGTCCTGAAAAATACCAAAAACACATTCAAACAATAAACCGTTAACCAATCCCTGGCAACGGTGCCATAAACTTGTAACGCAAATTTTATATCTTTAAGCATGTGGACAAATATATGATACTACTTCTAGATATGCATTAATTATGAATGTTCTTGTAGTATGCCATGCGTTGTCACAATTTTCCTTACGTTGGAACCAAGTGTAATTCCACCGCAAGTTTCTCAGTGTGATCCGAGGTCGAACACAGGGACTGTTTGAGGTTATTGTGGTATGTTCGTGGTATATGCGACCAGGTTTTTCAATCTTTAAAGAGTGTTTTGTACAAGTATATAAAAGTTGCGATAAAGTAAAGGAAAGCAGTAAAATGCGATAATAAAATAAGTACAGTAAACCTAAGCTAGATGATACAAAATACAGTCTTCATGATATAAGATGCTGAGGTCCAGGCTGGCTGTGAAGGTTATGCAAAGAACATGGAATGCGGTGGCAAGTCTTAATTGCGTTGAAGTTATAAGTACGGTTCCGCTTTTCTCTTGGTGTACACCTTTTAGTGATCGACCGCGCTCCCACATGTTTGTGGTGAATTAGAGACGAACGTAATGAATGTAAGTTTGCTTCCATGTCTGGAAGTACTACTCGTTTTAGTTAAAGCATTCTTCTAACCTTCTCTCGATAGATCAGAATGGCATATTCACTTTGTTGGATCGATATGGCAACCCTGGGGGGAGGGGGTGAATAGGGTTTAATTAAACTTTTTTTTCTAAATTAACCCAATTAAACTAATTAATACACTTTTTATAATAAATAAGAAAAATTCAATTTATGCAACAAATAAGATGACAAAAATGTGATAATTTAATTCTATAAAATTTTAGCAAATAAATAAGAACAAACTAAAACATACAATAAATTGCTTAAATTAATTGCAAAAATAAAAAGGAAAGAGTTAGAGAAGAAGACACCGTAATTTTTATAGTGGTTCGGTCAAACTCGACCTACTCCACTCCCCAAGCGCCTATTGGGAATTTGAATAAAATCTTTCCAACTCTTTCCACGGATTAGAGCCCAACCATTACACCACCGCTCCTTTTACGGGTTCAAGCGCAAACTCGATCCTTTCCACGAATTAGGATCAAACCGTTACAAGTGTTGGAATTTTTGAAGAACACAATACAACACTCTCTCAAGAATAAGATGAAAAGAAAAAAAATTGGGAACTTAGAGAGAGCAACAATGGAACTTTTGAGTTTTGGAGGACTATGAAATGTCAAAATTTGTTCGTTTTAAAATTTGGAGAGGAAGATGGTTTATATAGAGATGGAAATTGTTAGAAACCACAATTAATTTGGACCATTGGATTTTGGAAAAGAAAAATCAATGGTGGAGATTTTAAACTAAACTAGTCGTTAGATACAAACAAAATATAATATTAAATTCCTTTTCTTTTGAAATTCATTTTCTTTTTAAAATTAATCCAAAAAATAAAAAAACATACCATGTGTCAAAAACTAGCCATTAGACATAAACATAAAATAATATTAAATTTATTTTCCTTTTAATTCATTTTATTTTTAAATTCATTCTCTTTAAAGTCAATCCAAAAATAAAAAACATACCATGTGTAAAAAACTAGCCGTTAGACATAAACATAAAATAATATTAAATTTCTTTTCCTTTTAAATTTCTTTTTAATTTCAATTTTTTTTTTATTTTAAATCAATCCAAAAATCAAAAGTCCATCATATGTTAATCTCTTAATGATCCACCATTTAACCAATATGCTACCACATGTCTACATGCAAATGGTCTGGTTATGTCACGTCATCCACCATGGTATTTTCTTTATAGACTTGTTTCGGTCATATCGTCTTCGTTTTAGCTTTGATTTGAGTGATTCAAGAGGTGTTGGAATCGTTGTTCCGAGCTATACTCTATGGACATATTAAAACACTAAGATTTTCAGTAATTAAAAAATGAGTTTGTTATCATCAAAACATTGATTAATTAATTAATTTGAGATTAAGGACAAAAAAGCCAACAATCTCCCCCTTTTTGATGATGACAAACTATTCAAGAAAAATAGCTTGAAATACATGTAAACCATATGTAGCATATAATAAAATTCAACATATCACCACAAAGATCATTCTTGAAATTCACTAAAAAAAAAAATAAATTCTCCCCCTAATTAATACAATCAAAATCATAACAAATTTATAGCATATTTTTCTTAAACTTCTCCCCCTTTAGAATCATCAAAAAGAATAATTAAGAAAAATTTAGAACTGCATAAATGTTTCCCTTAAAAAACATAAACATAAATTTAGCACAACTCCCCCTAAGAATATTAACACATGCTTTCCATATCTTCCCTTATCAAAATGCCTTCTAAAAGATTTAACAAGTAAAATTATAAATCAAGAGACATCACAACGAATAATACCAAGCTCAAGCCTATTTTTGCAAAAGTTTTCTTCATTCAAAGGCTTGGTAAAAATATCCGCTAATTGATTATTAGAGCCTACAAATTCAAGAGTAATATTATCATTTTGCACATGCTCTCTAATAAAGTGATGCCTAATATCAATATGCTTAGTCCTAGAATGATGTATAGGATTTTTAGTCAAATTAATAGCACCAGTATTATCACAAAATATAGGCAAAATCACAAAGAGTTTGTTTCATCCAAAGAATTTGAGCACAACAACTAGCAACTGCAATATATTCCACTTCGGTAGTGGATAAGGCAACCGACTTTTGCTTTTTACTAAACCAAGAAACTAAGAAACTACCAAGAAATTGACAAGTCCCACTAGTACTCTTACGGTCAAGTAAACTACCCACAAAATCCGCATCGGAATATCCTACCAAATTAAATTCAACATTTCTAGGATACCATAAGCCTAAATCAATAGTACCAAGCAAATATTTAAAAAATCTTTTAACGGCATGTAAATGTGATTCCTTAGGACAAGATTGAAATCTAGCACAAAGACATACACTAAACATAATATCGGGTCTACTAGCGGTTAAATAAAGTAAAGATCCAATTATACCTCTATAAGTTTTTATATCCACACACTTACCTTTTTCATCCTTGTCAAGCTTTGTGGATATGCTCATAGGAGTTTTTGCAATTTTACCTTCATTGAATTTGAACCTTTTGAGCAAATCCCTTGTGTATTTTTCTTGACTTATGAAAATACCATCCTTGAGTTATTTGATTTGGAGTCCAAGGAAGAAGCTAAGTTCTCCCATCATACTCATCTAAAATTCACTATGCATACACTTAGAAATTCTTCACACAAAGATGGATTAGTAGAACCAAAAATAATATCATCCACATATATTTGTACTAAAAGGATATCATTTTCTTTAGTCTTAATAAAAAGAGTAGTATCAATTTTACCCATTTTAAATCCATTCTCAAGCAAGAAATTACTAAGTCTATCATACCAAACTCTTGAAGCTTGTTTTAAGCCATAAAGAGCCTTTTTCAACTTATAGACATGATTAGGAAAATCAAAACTTTCAAACCTTGGAGGTTGTTCTACATAAACTTCCTCCATGATATAACCATTTAAAAATGCACTTTTCACATCTATTTGATACAAAATGAAATTCTTATAAGAAGCAAAAGCAAGCAACATTCTAATAGCTTCTAATCTAGCAACGGGTCAAAAGTTTCTTCATAATCTATTCCTTCCTCTTGACAATAACCTTGAGCTACAAGTCTAGCTTTATTTCTAATGATATTTCTATTTTCATCCATTTTATTTCTAAAGACTCATTTAGTTCCAATTATAGAAGCATGAGAGGGCCTAGGGACTAACTCCCAAACTTTATTCCTTTCAAATTGATTTAATTCTTCTTGCATAGCTAAAATCCAAAATTCATCATTTTCGGTATCTTTAGAACTTTTTAGTTCAATTCTAGAAACAAAAGCAAGATTATTAAACATATTAAGAGAGGAACGAGTTTTCACACCTTGTTCGGGATCACCAAGAATTAATTCTTTGGGATGGGAAGGAGCATACCTCCACTCTTTAGGCATGGATGAAGAACCAACTTCGTTCTTTTTGATTAAGCTCACCTCTTGCTTACTTGAAACAAGTTCCTTGCCTTTGTCACAACAAGTAAATCTCCAAAATTTCCTTCTAAAACATCACTATAAATAGGCTCATTAGAAATAACATTGCAAGATTCATCAAAAACTACATGCATAGATTCCTCAATTACTAAAGTTCTTTTATTGAAAACTCTATAAGCTTTACTAGTAGAGGAATAGCCAAGGAAAATACCAACATCCATCTTAGAATCAAATTTTCCATGTTTTTCTTTGTTATTCAAAATAAAACATTTGCAACCAAAAACTTTGAAATACCCAATATTTGGAATTTTGTTATACCAAAGTTCATAAGGAATTTTATCCAAAGAAGATCTAATTAAAAATCTATTTAAAACATAACAAGCGGTGTTAACGGCTTCCACCCAAAAGTATGTAGGTAAACCATACTCATGCAACATTGATCTAGCAAATTCTTGCAAAGTACGATTTTTCCTTTCAACTACACCGTTTTGTTGAGGAGTTCTTGGAGCGGTGAAATTATGAGAAAAACCATTTTCTTCACAAAAGGTTTCAAAAGCATTGCTATCAAATTCTCCTCCATGATCACTCCTAATTTTAGAAATCAAAAAACCTTTTTCATTTTGAACCCTTTTTGCAAAACTAGAAAAGATTTTTAAAGCATCATCCTTATGTTTTAGCATCAAAACCCAAGTAAATCTTGAAATATCATCAACTAGCACAAAGGCATATTAGTTCCCTCCAAAACTAGCAATTCTAGAAGGGCCAAATAAGTCCATGTATAATGGTTGAAGGGGTCTAGTTGCAGAGATTACATTTTTAGATTTGAAAGAGGACTTAGTTTGCTTACCCATTTGACAAGCATCACAAACTTTGTCTTTTTCAAATTTAAATTTGGGAAGACCTCTAACCAAAGAATTCTTGGAAATATTTGAAATTAAGTGCATGCTAGCATGTCCTAGTCTTCTATGCCATAACCAAGAATCATTATGTAAAGCCGATAAACATTTATCATTAATAGGACAATCATTCAAATCAATAGTATAAACATTTTCATCTCTATTTCCAACAAATATAACTTTTCTATCACTAGCATTTTCAATGATGCAATTCTTTTTATCAAACACAACTCTAAAGCCTTTATCACACAATTGACTAATACTAAGTAAATCATGCTTCAAACCATCAACCAAAAGTACATTTTCAATTAAAATAGAAGATTCATTACCTATACTATCTTTACCAATTATTTTACTTTTCTTGTTGTCACCAAAGGTTACAAGACCTCCATCCTTTTTAGAGAGAGAGACAAAATTGGATGGGTCTCCCGTCATGTGCCTCGAGCAACCACTATCCAAGTACCACTTGTTTTTCTTAGAGGCTTTCAAACAAACCTACAAACACAAATGTTCATGTTTGATTCTTTGGTACCCACACTTGTTTGGGTCCTAGATGGTTAGCATTGACAAACTTGGGAATCCATTTCATTTTTGTATAGACATTTAAGGCATTGGATTTAGACAAGTAACAAGAATAAGTTGTATGTCCAAACTTGCTACATGAGAAACAAACAACATTATGCAAAGATTTATCTCTTACAACAAATTTATGCACTCTACTTTTCTTGGAGAAATTATTCCTTGGAGCATTGTGAAACTTTGCCCTTTGAGAAAAAATTCTTCTTGGAGAAGTAGTATGAGCATATTTCAATTTAAAAGACTTAGGTCTAATATGGCCTTCAACACCACAATAATGATATATAGGCACAAAGTTAGATTTAACATGCTTAGACACAACCTTAGGCATATTAAACTTAGGCATATTATGAGATGCTTTAACAAAGATAGTTTTAGAACTTGAAGGAGTAGAACATTCATCAATATAGCCTAAACCTCTTTTATCACCAAAAGGCTTGCCTATTTCAATTATCTTGTCTAATCTTTGAGCACTTATTGTCAACTTTTTAATAGATTCTTTAGCCTTATCAAGTTCTTGCAAAGCTCTAAATTCCTTTTCTTTGAGTAATTTAATCAAATTATCTTTTTCACAACTATCATGCTCAAGAAATTTAACTTTGTCAAGAAAGGAATTTTTCTCATCACAATCAAAAGCATGCTTGTCACAAGAGATATTCATTTCATCAATATGCATAGCATCATGCTCATTCTCTTTTAAGCAAGCAATTTCTTCAAGTAAAGACTTATTTTTACTAGATAAAACATTGTATTTATTTTTAAGCACAACATACTTAGAACTAAGTTTTTCTAAATCATTTTGCATATTTTCAAAAGCTTCGAACAATTCATTTAAGAAAGAGGTTCTAGAATTACCACATCATTTTGTTCATCCTCTTTGTCACTATGAGCCATGAAGCAAAAATTGGCCACTTCTTCATTATCACTCTCACTTTCGCTTTCATCGCTATCATCCCAAGTAGCTTTCATTGCTTTCTTCTTGGATTTCTTGGATGATTTGAGAAAAGGACAATCGGTTCTAATATGACCCGGCTTCTTGCATTCATAGCATATTACCTCGTCCTTTTTGCTCTTTTCACCTTTTGACTCTTTTTGGTTGGAGAGATGCTTCTTGAATTACTTCTTTCTCTTGATGAAGTTCTTATACTTACGTGAAAGATAGACAACATCATCTTCATCAAGGTCATCTTCATCGTGGGAGTCAACTTCTAAAGAGATGGTCTTTAAAGCTATACTCTTTTCTTTCTTTTTCTTCTCATCCTCCATGCTTTTCTTGATCTTTATCTCATGCGTCAACAATGAGCCCATGAGTTCATCAATGGAGAGAGATTTGAGATACTTTGCCTCTTGAATGGCGGTGACTTTAGGCTCCCATTGTTTAGGCAAAGTCCACAATAGCTTCTTTATCTTCTCAAGATTTGAGTACTTTGTCCCAAGTCCTTTTGAAGCATTGACAATATTAGTAAATCTAATAAACATATCGGAAATAGCTTCATTTTCATCAATTTTAAACATTTCATATTGATGAACTAACATGTCAATCTTTGTTTCTTTTACTTGACTAGTTCCTTCATGAGTAATTTCTAATTTATCCCATATCTCTTTAGCGGTTTTGCAAATTGACACTCTATTATACTCAACTTCATTCAAAGCACAAAATAAGCAATTAATAGCTTTGGCATTTAAAGAGCATGCTTTCTTTTCATTTATTGACCATTCTTCCTTAGATTTTATAGTGCTAACACCATCAACATCTTTTGTTGAAATTTTAAAACCTTCCTCAACAATATCCCATAAATCATAATCAATAGAAAGCAAGAAAAATCTCATTCTATTTTTCCAATAACTATAATTAGTACCATTAAATAAAGGAGGCTTTGTAATAGATTGACTATTGGTAAAAGGGATAAAACCTAAAGTTGTCATAGTTCAAAAACAATTAAGTTTATCAAGGAATAAATATTTCAAGAAGAGCAACCCACTCTGATATCAATTGTTGGATCTTGGATCGATATGGCAACCCTAGGGGAAGGGGGTGAATAAGGTTTAATTAAACTTTTTTTTCTAAATTAACCCAATTAAACTAATTAATACACTTTTTATAAATAATAAGAAAAATTCAATTTATGCAACAAATAAGATGACAAAAATGTGATAATTTAATTCTATCAAAATTTAGCAAATAAATAAGAACAAACTAAAACATACAATAAATTGCTTAAATTAATTTCAAAAATAAAAAGGAAAGAGTTAGAGAAGAAGACACCGTAATTTTTATAGTGGTTCGGTCAAACTCGACCTACTCCACTCCCCAAGCGCCTCTTGAGAATTTGAATAAAATATTTCCGATTCTTGCCACAGATTAGAGCCCAACCGTTACACCACCGCTTCTTTTATGGGTTCAAGGGCAAACCCGATCCTTTCCACGGTTTAGGATCAAACCGTTACAAATGTTGGAATTTTTGAAGAACACAATACAACTCTCACTAGAGTGGATTTACAAGTTTAAGTACTCAACAAGTTTATCCTCACAATACAATAACACTCTCTCAAGAATAAGATGAAAAGAAAAAAAAATTGGGAACTTAGAGAGAGCAACAATGGAACTTTTGAGTTTTGGAGGACTATGAAATGTAAAATTTGGAGAGGAAGATGGTTTATATAGAGATGGAAAATTTTTAGAAACCACAATTAATTTGGACCATTGGATTTTGGAAAAGAAAAATCAATGTTGGGGATTTTAAACTAAACTAGTCGTTAGATACAAACAAAATATAATATTAAATTCCTTTTCTTTTGAAATTCATTTTCTTTTTAAAATTAATCCAAAAAAAAAAAAAACATACCATGTGTCAAAAACTAGCCGTTAGACACAAACATAAAATAATATTAAATTTATTTTCCTTTTAATTCATTTTTTTTTAAAATTCATTCTTTTAAAGTCAATAAAAAACATACCATATGTAAAAAAATTAGCCGTTAGACACAAACATAAAATAATATTAAATTTATTTTCCTTTTAAATTTCTTTTAAATTTCATTTTTTTTTAATTTTAAATCAATCCAAAAATCAAAAGTCCATCATATGTTAATCTCTTAATGATCCACCATTCAACCAATATGTTGCCACATGTCTACATGCAAATGGTCTGGTTATGTCACGTCATCCACCACGGTATTTTCTCTATAGATTTGTTTCGGTCATATCGTCTTCGTTTTAGCTCCGATTTGAGTGATTCAAGAGGTGTTCAAATCGTTGTTCCGACCTCTATGCTATGGACATATTAAAACACTAAGATTTTCAGTAATTAAAAATTGAGTTTGTTAGCATCAAAACATTGATTAATTAATTAATTAAAATTAATTAATTTGAGATTAAGGGCCAAAAAGCCAACACACTTCTGCTCTTATAGGTGAAGATGTCGTCTAGCATGCTTTAGCTAAACGCAGTTATCTCTTTAACACAAGTTAAGTACTCGTTTAATTCATATTAACTACCAGGGGGTTAAGAAGACATCACAGAGAAAGTGATACACGGAGGAACGAAAGTAGACAGAAAATGGAATATGATAGCAATCGAAACATTTAATATATCTATTAAGTGTTTGATACATGGTGTGTGAATGAAAAGATAAAGAAGGTGAAATACAATGATGAAAAGAGATAGAACAGATACAAACAAGTGCCAACGTCTTGGCACCGATTTGGGTGGAGATCTGCTTGCCGGATTGGATGGATCAGATGGATGGATGAGCTTCCCTCTCAGGCTTGCTCAATCGTTAGCAGGGTTCTCAGCACAAAGCTTTTCGGCGGGTATTCGGCAGAATAGAACTGAGACTCACCTCTTGCCTTTGTCTCGTCTTCTTCCCGGATTTCTTCAGTTAAAGCACTCAACTCAGTCTTTTCTCTCAACACTTTAGCAGCAATTAGCCCCGTATCCAGTAGCATATTTTTTCTCTAAAATCTACGAGGTATTTATAGGTGAGGCTCTTTGACTCTGACCTTGTGGTCCCCACTTGTTGTTATGGAAATTCCAAAGATGGAGGGATATTATTCCTTCTATTATGCAATCAGACCGTCAATTCTGCACAATCGTTAGTTGTACACGTGTCTCAATCCTTCGCTTTTGCATTGCTCAGCTACATCTTTCGATTGTGAGTTTGCATGCGGTGTTGTTTTTATTACCGCATGTGGTTGAAAGTCAGCTCTGGATCGACTGTCGCATTGTGCCGTCATAGCGTTAATCATCTCTTCATTGTTGATTGACGAATGCATTGTGACAGAGATACGTTGATTAGTTCTTCTTGAGCCTTGAGCGCAAGCGGTGACTTGGTTTCCTGCAAAACAGAGTAAAATCTCCTTTTCTTCCATCTTAAAGATGTTAGTGGGTGTAATTGTAATAATTCATAATTATTGTATTTTGAAGCTAATTTTCATACCATCGGCGCATATTCACTATCTTTTGGCCTTAACATCTAGATAAGGCAGTATAAATAACTTGTATTTCTACAAGTTATCATTAGCCAATTTATATACTATCGACGCAACTTTTTTTTCTTTTAGCCGCAATATCTAAATAAAACAGTATAAATAACTTGTATTTCTACGAGTTATCACACCCCTAAATTTAGATATATGCTTGTCCTCAAGCATATCTTCTACTAAGGCAATATTGTTCAGTTCTTATCCTAAATTTTGCGTCGATTGGTGTCTCTGAATGCTCCACCTAGGCAACATTACTCAACAACGCAATTTCTTTCTATCCTCGATAATTCATAAACAAGCCCTACTTTATTCTTCTATATAAAAAATCTCTACTCAAAAATTCCTTTCTTGCTTTAAAAAGAATGTTTACCTCTTCATGCAAAAACAACTTGGTACGACTTGAATGTGGTGGTCGGGTTGCGTTATTTTATTAGAGATTGTTGATCATGGTTACACCCTTCGTTTTGGCTTGTTCCCTCGGGTGTCATGCGAACATCCAACTATGGTTGTGTGCCAATTTCAACTTCAACTCTTGATTTTCGGCTAAGTATAACTTTTGCTGGTTAGAGGAGTTGTCCCTTATATTCTTTTTTTTTTTATTCTCATTTCTCTTTCCTTTTTTTTTCATATTGCATCGATCTTGGAAACCCACTTTCTTTTTGCCTTGCTCCCACGGGTGTCATGCGAACATCCAACTACGAGCAGGTTCCTTTCACGACTTAACTCTTGTTAGGTTGGGATTTTGATTTTCCCTTGTGCTGACATTGGAATTAGTATGAAAAAAAATTGTTTTTTTTTTTTTAGTTTTTTTAATGAACACATTTTCTTAATGACTGCATCCACTTGATCACACATTTTCTTAATGATCATATCCACTTGATCGCATCTGCTCAGACCTTCCCCACCCTTAAATTTAGAGATGCGCAAAATCCTCATTGAGTTGTTTTGGACAAAATAGACAAACACTTAGTCGAAATTTTAAAAAGAAGGTTTGAGCAGAGTTTTGAAGGATAAAAGGTAAAGCAGTGCTATTACTACGAATTATCTAAGTGTTAGTCAGAAAATACAAAGTGTGGGAAATGTTTCTAAGGTAATGCATATAATTCATCATGGCAGCGCATAAGAAAAGATAAAGAACATCTCAATAATTGACAAAGGATGATAAAGAAGAGGCTAACGCATACGGAAAGAATTGTTACTCAGTTGTATTAAAAATTAACCAAGTATACAAAAAATTACAAATAACACAATACAACATTTTAACATGTACAAAGAATCAAGTAATAGCTTCTATACATAGAAATGAATATTGAATGAAATTATCTTTTGTATTTGATTCAGACGGGTGCACGATTAAAAAAAAAATTACCACCACGCTTCCATTAACGCAAATGTATCTTTGTAGAGGACGGGCAACAACGCATGTATCAATGCAACACACCCCTTAACTTAACACATTTCTGGAGGACGGGCGCACGGTATTTCTACTAGTGCAACACTACCTCAACATAGTGCATTTTCGCTAAGGACGGGCGAAAAATACATACGAGTGCAACACACCTCTTAGAGCAATGCATTTGTGAAAGATGAACGCAAAGTGTCACTTGTTATCACAATATGTACTCATCATCGCAATGCATACCAATTTTTATTTTTCCTTTTTAATTCCTCAACCACGCAAGTTGATAAGACTTTGCAGTGTTCATCGTTTTATTCAATCATTCACAGAAATTTTAAGAACAACGCTACTAAACACGACATGGAAATACACAATTGAATTAAATTAAAAGTAAACACGTAAAGCAGTAAAGACTAATTCTAATAAGCAGTAAATAACACAATTTAAAAATTCAGTAGATGAAAGTTCTAAAGAAATCACTTAAACATAGATATAGGGATGCTAATTGAAAGAAGTTTTTCAGAGTTACCGCAATAGCATCCCCACAAGCGGTCAATCTTGCTTGCCTAAGTCGATCGTCTCCATGCATTGTTCCACATCACCCCCATAATAGGGCTTAATTCGTTGACCATTGACTCTAAATGCATTGTTCCCATCTTCAGTTGTTAGCTCCACTGCACCATGGGGAAAGATAGTCTTGATGCGGAATGGCCCAAACTAGCTGTAACGCATGATTTGTATGTATGATATTCAATGCTCATGATGATGCGATACTACTACAATTTATGCATTAATTAGAGATGCTCAAGTAGTATGCCCTGTGTTGTCACAAGTTTCCTTACGATGGAATCAAGTGTAATTGCACCGCAAGTTTCTCGGTGTGATCCGAGGTCGAACACGGGGAAGTGGTGTCGGTTATTGCGGTATGTTCATGGTATATGCGACCAGGTTTTTAAATTCTTGATAAAAGGTGTGTACAGTATGTAAATTGCAGTAAAATAAAGGAAAGCGGTAAAAATGCGATAAAACATAAAAATACAATCAACTAAACTAGATGTTACAAGATACAGGCTTTATATGCAAGATTCTAGGATTAAGGCTGGCTGTGAAGGTTGTGCAAAGATGTGGGATGCGACGACAAGTCTTGTGAACAGATTAGAAAGAGAAAGATAAGTATTACAAATAACACAAGTTCTTAATTGAATTGAAGGTATAAATACTATTCCACTCTTCTCTTGGCGTACACCTCTCAGTGATCGGCAGTGTTTCCCACATGTCTGTGGTGAAATAGAGTTTAACGTAATGAATGCAAGGTTGCTTCCATGTCTGGAAGTACTACTCGCTTTAGTTAACGCACTCTTCTGACCTTCTCTCAATGTATCATAATGACATCTTCACTTCTGCTCTCACAGATGAAGATGCCATCCAGCATACTTTAGCTAAACGTATTTTATAACTTTAATACATATTAAGTTCTTGGTGATTCATATTGCTCATCAAGAGATTAAGAAAACATCATGAAGAAAGTGACTAATGGGTGAACGGAAACAGACAGAGAATGGTAAACGAAATCTATCGAAACATTCAATATTTCTACTAAGTGTTTGATACATGATGTGTGAATGAAGAGATAAAGAAAACATGGAATATAGTGAAAGGGAGATAGAACAGATACAATCCAGTGCCAATGTCTTGGCACAGATTCAATGGAGATCTGCTTGCCGGATCGGATGGTTTCAATGGCAGGAATAGCTTCCCTCTCAGGCTTGCTCCACCGGTAGCAGGGGTCTTTGCACAAAGCTTCGATCGAGTATACAGCTGGTCGGATCTGAGATTTACCTCTCGGCCTTATTTCTTTCTCTTCTCGGATTTCTTCTTTTCAGCACTCAGCTCAGCCTTTTTCTCTCTAAAATCTTACAGCACTTAGCCCAGTATCAAATAGCATAATTTTCTCTGAATTCGCTGGGGTATTTATAGGAGCAAATCCTTTGACTCCGGCCTTGTGGTCCCCACTTTTGTTATGGAAACTCCGAAGATGAAGGGATATTATTCCTTCTATTATACAATCAGACCGTCAAATTTGCACAACGGTTAGTTGTACACGTGTCTCAATCCTCCGCCTTTGCATTGCTCAGTTGCATCTTTTGATCATGGGTTCGTATGCGGTGTTTGTTTTTACTACCGCATACGGTCGAAGCATAACTCTGGACCAACTGTCGCTTTGCGCCGTTACTTCGGTAATTGTCTCTTCATGGTTGATCGACGGGCGCAATGTGACAGAGATGCGTTGATTAGTTTCTCATGAGCCTTGAGCGCAAGCGGTGACTTGGTCTCCTGCAAAACAGAGTAAAGTTTGGCTTGTCCTCCATCTTTTTGGTGTTAGTGGGTGTAATTGCAAACATTTATAATTATTGTCATACTAGGTTAATTTTCATACAATTGGCGCATAATTACTAACTTTTGGTTGCAATATCTAGATAAGATGGCATAAATAACTTGTATTTCTACAAGTTATCACACCCCCAAATTTAGATATATGCTTGTCCTCAAGCATATCTTCTACTAAGGCAAACATGCTCCATTCCTATCCTATATTTCTGGGATGATTGGTTGCTCCGAATGTTACACTTAGGCACATTCCCTGACATCGCACTTTCCTTCTATCCTTTCTAATTCTTAGCAAGCCTTACTTTATGCTTCTATGTAACAAAATTCTGCTTAAAGACACTTTTCGAATTTTGAAAATAGAATGTTTATCCCTTCTTTATCAAAACAACTTGATGTAACTATATGCTGTGAGCAAAACTTTGCATCATTTATTCACTTAGAGACAGTTGGTCATGGTTACACTCTTCGTTTTGGCTTGTCCCTATGGGTGTCAAGTGAACATCCAACTACAGTATTGTGCCAGTTCTAACTTTAACTCATGATAATCAGAGGAGTTATCCCTTGAATTCTTTTTCCCTTTTTGGCTTATACTACGTTCTTCTTGGAGACCCATTTTCGTTTTGGCTTGTTCCTATGGGTGTCATACGAACATCCAACTACGAGCAGGTTCCTTTCACAACTAAACTCTTATCAGGTTAGGAACAGTTTTGAAATTTTCCCTTGCGCAAATATTGGAGTTTTGCATAATATATATTTTTTGTTCAAATGAAAGTAGACGCATTTTTTGAAATATTGCATACTTCTGAGTTCATCTGCTCAGACCTTCCCCACCCCCAAATTTAAAGATGAGCAAGGTCCTCATTGCATTGTTTGGATAGACTAGACAAACACTTAGAAGAAAATTCAAAAAAGAAGGTTTGAGCAGGACTTTGAAAGATAAAAGGTAAAGTACTGCTAAACTAAGAGTTAACTAAGTGTTAGTCAGAATTTACTAAGTATAGGAAATGTTTCTAAGTGTAACATATAATACATCATAGCAACGCAATGAAGATCGTAAAAATACAAGAGTAAAAATATAACAAAGATTATTAAAGGAAGATAAAGAAAGAAGCACAGGTAAAGAGTAGAGTGAATTATGTACTTTGATTGTATTGACTATTAACAAAGCATGCGAATATACTACAAATGGTCGCAATACAAAATTTTCTCATGCCTGTACAAGAGTTAAAGAATTTAGTTAACTTACAAAATAATAAAAGAATTGAATACAATTAAAGAATGGCTGCATTAAAACTTAAAATTGAAGAAAGAATAAAAACTAAGGTTGAGGAGCAGGGAGTTTTGGATAATATATATTTTTTTTTTTCAAATGAAAGTAGATGCATTTTTTGAAATATTGCATACTTCTGAGTTCATCTGCTCAGAACTTCCCCACCCCCAAATTTAAAGATGAGCAAGGTCCTCATTGCGTTGTTTGGATAGACTAGACAAATACTTAGAAGAAAATTCCAAAAAGAAGGTTTGAGCAGGACTTTGAAAGATAAAAGGTAAAGTACTGCTAAACTAAGAGTTAACTAAGTGTTAGTCAGAATTTACTAAGTACAGGAAATATTTCTAAGTGTAACATATAATACATCATAGCAACGCAATGAAGATCATAAAAATACAAGAGTAAAAATATAACAAAGATTATTAAAGAAAGATAAAGAAAGAGGCACAGGTAAAGAGTAGAGTGAATTATGTACTTTGATTATATTGACTATTAATAAAGCATGCGAATATACTACAAATGGTTGCAATACAAAATTTTCTCATGCCTGTACAAGAGTTAAAGAATTTAGTTAACTTACAAAATAACAAAAGAATTGAATACAATTAAAGAATGACTGCATTAAAACTTTAAACTGAAGAAAGAATAAAAACTAAGGTTGAGGAGCATAGGGATCTAGTGGAGGGTATTAAGGTGGTGCAATAGAGCTATCGTAAAAAATAAAGGGCTACCTTAGATATGGAGGCACCATCGGACCATACAGATATGCGGTGAGAAAGTTGAAGTATTCTTGATTGCGCTCCGCTATCTGTCGCTGGTGTTGGAAGATCCTGTGCATACTGCACTGGATATTGATGAGTGCTTCCCTTGAAGTTGCAGCACTACATTAAATCTCATCAATGCGCTCCATTGCTACCTCAAATCGATGGTTGAAGAAGTGATGCTGCTGAGAGACAAGTTCTTGCTGTTGGGCCAAAGGGTTCTCATTTCAGCTAGCTCAGTAGCCAAGAAGGTGGAGGATGGTTGTGCCTACGATGTCTCGCCAGCACTGTTTTGAGGTTGGGCAGATGTGCCTTCACCCAAAGCATGTGGGTCATCAACTTTCGGCGGTGGGGTAGTGGGATGTGGTGATGAAGTTGTTGGTGAAGGTGGGGCTGCTGGTTGAATAGGAGAGTTGGAGAAAAGAGGAAGATTGGTAATCGGTTCACGAAGAGGGGAGGAAGCTTGCGCTGGCGGGCTTGGATGGTTTAGAGATCTGATGACTAAGGGAAGAGGGTTTAAGAGCTCAGGATCATGCACTGGTGACTCATGCACCCTCTCTTTTCCCTTATCTTTTTTTTTTCTTCTTTTTGGTCTGGGCTTCTGCGGCGCATTCAAATCAATCGCAGGTCTTTTTGCTGGCAGTTCCGGGCAATGAGAGGAATCCTTGAGGAGCATCCTTAGAATTTTGATGTTGATGAGGCCGTGAACTTCTGGCATGGGCTCCTCATCAATGCCTACACCCGCACTTTGGCATAAACTTGAGACGATCCACGGGAAGAAGTATTGCCCTCGTATATGCCCCACTAGTGCTCTAATCTGCCCTGCGATCAACCTTCCCACATCAATAGGAATGCCGCGTGCAATATAATATACGGCCATCACCCGATCCCTTGATACAGTTCTGTCATGTGTTGTTGGGATCAGTCGCTTCTTGACCAAATAAACCCAGAGCCTTCCCTCCGATAGCAAAGACTTAGACTCCAGAGTACGGATGCCTTTAGGGGAGATTGTCCATCTTGTTCCTGGTTGCGCTAATACCCTCAGCGCATTTCTCATCAGTTCTTCTGAAGGATCATCAATGATATTGTTCCCTGGTGCATCAAAGTTATCCCTCATCTAATAAAGTTCATTGATGTCCTTTGCGCTAAAGTGTACTGTCTCTCCTTTGAAAGTCACCGCATCCTTATTCCCCTGCAGACGCCCGCGATAGAAGTCCCGCACTACCTGAGGTACAATAATGGATGGGCACTGACAGAAAGTGTCTCACCCAAGCTCCACAATGACACTCGTGATGAGATCAGGTAGTAGGGTCGGCGCAGGGTAGAAGCCCATCTCGATCAGCATATCATCATTCTTCTTTCTCTTAGATGATTGCTTCTTGGTCGATGCAGGCTCGCTGCTCTCTGCTATGTCTTTGCCTTTTGCTTGTGGACTTTCCCTGCGCTCGCTAGATCAAAGTTTATCTTCTTGCTTGCCAACATTGCCTTGTGTTCCAACTCGAGAAGCAAATGACAAGCTTTTCCGAAGACCAGAGCATATAGGACATGCCAATTGGAGTTTTAAAAGCAGTTCTATATGCCCACAGTGCTTCATCGAGCTTGGGTGACCAATCCTTCCGAGAGGTACTGACTACCTTCTCCAAGATAGTCTTGATCTCTCTATTAGAAATTTCTGCCTGCCTATTAGTTTATGGGTGATATGTGGTTGCAACTCTATGGCTGACATTAAATTTGGTCAACAGGTTGGTGATGATGCGGTTGATGAAATATGAGCCTTCATTGCTGATTAAGACCCGGGGCGTTCCATATCGGGTAAAAATATTCTTCTTAAGAAATTTTGCCACCGTGACCGCATCATTCTTAGCACATGCGATGGCCTCAACCCACTTCGATACATAGTCAACCGCGACCAAGATGTATTGATGACCTTTTGAAGGTGGAAAAGGGCCCATAAAGTCGATTCCCCATACATCAAATAATTCAATCTCCAAGATTGAAGTCAAAGGCATTTCATTTCTACTAAACATGTTCCCCATTCTCTAGCATCTATCGCACTGCACAACATAGGCAAGGGCATCCTTAAACAATGTTGGCCAAAAATAACCACTCTGTAGGACTTTTTCGGCGGTCTACTACCCTAAAAAATGTCCTCCATAAGAGGACTCATGACAAAGCTCCAAAATTGCTTGGCCTCATGCTCAGGAACACATTGACGTAAAATATGATCAGGTCCAAGTCGACACAAAAAGAGGTCACCCCAAAAATTAAACTTGACGTCATGTCTCAGCTTCTTCTTCTGTTGGTATGTATAGTCTTCTGGTACTTGGCCGCAAACTATGAAGTTTACAATGTCCGCATACCATGGAACATTAACGCATACCGACATCAGCAGCTCGTCAGGGAATCTTTCTTCAATGTCTTTTTCTTTCTTCTAAACCTTGCAGTTTTCTAATCTTGACAGATGATCTGCGACTTGGTTCTCGGTACCTTTCTGATCCTTAATCTCAAGGTCAAATTCTTTCAGGAGTAACGCCCACCTTATCAGTCTTGGTTTCGCATCCTTCTTCGTCATAAGGTATTTGATCACAGAATGATCAATATACACCACAACATTTCTTCCAATCAAGTACTGTCGAAACTTCTCTAGCGCAAATACCACTGCGAACATTTCTTTTTCCGTTGTTGTATAATTTTCCTGCGCATCATCCATCGTTTTACTAGCATAATAGATAGGATGTAAAAACTTATCTTTACGCTGACTTAAGACTGCGCCCACTGTATATCCACTAGCGTCACACATCAACGCAAAAGGTTGCGTCCAATCCAGCGCAATCAGAATGGGAGTGGTGATGAGCGCATTTTTTAGTGTGTGGAATGCTTCAGCACATGCATCATCAAAATCATATTCGCGGTCAGCTTCGAGGAGCGCACTTAGGGGCCTTGCGATCTGAGAAAAGTTGCGGATAAATCTTTGATAAAACCCCGCATGTCCTAAAAAACTCCTAAGTGTTTTCACATTGACTGGTGGTGGTAACTTGGAAATTGCATTGATTTTCGCTTGATCAACTTCCAATCCTGCCTTTGATATTTTGTGACCTAGAACAATTCCTTCTTCAACCATAAAGTGGCATTTCTCCCAGTTCAGAACAAGATTAGTTTCCACGCATCTCTTCAAGACTTTTTCAAGATTTGATAAACAAGAATCATAAGTATTGCCAAAAACTGAAAAATCATCCATAAATACCTCAACTGACTCCTCCAAGAAATTTGAAAATATTGCCATCATACACCTCTGGAAGGTATCTGGTGCATTACAGAGTCCAAACGGCATGCGGCAAAATGCAAATGTGCTAAATGGGCACGTGAAAGTTGTCTTATCTTGATCTTCCAGTGCGGTCGCAATTTGGTTATACCCTGAGTAGCCATCAAGAAAACAAAAGAATTCATTCCCAGCAAGTCGATCTAACATCTAATCAATAAACGGGAGTGGAAAGTGGTCCTTCTTAGTGGCCAGATTAATTTGCGGTAATCCATACAGATTCTCCACCCCGTAGTTGTCCTAGTGGGAATTAATTCATTCTTGCTATTAGTGACGACTATCATTCCCCCTTTCTTTGGAACGCATTACACTAGGCTTACCCAGCTGCTATCAGATATAGGATAAATAACACCTGCATCAAGCCACTTCACTATCTCTTTCTTCACAACCTCCCTCATGGCAGGGTTCAATCGATGTTGCCTTTCTATAGATCATGTTTTTCCTTCTTCCAGACGAATCTTGTGCATGCAATATGAGGGACTGATTCCTCAAATGTCTGCCAAGGTCCATCCCAAAGCCTTTGCGTTGTTTCTCAGGATCTGGATAAGTGTTTCCTCTTTCTCTTTACTCAGCAAGGTAGATATAATAACCGGTAAAGTGTTATTGCCCCCTAGATACACATATTTGACGTGCACTAGCAACGACTTCAACTCTAACATGGGTGGTTCTTCTAAAGATGGCTTAGTACATTGCGCTGGTCATTCAAATAACTTGAGTGTTTCAAAATCTGATTCAGTTTGAATTACGGCACAATTCTCCTCCCACATTGTGCCGATCCGAAAATCTTCTTCCTCTGATTCTTCTAGGGGCTCGTGCCAAGGTTCTTCCTACAATTCTTCAACATATTGACAATTTTCCATATCACTCGAGTATTTCAACGCATTGAGAATGTTGAACTTAACTTGCTGATCGTCGACCTTGATGGTGAGTTCTCCTTTCTGTACATCAATCACTGCTCGCTCTGTTGCAAGAAATGGGCAACTCAAGATGATAGGCACCTTAACATCAGCTTCATAGTCTAATATGATAAAGTCAGTGGGGAAGATGAACTTATCTACTTGCACAAGTACATCCTCTATTTTGCCCTCGGGATGCGTTATTGATCAATCGGCGAACTGCAATGTAATTATGGTTGGTATTGCGTTGCCGATATTCAAATTTTTGAAGATTGACAAGGGAATTAGGTTTATACTCACCCCCAAATCACATAGTGCATTTCTGACCTTCTTTCCCCCTGTTGAGCAAGGCAATGTGAAACTCCCGGGATCTTTCATTTTGGTGGGGATGTTGTTTTGAAACAGCGCACTACACTTATATGTTAATGCAACTATTTCATTATCCCCGATCTTTCTTTTGTTGGCAAGTATGTCTTTGAGGAATTTCACATAGCTCGGCATTTGTTCCAAAGATTCTATTAAGGGAATGTTGATATGTAGTTGTCGGAGAACATCCAAGAACCTTTGAAATTGTTTACTATCATCTTTCTTCCTCAGCCTGGATGGGAAAAGTGGAGGACCCCGTCGTACTTCCTATTCAATTGGCTGTTCATTGGGGTCCTGTGCTTGCTGTGTTTTAGGAACTGGAGGTTGCGGTGATTTTGAATTCAAGTCTTGTTGAGATTCATTCCTTGTATATGCACTTTCCTCTGAACTGGCAGTTCTGTCATCAATGGTTGATTGGTCATCGTTGATGGTTAAATCTATTGGTCTTGTTACTAAGTCCGGTACTGGTGGCACGGGGGCTGTTGTCTTGCCACTTCTCAACGTCACTGCTTGACATTGCTCTTTACCCTGTGGCCCCGACGCTCCCGAGCTGTTTGGCAGCGTACCAGGCGTTTCATTCTTAAGTTCAATCGCAAGCTGTTAAATCTGTTCCTCCAAATTTCTAAGGGACGACGCTTGCGATTACTTAATTGCCTCATTCTTTTCAATATAATGTTTCAATAACGTTTCCAAAGACAAGGTACTGCAAGAGGTGTCAGAAAAGAATGGTTGGTCGTAGGGTGGTGTACTCTGAAGAATACCTGAATTTTGATCCTGATTAATGAAAACCGGAGGGTTGCCTCGATTCCCATGATAACCGTTCTGATGATTACCTTGGCCTCCCTGGTTGTGATTCTCGCCCCAACTGAAAGTTTGGTGATTCCGCCAACCAGGGTTGTAAGTGTTGCCAAATAATTCGTTATAAATCGAGTATACGGGTTGTTGATCCAACGGGCAGACTTCCACTGAATGTCCCACTCCACATTGAATGCAATTTATTGCGGCCATGTGTGCCAATGCATTGGCTTACGCTGGACCTTGAGAGAGATGTCCTTGCTGAATAGTCATCGTCTAAACGAGTGAGGTCAATGTGCTCATCTGGTCTACCAAGGTGTTCATTGTATCAGCTGGTACAATGGCACCTTCTACTCTTCTTTGTTCCGAACCTCTTTCCTCATACCCGTTATCTAACCACTCATCTGTATTTCGCGAAATGCGATCTAAGATGAAATTTGCTTCCGTATACATCTTGTCCATTAATCCTCCTGCCGTGGAGGCATAAGTAAGTGCTTGCATTAGTCGATCCAAGTCATTATAAAAAGTTTCCATCAGAACGCAATCGGGAATCCCATGTGCGGATAGTTTTTCATTAATTGCCTGAATTGCACCCAGGTGGTGCTCAAAGTTTCATACCCTTTCTGTTCAAAATTCAACACCTCCCTCCATCTCCTTGCGTTGACGGCTAGAGGGAAGAATTTATTCATAAATCTCTCGACCAACTGATCCTGTGTTGATTTCATTTGGCTCTAATGACTGAGCCCACCTTCTTGCCTCATCCCGCAGTGTATACGAGAAGAGAGACAATCTAATTCCTTCTGAAGTCACACTAGGTATGGAGAATGCATTGTATATTACTACGAAACGGGTCAAATGAGCATGCGAGACTGCTCCTTGTAGACCTCCGAATTGTCCCGCGTTTTGAATCATTTGAAGTATTATCGGCCTTATCTCAAAACTTGTATTCTCCTCAACTGTGGGTCTTGAAATTTCGGGCGAGAAGTTACAAAAAGTTGGCGCCGCATAGTCCCTCATTGGGATTTTGTGGTCGACAGCAAGAAATACAGGGTCTTGCACTGTCCAGTTTACCCCTTAATTCCAATAAGCCCCTCATTATTATTAGCCATGTTTCTTCTCTGCCTAATTCAGTTCTGATGTGCTCTTGCGCGAAAAATACACCTGATCTCTGGGTTAGCTTCGAATTCTGGATCTAAACTGTCAGCCTGTTCTTCGCATTAAACAGACAGTACAAAGAGATCTGCTGGCAAAATACAACAAAAGTGCTCAATACTAACCGTTACCAATCCCCGGCAACGGTGCCATAAACTTGTAACCGTAGTTTATATCTTAAGCCTTTGTGCGATACTACTTCTAAATATGCATTGTTAATGATATGCTTATAGTAGGCGATATAGTAATGCGTGTCACAAGTTTTCTTACGCTGAAACCAAGTATAATTCCAATGCAAGTTTCTCAGAATAATTCGAGGTCGAACACAGGGATTGTTTTCGTTAATGCGTTACTTTTGTGATACATGCGACCGGTTTTTACAATTAATAAAGAATTGGGTTTATACAAGAATCTAAAGTACGATGAAAATAAAATTGCGTTAATAAAATAAAGTCGCATTGAAAATAAAATCCTAAACTAAGATGATACAAGATACAAGATACATGATACATGATACTAAGTCAAGACTAACTGTGAAGTTATACAAAGGATCATGGTATGCGATGGCAAGTCTTTATGGATGAATAAGAAAGAAAAAATAGTAAAAACAACGCAAGTTTGTCAATTGCGTTAAAGATGCAACTAAGGTTCCACTTTCCCTTGGCGTACACCTCTTGGTGATCGGTCGCGTTTCCATATCTCTATGGTGAAACAGGGATGAACGTGATGAACGCAAGGTTGCTTCCATCTCTGGAAGTACTTCTCGCTTTAGATAATGCATTCTTCCAACCTTCTCTCGATAGGCGGAATAACATCTTCACTTCTGCTCTCACAGGTGAAGATGTCGTCGAGCATGCTTTAGCTAAACTTAACTATTTCCTTAACACAAATTAATTTTCTTGCTTAATTCTTGCTAATTACCCAGGGAATTAGGAAAACATCATGGAGAAAATGGATTATAGATGAACGAAAACAGACAGAGAGATGATAATGGTAATGATCATAATATTTAATACTAAGATTAAGCGTTCAATACATGATGTGAATGAAAGATTAAGAAGATGAATACAGATGATGAAATAGAGATTAGAAACGAATATAGAAGAGTGTTAACATCTTGACATAGATCCTGAACGGAGGTTGTGCTTACAAGCGTGTGTAAGTAATGGAGAGGAGAGCTTCCCTCTCAGGCTTGCTCTTCTGGTAGAAGTGACCTTCGCACAGAGCTTCAATGGCGGGGATTGGAAGGATTCTTTGCCCGGAGACTCATCTCTCGGCTTTGTCTCGTAATTATCCCGGATCTACTCTAGAAATCGCTTCAGACCAGTCTCTCTCTTAGATCAGTATATGCACGACTCTGTGAATTCAAGTATATCTTTCAATGAAATTGCAGAAGCTATTTATAGGCGAAGCTTGGCTCTTTGACATTGGTCCCCACTTTATGGTTAAGGTAGTTCCTGAAATGGTGGAGTGAATATTCCTTCTGTTACGCAATCAACCCGTCAGAAATGCACAACTGAAAGTTGTACACAAGTCAGAAGCCTCCACAATTGCGTTGCTCTTTACATCTTCGATCGATCGCCACATGCGGTGTTATTTTTTATTACCGCATGCGGTTGAATTTACGTTAATCACTAAGCTCTTGATCGATTGTCACATGCGCCGTCATTGCGTTGATCATCTCTTTATTTCAGAATGATGGGCGCAATGTGACGTAGATGCGTTGTTTCTTTTATCTTTGAGCCATTAATGCATGCGGTGACTGATTTCCTGCAAAACAGAAACTGAAACATTCTATTCTACCATCACAATGGTGTTAGTGGGTGTATTGATGACAATTTATAATTCTCGTATTTCTTAGCCAATTTCTATACTATCAACGCAACTTTTCTTTCTTTTAGCCGTAATATCTAAATAAAATGATATAAATAACTTGTATTTCTACGAGTTATCAGGCGTCCTATACAAAGAGTTTGTATAAGACATGACTATGAATGTTAACATCTCGTTATATAATATCATTCATGACAGAGACTTCATTTAATTAGAATGACCATAGGTAACATGACCTCAATCCTGAGTGAGTTGGGAACTCCTGCCATTGAGGGCGGTTCTTTGATTTGTATGGGTGCGAGTGGCCAGGCCGCCGACTCAAACCTACCACTTTGGGGATTCGTCTGATTTGGGAGCTGGGAACTCAGCTACACAAGATGGAATTCACTTCTTCCCTAAAGCAGGGGTAAGTAGATAGATAGCTCCCTTAAAGGCTGATCCCGAGGCTTGAACAATGTGGTGCCACAAACTTTCTCATAGCCCAAGAGGTGTTCACAAATAGTTGGACTATGTTGTATTGTTCATTAAAGGGATCAGTGGTACTTAAGGAATAGGATTTAACTACAGGGACAAAATAGTAAATTGGCCCAATTGTACTTACGAGCTACTGTGAAGAGTTATCGTACTCATGATTGGTTATATCCGATGGACAAAGAAATATATATGTGGTAAGAAGAATTCAGCTATCGATCTTTAGTGGAATGCCTGACAGTTAATGGATGGTGGATCTCGTAGCTATAGAGTTTATTTGGTTATTTACGTATCGTTGAAGCTTCAAGCCATAGGTCCATAAGGTCCCCTGGGTAGCTTGGATACAAGTTGAGAATCAGTTTTTGGGTCAGTTTGAAATGTTCAAATTGACAAGAGGGAGTTTGATTATATATGATATAACTGAACTAGTTAATTATATATGATATAATTGACTAAATATATGAGATACATTAAGTTGGAGGAAATTGGATATAAATATGATTTATATCAAGTAGAGGAGAAAACACTATGGTTGATATATGTTATCACACTATAGATTATGGATATAATATGATTATATTTATTATTTTATTAATTGGATGGTTATGAGATAATTGCCCACTATTTTCTCCAAATTCATGCGTTAGTGGAAAGTTCAAGTCAATTTTAGTAACAGAAGAATAAAATAAAAATAGTTTTCATTTTACAAGAGACGCATAATCACTCACAGTGTGATTAGCAATCGATCACATAGTACTTGAGAGCCTATACGATAGCGCTTATCGTTTAGTAAACGATCGCACACCCACGCGCCTTTTCTTTAAACGATCGCTTAGCGTCTGAGATGATCGATCATATAGACGATCGCTTAGCTTTTACTACTCGATCGTGTACCTCGCACTAAAGGATCAAGGACTCGACTATACGATAATCTGTCCCTTCTCCCACTTGTTTGATCTTTGTGCACAATTGTCTTTCCTCTTAACTTGTACCAAATCCGAACAAAGCCCACCCTTTGGATTCTCACTCCGAGAATACTGAGGGCTCCGAATGGTGTTGTCATCCTCATTTCCTGGTGTTCGTGCAAAGCAAGTCGAGGTAGACGACGGGAAAGTTGCTGAATGATTGTCTAACGTTCTAGCGAGAGGAGTTCATTTGCAGAGAGAGTGAGTTTTCAAGTGAAGAAAGTCTTCAACTAGTGTGTTCTCTCGGTCTCTTGTTTAATCATCCTTTATAGCATGCCAGTAATTTAGTGTTGTTAATGCATATTTGTATGTCTGAATGTATATTTGGAAATTCTATCACAATGAATTGGAAAGATCCATTATGCTCATAGGTACTCTTGTATAAGAGTTCCTTTAATTGGTATCAGAGCCAGGTTTCTGATATTCCAAATTCATTGTTGCAAAGAATTGCATTTACATTCTCGGTGGGTGAAGTACGTCTACTCTCTATTTAATTGTTAATTCGTTTGTGAATGCGTGGATTAATGGAGTCTTCTAGGTTGAAACCTCGATTTGTTAAATTCTTTTACATTTCTAGTTCATTGTAAAGGCCCCTGCATTTTTTGGCATAATTAATTACTATCGAGTCTATAATTTCAAAGTTAGTTTAAGTTTTGAGTCGTTCGTGAAGAAGCTTCGTTGCAAGGGTTGTTGTTCTTCAATGAAGAAAACGATCAAGCGTTGTTCTTCAATGATGGACAGAAATGTACGTCATTATAGGCCTTTTATATAGAATTATGAGGGCTATTAAGTAGAATATGCGGTAATTATACTAAGAATTCATGAGAAAATGAGCTTGCATCGATCAGCATTAAAAATCTCAGCTAACCCACTTTTATGCGTTATTATGCATTTAATTTTTTATTTTTGTAGAAAACGCAGGAATCGATCGCATGCGGTGGATCTTGCCATCGCAGAGGCGTCGCATACGCTCAACGCATGGATGTTGCGGCCATTAACCGCATGTGTCCATCGCATAGAGGTTACGGTTATAGAGTATAACCATAATAGAGGGATGACCACAAGGGTGGTGGAATGCGATGATACTCCGGAACCCAAGCATGAACGCATACCTCGGGAGTATCAAAAGGTGATGTTGACATTTCACCTACCACGCCATTAGTAGCAGAGATTCAGAGCAGGTCCATCACGACGTTAGCTGCAGAATTTCAGAGGGGACCATTAATGTTGTCAGCGATCAAGCTCTATAAATAGAAGCCTTGGAGCCCAACTTCAAATTATCCAGGTTTCTGCCTTCGAGCAAAGCCTTGTGATCCAGACGAAAGCGTGAGAAGATATTCTTGAGAGTTCTTCGTTCCTTCATCCATTCCGAGTGACAACTGGAGCCTTCACCGGAGCTAGATCTCGAGAGAGACTATTCCACCGCCCATCCATGGCACCACCGACAGCCTTGACACACATCTGATGGAAGCAAGATATTGCCTCCATCTGGCCCGCCATTTCTCTTCTATCTCTGTATTGTATAACATTGTGGCTTAAGAGATTAATACAATCTGTGATCAACGCATTTCTATATTTCCTTCGATTCCATCTTCATTTATCTCTTCTTATCATCCTTTACCTTCATTGCACAACTAAGTAAGACTGCTAGAGTATCGCATACTTAATCATGCAGCATAGACATATGAAGCATGTAGTAAACTGCAGAGAGATGTGCATTGATAACTTGTAAAAATACAAGTTATTTATACTGCCTTATCTAGATATTGCGGCCAAAAGAGAATAAATATGTGCCAATTGTATGAAAATTAGCTTCGAAATACAATAATTATAAATTATCGCAATTACACCCACTAACATCTTTAAGATGGAAGAAAAGGAGATTTTACTTTGTTTTGCAGGAAACCGAGTCACCGCTTGCGCTCAAGGCTCAAGAAGAACTGGTCAACGCATCTCTGTCACAATGCGCCCATCAATCAACAATGAAGAGATGATTAATGCAATGACGGCGCAATGCGACAGTTGATCTAGAGCTGACTTTCAACCGCATGCAGTAATAAAAACAACACCACATGCGAACTCACGATCGAAAGATGCAGCTAAGCAATACAAACGCAGAGGATTGAGACATGTGTACAACTAACGGTTGTGCATAATTGACGGTCTGATTGCATAACAGAAGGAATAATATCCCTCCATCTTCAGAATTTACATAACAACAAGTGGGGACCACAAGGCTAGAGTCAAAGAGACTCACCTATAAATACCCTATAGATTTCAGAGAAAAAATATGCTACTGGATACGGGGCTAATTGTTGCTAAATTGTTGAGAGGAAAGGCTGAGCTGAGTGCTTGACTGATGAAATATGGGAAGAAGACAAGATAAGGCCGAGAGGTGAGTCTCAGTTCTATTCTGCCAAATACCCGCCGAGAAGCTCTGTGTTGAGAACCCTGTTACCGGTTGAGCAAGTCTGAGAGGGAAGCTCATCCATCCATCTGATCCATCCAATCCGGCAAGCAGATCTCCATCGAAATCGGTGCCAAGACGTTGGCGCTTGTTTGTATCTGTTCTATCTCTTTTCATCATTGTATTTCACCTTCTTTATCTCTTCATTCACCCCATGTATCAAACGCTTGATAGATATATTAAATGTTTTGATTGCTTTCATATCCCATTTTCTGTCTACTTTCGTTCCTCCATTAATCACTTTCTCCAGGATGTCTTCCTAATCCCCTGGTAGTTAATATGAGTTAAACGAGTACTTAACTTGTGTTAAAGTGATAAATGCATTTAGCTAAGGCATGCTAGATGGCATCTTCACCAGTGAGAGTAGAAGTGAAGATGCCATTTTGATCTATCGAGAGAAGGTTAGAAGAATGCATTAACTAAAGCGAGTAGTACTTCCAGACATGGAAGCAACCTTGCGTTCATTACCGTCGTCTCTATTTCACCACAGACATGTGGGAGCGCGGCCGATCACTGAAAGGTGTATGCCAAGAGAAAAACGGAACCGTACTTATAGCTTCAATACAATTAAGAAACTTGTGCTGTTTTGATTAGTTATCTTTCTCTTTCTGTGTTGTACATAAGACTTGCCACCGCATTCTCTGTTCTTCGCATAACCTTTACAGCCAGCCTGGACCTCAGCATCTTGTATCATGAAGCCTATATCTTGTATCATCTAGCTTAGGTTTACTGTACTTATTTTATTATTGCATTTTTTACTACTTTCCTTTACCGTAATTTTATATACTTGTACAAAACACTCTTTAAAGATTGAAAAACCTAGTCGCATATATCACAAACATACCACAATAACCTCAAACAGTCCCTGTGTTCGACCTTGGATCACACCGAGAAACTTGCGGTGGACTTACACTTGGTTCCAATATAAGAAAACTTGTGAAAATGCATGGCATACTATAAGAACATTCATAATTAACGCATATCTAGAAGTAGCATCACATCATTTCGAGCATAGCATAGCATATGTTTTTAGCATCAATCCTAGCGTTCGCCAATAAGTTTATGATGCCGTTGCTGGGGAACTGGTTAACGGTTTATTGTTTGAGCATGTTTGTGGTATTTTGCAGGATAGATCTCTTTGTACTGACTGTTCAACGCAGAGAGCAGTCTGATGGCTTGTGAGTGCTAGAGTGATCTAGTGACTCTAAGTGGACCTAGAGATCAAGTGTACTATTCGTTCAAGAGTTCATCAGGGCCAAAGTAATTGGTGAAAAAGTATGGTTAATGAAGATATGGCACCGGCAGGAAACCAAATGGGAAATTTACCAGCGCAAGATCCAGTTTTTCTTACTACTGACCATAATATCTCTATGAGGGATTATGCAGCACCAGATTTTTATAATTTCTCACCAGGAATTTCAAGACCTCTGGTTAAAGGGAATGAAGCTTTGAGATGAAACCTATTATGCTGCAAATGATTCAGAATGTGGGAAAATTTAGAAGATTACAAGGAGAAGACCCACATGCACATCTGACAAATTTTGTAGACATGTGCAGCGCATTCTCCATGCCTAGTGTGACTCAAGAAGGGCTTAAGCTATATCTATTCCCGTATACATTGTGGGATGAAGCCAAGAGGTGGGCTCAAGCATTAGAAACGGATGAAATTAATGAATGGGAGCAGTTGATTGATAGGTTCATGAACAGATTCTTTCCTTCGTCTGTCAACGCAAAGAAAAGGAAGGACATTTTGAATTTCAAACAAAAGCGTTACGAAACCTTGAGCATTGCCTAGGTGCGACTCCAGAAGTTAGTGAAGAGCTGGCCGCACATTGGGATTCCTGATAGTATTTTGATGGAAACCTTTTACAATGGCTTAGACCAATCAACACAAGTAATTGCCAATGCCTCCGCAGAAGAGGGATTAATGAACAAATCATATACGAAAGCAAAGAACATATTGGATCCCATCTCGTGGCATTCTGATGAGTGGGTTGATACCGGGCTCGAGGTAAGAGGTCCGGAATAAGAGATAGTAGAAAGTGCTAATGTGTCAACAGACACAATGAGCGCACTGGTTGATGCAATGACCACAATGACCTCACTCCTCCAGATTGTGACTAATCAGTAGAAAATTCTTTCTCAAGGATCAGGGCAAGTTAGTGCGGTAACTCACATAGCCGCAATGGATTGCACTCAATGGGAAGAGAGACATCCAGTAGAAGTCTGTCCATGGAATCAACAACTCGTATATGCTGTCTACAATGAATCACTTAGCAACATCCACAACCCTGGTTGGTGGGACCGTCCAATTTTTGGTTTGGATGAGAATCTCGATCAGGAAAGCCATAGTTTTTATCAATTCAGTTATCAAAGGGATCGAGGCAACCCTCCGGTCTTCACTAATCCGGACTGCAACTCAAGTAATTCTCAAGGTATGCCACCCTGTGACCAACCTTTCTTATATGACACCTCTTGCAGAACCTCGTCTCTGGAGACATCGTTAAAACATTATATTGAAAAGAGCGAGGCAATGAGACAATTGCAAGCCAACTCCCTAAAACAATTAGAAGAACAGATAGATCAGCTTGCGAGGGAATTAAAGAAGACAACGCCTGGTATGCGACACAGAAACTCAAGAGTAGCGGGGACCACGGGTAAAGAATAATGTCATGCAGTGACATTGAGGAGTGGAAAAACAACAACCCTATTATGCAAAAAGCGCCAGATGCGGCAACAACACCAGTAGATTTGTGTGTTGATGATGACCAATTGACTAATATTGGAAAAAGTACCAGTTTAGAAGTAAGCTCATCTTTAAAAGATGAAGCTCCTTAAGACATGAATTCTCAATCAACGCAACCTCCAGCTAATGACACACAACGAGCACAGGACCTCACCAAACAGCCAAGTGAACTAGAAATACAGTAGGATCCTCCACCTTTCCTATCTAGGCTGAAAAAGAAAGATGATAGCAAGAAATTTTCAGAGGTTTCTGGACGTTCTCCGACAGATACACATTAATATTCCCCTGATAGAAGCATTAGAGCAGATGTCGAGTTATGTAAAGTTTCTCAAGGATATTCTCGTCAATAAGAGAAAGATTGGGGAAAATGAAACAGTTGCGTTAACATATGAGTGCAGCACTCTATTTCAAAATGACCTCCCCGCTAAAATGAAGGATCCTGGGACCTTTACATTACCCTGCACGATAGGAGGGAAGATGGTCGGGAATGCGTTGTGTGATTTAAGGGCAAGCATAAATCTGATGCCCTTGTCGATTCTTAAGAAGCTGGATATCAACGAAGCAAGACCAACCACGATCACATTGCAGCTGGCCGTTAGATCGATAAAGCTTCCTGAGGGCAAGATAGAAGATGTTCTCGTGAAAGTCGACAAGTTTATCTTCCCGGCAGACTTTGTCATATTGGATTACGAAGCCGATAGAGAAATCCCTATCATCCTGGGTCATCCATTTCTCGCCACAAGGCGAGCGTTGATCGATGTGCAGAAAGAAGAACTGACCATCAGGGTTGATGATCAGGAAGTAAAATTCAACGTGCTCGATGCGTTAAAGTACCCAGGTGATATAGAGAACTACCAATATATTGAGGAACTGCGGGAAAAACATTGGCACGAACCCTTGAAGGAGCTGGAAGAAGAAAACTTTGAAATTGACGCAATATTGGAGGAGGGTTACGCCGCAATTCAGTAGAATCTAATTTGAGCCACTCAAGTTATCTGAAAGGACATCACAACGCATTAAACCATCTTTGGAAAAACCACCCATGTTAGAGTAATCTCGTTGCCTGTGCACCTTAAGTATGCTTACTTAGGAAGTAACGACACGTTATCGGTTATCATTTTCGCATCGCTAAGTAAGGAAAGAGAAGATGCGCTCATACAGATCCTAAAGAGTAACGCAAAGGCCTTAAGATGGACCTTGGCAAACATTCAAGGAATCAGTCCTTCATATTTTAAGCACAAGATTCATCTAGAAGAAGAAGAGACTGAATCGGTAGAAAGGCAACGTCGCTTGAACCCTGCCATGAGGGAGGTCGTGAAGAAGGAAATAGTAAAGTGGCTGGACGCAGGTGTCATCTACCCGATATCTAATAGCAGCTGGGTGAGCCTAGTGCAGTGTGTTCAAAAGAAAGGGGGGGTGATAGTCATCACTAATGACAAGAATGAATTGATTCCCACAAGGATGACTATGGGGTGGAGAATTTGTATGGATTATCGCAAGTTGAATTTGGCCACTAAAAAGGACCACTTCCCACTCCCATTTATTGATTAGATGTTAGACAGGCTTGTGGGGAATTAATTTTTCTGCTTTCTTGATGGCTATTCAGGGTATAACCAAATAGCAATTGCGCCAGAGGACCAAGACAAGACAACCTTTACGTGCCCATTTGGTACGTTCGCATTCTGACGCATGCCATTTGGACTCTACAATGCACCAGGCACTTTTCAACGATGCATGATGGCAATATTTTCAGATTACTTGGAGGAGTTAGTCGAGGTATTCATGGATGATTTCTCAGTCTTCGGCAGTAATTATGACACCTGCTTGAAAAGGTCTTGAAGAGATGCGTGCTATATTAAATGTTTCGATTGCTTTCATATCCTATTTTTTGTCTACTTCCGTTCCTCCATTAATCACTTTCTCCATGATGTCTTTCTAATCCCCTGGTAGTTAATATGAGTTAAACGAGTACTTAACTTGTGTTAAAGAGATAAATGCGTTTAGCTAAGGCATGCTAGACGACATCTTCACCTGTGAGAGCAGAAGTGAAGATGCCATTCTGATCTATCGAGAGAAGGTTAGAAGAATGCGTTAACTAAAGTGAGTAGTACTTCCAGACAAGGAAGCAACCTTGCCTTCATTACATTCGTCTCTGTTTCACCACAGACATATGGGAGTGCGACCGATCACTGAAAGGTGTACGCCAAGAGAAAAGCAGAACCGTACTTATAGCTTCAATGCAATTAAGAAACTTGCGTTGTTTAGATTAGTTATCTTTCTCTTTCTATGTTGTACATAAGATTTGCCACCGCATTCTCTGTTCTTCGCATAACCTTCACAGCCAGCCTGGACCTCAGCATCTTGTATCATAAAGCCTGTATCTTGTATCATCTAGCTTAGGTTTACTGTACTTATTTTATTATCGCATTTTTTATTGCTTTCTTTTACTTTACCACAATTTTATATGCTTGTACAAAACACTCTTTAAAGATTGAAAAATCTAGTCGCATATATCACAAACATACCACAATAACCTCAAACAGTCCCTGTGTTCGACCTCGGATCACACCGAAAAACTTGCAGTGGACTTTCACTTGGTTCCAACATAAGGAAACTTGTGACAATGCATGGCATACTACAAGAACATTCATAATTAACGCATATCTAGAAGTAGTATCACATCATTTCGAGCATAGCATAACATATCTTTTTAGCATCAATCCTAGCGTTCATGAACATGCGTTGCACGAGTGTTGTGAGAAAATCCTATTTGCTTAGTGAGAGGTTGTAGCAACATGTGTCTATGAGCAGACGCAAGGCTTGTCTATGAGCTGATCAACGGTAGCTAACTACCCGGGAAGGTAAGTAGTGGAATTCACTAAGCAAAGTAAGCAAGTGTTCCTAGAGATAGGAATATTCTTATGTCAACCATGCTTTATATGACTATCTTATCTTATGAGCGCATCATTCATTATTTAGGCATACTTGGGAGAGTAGTCTAAATACCAAATCTAGACTTGAGAGAGTGGACTGGATCGCATAAGCAAGAATGAAGACTTAGGAATAAGCTCCCTTTGCTATTACACAGCGCATGCACCCTATGGATAGGATATGAAAGTATGCGGTCACATCGCATGTGGCCAGAAGTAGGATAAGCTGCTATGCGGTCATCTTGTTCATGTGTGAGAGCACGTGAGCGGGAATAGAGACTTAGAAATAAGGCCTCTCGACACTATCGCATATACATCGCATGCATCTTCATCAAGTGTGTATAGCATGATCGTATAGCTTACGTTGGCTGGGGTTACCCTTACGGTCAAACTTAGTGTTGTGTTGAAGACATCGTTGCCATTTTATCTATTTTCCCATGCATTTTACTACGCTTAACAGTTGTCGTGTCTCTATCTCTCATAGTCATACTTCCACTGCTTAATTTGTTAGTTAGGAGTAGGAGTAGTGCATAGCCCATAACCCTCAACATTCTTTTATTCTTCGCTGCAAACACATTACTTCATAACATTTAGCTACAAGTCCCTGAGTTCAACCTCAGATCACTCGAGAAACTTGCGATCTCATTATAATTGGCGAGAGCACAAGAAAACTTGTAGCAGGAACACATGGTCATTGCATACATTCTTAGACACATATTGCATATCCGACGCATGATCAGCGACGCATAGAGAACAAACGATAAACGGATATTTATTTACCTCCATTTCCCACACCATCAATCGTTGAGTATCGGATGCTCATGTGTCGTTTAACGCATGCGCGCACTAGACGATCGTATAGCTCAGCAAGCCTCATCGCTTAATCACTGACTATATGATCGCGAAGTAAAATGCATGGTAGATTGCTTACTTTATCGCGTGTTAAGCAATCATCTAGACGATTAGGCTTCGTAGCCTCGTTGTCGTCTAAGCGATCATGTAGCATTCGCGCTATCGTCTAGTGTGCGTTAAATGATCGTTTACATGGAGGCATTTACTACACGATGGGAGCTTCGCCCGGCGGTTCAAGACCCAATTCGCCTGTGAACCAATTTTCTCGGTGGAAAAATGTAATAGATAGAATTTTTCATTCTAGTTTTGTGTTGGTTCATCCTGGTTCATTAATCTGTGGTTTTATACATGCGATGTATGTTTATTTTATATGTCATATGGTATGCACATATAGAAAAATCCCACCTTAGGTTATGCATTGGTCATGCATCATCTCTTTATTATAATTGTTATGATTTATAGAAGCATTATTTAAATTACGTAAGAGCATGCACATGCATCATATAATATAAGAGATATTTATGCATGCATAAAAGCATTGGCATGCATCCCCTTTATAATATAATTGTTATAGTATAAAGGTGTATGGAAAGCATGTTTGCTTGGTTATTAATTATATATAAAAGTTATGTATAGTAATGACCGGACATTGCATGTAGCATGACACATAAGTTACTTTATAAGCGTTATAAATACCTTGTTGTGTGGCAATGTGTTTTAGTTGTTTGTTTTTAAAAATTAAAGAGAAATTAGAACTAAAAGCTATAAGAAAGACATGCATGCTCACTTAGGTTTAGTTCATGATTTTAAAATATTTAAAACGTGGATAACATAGACCTAAGTTCACGGTTCTAATATGATTAGCAACCCTTAGGCTTTAATCTTTTAATCAATTCAATAGGATTAAATTGACTAATAAAAGATTAAAGTGTAGCAAATCTATCTATAAGGGACCTTTTGTCTAAGGCAAATTCTGTCTAAGCTGGGGTATTTAAGTTGACGGAAACGTAACACCCCTACCTGGAAAGGTGAATTAAATAGATTTGATGCATGCATGCAAGTTAAGGAAAGTCCATTAAAGTGTTTAAATGTGACTACTTGAACTTGTTTTATTTCATAGACAAAAGTTGTTTATGGGCGGACTTAAAAAATGACTTAGACTAAAATCAATAGCCGGATTGTCTAGGTTAATGAACCCCTAGGTAGAACATCAGTGGGAGATACTTGGGGCATATGATGCTTCATTTAAACCTTTCACATTTCTCCGTTATAGTCCACACGTGAGATCTACCCTCGACCTCTTGGCACCCTGGGAGTGTCCTCCTAAAGGATGGTGTTTGGATAGGTCAATATAAGGTGGATGGAGAGAATGTTCATAGTAAGTGGGAGCAGAAAGTGCGACAGCATATCCCACGGTCTCCCTCGTTGGATTGAATGAAGTTTCTATGCATCACCTCGAGGCACCTTGGGAGTGTCCCCCTATAGGATGGTAGTTTTGCGTGTTTCTTTATTTGATCTCCTGTAAAAGGATAAGGTTACTTAGTCTCTTGTCCTAATCTGTTTCTTCCCTACGATGGGCTCATTAAGGCGGGTCTCCGACGTCGAAAACGAGGGGTTACACTTACGTGGAATTGTTAAGAGTTAATAGTTCTGGACCAAGTGGCTGTTAGGTTCAGTTCCAATAGTTGGTTCTGCCCAATGGTTGAAAATGTCTCATCCCAGTGAAGGCGCATCTGATCACCCCACCGGTGATGTTTGTCCTGCCTCGCTGGGGCATCATTGCAAAATAGAAGTCTTATCACTTAGGGTACTTGGAAACTGGTTTGCTAAAACTAATTAGTTAAAAATGTGGTTTAGCAAAGTCTTATAAAAGTATGTTCATTTTTCAGCAACAAGTTTTAAAAATGGCTACAGCCACAATCGCTTTACTTAGCACCGAAAAACTTACTGGCGATAACTATTTAAGTTGAAAACATATGATCATGATGATACTCATCATCGAAGATCTAATGTTTGCCCTTACGGAGGTCTGTCCTCCTATTCCAACTCTCAATGCCATTCGAAATGTTCGGGAGGCGTAGAGTGATGGACACGGGCAAACGAGAAAGCCCAAGCCTATATATTGGCCAGTCTTAGTGGCGTATTGACCAAGAAGCATGAGCTCATGGTCTCAGCGTGTGAGATCATGAAGTCCCTGCGAGGGATGTTCGGACAACCGTCTGGACAGCTCAAGCACGAGGCTCTGAAATACATCTTCAACTCCAAAATGGAGGAAGGCACCCCTGTTTATGAACATGTGCATAACATGATGGTCCACTTCAATGTGGTGGAGATGAATGGGTCTAGAATCGATGAGGGCAGTCAGATTAGCATTATCCTGTATACATTGCCGGAGAGCTTCCTCCACTTTGTTAGTAATGCGATTCTTAACAAAGTGGAATATACCCTTACAACTCTCCTCAATGAGTTGCAGACATACCAATCTTTACTGAAAAGTAAGGAGAGAAAAAGGGGTAAGGCAAATGTTGCTTCATCTTCTAGGACGTTCCATCGAGGTTTGACCTCAGGAACAAAGTCTGCACCTTCTACATCTAACTCTGCAAAGGGGAAGAAGAAGAAGGATGGTAAGGGGAAAATGAAAGCACCTGCTAACTCGCTACTTGTCGCCTCAAGGAGAAGTCTGTCGCCGGTTGAAAAGGGAAAATGTTTCCACTGCAACTAGGACGGACACTGGAAGAGGAATTGTCCTCACTGGCTGAAGAAAAGGAAGGTCGCCAAGGCTAAGGCCAAGGTAGACAAAGGTAAATATGATTTATTTGTACTAGAAACATGTTTAGTGGAGAATGATGATTCGGCCTAGATAATTGATTCGGGCACCACTAATCACGTTTGTTCTTCTTTTTAGGGGATTAGATCCTAGCGACAGCTAGAGGCTAGTGAGATGACAATGCGAGTAGGCACCGGGCACGTCGTATCAGTTGTGGTAGTGGGAGACATCCAGTTATCTTTACAGAATAGGTTTCTAGTTTTAAAAGATATTTATGTTGTTCCTGAATTTAAAAGGAACCTTATCTATGTAAAGTGTCTGTTACGATGTAAATATATGCTTTCTTTTAATGTGGATAAAGTGTTTATTCATAAAGATGGTGTTAAAATTTGTATAGCTAAACTGGAAAGTAATTTATATGTGCTAAGACCATTACCTTAAGTTCCCTCCATAACACAGAGTTGTTTAAATCTATCGTAACTCAATCTAAACGTCAACGAATTTCTCCAAAATAAAATGTCCAACTTTGGCACCTTCGATTAGGGCACAACAATCTCAATAGGATTGAGAGATTGGTGAAAATGGCCTTCTAAATGAGTTAGAAGGAAATTCTTTACCGGTGTGTGAATCTTTCCTTGAGGGTAAGATGACTAAAAGACCTTTTACTGGAAAAGATGATCGAGCCAAAGATCCTCTTGAGTTAGTACATTATGACTTTGTGGTCCTATGAATGTGTAAGCCCAAGGTGGCTATGAGTATTCTATCAATTTTACTGATAATTACTTTAGGTATGGGTATGTTTATTTGATGCAACGGAAGTCAAAATCCTTTGAAAAGTTCAAAGAGTTCGAGGCTGAAGTTGAAAATGCATTGGATAGACGGATTAAAACACTTCGATCAGATCGAGGTGGAGAGTTTTTGGATTCTGAGTTCCAAGACTATTTGATAGAACAAGGAATCATTTCTCAGCTCTCAGCACCGGGTACATCTCAGCAGAATGGTGTAGCGGAGAGGAGAAATAGAACCTTGTTGGATATGGTTCGTTCAATGATGAGTTATGCTTCCTTACTGGACTCGTTTTGAAGTTTTGCAGTGAAGACTGTGGTATACATACTCAACTGTGTTCCTTCCAAGAGTGTTGTAAGAACACCTCTGGAGTTGTGGAACGGGCGTAAAGCTAGTTTACGTCACTTCCACATTTGAGGTTTCCCGACACATGTGCTTGAGGCGAATCCTAAGAAGTTGGAACCACGATCGAGGTTATGCCTCTTTGTAGGCTACCCTAAAGGTACATAAAGAGGTTATTTTTATGAACCGTCAGAAAATAGGGTGTTTGTTTCCACAAATGCTGCTTTCTTGGAGGAGGATCATATTAGAGAACACAATCCACGTAGTAAAGTCGCGTTACGTGAGCTTTCCAATGAAACTACTGAAACTTCAACAAGAGTTGTTGAAAGGCCTGCTTCATCAGCAAGAGTTGTTGATAATAATTCATCTAGTAGGTCGGTTCTACCTCAAGAGTTGAGAGAACCTCGACGTAGTGGGAGGGTTGCGAACTCGCTCGTTCGCTATCTGGGTTTCACAAAAATCCTTGCTACGGTAGCAGATGGCAACGTTGAGGATCCGTTGTCTTATCAGAAGGCAATGGGGGATATAGACCGAGATGAATGTGTTAAAAGCCATGGATCTCGAGATGGAATTGATGTACTTCAACTCAATATGGGATCTTGTAGATCAGCCTAATGGGGTAAGACCTATAGGTTGTAAATGGATCTGCAAGCACAAACGGGGTGCTAATGGGAAGGTGCAAACCTTCAAGGCTTGACTTGTGGCAAAGAGTTATACCCAAGTAGAGGGAAACGACTATGGGGAGACTTTCCCGCCTATTACCATGTTAAAGTCGATCTGCATCCTCCTGTCCATTACAGCTTATTATAATTTTGAGATATGGCAAATGGACATCGAACGAAAATCTTGAAGAGACCATTTACATGGTGCAGTCCAAGGGATTCATTAGTTTTCTTATTGTTGTATGTAGACGATATACTACTCATTGGGAATGATGTAGGTCTACTGACTGCAGTTAAAAACTGGCTAGCGGTCCAATTTCAAATGAAAGATTTAGGAAAGGTTCAGTTTGTTCTGTGAGAACAGATCTTTTGGGATTGTAAGAACAAAGTGCTAGCACTGTCTCAGGCATCGTACATTGAAAAGATGTTGCTCAAGTACTCGATGCAGGACTCCAAAAGAGGCCTACTACTGTTCAAGCATGGAGCACTTTGTCTAAGGACATGTGTCCTAAGATGCTTCAAGAGGTTGAGGAGATGAGACAGATCCCATATGAATCTGCCATTGGCAGTTTTATGTATGTGATGCTCTGTACTAGACTAGACATCTGCTACGCTGTGGGAATAGTCAGTAGGTATCAATCTAACTCAGGCCAGGGTCACTAGACTGCAGTGAAGAACATCTTCAAGTATCTTCGGAAAACGAGGGACTACATGCTCGTGTATAGATCTAGGGATTTGATCCTTACTGGATACACAAATTCTAACTTTCAGACTGATAAGGACTCTCGCAAGTCCAAGTTAGGGTCGGATTTAACTCTTAACGGAGGAGCTGTAGTGTGGCGAAGCACTAAGTAGGGGTGCATCACCGACTCCACTATGGAGGTGGAGTACGTAGCGGCTTACGATGCTACTAAGAAGGTCGTCTGGTTCAAGAAGTTCTTAACAGAACTGAAAGTTATTCCAGATATGTTTAGGCCAATCACCCTCTATTGTGACAATAGTGGTGTTGTGGCAAACTCTAAGGAGCCTAGAAGTCACAGGCGCGACAAACACATAGAGCGAAAGTATCACTTGATCCGCGAGATGGTGCATCAAGAGGACGTGATCATCACAAAGATCGCTTTGGAGCACAATGTTGTTGACCTGTTTACGAAGGCTCTCACGGCTACAATGTTTGAGGGTCACCTTCAAAGCATGGGTCTACGGGACAGTCCACGGCTGGACTAGGGCAAGTGGGAGATTTTATCGTACTGGCTTTTATGCCCTAGTTTATTGTTTTGTACTATCTTTTGTACACCCCACTCGCTTTAGGACAAGTGGGAGATTTTTGGGGATGATACTCTAAAGTCTCGTGTCCTGTAGTTTGTAAACAGTTTATACGAATGCTTGTGATGTATAATATATGATATTTATTTCACTTATTGATTTTGCTCATTTTGGATGTTTTATTTGCTTTACCACAAATCAATAAACTAAAATCCCTGGTTGTCTTTATGTAATTTAAGCGTGTATGTGGTGACATACAAGTGAATCATGTCATAAGTGATAACCAAAATGGTCTATAGTATATGGATATAGGAGGGAAATCTTATCCTGGTAATGCTACGGATGCGGCTCGCTTTGTGGAATAGTTACAAGTGTTGTGACTTGTCACAGATGGTCTGATCCTGATCATTCATGTAGGGGACATGCGAGCGGGACGTCTTATACAAAGAGTTTGTATAAGACTTAACCAGGAAGTGTTAACGCCTCGTTATATAACACCGTTCATGACAGAGACTAGGATGACCATAGGTAACATGACCTCAATGCTAAGTGAGTTGGGAACTCCTGCCATTGAGGGCAATCCTTTGATTTGCATGGGTGTGAGTGGCCAGGTTGCCGACTGAAACCTACCACTTTGGGGATTCGCCTGATTTGGGAGCTGGGAACTCAGCTACACAAAATGGAATTCACTTCTTCCCCGAAGTAGGGGGTAAGTAGATAGATAATTCCCTTAAGGGCTGATCTCAGGACTTGAACGATGTGGCACTACACACTTTCTCATGACCCAAGAGGGGTTCACACATAGTTGGACTATGTTGTATTGTTCATTAGAGAGATTAGTGGTACTTAAGGAGTGAGAAGTAACTACAGGAGAAAAACGGTAAATTGGCCCAACTGTACTTACGAGCATCTGTGAAGGGTTATCATACTCATGATTGGTTATATCCGATGGACACAGAAATATATCTGTGGTAAGAAGAGTTTAGTTATCGGTCTTTAGTGGAATGTCTGGCAGTTAACGGATGGTGGATCTCGTGGTTAAAGAGTTTAGTCAGCTATTTACGTATCGTTGGAGCTTCATGCCATAGGTCCATAAGGTCCCCTTGGTAGCTTGGATACAAGTTGAGAATCGGTTTTGCGGTCATTTTAAAATGTTCAAATTGACAAGAAGGAGTTCAATTATATATGATATAATTGAACTGGTTAATTATATATGCTATGATTGACTAAATGTAAGAGATACATTAAGTTGGAGGAAATTGGATATAAATATGATTTATATCAAGTAGAGGAGAAAACACTATAGTTGATATATGATATCAAACTATAGGTTATGAATATAATATGATTATATTTATAATTTTATTAATTGGACGGTTATAAGATAATTGCCCACTGTGTTCTCTGAATTCATGCATTAGTGGGAAGTTCAAGTCAGTTTTACTAACTGAAGAATAAAATGAAAATGCTTTTCATTTTGCAAGAGACACATAATCACTCATGGTGTGATTAGTAATCGATCGCATAGTACTTGAGAGCCTATACGATAGCACTTACCGTTTACTAAACGATCGCACACCCGCACGCCTTTTCTCTAAACGATCGCTTACCATTTCCTAGACGATCCCTTAGCGCCTAAGCTGAACTAAACAATCGTATAGACGATCGCTTAGCTTTTATACTCGATCGTGTACCTCATACTAAATGATTAAGCACCCGACTATACGATAGTCTGTCCCTTCTCCCACTTAGTTGATCTTTGTACACGATTGCCTTTTCTAAACCAAATCTAAACAAAGCCCACCCTTTGGATTCTCACTCGGAGAATACTGAGGGCTCCGAGTGGTGGTGTCGTCCCCGTTTCCTGGTGTTCGTGCAAAGCCGGTCAAGGTAGACAACAGAAGAGTTGCTGAACGATTGCTTGACATTCTAGCAAGACGAGTTCGTTCGCAGAGAGAGCAAGTTTTCAAGTGAAGAAAGTCTTTAACTGGTATGTTCTCTCGGTCTCTTGTTTATTAATCCTTTATAGCATGCCAGTAATTTAGTGTTGTTAATGCACATCTATATGTCTGAATGTATATGTGGAAGTTCTGTCACAATGAATTGGAAAGATCCACTTCCGTTCATAGGTACTCTTGTACAAGAGTTTCTTTACTAAGATGGATCCTCAAAGGAGGTTAGGAATATATGTTCGATATGATTCCCCATTAATTATTAAATATCTTGAACCTCTGACGGGTAATGTATTTACTGCACGATTTGCTTATTTTTATTTTAATGAGACAAATTTTCCAATATTGGGGAGAGGAATTATGAAATTGAAACAAGAAATTACATGGAATTCATCGTTATTATCTCATTTAGATTCTCATACAATCAATGTGAACTTGTAGTTCAGAAAATAATTCATTTACAAAATATAGCAAATTAATTACCAGATGCATTTATAGATGCGAAGAAAGTAACTAAGTCACATATACCAGCTGCAAATGTTCCAACAAAATTGGTATCCCAACAAAACAAGTTGTCACTGGTGAGTCTGGAACATGCTAGAAGCATGGTAGACCAGTGGGTTCCAAAGATAAAAATCCTTGAAAACGAAAAATAATTAATAGTGAAAAAGACTTGGTTGAGGATGTAAATACCCATAAAAAAATCCTCGACATGACTAGTGAGAAAGGTGAAATACCTAAATATAATAATGAGATTTCAATAAAATATGTCATGTCAGGAAAAAAATGGAATCGAACTAATGTAATTATTGACAACACTTTTGCGTATAATGTTGCTCTTGATATTATATCTGAAAATGGTGATCTTGAACCAAAGTCTATTGAAGAATATCGACATTGAAAAGATTGGCTTCAATGGAAAGAAGCAATCGAAGCAGAATTAAACTCACTTTCAAAATGTCAGATTTTTTTATCAGTAGTCCGAACACCAGAAGGTGTTAAACCTATGGGATACAAATGGGTGTTTGTGAGGAAAATAAATGAAAATAATGAGGTCACAAGATATAAATCAAGACTAGTTGCACAAAGTTTTTACAAAGACCTGATATTGATTTTGAGGAGACGTATTTTCTGGTGGTGAATGCAATTACATTAAGATATTTAATTGGCTTGACTGTGTATAAAAGTTTGGATATGCATCTTATGGATGTAGTCACAACATATTTATATGGATCACTTGATAATGATATTTATATGAGAATCCCATAAAGATTTAAAATACCTGAAACATATACATCAAATTCTCGAGAATTCCCGAGAATGGTATTCGATAAAGTTACAGAGATCACTATATGGATTGAAACAATCAAGATGGATGTGGTACAATCGCTGAGTGGATATTTATTGAATTTGAATATTTATTGAAAGAAAGATATCAAAATAATCCAATATGTTTGTGTGTTTTTATAAAGAAATCACAATCAGGATTTGCTATTATAACTATATATATTGATGACTTGAATATAATTGAAACTCTTGAAGAGTTTTCAAAGGCAATATAATATCCTAAGAAATAATTTGAGATGAAAGATTTTGGAAAAATAAAATTTTTCCTTGGTTTGCAAATTGAGTGTTTAACAGATGGAATATTTAATCGGTCAACTTATACAGGAAAAATTTTGAAAATATTTTATATAAACAAAGCACGTCCATTAAATATTCCAATCGAAGTCCGTTCATTGGATATAAAGAAAAGATATATTTCGACCTCAAAAAGTTAATGAAGAACTTCTTGGTCCTGAAGTACCCTACCTTAGTGCAATTGGTGCATTTATGTATCTTGCTAGCATTTTCAATAAATTTATTAGCAAGATATAGTTCTTTTCCAAAAAAAAATGACATTAGAATGAAATTAAGCATATACTCCATTATCTCCGAGGAACAATCGATATGAGTTTGTTTTATTCAAATAAATCAAATTTTGATCTAGTTGGTTATGCAGATTTTGGATATTTATCTGATCCACACAAAGCTATATCTCAAACAGGTTATCTGTTCACATGTGGAGGAACTGATATTTCATGATGATCGGTAAAACAGACCATAACTGTCACTTCCTCAAATCATGTTGCAATCCTTATAATTCATGAGGCTAGTCGAGAATATGTATGGCTAAAATCAATGACTCAGCACATTCGTGAAACATGTAGCTTGTCTTCTAATAAAAACCCTCCAATAATATTATATGAAAACAACACAGCTTGCATAGTCAAAATCAAAAGAGGATATATTAAAAGAGATAAAACAAAGCATATTTCACCGAAGCTTTTCTACACTCATGATCTTGAAGAAAATGGTGACATCACTGTACAACAAGTTTATTCGAAGGATAATCTGATAGACTTATTTACAAAGGCATTACCAGCTGCAACTTTTGTATTTTTTTAGGAGTATATATTATATGAAATATGTACTCTTTGTCCTTCACTAAAAATTTTTTCCATTGGATTTTTCCTAGTAAGGTTTTAACGAGGATATTTCATATATATATATATATATATGAGCATCTAAGGAGGAGTATTATGAATATTATAATAATAAATAGATGCACATTGCTTAGTGTCCCAAAAGCCATATATTACCCTTCATATTGTCTGTCCATGTGCTTAGTAGTTATTCATACTTGATGTCCATATAAGTCCACATCGTACCTGCCACTTTGCCTATAAATAGTTGCATTTGGTGGATCCACACATATATCGGTGTGAATTCCACTACAAAATTCCATCAATTTTTTATATTATCCAATTTTATAATTTTAGTTATTTTATTTTATATTATATTATATATATTTAATATTATTATTATTATTATTATTATTATTATTATTATTATTATTATTATTATATATATATATATATATTATTATATTACATTCTCTCTATATTCGTGTTTCCATGTTCCTCAATTTCACAAAAGAAAACATTATTTTAGTCATTTTTCAAAGACAATTATTTAGTTATAGTATTTCTTTCGTTGTCCTTTAATATATTAGCTTTGAAATATCTAAAAATAACGGACAGCTAGAGTATAAAAATTGAAAACTGTGTGAGATCATATACCACTTAATTTTAACTATATAGAAATTTAATATGTTTGTCATGTATCTTGATTCAAAAGATGGTATAACATTATTTACATCATTAAAAAAATTACTCTTTATACATTAATGCTATTGTGAATGATGTCACATTTGTCTATCAATTATTACACGTGGCAGTTTCGATCCATCACTTTAACCTTAAAAATTAAATTTAAAAAAAAGATTAAAAAGATTTTCCTATGTTTTTCTGAATAATTTAAAAGTTAAAAATAAAAAATGAAACCTTTAAATGTTCAGAGAGGCAAAAGAACCTAATTCAAGGATATTTCAATAGTATAACCTTAATTGAATGATATCACCAAGTTCTTAACTTAGATGAACTCACCAACTCTTTCAAAGACAACTAATGGCGAGTTTTTCCTTATGCTTGGAAACTTATGACCATCCAACATTTTCAGATAATACATTATAGTTGCACTACACTAAACCAAACACACTTCTGAGATCAAGAAATATGGGACAGCCTTGAGTGAAAACTGAAACATGCCTTGAGATACTTGATAGAGAAGATTATCCAGAAATAATGAAAAAATCGAACTTGTTCCACCCACTGCCTTTATTCATATGTACCTGAAAATCATAAGAAAAATACACTTCATAAGGAAAATGAAATTAAGAGATCATTCATCTACTTCATTTCATTTTGCTGCTATGAGAAGTAACAAAGCTTCTATTATACCTAAATGAGTCATTTTTTGTGGTCATCAAAATGCACAATAACCATCTTCTCTCTTCAAAAAGATCTCGATTTGTTCGAGTGCCTGAGATTCCATAATATAAATAAGTACGAGGCAAAAATTGTTATAGAAATAAATAAGATTCGTTATCTAAAAGGCTTTTTAGCTGATAATTGTAGTGTAGATTATCATTTTATTCAGACTGAAGAGAAAGAGACCGTACCTCGATTGCTATGGCCATAGGCGTGACGTTAGATACATCTTTAGTACCAAGTTTGGCTGCAATTTCTGCACAAGTTCAAACATTCAGCTTATGTCATTTGGTAATCAGATATTAGATTCCTAGAATATAGGAACACTTGAATAGTACTTATTGTTCGGATTGGCATTTGAAAATGAAAGCAATTCTTCTGTATCAAAGAAATACTAATGAAGGACTTTATCTTTTTAGTAGGTTCTTTAGTCTTCGCTCTCAAGAACTAGTACGCCCTGTTCTCGAAAGCCGAAGAGAAGCTAAACTAACCAACTTGCTGGGAGATTTAGCCGCTGTCTGTGCTAAAGCAGTTTAAGCAAAAATTTATCCTCTAAAACTCATGTCAAACTCATCCTAAATGGCATCCCTTTAGTGGCAACTAGTCGAATGAGATTATAATTTGAGATTACAAACCCAAAACCATGGAGTATTTGACATTAAGCTTAAAATAACAAGGAGAGATGTCTTACTTTCGCAGGAAACTGTGACTTTGGCATTGGCATATGCTTCGCCCCTCTCTTCCAGGAGAGTAGATAAACGGACGAGGGTCTATAGAGAACAGGAATCAAATAAATATTTATTCGAGAGTCGATTTTAAAACTAATCTTTAAGGATTGTTATTCATCAAGTTGTCGGGAGAAATCAGAAACTTTGTGAAATCATAGTTATTATGTATGTTTAATGTAAAAGAACTTCAACATCATAATTTTCTAATGTTTGTTATTGGATATTATTTTCCAGAAACCTGTAAGATTATATTTATGAATAAAGGGAAACAAACACTGAAAAAAAAATACCTTTGTGTATGCATCAGTTGAATCATGATGCAATAGGGGACGAGAACTGGTTCCTACAACTGAAATTCTCTTAACTAAGGCTTCCAAAGGCACATCCAACCAGACACTGATCCCTTTATGCATATATTTCCTGGAAAGTTAAAAATAAAGGCTCAGTCAGATGATTCTGAAAGCTAAGTTCAACTGGAAAAATGCAACACTTGTATCCAAATAGTCTGTCTTCTTTACCAGTTTATCGTTCTCGTAACGGCACCTCCACCAGTGGAAATAACAAACTGATGCATCAAAGATAACTTCCTCAATGCCTCCGTCTGCAGGAATTAAGATAAGTTAGGATCACTGCTAAGTTAATCAGCTCAGATTCTGTTTTGGAGTTCACATATGCATAAAATAGAGCTTGCCTTGCGCTAACAATAATTCAAGAGTGAGAACTTCGAAACATTACATGTTCCTAGTCTATGGCAATATTTAATGGCCCAGTGAACAGGTTTAAATTATTATCCGCAAATGGCAATGACCTTTTCACGGTATCATCTTTAAGAAGGACGAATAGAAAAAAAGTAATTGCTCGTTATCACAGAGCATTATTGGCATGATATTGACCTTCGAGGCTAATGTGAGGTTCTAGTCTAAGCAAGAACCCAATCCCTTAAACTACAGTGAAAATCTCGAATCATGAAATATAATAAGATCACTTTGATCGATCCTAGATACTCTATATATATCACTTTGGGGGTACTCTGAAGTACAAATTCAATTGCATTATGGAGACAAACAGTTGAAATTTAATCATCATTGAAGAGAGAGAGCAGCCCGATCAACATCCATGTTCTGATATAAACCTAACAGCTAAAACCCTTGACAAGATAACGAATGTGTGCACTTGAGAGAGAGAGAGAGAAGTAAGCCCAATAACGAACATGCAACATAAACTTTGAACATAGTAATGAACATGCAACATAAATAACGTCAGATGTGAAAAATAATTTGGAAGTTATGCAGGACTGACCTCCCTTTCTCTAAAGAAGTCCTCCCCGTAGACCTTGAAAATTTCAGCTACAGAAATTCCAATGTCTTGTTCCACCAATGAATCACTGAAGCATCCAAAACATAAGATAGCACAAGTGATCAGCAAGAAAATATTTCATCAATGATAGTATATGGTGATGCATAGGCTAGCAAAATTAAACACAGATGTCAGAAATCATAGCATCAGCATAAAAATCCTAGGTCAACAGTTATTCTCTCTCATTCATAGATGGAAATACAATTAGGAACCGGATCTAGCTATTTTCCTCCATCTGTTGCAGTTCAATGATAATGTACTTTTATAGCTGCATTTTACTCGGGTTTTTCTTTTCAATAGACCTTGGAAGTTAAACTTAATTATAAAACTTAAAGAATGTAAATATTTCCCTAGCTATGAAATCAAGATGTAAATAAGAGTAACAGAATTTTGCGAATGTTGTTAAATACACCAACAGCTTTGAAACAAACCTATCAGAAAAGGAATAACCAAGTGCATTCGACAAGACTTTTCCTACAGTCGTTTTTCCAGAGCCCATCATTCCTGCATTTCATAGATATGACTCTAAATATCTAATAGCATAAGCTCAAAAGTAATGAAGTACTCCAAAAAAGAAACTCACCAACAAGATATATACAGCGCCCATTTAAATAGGACTCAATCTCCCGGGACTTCCTCTGCAATTTTATGACCAGTGAGCCTAGAAATGAAAAATATGCTAAACAACTAATAGGACAACCTTTGTCCCCCTTTTAGCAAAAAGCAGGAAAAAGGAAAAATAAGAGGCTCCACAATCATAAAAGACAGGAAAGCGATGGAAACCACTAGTAAAATGATAATGAAAAAGTGGGATTAGGAAACTTATACCTGTATAGCCAAAGACTCATCAACAGAAGCACAATGGTTTCCAGATTCCAACACTGAGAAACACAAAAATTGAAAATCTTATCAGAAACATTTTTTTTCTCCGGAAAAAAACTTGACGTACATCGGAAAAAAAATGAAAAAAAATACACAAGCGTAGAAAGAAGGAAAATCTCACCAAAAAGAGCCGGCCTACGAGAAGTTTCAATCAAGAGAAATAAGACCAAGCTAATAGTTACAAAAGAGCTTAGAAACAGAGGCCTAAAGAGAAACAGAGAATCTAACAAGGGACCACAGATTGCCAAAAAAAAAAAAAAAAAAAAAAAATTTCATGTCCTCTAAAGATTATGTTAGTTGCCTCACCCGAAAGCCCCAACAACATAGCACACATCCCAGTCGGCCTAACATCTTATGTTCACAAAAGTTGATTACCCTGTTTTCCATATTTCTAGAAATAATTAGTTTTGCAAATATAATAAATATGCTGGTCGAAATGAGGAGAATGGGTCAAATTCAAGCTGAGGTTTAAGGAAATTGCAAGAAGCTCTTATACTGGGCAAGAACCAATCAATAGGATAGTTTCAAAGAAAAGAACAATTTTTTTATGACTTTTACCCCCAGGCATCAAACTCCTGATCTATATTTTCAAAAATCTCCTCATTCCACGCATTCCAGACTTCTCCATCTAATAAGATTTTAAAGCAACTAGATGTGTATATAATACTCCATGGTGGAAGCAAGTGGGAGAAAATGTAACAAATTGAAATGAAATTGTCATTTTATCACACATTTAACAAGTGGTGCTCCAAGATGTTTAAGACCGGGTAAATCAGAACAAGTGAAAAAACATTAATTTTCGAATGGGTAAAGATGAGGAACTTCATGTATTTTTGGGGTTCAATTACGTAGATGAAGCTGAATTAAAGAAATTTTCACAAGTAAATGCTAATCAAAATTCTATGAGCTTATGTATAAATGACCCTGACCAAACACAAACATAATACCACAGAATACCATTGAATAAACAGGTCATCTCATTACTTTAGCTTCAAGTAGAGAAAATTGAACATATCGGCTATAGATCGCTGGTAGCAAACCTGAAGAGTTCTTGTAAGAACATGAAATTTTCAAAGCGACTGTTCTGCGTTGACTTGAATGTCTCGACACTTGTAAATCGAATGAAAATGGGGACTGCTCCGCTAATCTCCGAGAAAAATGTAGCAAACCCTTCGGTTTTGCAGCAATACTCTTAGAGTGGATCCATGGCGAAAACTGCAATTGCTGCGTAACCGTGGTCTCCATACTTGCTGGCATAGCAGCTCGATTTCACCCAAACTTCCAGAACAAATAAGAAAAGTTTATCGCTGCAAATCCGGAGGTCATCACGTTAGATTCTCAGTCCATTCATCTCCAAAACAAAACAACAACCAAAAATAAATAAATAAATAATAATAGGTAGCGTAAAATAAAATAAACACAACCTAATTCATACAGAAGTCGCAGAAAGCAGAGTGAAAACAGAACAAATCCGAAACCGAAAGAAAGAACTCATAAAACGAAATCAAATAAACACAATAACAACAAGGATTATTTCTATTAATGATTCAGGTTTGAACGAGGTCAAATATCCATGAAAACTTCCGATAATGGCGGCAAAATGATCGTACCTGAAGTTGGAATGTGATGATATGAAGAGATTGAACGCAGAGAAGATCCTGGAGCTCTGATTTCTCTCAAGATACTCCACTGGTTCGCGAGGCCTCCGTTTCTCTTAGCTCCAACACCAAAAACTTCGTCTCTACAACTATGTGATATTTTATATTTATAACTTTTACAATATAATAATCCTTTACCTCCGATTGGCGATGAAATTTGGACTGAAGTTTTGAAATGCCTTGCCAGTGGACTCCTTTTTCTTTTTCTTTTTTTTTCTTTCCTTTTTTTTTTATTTTTTTTTTTTAAGTTTACTTTTGTATTCAAAATTGGCTCTTACCAACCCCCATGAGTTCATGACCTTGAGCCTCGTTGGTCAATAACGGCAACGAGTAAAAATATATAAAATAATTGTTTTTGAAATTTTGTTACATAAAAACAAAAATGTCAAACTATTTATAAAAATTAAAATATATATATATTTATAGATATTGATAAATTTTTATTCATTTCTATCATTGATAGAATTCTATCCACAAAAAAAGATTAAAATTTTGTTATTTTGTGTTAATAGTTTTCCTTATTTTTCTATTTTTAAAAATTCCCTAATTTTAATATTTCCAACCATTTATTAATTACTTAACGTGACGTTTGGTGTGCATAGTTGAGTTGATAACTATTATTTGGGAAGTTAAATTATCTATGGAGTTAGATTGTTCGTGGTTATGGCATAGAGTTTAGTTTAGTTGAAACATCATTCTTTAGGATGTTAGTCGAGTTGAGACTGAAAATCGTGTTTAAGGTGCTAGGTTAAGTTGAATTGGGTTTTTAGTAGAGTTTTTCTAAGTAAGATTGATTTTGTCTTTGATTTTGTTTTTTTTTTTTTTTTTTTTTTTTAATTTCTAACTACATGTATATTTTCCTACCATTTTTAACACTAAAAAATATTTAATTTTTTTTCCATTCTTAAAAAGTAAACATATACTAAACTCAAATTTGGAATTCAATTTCTTAACAGTCAATTACATAACATATATTTTATTTATTTCTAAACAACAAACATATTTCAAACAAATGAAAACTTTTCACGATTATTTAGCCTTCAATGATGAACATTGAAAAAGTTTAAAAATCTAACAACTTTTTGTTTTTTCTTTTTGAAAAATATAACATATTTTCACCACACGGGTTGAACACTCAATTGTTTAACAATTTTATCTACATCCCCAAGCTATGAAGTACAGATACTTCATGTGAGGCAAATAATCAGTATCAGACACGTATCGGATATGATACTTTTAGATACTTTCCAAATACGTATCTGACACACGATTTGATGTATCTATACTTTCAGATACTTTCCAAATACGTATCTGAGACGTATCTATTTCTATGCTATTTCTATGCGTATTTTTTTTTAAGAAAAAAGACAAATAACTCATCTAATTTTTCTCAATTTAAAATTAGGCAACTTATTTAAAAAACTCACTACTCGAGTCCGAAACTAAAAGAAAAAAAAAATAATAACAGACTAAACCCTAGACTAGAATCATCTAATCTCCATCTTCACATTTGAGTCCCCACAAAATCCACCAAAATATAAACCATTTGGATATCTTCAACAATAAGTTCTCGTTTATCTTCATACTTCTTTCTCTAATATTCTTTTTTTCTTCTTTGCAATATGAGACACTTTTCATTTTCTTTACTATTGTACTTCAACATCTTATATGTTGCTTTTTTTTTTTTTATTGTATTTCACTGTTTGTATTTTATTTTGTGCTATTGTTATTAACTTGTATGCTAAATTTATCTATATCCTAGATTTTTTTAAAGAAAAAAAATGTATCTTCAACGTATCAGTATCCTCTTTTTTTAGAAATATATAATAAAAAAATGATGCATCCTTAGACGTATCCGTGTCTTAGTTTTTTAGAAATTGACAAATCGTCGTATCCGATCGTATCCGTATTCTGTAGTCGTATCTATGTCTATGCTTCATAGTCCCCAACACATGTCATGTCCCAATAAAATGAACATTTTCTCTAATTCCTAACTCTCAATTAATTTTAACTCAACCATAAATGTTAATTAAAAGAATTTTAAAAAAATAAATTAAAAAAACTAATTCTTATCTTTCTTTCTTTTTCTTTTTCTTTTTTTTTTTTTTACCTATTTATGAAATATGAATTTCAATTTTATGGTTAATGATTTTTCTCCTCTTTTGTGCAAATGTTTGATTCTTTACATTTTACACTAAAATACAACGAAATGATTTTTTTTTTTTTTTTTTTTTTGCAAACACTTTTTATGATTAGTTTTTATGACTAAATCTAATTTGCCACTTACCAATGCAATAATAATGTCCACAAAAATGTTTATGTACATGTAAAAAAAAATGCATAACAATAAATAACATTTTGTACATCACTAATTGTTCCAACAATTAAACAAAATTTGGACTATAAAAAGTAGACTCCGAACTTAAAACCAATGAACCCCAAACTAATCATTGGAGGAGTTGTGCAATTAGTTTGGTCCCTACAAGTAAGATAACAAGCTATAGTTAGATTAAAATGAAGCTAATGCAAATATAATTAAAATCAAACATACCACCCTTCTACAAAAAAAATTGCACTTACCATAGACAAAATACTATTATTATAAAATCAACGACCCTACGATATACTCTAACAATCATAGAAAGTATGAGTTGAACATGCACAAAAAATAGAGTTGTCATTAGAAGGCCGTTTATTTCATGAGCATTCTAGATTCCCATGGAGTGGGTATCTAATTTACCGCGTTTGCTTTGCGGTATTGTAAGATGTCCCGATATCGGGTCATTTGAAGATTCTCAGGCATTTTAGGATGTCCAGATGGAGGGCATCTGGAGAGTTTTGGATGCCTTTCTGAATTTGCAGATTCCCGAGTTGATGGCATCCCCAATTTTCATTTTCGTCCTTCTTTTTTATTTTATATATATATATATATCTTCATTTGTATTATATAATCCAAATAAATATTGTCAACTATATATATATCATATATTTTTAGTTATATCGTAATTTTTATTATTTTTTTGCAGTATATTTAAAGTGCAAATCGATACATCAACCATTGAAAATTTATGGTATTGATTATTTTCTTGTCATCTTCCCTTGTAAAATACGGTTATGCATTGAAGAGATATTTAAATTGAAACAAAATAAATCGTTATGTATAATATATATATATATATCGAAGAAGAAAACAAATGGGAATACATGAATCATGCCAGTTGACCGAAGAATGAATGTATATTTAGTTAAGAAGGTTGATGATGGTGAAAATCAAAGATTAAATACTAAAATATCTAAAACAATTAAAAAAAGAATAAAAAGTTGAAGAATATTAAAAAGACAAATATATGATAAATTTAAAAATCTTATAGGATCAATGTATAAGAAAAATATCTATACTAAAAATCCAAACAATAGAGAAAGATATTTCATTTTAAAAATCTAACAAGTGAATGTGATTCTAGTTACCATAAGATGTTTCTTATGGTTGAAAACTAAGTTTGAATCAAAGGATAGTCAACTGTAGGTACAATATCGACAAATACAATATAATTACATGAACAAAAATTAGCTAATACGGTATAATTTCAACATTAAGTTGACGTGAATTTTGCTAAAAATCAGGCCTTATTATTATTATTATTTTCAGATTGGCAGCCGGAATTTTTCGAAAATTTTTGTAATGGTAACAACAAGGGAGATAAATTTTTAATTAAAATATTGAAAATGTATATTACTCTACAAAATTGTTTAACATAAGAATTATTGATAAGTTTATTTTTCAAAAACTATATTAGATTTTATTTTCATCTCTAAATTTTCAAAACATTTATGATAAGTCTTTCATTTATCGATCTATTATATTTCTTTTAACAAACATATAATGTATGTATAAATTATTAAATCGAATATAGTTCAATTAGTATACGAGTATGTTCACTATAACAAAATGGGAAGATGTCTCCCAACGAAGTAAAACGGAACTCCCGACGCTGTAAAGAACCGTCGGGAGTTTTCAAGGAACTCTCGATGAGTAAAATAGGCATCAGGGGCGTTGGGAGATAGGATATGGTAAAAAACCTGATTCATTCTTCTTCATTTTCCCCCTTCTTCTCCAAATTAAAACCTAACCCCCGCCCCCCATTTTTTCCCTCTCCTCCGTCGGTCTCCCTTGCCACCGCTCCCTCTCCCCCACGCCGTTTCACTTAATACCCACCGCCCCCCTCCTTCAACCCGCCGATCTGTCCAGTCGTCGCCCCTCTTCAGTCCGCTGCCCGCCGATAATCTTTCCCCTTTATTTTCTCTTATTTTTGTATATTAATTTAAGTCATTGTTTTTAATTTCTAGCATGTTATTGTGGATTGAGTTTTTTTTTTTTTTTTTTGGATTGTAGATGTTATTATGGATTGTTTTTAATTTAAGCCATGGATTGTGGATGTTATTATGGATTGTTTTTAATTTAAGCCATGGATTGTGGATGTTATTGAGGATTGAGTTTTTTTTTCTTTTAATTCTTAAGGTTATGAATTACTTAATTTACATGAATAGATGTGACAATTTATGCAATTTGGTGGATTATTGTGAATTGTGAATTATGTATTTTATAATTTATGCAATTTTGTGAATTATGGATATTACAATTTACTTAATTTTGGACTTAGTTTAGAGGAAAAAAATCAATAACATTAGGGGCAAAAAAAGTCAAATCACCTATTATAAATTATTTAAAATTTTAAATTCTCTAAACAAACTTGGAATTTTGTATTAAATTAATCAAAATTCATGCTTAATAAAGACTTTGTACTTTATCCTCTAATCCAGGTTATTGTTTTCGATTACAAGTTGGTCAGAAAAAATTTATTTTTAAGGATGAATAAAGAATGGATTAAACTAAGGAATAAGTTATCAGTGGAGTATAGTGAAGGAGTATCCCAGTTTTTAGATATAGCGAAGTTTCATGTTAATGATTCCAGACGAATAAGATGTCCATGCAAGAATTGTATGAATTCAATTTGAGAAAAAATAGATATCGTGGAATAACATCTATTAACATATGGAATATCTCCCTCTATGAATGGGTATATTATGGAGAGCCAGTAAACTTGTCTAGAGGTATTGAAAGTCATACAACTCCTTCAATACAAAATGTTGAAGTAGATAGTATAGAGGGTAATGTTATCGAAGAAAATGAGATGTTGAATCTTATAAACGATTTACAAGTTCTAGTTGAAAACGAAAATGCAAATGAAGAAAGAATTGAGAATGAAATGTCCTCTAATGGTCAAGAAAGAGATACCACGAACTTATTCGAGGATTTAATGACTGAAGCACGTAATGAATTATGCCCTGGTTGTTTGCAATTTGTTTATGAAATTTGTGTGTTTTTGTGTGTTTTTTTATGTTTGGAAGGTTTCATGTTTGTCGTAGGGGGTGGGTAGAGTTTGATTATACTCGTTTTTTCGTTGAACTTGGATTTTTTGTGTGTTTATGAATGTTTATGAAGTTCTAATATATTGTGGAGGGTGGGTTGAGATTGGTTTAAACCATTTTGGGGAGAAAGTTTGAGTTTTATATGTATTCGTGCTTGTTTATGAAATTTGTGTGTTTTTGCATATTTTTTTATGTTTGGGAGATTTCATGTTTGTTGTGGGGGGTGGGTAGAGTTTGATTATACTCGTTTTGTCGTTGAACTTAGAGTTCTTGTGTGTTTATGAATGTTTATGAAGTTCTAATGTGTTGTGGGGGTGGGTTGAGATTGGTTTAAACTATTTTGAGGAGAAAGTTTGAGTTTTATGTGTGTTCGCTCTTGTTTATGAAATTTATGTGTTTTTGTGTGTTTTTTATGTTCGGGAGGTTTCATGTTTGTCCTGGGGGTGGGTAGAGTTTGATTATACTCGTTTTGTCATTGAACTTGGAGTTCTTGTGTGTTTATGAATGTTTATGAAGTTCTAATGTGTTTGTATATGTTTTGTTTATGAAGTTTGAACGTGTTGTGGATGTTTAAAGATGATGACATTTGAATGTTTTTGTTTTATTGTAGAATATTGTTTGGAGATAAGGTTGGACGATTGTTCAAGATGTTGTGTTTCAGACGTGTTCCAGACGTTGTTTTCATTTTATTTCTTCTATGTATTTGTGAAAACAAATTTCTTTTATTTAGTATCGACTTTGTTTTATTCTAGAATATTGTAATTTTTATTTATTTGTTATAGTATGGACTTCATTTTCGTTGTTTTATTTATTATGTGAATCTATTTAGTTGGTTAATTATGTTTTATAGGTTATTCAGATCAAATTTTAAAAAATTACAAACTATAAATTAAAAATATTTAGAAGACAATTTTCAACTAATGAAGAAACTCCCTACGCATATATTACTGCGTCGGGAGTTTCTGTAACTCCCGATGTATAAAACAAACCGTCGGAAGTTCGAGAACTCTCGACTCATGAAACAAATCGTATGGAGTTCGAGAACTCCCGATGCATAGAACAAGGCATCGGGAGTTAATCGAGGAACTCCCGACGTCTTCCTTTCATGCATCGAGAGTCCCTCTCCCGACGAGTTTTTCCCCACCAAACTCTCGAAGATCCATTATTCGTCGGGAGAGGCTCTACCAACGCATTTTCCACCATTTTCCGACGATTTGTGACATCGAGAGAAGTTCAATTTCTTGTAGTGGTTAGAAACTACAAGATCATCTGTCGTTCAAACTCTCTTATCTCCGATTGTACTTGAAAAAAAAAAAAGAGAAAGAAAGAAAGAAAGTATGTATGTATGACATGTTGATAGAGGCATATATTGAAACCATAAGAAGATTAGTCCATTCAAGTATTTGGTGGACAAATGGTTTATGGTGATCAATGAGAAAGACACATTGCTCACTTGATGAATAATGCATGTTTTTTTTTTAATATACTTATGACTTAAATTTTGTTGGGTAATGTCATATGAAACAGATTACGAAAATAATGAAAACTAATCTATTTGCTTATATCACAAAGCACCAATTAACTTTAAATTTTTCTTAAAAGTCCATTCACGATCATGATTTTGCACCCATCGCAAATTTACGAGATTCCAAATGTAAATTCAAAGTACATCGTGATTTTTATAAAATAATAATAATAATAATAATTACAAATTCTGAGTCATTATTTAAATTTTTTGATCTTATATCTTTTTCATATTTAAAATTGTATTCATGGTCTCATTAATTTGTGTGGATGAGACTGCAATACAAATGGAAAATTTAACGTTGATCATAACTTTGTGACTTAAATGTTAGTTTTTATTATTTTAATATTTGGATCATTTGACATTAATGAAATTAAATTTTGGTTATCCGAACAAAAAATTCATGGTACAATCTTCCAAAAACAGATTGCTTTGCTTGGTTCATTTTGATTTAAAGAATTTACCATTCTATAAATTTTTGACAATTCACTAAAATTTTACATGTCAATGATTGGTGAGATACTTAAATTGCAAGTACAAAATCATTATAAGCTAAATAACAAAATTTACCTTTTAACTTTAAAAAATGTTTCAAAATTATCCTTCAAATATAAATTTACTAGATTATTGAATAAAAAATATGACTTAAAATAGTGTGAAAATGACCTGAACAAAAATTAGGTCTTGAAGATTATCATATTGTCCAAAATCATTGTCACGCCCATTCAAGGTCCTAATTTTTTCTCAATTTTTTTTAAAGAAAAATATGCTATAATGATCGTTTTGAAAAATTAAAAAATGTTAAGTTATCATTTTAGTCTCTGTACTTAAAGTTTGTTTAATTTTAATTCATATATTTTCAAGCAATTTTGGTCATGTAATTTTAATAAATCTTAAATTTAGTCCTTCAAAATTAATTTTTATGAAACCTAATTAAATAATGATAATAATCTTTCATTTAAGAAAATATACTATATGTGAATATATTTTTTTAATTTATAATAAAAATGCTAATAGATAACAAATAATTTTTAAAAAATCAACAACAAACCGACACTAAAGACTAAATTTTAAATTTATTGAAAGTATATAGATTAAAATTGAAAAAAATCGAAGTATAGGAATTGAAATGGTATTTTAACAAAAATAAATAAATAAGGGTTTGTTGCAGAGTGAGTCATAGTATTACATTTCTATCGACATGTCAATATTTTCATCAATATTTTTACGTTTTCAGGGTTGAATATCGACATGAGAGATGAATCAATATTTCTATTATATCATTAAAAAAATTCCACAAAATATAATAATTAAACAATAAAATGTGACTAAAAAATATAAATATAGTATAAATAATAGACATGTTAACTTGTTTAAAAATAAGAAAATATTTATTCACAAATTTAAATTTATTTCTTTGACTTTAATTTTTGTTTTTGTAACTTTTCAAAAAATAAACGTCAATATCGATATTTTCATCAATATTTTCATAAAATTAAAACTTCGATATTTCTGTCGACATCGACATTTTAAATCTTGTTGACCAGTCATTTGGCCTACAAACTTAAGTTTGTGCAAACAACTCAACTTCGTAACTATACATTTATCGAGTAACTCTATATTCCAATATATTTTACATTTTACATTTTTCAAGGAATTTTATCTTCTTCTCTATTTTGACTTTTTATATTCATCGAGTAACTCTAATTCATTCGTTTTCTCTATTTTTTATGTTTATCGAAAAACATCATCTTATAACTCTACACGCTAAATATAAATTTATCGACTCGAATAAAGTAACTCGAAATTTATTAACTCCACTAGATAGGTCAAACGAGTAGAACGTGAGAAATTAGAGAGGAAGGTTGAAGGGAAGGTGGGAAAGGAGGGAGGGTAAGGGATGTGGTGGGAGTGTGTGGGTAGGTGATTCTAGTGGATAAGGTTGAGTTTGAGTTGTAAGTATGACGTGGCATAGGGTTGGTAGGGAAGGGAAAATAGCGTGGCAACATTCAAAATAATTAATAATAATTAATAAAATAAATCCTTTCGGGTCCACTTCAATTTCGAAGCAACTCCTCTTTTGAAAAAAGTTGGGGTTTGATTTGATGCCTTTTTATTGCTCCTCATGGACCAGACCATCCTCACTCTCCCCCTAATGTCCTAATCATCACCTTCTTCTTCCTTACAATAGGACACATTCATAGTCCTCTTTCTTCTTAACCTTCTCTTTCTCTAAAAACTACTTTTCTTTTTTTAAGTATAAATACGTTTAAAAGTCTACGTATCTAAATGTCATTCTTCTAAATAGTTATAAAAAGAAGTATTAAATTAACTTCCAATTTTTCCAAAAATCTATATGTATAAATATTTGTAAATACATCTAATCGACGTATCTTGATCACTGTACCATCATTCTACGTTACTGTCACGTTGATTTCTTGTCCAACATTCTAAAGAATTTCTAATCTCATGACAATTTTAAAATGTTTATAAAAGGTCAAAGATAAAAACTGTCATCTTTTGAAAGAATATGAGTATTTTCTATAACAATGAATAAAGTTGTCCATTATTTTGGTCAATGTAACTTCAAGTTTCATCTATTTTGATTATTGTACTTTTGAAATATTTTATTTTGGTATGTACTTTTTTTAAAAATAATAACTTGGTCTTTTTCTCTCTCTTTTTTATTTCAATGTTTTTCTCCTCAATGTAATAAGTTTATTCAAATCTAGCAATAATTTTATATCGAAGAATTTCTATTTAACACATAATTTATGTTAGAACTATGTCGAAACTAACCAAATTGAAGTAAACTCTCTTTTAAAAGTATACGAATCAAATCAAACTTTCTTAAAGCAAAGGATTGAAAATGAAAAAAAAAATGAAAATAGGAAGACTAATTTAAAGTACGGGACCAAAACGAACTAACAATATAAAGATATCGAGCAAAATACTACCACAATCAAGTCCATCCCTAGTAAGAGTTGAGCTTGGATCTAATTAGTCTATATGGTAATTGGTGATATATATGTGGTATATATAATATATGTGCACCTATTGTTTGAACCTATTTTTGGTTCTCAGGCTAAGTGGAAGGTTTGGTGAGTACCACAAAAAAAAATTGTTTTGAAGATTCCATTATAATCAACAATGGAACAACCACACCCCACCATCCCTCTCTCTTATCTACCAATCTTCTTGTGTGGTCAATGTTAAATGTTAACAACACTCATTCTCCTTTAGAAACCACATGTCAAATCACCTATTATTATTTATTTATTTATTTTAGTTGAAATTACAAATTTATCCTTAAATTATGAAATTTGCATCTCATTTTAGTTTCTGAACTTTTAAATTTAATAAATCCATAAACTTTTAATTGTTTTGTTCAATTTATCATCTCTAAATGTTGAGAAAAAAAAATATTTAATAAAGGTTTGAATTTTTGATTCTGTCTGTCAATAGTCTATTCTATTGACATATTCAATATTTTTTAAAATTTATGAAATTATTAAACACGAATTAAAACTTTAAAAATCATTAAAAATTGATATTCAAATTTATATCTAATAGATCATTTAAATTTATTGTTTTTATTATATCATATTTATTGGACATAAATTAAAAAACTGAAGACATTTTCTAAAACTTCAAATTAAACTTCTTATATAACCTTTTATTTTTAAAGATACGACACAAAAGTAAGGTGTACATGAATTGGGTTGGGAGAACATTTTAGACCAACTTAAATATTTGGGTTGGTTGGGTTGACAACCCAAAAGACCCAAACTAGATCTTCAACCCACCCTTAAAATTCGAGTTGAATTTGGTTGGCGGATTATCATTTTTTTCTCATTAATTTAAAATACTTAATTTATCTACAACACATTTTTAATAACTAAAATCTCATCAATCTCAAATATTAAATATTAAATATTCATAATATTTTAAACAAAGACACAAATACAAACATTCCTAAAAAGAATATTAAAATTTCATAAATTCATCAATCCTAAAAGAAATATATGTATATCACATACATATATGTTGTTTGAGTTGTGTTTGGCCAACCAAAAAATATTTACTCAACTCACAGCCCAACTTAACTTTTAAAGTTTGGGTTGGATAGTCTTAATTGTTTGTATTGTCGAATTTTTTTTAACACTCCTAAAAAAGTAAGATGATTGTATTTTAAAATTGTCAATCTCTTCCTAGCTAATTAAGTATTGTAGTTATTAAATTTAAAATAACATTTTCATTATGCATTTTTTTTTAATCCTCTTGAAATGATTTAGAAAACCTGATAAAAGAAAGATGTATTACAAATCTTTAGTTAAGGAACAGAATAAAAAAGTTAGAAGTGACTGGAAATATCAAGTTGTTTCTGTAACATTTTGGCTTATTAATACTAATATTGTTTGATAGTAATGGGATGATAGAGAGTTGATTTCTCTGATGTTATTGTAATTGTGGGTTTGTTTCTTTTTTGACAAATTTACCCTTACTATAGTTGGATAAGAAGAAAGGGTACAGGGAGAGAGAATCTAAAAAAGTAGAAAACAAAATGGGGTAATTATGTCATTATGCTATATTAAAAAGAAATCAGGTACTCTTCAACCACTTGACATGACAATAATGCATAACTTGTAAAATTTTTCAATATGAAGTTTAAATTCAGACCTCTTATCGTTAAAACATTTGTATCATAACAGTAATTTTTAAAAATGATATTGGATCTAACAACATTAAATAATTATTTATGAAAAAAATCTTAGGATAAACCGAAAAGAACTAAAAACTTTTTCACATAAAATAAAAAGAAAATGAAGAAACAAATCTCATTTTGTTTAAATGAATCTCCCTTGTGTGCAAATTGGATGGATAACTTGCAATGAAGAGGTTATTTTTATTACAAAAACGCTAATCGAACCACTTTTGTAAAGAGGTTCATGAGAAGACTATTTAAAAGAAAATTTCATTTTTACTCAAGGTGACCTGCTATTATTGAGAAAGATGAATGTGAAAGATGGTCCATATAGCTCTAAATAATATTTAAGATATATGTGACTTTTCACCCATTTTGTTGCTGAGTTATTGTTAACAATCATAGATATCCATATTTCTTAATAATTGTGTGATATTATTCCATAAAAAGACTATCATGACACACTGCCACTCAAGGTAAGTAAATTATTTGGGCCACCATAAACAAAAAGTTTGGACAATGCTCTTCAAAATTTTTTGTCCATTTGGGGAGGAGAGCTAGATTTTTTTCCTCAATGATTGAGAGAACTTGAAGGGTCATCTCAAAAAGTTCGACCAAATTAAAGTTTCTAATTATAGGTATTTTGCAACTTCATTATTAATATATACTTTATAAGGGTGTGCATTTGTCGTTTTTTTGTTAAAATATTGATATAAATTACATTTATTTTTAAGATGTGTTATAAGTAATTTTGAATATGAGAGAAAGCTTAAGAGAGGAAGCCAAGTTTGAAGGTAAGATTGTAAATGATGCTTCATTCCAAACGGTCTAAAACAAGTAAGAAATAAATCCAGAAGATATACCAATAAAGAGTTGGTGAAGTAATTGAGTTGTGATACAATTGGCCTGCCTAGAGGCCGAGGTCGAAGCCTACTCACTCCTCTAAATTTGATAGATGCTCAAGACGCGAGGGGTGAAGCAACTGGGCCACTTAGCCCAATTGGTCTGCCTCAATCTCAAAGGCCAAGATTGAGATCAACTCACCTCTTTCCTTTGGGCAGATGCCAAGGAAGAAGAGGGCAAAATAATTGGGTCACTTGACCCATATTGGTCTGCCTCAACCTCGAAGAACGAGATCGAGGTCAAATTGTCCCCTTTTTTGGAACCTATTATGGGAAGACCCTTATCTGGCACTCCATGTGGCATAAATCAACTTTTGACAGTCAAATCCTAAAAGGATAAAGGAAGATTAATCATTTTCTTAAAAGGATGAAGGAAATTCCAGTTTTAACTTCTTAAAAGGATGAAGGAAATTCCAGTTTTAACCCCACTATATATAGAACATGACAGTTTCATATCTTATAAGTTAATCTTCTTCCCTAAATGTCTTCCTCTCACCCTTGTGCTGAAACTCAACTTAAGCATCAAAGTCTGTAGCAAATACTACACCGATGTGTTATTTTCATTGTGGTGCAGGTGACCTATTCTCTAAAAATACAATTCACAGTCGGTGGTACCTAAAGCACATGTGAATCTCTTTGTCTAAATTTTGTCATCTCAATAGATTGAATTGGTAAATATAATATGGTATCAGGAACTAACATTAAACAATCTTCAAAATACACTTACTAAAATAATATTTTAATCCAAATTTAACGTAACACAAAGTGCCACATGTATGCAAAGGCTTTGGTTTTGTCATGGAAGTTGTCGTTGTACTTGGAAAGAACATGACTAATGGATTTTTCTTTTTTGTTACAATATATTTTTAATTTGAACTTAAAATTTAAATTACCATAATTAAGATGAATGGCAGGTTATGTAGCATTATTCTTTCCTTTGTTCTGAAATTTTTTTAAAAAAAAATGTTGGTTTGGTTACATAGTAATTGGAAACAAAGAGGTTAATTTTCAATTCTCTTTTAATTTACTTTAATGGCATTTCTTTCCACTTTGTTAGAACATCAATCATAAACATTGAATCTTATTCAAAGAAACAATTAAAAGCAATGACCTTTATTTTTCTCATACTCAAAGAAACAATTAAAAGCAATTACCTTTATTTTTCTCATGTTCAACATGTTTTTGTATTTTGGCATTCTGGAATTTTTATCGTTCATTTATGTGCTAACTTATCACACTAAAGCTTGTCATTATATCATTACTTTTATGTCAATGATAACCAATGTTCTCGACAAATTTCCTATTATTCCATTATATAACATAAATTAAATGCTTCATTCAAATGTCCCTAGAAAAATTTATCCCATGTTATATAAGAAATTCCACAATTTACAAAACATCCACCAAAAAAATAAGAGAACAGAATAGCCAAAGAAAAAAAAAAGGAACATAAATGGTACAAAAAAACAAAAAAGCAAGAGTTCATAACAGTGCTTTATAAACACAGTTTTCTGATTTTCTAGATTAAAACTTAACAATTCCTCATAATTCTGATTCTCAAACTTTTGATTTCAACATAGACATTAAAACGTTGGAGTAAAAAGTACTTAAAAGTGTCAAAAAAAAAAAAAAAAAAATTGGTTCCTCAATTTTCGTGAAAGTAACAATTTAGTTCTAAATTTTAATTGGTAATGATTTAATCTCTATACTTTCAAACTCATAATAATTTAGATCTCATTTGGTAATCATTTGGTTTTTTGTTTTTATTTTTTAAAATTAAGTATATTTTATCCAAAATTCTTACATGGATTTACATCTTTCTTAAAAGTACAATGTTTGAATTCTTGGCCAAATTCTAAAAACAAAAACAACTTTTTGAAAGCTACTTTTTTGAGTTCTCAAAATTTGGTTTGATTTTTTTAAACCATTGGTGAAAAATAGATAACAAAAGAAGAAATTTGGAGGTAGAAGTAGTGTCTTAATTTTCAAAAACAAAATGATTACCAAATAGGGTCTTAATCTCTAAATGTTGATTTAGTTCCTATACTTTACAATTTGTAATGATTTAGTCCTCATCATGAAAAATATTAGTATTATTTAATGAAATTTCTTGCATGTGTAGATTAATAAACTAGCCTAAATAAAATTAATTTATATATTATAAATTATAAAGACTAATTTGTTACATAACAAAAATTGATACTTAATTTTGATAATATTTATCACGATACGGATTAAATCATTACAAATTATAAAGTATAAAAACTAGATAATTACTTATTAACATTCAAAAGACTTGTCACAAATTTAGAAATACAGTAACAAAATCATTATAAATTCAAGTACTAAATTGTTTCTTTTAAATAAAAAATGTTTTTAACCAAATAAAAGAAAAGAGAAAAAAAAGATGTAGATAACGAATTACATCCAAGTATTTTTTTCAAAAGTAAATATTATACATGCCACTTGACCCACCCCCACTCACAGAGGTTACACGTGATGCTCAAACGCCAGAAACTTTGTCAAGAAAATGGGATTCTTCATTCTCGGAATATATATTATTTATCTTTTTAAATTACTAATTTTGTCTTTGATATTAAACTTTTGTTTTAAGTTCACCTAATATTACATTCTTACCCTTCTCATCTTTTTCGTAATAAATTTCTACTTTTCATTTTATTAGATTAATGGACTAATCTGACCTAGTAAAATGACTAATAAGACATGTCCCGATCTGAAGAGATAAATGACTATTGTAATGTAATTCTAAAATTTTATAAAGGATAACCTAGGTCATTTACTCTCATAAATACATCATTTATAGTTCTAGAGGAAGTAAAATAATATTTTACTTTCTGGCTTGAGCATCAATTTTTTTAATAAGAATTATATTAATGTGTAATTTTTTTTCTTTATTTTACAGGTCCTCTAACTGTTGTTATCATGTGTAGGTCATACCATTTATCTGGCATAATATTTACTATATTAAATACAACACCACTTTCATATTTTTAACTAATTAAAATGCACTACTGAAAAAGTATATTTATTTTACTATTGTCTTATTTTATAGTTTTTTCTATTTAACAAATTATTTAATACAAAAACAAAGAAAAATGGATCTAAAGTTTGATTTAAGTTGCATTCCGGTCCATGAGTATTCAAACTAACAAAAATTACTCCTAAGTTTTGTTTTGAGCACTCTTAGGGGTGTTTGAGGTAAGGAGTTGTTTATTATAATTCTAAATTACTATAATTGGGTTATAATAGTTTGTGTTTGGAGTATAGATTATTTTAGTTTGTGTTATAATAGTATCTGGTTGAGATGTAAACTATTTTAGTTTGAGAAGGAAATAGTAAATATTGTAGCAAAAAATAAAAAAATAATGAATGTAAAATAGTAAAAATTATAGCAAATAGTAAATACTGTAACAAATGAGAGTTTTGAAATAATGTTGATGGTAACTAACTGGGGACTACAAAATAATATTTACTATAGTAAAGGGTGGTTATTATAGTTTTATGATAGTTCTTGTCCTAAATGCCTCCTTAATTCCTATGTGAAATGACTAGCAACGCATCGAAACCCCATAATAGTGGAATTTGGCAAAACTCTGACAAAATTGTTGAAAAATCCACTTGCAACACCGAAACCATTTAATTTATTAAAACAACTAGATGGAATGAGGAACGTTCATTCTAAATCTGGTCAATGGCGAGTAGGGGACAACGACAGGTGGTGGTCAGCGACGACCATTGATGAGAAGAAGAATGATGGAAAAGGAAAAGAGGAAGAAACTAGAAAGTCAGGAAGAATATATATATATATATATATATATATATATATATATATATATTAAAAATATAGAGTCGACTTTTCATTATAATTGATGGAAAAATTAACGGATAGATCAAGGCACTACTTAATATAAATATTGAAGATAAAATTGTTGAGTTTGAAAACTCAAATATACAAATGCAACCTAACCCAAATTTTATAGACTAAAAGTATATTGTTTATAAAAAATAATAACTACTTAAAATACAATTATAACAACTAATAAGTAATAATATATTTTAAATTAGAGAAACAATCTTAAATATAAAATATAAGGAAAAATACATTTTACATCTCTAATTTTTTAGTAGGGTGGCATTTAAGTCTAGCTTTTAAGTTACATTTAAACTCTTGAAATTAGGAAAAATGGTTTATTCATAAAAAAAAATGGTTATTTTTAACCTAAAAAAGTTTCCATTCTTCTAAATTAACATCTTCTCTAACCTCCTTCTTACCTTTTTCAGATTTTAAGTGAAAATGAAAATATCATTTTATCCCTCTTTCGAAGTGTCTTCCTATCTTTATACAACTTTTCAAATTCAATTTCAGTTTCAAACCTTAAACTTCAGTTTTCATTTTGTTTGTCCATGTGTTTTTGGTAAGTTTCAACTATCATCTTTGTAGTAGATTTGTTGTTATTTTCAAGGAAAAATTTTTGCCAAAAAGAAAAGCTCCATTGAGAATTTCTTGCAAGGATTTAAATTTCGTCTAAAAAAAAAGTACGTAAAATTTTCCGTAAGAATTAGAAAATATAATTGGGAAGAATTACGTAAATTTCAATTTTTGTCAAAAAACCGTGAGAGTTTTTTTTTTTTTTTTTTTTTTTTTTAAACTAAATTATATGTAACGAAAAAGGGCCATTTGATTTTTTTACACAATTTCATTTTTTTCACGTAAGTTTAAGTTAGTCTTTTTTTTTTTTTTTAAGATTTACAGGAATTAGTAAAGAGATAGTTTAATTTTTTTTATTTACTATTTTAGTTTTGAGTTGAAAAAAAAAATCTCACGAATTTTCGATAAAAATTGACATTTATGGAATTTTTCCAATTTTCAAGTTCGTATTGAAAATTTCACATAAGAATTGTTTTACAAGAAATTTTTCAATCTTTACGAGAAATCCCAACGAAATGTTTCTTTATCTATTTTTCTTTAAAAAATAATGAAAAATCTAGAACAAAGTGATAGTTGAAACTTACCAAAGACATGGAAACGAACAAAATGAAAAACTGAAGTTAGGTTAGTGTTAGTAAAGGTAAAATTGAATGCACTTGAATGAGTGACAAAATGGTATTTTCATTATGTGGGCTCTCCACTTAAAATTTGAAAAAAGGCCCCGTTTGGTAACAATTTAGTTTTCTATTATTTTTTTTTTGAAAATTAAGCCTATAGACATTATTTTCGCCTCCAAATTTTTTTCTTCGTTATCTACATGTTACCAATAATTTAAAAAATCAAGTCAAATTTTAAAAATTAAAAAAAAATATAAAAACTTGTATTTGTTTTTGGAATTTGACTAAGAATTCAACCATTATACTTAAGAAGGATTATCGTCTAATACTTAAGAATTCAACCATTACAAATAAAGCTTTTGACTTGATACATTGTGATATCAGTCTAATATGCATGTTGGTCATCGTTTTTTTCTCACTATTTGTTGATGATTATTTGAGACATACATGGTTATTTCATATGCGACATAAAGCTGATGCATTACGGACCGCCCCTTAGTTTTTTACCTTTGTGAAAAATCAGTACAGTGCTTATATAAAGGTATTTCGATTTATAATGCACCTAAACTAGCATTTATAGGTTATTTTTTTAAATAAAGGAGTCATTCACCAATTTTCATGTGTGGGTCGTCTCGAGCAGAACTCTGTTGTGGCAAGAAAACACTAACAACTTCTAAATGTTGCTAAGGCTCTTTTGTTTTAATCTAGAGTTCCTATCTCATTTTGGGGAGAATGTGTGTTAACAACTTTCTATCTCATTAATCGGACTTCTTAGCCTGCCACTGGATGGAGGACACTTCATAGTCGCTTAAATGGCACAAATGCATATTATAACTCATTTCATGTCTTTGGTTGCTTATGTTTTGCTTCGTCATTGTCAGCTCATCGATCCAAATTTTATCCTAGAGCTATTCCATCAGTTTTTGTGGGATATCCACCAAGGATGAAGGGTTATCGTTTATATGACATTGAGAAAAGACATTTTTTTAATCTCGTGATGTTTATTCCATGAGAATGTGTTTCCTTTTCACACTATTACTATTCAAGAGGATGTTATTGATCCATTTCCTGAACTTATTTTGCCACAGTCTTTTGAGTTTTATGGTTCTTCTTCTATTGCTCGTGAGGGTGTTGTTCAAGGAGTTCCTAATTCTAAATGTTGAAGCCACTAGCTTGGCTTCACAACTTGTTGATAATGAATTGGCTTTATTATGCCACAACTAGTCCTATCATTCAACCTCAGAGGGATAATCAATCACGAATTGTTTTGCCTCCTCAAAATGTCAATAAACCTCAAGTTCATTGGTCTCTTAGAACATCCAAACAACCATCATATTTGCAAGATTATCATTGCAATTTATTAAATGGTGGTATTCCCTTACTGAAGGAAATCGGAAGCGAGATTTCCATGAGCAGCGAAAGAACGATAATTCCAAATCACAATCATGAATGAACAATACATTTACAGTCGAATTCAAACAATCGGTTATACAAATAAAATGCAGAAATTACAGCATGAACAACAAATGCACAAAGGGCAAACTGTACGAACAATCGAAGAAGCGTCTCCATGCTCCGTTGCACACGATCGCTCGAACAACAGCAACCTTGAACGCTCGATCTACACGACCGCAACACAGAACGAACACAACACGAACACCGCGCTCGTCCTTAACGATCTCCTCGGCCACAAACTCTTCAACAACACGAACGGCCTCCACAGCACCACGAACGACCTCCAGAAAACGTCGACGGTGTCGAGTTGAGTCTGACACCACCAATAAGGCGACCTTGGTATTCTCGGCGTGAGAATCCAGAGGGTGGGCTTTGGTCGGACTTGGTATGAGGCAGACGAAGGAGGAAACACCGATCGTATACACGATTGGGCAAGTGGGAGATGGCAGAGACCTATCGTATAGGTCGATGCCCAATCTTTTAGATAAAGCTAAGCGATCGTTTAGCAAAATCTATGCGATCGTTTAGCTCATCGTTTAGCTCGGTCTGTCGCCTACAGACACTACACGATCGTTTACTTAGGGCAAGCGATCATCTAGCAAAACTATGCGATCGTTTAGCAAATACTTCGCGATCGTTTAGCTCGCCACTGCACGATCGTTTAGCTTGCCCAACTGTCGTTTAGTAAATCCATATTTACTTAACAACTACTGTGAGATTCTTTTGCGCGAGAGAGGAAACTCAAAAAACTTTTTAGCGTTTCTAAAACTTCTTTTTAAAATAGGAAAACCATTTTTCCTTTTAAACTCATTGTTACCATAATTCCAGTAACCACCCACTCACTTGGTTATTAAAGAAAAAGAATTAATTATCCAATAATTAATATTATTGTAAATATAAATTATAACAACTTATCATACTATATTTATAACCTATAGTTTTAATATTTTATCTCATGAAACATATAAACCATAGTTCTTTTTCTATTCCATGGTATTTAATGTACATCTCATTTACATCAATCCTCCATTAGATGTATCTCATACATCATACCGATTATATCATATATAATCAAAATACCTCTTGTTAATTTGAACATTTCAAATCAACACCAAGAACTGATCCTCAACTGAATCTATTGAGCTACCAAGAGGACCTCATGGACTTGTAGCTCGAAGCTCCAACAGTACGTGAATAACTGATGAAACTCTTTAGTCACGAGATCCACCATCCGTTAACTACCAGGCACTCCACTAAAGACCGACAGTTGAACTCTCCTTACCACAGATATATTATGTGTCCATCTTAACCAATCGGCAATGCAACAACCCTTCACATATCGCTCGTAAGTACAACTGGGCCAATAACCGTTATGCCCCTGTAGTTACATCTGTCTCCTTAAGTACCACTGATCCCTCTAATGAACATAAGTCATAGTCTTACTATGACTGAGTCTTCTCTTCCAAAGAGAAGCTGTGGCCACTATGTTCAATCCCCGATACCAGCTCTTAAGGGAGCAATCTCTCTACTTATCCCTACTCCGGGAAAGGAGTGAATTCCATCTTATCGATTGAGTTCCCAGCTCCCAGATCAGACAAGTCCCCAAAAAGGTAGGCATGTTGAGTTGGCAATCTGGCCACTCTCACCCATACTAATCAAAAAATCGCCCTCAAAGGTAGGAGTTCCCAAAACACTTAGGATTGGGGTCGTGTCACCTATGTTCGTTTAGGTGAGATGTAAGTCTCTAGTATCAACGATGTTATATATAGAGTCTAGTCATCTCGTGGTCCAGGTCTTATACAAACTTTTTGTATAGGACACCCCCACTCGCACGTCTCTATATGAATGATCAAGATCAACCATCTATAGTAGTTTACAACACTTGCATAGTTTACAACACTTGCAAACCTCTACAAAGCAGGCCATATCCGTAGTGTCACCAGGATCAGGTATCCCACCTTAATCCTTATACTATAGACCTATTTAGGTTATCACTTAAGACATGATCCACTTGTATATCACATATACATGCTTAAGTTCACATAAGATAACCAAGGAGCTTTGTTTATTGGATATGAGTAAATGCCAGAATTAAATAACACTTATTTTATTCATTGAACAATGTGTATCTTTACAAAATAACGAGACTTCGGGAGAATTAGGATACCAATCCCAACAATCTCCCACTTGTCCTAATGACTCGTGAGACTAATGTACAATACAATATAAAAATGTACAATATACAATAAACTAGGGCATACCCCAGTATCATCTCCCATTTGCCCTAGACAAGATGTTGCATGTCCCGTAGACCCAGACTCTCCAGGTGACCCTTGAACACTTTAGTCGTGAGAGCCTTTGTAAAAGGATCAGTAATGTTGTATCCTATAATATTAGATCCTTATATCCATATGCAAGCATGTAGTCCCTCATTCTCCGAAGATACTTGAGAATCGTCTTGACCGTCGTTCAGTGATCAAATCCTAGATTGGACTGATACCGACTGAAAATCCCTACTGCATAGAAAATTCGGGTCTGGTACACAACATTGCATGCATCAAGCTTCCTACAGCAGAAGCATAGGGAATCTATCTCATCTCCTCAACTTCTTGAGGTGTCTTAGGACATTGATCCTTAGACAGAATGATTCCATGCATGAAGGGTAACAAACCCCTCTTGGAATCCTGCATCATATACCTTGATCAACATTTGATCAATGTATAATGCCTGAGACGGGGCTAACTGTTTGTTCTTGCGATCCCAAATAATCTGAATCCTGAGAACATATTGTGCCTCACCCAAATCTTTCATTTGGAACTGGGCAACTAGCCACTTCTTAATGTCAGTCAAATACCCTATATCATTCCCAATGAGTAGGATATCATCTACATACAGTACCAGAAAAGCTACTAAGTTGTTGATGATCTTTTTCTAAACACAAGACTCATCAACGTTCTGGTCAAAGTCAAACGATTTGACAGTAGTGTCAAATCTGATGTTCCAAGATCTAGATGCTTGTTTCAGCCCATAAATGGACCTATTAAGCTTGCAAACTCTTTGATCTTGATCTGGAACTACGAACCCCTCTAGTTGAGTCATATAGATGGTCTCCTCAAGATTACCATTAAGAAAGGCAGTCTTGATGTCCATTTGCCATATTTCATAATCATAAAATGTGGCTATGGACAGAAGAATCCTGATAGACTTCAGCATGACAACAGGTGAGAAAGTTTCCTCATAGTCAACTCTCTCAACCTGGGTATAACCCTTTGCCACGAGTCTAGCCTTAAAGGTTTGCACCTTTCCATCTACACCTCTCTTTCGCTTAAAGATCCACTTACACCTAATGGGTCTTACCCCATCAGGTGGATCAACAAGCTCCCAGACGTTATTGAAGTACATAAACTTCATTTCCTGGTTCATGGCCTTGACCCATTTATCTTTGTCAACATCCTTCATTGCTTTCTTAAAAGACAACGGATCCTCGACCCCATCATTCGTAATGATGTTTTGGGCTTCAGTCAAACCCATGTAGTGATCCGGTGGGTTCATAACCCTCTCCTTATGTTGAGGCAGTCTTAACTCTTGCGCTGGTTGACTAGACGTTCCAACCTCAACAACTCTTGTTGATCTATCGGCTTGTTCAACAACATTTTGTTGAACACTCAGCAATCTCAGTCTCACTTGAGATCTCACGTAAAACAAGCTTACTTCGTGGCTTATGATCCCTTATGTGATCTTCTTCCAAGAAGATAGCATTAGTGAAAACAAACACTTTGTTCTCACTCGGATCATAAAAGTATCCACCTCTCGTTTCCTTGGGGTAGCCTACAAAGAGGTAAACCTTTGAACGCGGTTCCAACTTCTTTGGGTTAGTCGCTAGCACATGTGTCGAACAGCCCCAAATCCTGAAGTGGCGTAAACTACCTTTATTGCATCTCCATAACTCAAAAGATGTTTCAAAAACACTTTTTAAGGGAACATTATTCAGGATATAACATGCAGTCTGCACTGCATAACCCCAAAACGAGTCTGAAAGATGAGCATAACTCATCATAGACCGAACCATGTCTAACAAGGTCTTGTTTCTTCTTTCTGATACACCATTCCGCTGAGGTGTATCAGAGCCTGAGAGTTGGGATGCAATCCCATGTTCTATCATATAGTTCTGGAATTGGAGGTTTATATACTCTCCACCACAATCAGATCGTAGTGTTTTTATCTTCTTACCTAATAAGTTTTTAACTTCAGTCTTATACTCCTTGAACTTGTCAAGGGCTTCAGACTTACGTTGCATCAGGAAGAGATACCCAAACCTTGAATAATCATCTATAGAATAGAGGAAATATTCATACCCACCTCGAACTCTAACATTCATCGGACCGCAGAGGTCTGAATGTATAAGCTCAAAGGCTTCCTTGGCTTTGGAACCTTTTCCAGTAAAAGGTCGTTTGGTCATCTTGCCTTCGAGGTATGATTCACATACCGACAAGAAGTTTTCTTCTAAACTTTTTAGAAGTCCACTTTGCACCAACTTCTCAATCCTATTGAGGTTGATGTGACCTAACCTAAGATGCCAAAGATGGGTGTTTTCCTTTGAAGAAACCTTTGGTCTTTTAGCTGTTGTTATCGTAATGGACATTTCAGTGTTAAACAAGGCTTTTATGACTAATGGCCTTAGTACATATAAGTTATTTTCCATTGAACCATAACCAATCTCCATTCCATTCTTGAAGATAAACACTTTATTCTCAGAAAATGAGACGGAATAGCCTTGTTCAATGAGACAAGAAATTGAGATTAAGTTCCTCTTAATATGAGGAACTACAAAAACATTATCCAGTGATAGATAACGTTTCTTGTCAATAAATAACTTCAGCCTGCCTACAGCAACAACTGAAACAATCTCACCAGTACCGACTCGAAGAGTCATCTCTTCTTGTGGCAACGTTTTCCAGGAACTGTATCCTTGGTAAGAGGAATTGACATGATTGGTAGCACTTGAATCGAGAATCTAGGCAGAATCATCATTCTCTACCAGACATGTCTCCAAGACTAATAAATCGTATTTACTGTCTTGTCTCCTTTTTTGGAGAGTAGTGGGATTGAGGTCGTTTGCCATGAAATTCATTTCACATGATTCTTTCCACTGTAAATAATTGATCATTTTAAAAGCTTTAAACGGAAATACTAATGAGTTGCTGAAAAGAAAAACACATTGACCTACGTTAGGTTTTAAGCAAATACCTATTGTAAAACAAAACAACATCCAATAAGATTTTAGCAAAACTAACATGAACCCCGTATGACATCTAGTTTCGCAATGACGCTTCAAAGGTTTAGGATAAAAACCACCGAAGGGAGGACAATTATCCCTCCTCTGAATTGAGAAGTTCTCAACCAGTCATTAATACCAGAACAACTTTTGCTCCTATAACGACTAGCAATCATTGATTTGGCCAAGAGATCATTAACTTACTTAACAATTTCCCATAAGTGTGATCCACCATTTTAAGCCCTAAAGGTCCGTTTCGAAAGGCCAATCCGAAGGGAAAAAACCGAATTGGGGCAAAACCTAAAGCGACCTTATCCATTTTTGGAGTTCACCTTGATATTGACCAATTGCATAAAACCCATCCGAAAGGGGACACTCCGAAGGCAACACAATGGCGTACAGAATGATCTCACGGTGTGAACTAATGACAAAGACCATAGGACGTGTTGACACACACCCTTCACCCATTTACTATAAACACTCTCTCCGCTCACCTTGATATTGACTCATGTAAACACCAGCCGAAGGGGGATGCATCCTGGGCACCACGAGGCCAAGCATGAGTCTCACGGTGTGAACATACAGGGAGAAATGCGAGGGGAATCATAGACATATCTGATACGCCTCTTCCTCCCACTGAATATTATTTTATAACCTAGGGTTTAGCTTACTTAGAAAAAACACGGCTAAGGATTTTAACTAAATGACTTTTAGGTTTTTCCAAGAGTAACATTTACCTTGGATAGTTGAAACAACTTTTGATCATCATCCATTAAATTCTTTAACGGAATCTTTGACCAAAACGTCGCATGCTTGTTGAAAATCTATCTAATTCACCTTTCCAGGTAGGTTCCCAGGTAAGGGTGTTACGTTTCCGTCAATTTAAGAACTCCAGCCTAGCCAGAACCTTCCTTAGACAAAAGGTCCCTTATAGATAGGTATACAATAAATTTAATCTTTTATTTCAACCAATTTAATCCTATTAAACCAATTTTGAAAGATTAATCTAGGTTACTAAACTTGTTAGAACCATTTGCACTTAGGTCTATCTCAATTCAATTTTAAAACCCTTTTAAAAACTTGAGTTCACCCTACGTCCACATGTAACTCTGAATTGTTGATTTTAGGTCTAATTTCCTTTATAACACTTATAAATGGAAACAACCACCACAATGCGAAGCTAACACATGCAAGGCATTCACAACGCTTATAAACAGCCTAAGTGTCATGCTCAATGCATTGTCCATTCATTGATACTTCTTTTATATAACACTTATAAAAAACATCAATGAAACAAGCAATACATGCTTCCATTCACCCTTAAACTATAACATTTATAATAAAAGAATGATGCATGATAATGCTCACTACATGCAAAATATAACTCTTATATTTCATGATGCATGCACATGCTTTCAAGTAATTTCTTCATGTAATATTATAACATTTATAATACATGATGTATGAATAATTGCACAACCTAAGGTGGATTTTAACTATATGAAAAACACTTTGACATATAAGCACCATACATCACATGTATAAGCAATAAAAGTTGATGAACCGGGTAAAATTGCCTTAAAAATACAAAAGGAAAGCTAACTATTATAAAGACAAGGAGTCTCTGATTCTAACAGGCGAACCGGGTCTTGAACCGCTCGGGCAAAGCATCGCTTCTCCAACCATCCATCGTGTACTAAGCATCCCGCGATCATCTACACGATAAAATAAACTCTTTGCTCTACCGCTTACTAGCGCTCCCAGAGCTAAATGATCGTTTAGCATTTACTATACGATCGTTTAGAAAAATCCAAACGATAGTTTAGAAAAATCCAAACGATCGTTTAGCTGTTACTACACGATCGTGTACCTTTACTAACTTATGAAGCCTGAAGTATACGATCGCTTAGCGCGCTCCGCAAAATGTCTGCCTTCTGCGATCATCTAAGTGACTACGATGCCGCGAAGCACCATCGCCCAAGCGATCGCTTAGCTAGCGCCTCCGTATTGCATACGCGTGATCGCATAGGTGGTAACTAAGCGATGAAGCTTGCTAACTACACATCGTCTAGTGTGCGCCTTCTACTAAACGACGAGCATCGCATGCTTCCATTACGATCGTCTACCTCTAACGTCTACGCGATCGCGCAACCAATGCCACGCGATATGGTAAACGATTTACCCCATCGCTTAACATTAGCTAAACGATCATTTAGGAAATACTACACGATTGTCTAGAAAAAAACTACTAAACGATCGCTTAGTTAAATCCCAACGATCGTTTACCTGAGGCTACACGATCCGACCAACGCTTGATCTTCTTCTTCGTTGAGAACTGCATCGCCATGCGCCGAAGCTTCATCACGAACGACTTGACGAACTCAAACTTTTTGAATTACAGACTCGATTGTGATGTTAATTTCGCCCAAAAAAAGAGGGGCCCTAACAATTAACACTTTGTAATACCGAAAACTTTAACAAAAAAGGCAATTTAAACCCGAAACATTCATCAATTTATCCACAAACGCAGAAAACGGTTAACCACAAATGTAGAAACCCACCGCGACTGAAAAATGCATTCAAATCAGATCTGTAATTTGGAATATCAGAGAACCTGGCTCTGATACCAATTGAAGGAAATCAGAAGCGAGATTTCCATGAGCAGTAGAAGAACGATAATTCCAAATCACAATCATGAATGAACAATACACTTATAGTCGACTTGAAACAAGCAGTTAAACAAATAAAATACAGAAATTATAGCATGAACAACAAATGCACAAAGGGCAAATTGTATGAACAATCGAAGAAGTGTCTCCACGCTCCATTGCGTATGACTGCTCAAACAACAGCAACCTCGAACACTCGATCTACACGAACGCAACACAGAACGAACACAGCACGAACACCACGCTCGTTCTTAACGATCGCCTCCGCCATGAACTCCTCAGCAACACGAACGGCCTCCACAACACCACGAACAGTCTCTAGAAAACCTCGACGGTGTCGAGTTGAGTCTGACACCACCAACAAGGCGGCCTTGGTATTCTCAGTATGAGAATCCAGAGGGTGGGCTCTGTTCGAACTTGGTATGAGGTAGACAAAGGAGGAAACATCGATATTGTACACGATGATAACGGGCAGAAATGCACGTTATCATAGTGTTAAGTTCTTAAACAATGCTGGCTTGCATTGATAAAATATGATAGATTACGTCCAAAAAGTATTAAATTCATAACATTGCGGTCACATGCGGTCATCGCATAGAAAAAGTTAATTTTTGTATTTTTATGCAGAATATGCATTGACGCAAGGCAAAAAAAGCGATAATAAGAAATCAGCGGACGAGCACAGAATTATCGCAAGGCCTTACGGTGATTTATGTTTGCAAATATTTGCTCAAGAAGGATTTCCGTATAGAGCCGGCGCAACTTGGTGGGCGCATCTGGATCAAAGGCATAATTAATCACAGTAGGACAGAAAGCTGATGACGGTCGAATCCGAATTAAGTTGATAGCTGCTAACGATAACAAGTACATTCAGCTTTTCGGTGACAAATATTCGGTGCATCAGTTAGGAAATTAAAGCCATCTCATCTGTGCAATCATAAAAGAGAAGCCGCCTTTCACTCTGGAAGCTTTATAAATATCGAAAGCATCCTTCAGGAAAGGGGTTCACCAGTTCGAAAGTTTCGAATTCACAAGTTCTGTTCATATTCTTAGATTTCCTTTTATTTTAAGACGGACATGAGAGAAGGAGGTTATGCCGAAAGATCGTTTCGGTAAGCTTGGGAGAGCACCAGAAGCTTTAAGATCAGAGAAAGGGTTGATTCATGCGGAAGCAGGAATATCTTTTGAACCGAATAGAGATTGCTAGTGTAAAAGCTTCGGTCAGCAAGGGATTGCTACTAGGCTCTCTACCTTTAACTTTCATTTTTATTTTGTATTCAAACTCATTTATAAAAATGGAATTTACTTCTCTATATATGTTCGCTCTCTGTTATTTACACATGAGTAGCTAAATCTGTTGAATGGGTTAAGAAGCACTTAGCTAGCTTAACTGGGGATCTTCATTCTATGCTATTATCTTGTATTATGTATGCTTCATTCGTCCATTAGAGATACTCGAGAGGGTAGTCTTAGTATAGGATCTAGGCTTGGGAAGGTCATATTAGAATCTAGGCTCGAGAGAGTCAGATTACAACGTATAATCAAGAGATGAAAGCTTAGGAATAAGCACTATTTGCTATTAACGCATCGCATGCATCCTAGAGATAGGATATGATTGTGTGCGGTCAACTTGCCTTTATGCATCTTGCATCATCGCATAGAAAAAAGTAGAGACTTAGGAATAAGCTCTATGGACACTTTTACATTCAACACATGCGTCCTAGACTTAGGAGCATCGCATTTGCATTGAAAAATGACTTGCTGTGCATGGTTGTAGCATGATCGCATAGTCTGACGCATTCCCAAGTAACGCTAGCTAAAGACCTTCTCAACCCATTCATTCGCATACTCAGTGCATCTATCACTGTCGCATTTGTTATTTTCCATTACCGCAATAACCAAACAAACCAACAATTAATTGAGTTACCGGTTACCGTAAAGTTTTCTAAAATTTACCACCGAAACCTGTTTTCCCAAGTCCCTGCATTCGACCCTGGACTTACAGGAACTTGGTAGGGTTTACACTTGGATTCCACTGAGAAAACTTGAGGGCTCAACGTATTTTCATCATCGCAATTCATTCATAATTTCACATCATAAAATAACGCATCAAGTTTTTGGCACCGTTGCCAGGGACTTCGGCAAAATAGTGTGCTAATGGTAATTTTTTTGATTTCTTTGCAGACTCTCAATCTCTGGTGAATTACGACCCGAAGATTGAGAGGACATTTAGAAGAAGATTAAGAGACCGCTAACAACAACGGTAAAATAAAGAAGAGATGGCAGAGCAGCCTGAAAACGGAGCACCAAACGAAAACAACATCATGGCGAATCCAATCCTTTTGGCTAATGATCGTAATAGACCCATTAAGGAATATGCATCGCCAAACCTCTATGATTTCTCTCCAGGAATCATGAGGCCTACCCTCGATGGAAGCTGATTTGAAATGAAGCTGGTAATGTTGCAGATGATACAGGCTGTTGGGCAGTTTGGAGGAAGGCATGGCGAAGACCCACATGCCCACCTTCGGAGCTTCATAGAAATCTGCAACACTTTTGTGTTCCCAAATATCTCCACCGACGAAGTTCGACTCACACTGTTCCCATTTTTTTTATGCGATCAAGCAAGAAAATGGGCATATTCTCTCGAACCGAGGGAGATAACTTCGTGGGAACAAGTGGTGGAAAAGTATATGAAGAAGTATTTCCCAACAATCGAGAATGCTAGGAGAAGGAAATTAATAACAAAATTTGAACAAGAAGATGATGAATCGCTCAGCGATGCCTGGGCGAGATTCAAGCGGCTGATAAGAAACTGTCCACATAATGGCTTACCAGATGGCCTGTACATGGAGGTTTTTTACCAAGGACTGAATCCCTCTTTGTAGACCGCTGCCAATGCGGTAGCCGCTGGTGGTCTGCTAGACAAAACATATGAGGAGGCAAAGAGTATACTTGATCGCATTTCCAAAAACAACGAGGATTGGTAGGAAAGCGATCAAAGATTAAGAATTAAAGATAATGATGCAAACAACGGGGCCATCGCATCCTTGAAAAATCAAATGACTGTGATGATGAGTTTGATACAAGGCATTGGAATTAATAACACGGGAGAGAAAAAAGGGCAGGTCAATGCAATTGCTCAAACAACCGCAAGTTGTGTCATTTGCGGAGATGCTCATTCGATGGAAGAATGCCTAGCAAACCCGTAGTCAGTATGCTTCATAAAGAATAATCCCTATTCCGATACATATAACCCCGGGTGGAGAAACCACCTAAATTTTTCATGGAAAAATCAACAACAAAGCTTTCAACCAGTCGCGCAAAAAGGAGGGCCACCCGGATTTTTTCCGCAAAACAACGGTCCAATGTATAGTCAAGCTAGCAGCTTGCAAACTCCCCAATCTTCGTCCTTAGAGAGCTTGTTGAAGCAGTACATTGAAAAAAACGAATCAGTGCTTCAGAATCAAGCAACATCCATTCGAAATCTAGAAATTCAACTAGGACAAATTGCAGGCAAGCTGAAAAATAGACAGCAAGGAGCGTTGCCGAGCTCAACTGAGCTCCCTCCCAACGCTGGGGGTACCGGGAAGGAACAATGCTTAGTAGTCTCCTTGCTAAGCGACAACATGACTGCGGAAGTAGGGGAGGAGCCCATTGCGACCAACTTGAATGTGGTGACAATCGAAGACCCATTGACCTATAGTTCAAAAAAGCCCGAGAAAATGAACCCCGAAGTTGTGTCCACCCTCAAGCCTTCAAAACATGAGACAGAAGAAGTTCTGCCACCACCAGCTCCGCAAAGATTGAAGAAAAAATAAAATGATGAAGAAAAGATCGCAATAGTGGCCGCAACGCAAAATGCTATGATCCCACCTAAAATGGGCGACCCAGGAATCTTCATGATACCATGCTCCATTGGCGGGGTCTACAATGGTGAAGCGGTATGCGATCTTGGGGCAAGCATAAACATAATGCCATTATCAATCTTCAAACGATTGAGTATTGACACACTCACACCCACGACAGAAACTCTCCTGCTTGCAGACAGATCTCGAATACATCCTGAAGAAGAGTTGAAAAATGTCGCAATCTCAGTCGATAAATTCATCGTGCGGGTAGACTTCCTCATTTTGGATTATAAAGAGGACGAAGATGCATCCATCATACCTTTCGATCGGTCGCGCTCAAATTGATGTGCGCAAAGGGGAGATCGTAATGAACATTCATGGGGAAAAGCTCTGGATCAAGGCAGTCAAGATCCCAGAAGACAAAGAAAAGACAGAAAAGGCACCATAGACGTGAACAGACCAACCTAGAATAAGTAGTCCCTGAGTTACGATATAACTCAACCTCATCAGGGATGCAATCCTTTTGAATATCCTTTTCCTGCATTAATACTTCATGAACTTTTTATCATCTCGTTATTTATTATTGCGATTACCTTTTTGTTATCAGCACCTTTCTTATTCTAAAAAAAAAAATAGGGGAGATCGCGGTAAAAGAATTTTGTTTTGTTTAAAATTATTTAACCCTCTCACTGTTTTTCTTGCAAATGATCGAGGCGCTGGATTGCAGAGATGTTACACGAAAGAGCAACTTATCTCATTCTGTCACCGCAATGGGGAAACCCATGTTGATAATTTTGAGAATAACAACTCTACTGTCAACGCAATGGGGAAACCCATGTTGATAAGAGTTAAGTTGTGAAGGGCACTTACCCGTAGTTAGATGTCCGCATGACACACGTGGGGGCAAGCCAAAACGAAGGTAAGTCACCAGGATCAACACATAAATAAATGACCCCAACTCCGCTACTAAGTAGGTATGAGTTTAGTCTGAGAAAGAGCGCATTGCTCGTGGTTGGATGTCCGCATGATACACGTGAGGGCAAGCCAAAACGAAGGCAAGGCACTTGGATCAGTGTAAGGTCAGAAAAAAAATAATAATGTCAAGAAATATGCAAGGATAAAAATCAATTCACACCCCGGTGGAAAAGTTTTCTTTTCGAAATAAATCATGCGATGTTCCCAACTTTAGTAAAGTCCTTTTGAAGGTTAAACTTGCGGTCCCTAGGTCTTAGAAATATTTTTAGAGGAGACTTGAATAAGACTTAAGGAAATTTTGGTGTATAGGAATTGAATGAAGTATCCTTGAGAAATCTAGGAAAAGAGACTTGCGGTCGACTTGCTAAAGGAGATTTTTAGCTTATGCTTGAGGACAAGCATTGTTTAAATTTGGGGTGTGATAACGGGCAGAAATGCATGTTATCATAGAGCTAAGTTCTTAAACAATATTGGCTTATGTTGATAAAATATGATAGATTGCGTCCAAAAAGTATTAAATTCATAACATTGCGGTCTCATGCGGTCATCGCATAGAAATAGTTGATTTTTGTATTTTTATGCAGAATATACGTTGACACAAGGCGAAAAGAGCGATCATAAGAAATCAACGAACGAACGCAGCATTACCGCAAGGTCTTGCGGTGATTTGTGTTCGCAAACATCTGCTCAAGTAGGATTGCCGCATAGAGCCTGCACAACTTGGTGGGCACATTTGGGTGAAAGGCATAGTTAATCACGATGGGATAGAAAGCTGATGATGGTCGAATCCAAATTAAGTTGATAGCCGTTAACGATAACAAGTACATTCAACTTTTCGGTGACAAATATTCAGCGCATTAGTCAGCAAATTAAAGCTATCTCATCTGTACAATCATAAGAGAGAAGCCGCCTTTCACCTTGGAAGCTCTATAAATAATGAAGGCATCCTTCAGGAAAGGGGTTCACAAGTTCGAAATTTCCGAATTCACAAGTTCTGTTCATAGAGATTGCTGCGGAAGTGAGAGAAGGAGAGAATGAGGTTGTGCCGACTGGGGAGAGCGTCGAAAGCTTCAAGATCAGAGAGAGGGCCGACTTCTGCAGAAGCAGGAATATCTTTTGAATCGAATAGAAATTGCTAGTGTAAAAGCCTCGGTCAGCAAGGGATTGCTACCAGGTTCTCTACCTTTAACTTCCATTGTTATTTTGTATTCAACCTCATTTATAAAAATGGAATTTACTTCTTTATATCTGTTCACTCTTTGTTATTTATACATGAGTAGCTAAATCTGTTGAATGGGTTAAGAAGCACTTAGCTAGCTTAACTGGGGATCTTCATTCTATACTATTATCTTGTATTATGTATGCTTCATTCGTCCATTAGAGATACTCGAGAGGGTAGTCTTAGTACAGGATCTAGGCTTGGGAAGGTCATATTAGAATCTAGGCTCGAGAGAGTCAGATTACAACGCATAATCAAGAGAAAGAAGCTTAGGAATAAACACTGTTTGCTATTAATGCATCGCATGCATCCTAGAGATAGGATATGATTGTGTGCGGTCACCTTGCCTTTATGCATCTTGCATCATCGCATATGAAAAGAATAGAGACTTAGGAATAAGCTCTATGGACCCTTTTGCATTCAACACATGCGTCCTAGACTTAGGAGCATCGCATTTGCATTGGAAAATTACTTGTTGTGCATGGTTGTAGCATGATCGCATAGTCTGACGCAAACCCATGTAACTCTAGCTAAAGACCTTTTCAACCCGTTCATCCGCATACTCAGTGCATCTATCACACAATCAGACTTTTCTCAAATTAGTCGCATTTGTTATTTTTCATTACCGCAATCAACAAACAAACAAACAATTAATTGAGTTATCGGTTACCGCAAAGTTTTCTAAAAATTACCACCATAAACTACTTTCCCAAGTCCCTGAGTTTGACCTTGGACTTACCAGGAACTCAGTGGGGTTTACACTTGGATTCCACTGAAAAAACTTGGGTGCTCAATGCATTTTCATCATCACAATTCATTTATAATTCCACATCATAAAATAACGCATCACACGACTGGACAAGTAGGAGATGGCGAAGACTGATACATTATTTTATGCGATGAAATAATGATGTAGAATGTGATGGTGGAATATGCATTGTGCATGCAAGTTTTCTCAGCAAGACCCAAGTATAAATCCTACTGAATTGCCTGGTAAGCCCAGGGTCGAACACAGGGACTAAGGAAAACAGTATGCAATGGTAATTTTAGATCACTTTGTGGTAACAAATAAATCAAGTGTTTGTTGGTTTGTTGTTGAAGGTATAAAAATATATGTGGCGGATTTGAGAATAGAGTAATTATGCGACAGATACAATGAGTATGTGGAGAAATGGGTTGAGAAGGTCTTTAGCTAGTGTTTCCTGAGAATGCGTCCAAGCTATACGATCATGCTACACTCATGCGACAGCAGTTCATTTTTCAATGCAAATGCGATAGCTCCTAATTTTAGAACGCATGCAACGAATGCGATAATGTCTATAGAGCTTATTCCTAAGTCTCTACTTCTTGCCTATGAGATGATGAAAGATGCACACAAGGACAAGGCGACCGCATACTATCATATCCTATCTCTAGGGTGCATGCGATGCATTAATAGCAAACAGAGCTTATTCCTAAGCTTATATCTCTTGATTATGCAGTTCTAATCTAACTCTTCCGAGCCTAGATTCTAATATGACTTCTCTAAGCCTAGATTCTATCCTTAGACTACCCTCCCAAGTATCTCTAATGGACGAATGACGCATACATAATACAAGATGATCACATAGAATGAAGATCTCAGGTTATGCTAGCTAAGTGCTTCTCAACCCATTCGACAGATTTAGCTACTCATGCATAATGTAAAGAGAGTGGACAGATATAAAGATGCAATTTCCATTTTATAAATAGATTCAGAGTACAAAATGACAATGAAAAATAAAGGTAAAGAGCTCGGTAGAAATATCATGCTTCCCAATGCTTTTACACTGCGTTATCTTTATTCTGCACAAAAGATGTTCTTACTTCCGCAAGACTTGGCCCTCTCTCTATTTTCTACACTTCCCAACACTCTACCAAGCTCACCGGGACGATCTCTCGGTGTAATCGCCCTTCACTCGCTTTCGCCTCCTAAGTAAAAGAAAACTATGAACAAGGCTAACTTCTATCTATATGGTGAATTCTGTAAACTGAGTGAACTCTTTCAATGAAGGTGGCCTTCGGTATTTATAGAGCTTCAGAGTGAAAAGCTTCTTCTCTCTTATGATTTCACTGATGGGATGGCATTAATTCTCTGTCTGATGCACTGAATAATTATCACCGAAAAGTTGAGTGTAGTTGCTACAGTATGTCGTTAACGGCTTGTCAACTTAATTTGGAATCGACCGTCATCAGCTTTCTGTTCCATCGTGATTTATTAAGCTTTCACCCAGATGCGTCGGCTCTATGCAGCCACCTTCTTGAGTAGATTTTCGCGAGCGCAAATGATCGCATAGCCTTGCGGCTGTAATCTCTTAATGCGCTCAGACGTTAATTTCTTTGGATCGCATTTCCGTCTTGCGTCAACGCATTTTCCTGCATAAAATACATAAGTTAGTTGTTTTAATGCGATGGACGCATGCGATCGTAATGTTGTGAACTTAATGCTTTTGGAAGCAATATTATATATTTTTACCATCATAATCCTGCATTGTTTTATGACTTTGCGCTATAATAACGTGCATTTTTGCCCGTTATCACACCCCCAAATTTAAACAATGCTTGTCCTCAAGCATAAACTAAATATTTTCTTTAGAAAGTCGACCGTCTTCTCATTCCTAGATTTCTCAAGGATGCCTTATTCAAATCCTATGTACCAAAATCTCCTTAATTTTTATCCAGACCCCTTAAAATATTTCTAAAATTTAGGGACTACAAGTTTAACCTTCAAAAAGACCTTACTAGTTTCTAGGGCATTGCATGATTTATTTCATAAAAAAACTTTTCCAACTGGGGTATTTTCAAATGATTTTTGTCCTTGCGTATTTTAGACATATATATTTTTTTATGACCTTACGCTGATCCAAGTGCCTCGTCTTCGTTTTGGCTTGCCCCCATGTATGTCATGTGGACATCCAACTATGAGCAAGTCGCTTTTTCTCAGTCTAAACTCATGCCCGTTTGGTAGTGGAGTTGTGATCATTTTATTTATGCGTTGGTCATGATTCCTACCTTCGTTTTGGCTTGCCCCCACGAGTGTCATGCGGACATCCAACTACGAGTAGGATCCGATCGCAATGTTTTTTTCTTTTTTTTTTGATATAAAGATGCAAGGTTGAAAAATGAATACCGCACCCCCAAAGTTAAACGCAGCAATATCCCCATTGCTGAAAGATTGAAAGAAGTCATGCTATGCTCTTAGGAAGTTTCGTAAAAGGTCAGTTTGAAAGAAAGCTAGCAGACCACTGACTTCTAGAAATATTTCATGAGTTGACTGTCCTGAAATTAAGGTAACTCTAGTATATACGTAAAATTAGAGGCATGTGTTTCTTCATTGAAATCATAAATGGCAAAGAGAAATAATGTGGTGACTTACTAAACTAATCAATGTTAAATGATTGCACCGACTAAAAAGGATGTGATTCTAAAATGATCAAAGTTAAAATGCGATGTGATAGTGCAAAATTTGGAATAAATAAAGTCAAGGAAAGATACAACCCCCAAATTTGCTCTGTCACCCACATTATTTGTGGACGCGTCCTGCTTTGCGACAAACTGCTCTCTTTGATTGCGGTGATGGAATAAAGTAGTTGCGTCTTTCGTGTAGCGCCTCCGCAATCGTTCGATTGTTGCAAAGAAAATATTGAGAGGGTCAAATAAAAACAGAGTTAGCAAAATCGTTTACCATGATCGTTCACCACGATCGCATATATATTTTTTTTGGATATAAAGACAAATATACGATAACAGATAAAAGCAAGGTAACGAAAGTTCATGAAGCAGTGATAGGAAGAAGAATATTCCAAAAGGATTGCGTCCCTGATGAGTTTGAGTTGCATAGTAATGCAGGGACTGCTTATTTCAATTTGGACTTTTTACATCCACGGTGGCTTTCTCTTCTTTTCTCGGTCTTCTGGGATCTTAATTGCCTTAATCCGGAGCTTTTCCCTATTGACGTTCATTATGATTTCCCCCTTGTGCACATCAATTTGAGCGTGACCGATCGAGAGGAATGGTCACCCCAATATGATGGGTGCATCTTCGTCTGCTTTATAGTCCAGAATGATGAAGTCTGCCAGCAAGATGAATTTGTCAATTGAGATTGCGGCATCTTTCAACTCTCCCTCGGGATGTATTCGAGATCTGTCCGCAAGTAGGAGAGTCTCTGTCATGGGTGAGAATTTGCCCATATTCAATCATTTGAAGATTGGTAGCGACATTATGTTTATACTTATCCCAAGATTGCATAGTGTTTGACCAATGTAGACCCCTCCAATTGAGCATGGTATTGTGAAAATTCCTAGGTTGCACATTTTTGGTGGGATCATAGTATTTTACGTTACTGCCTCTGTAGCTATCTTATCTTCATCATTCTGTTTCTTTTTCAATCTTTGTGGGAATGGTGGTAGCTGGACTTCTTCTATCTCGTGTTCTAGAGGCCTGAAGATGGACACAACTTCTGGGTTCATCTTCTTGGGCTTTTCTGAATCATATGTCAACGGGTCCTCGATTGTCACCGCATTCAAGTTGGTCGTGATGGGTTCCTTCCCTACTTTTACTGTCATTTTTTCGCTTAGTAAGGAGATTGCTAGGCATTGTGTCTTTCCTGTACCCTCATAGTTGTGAGGAAGTTCAGTTGAGCTTGGCAACGCTACTTGCGGTCTATTTTTAAGTTCGCCCGCAATTTGTCCTAGCTGAATTTTGAGATTTCGGATGGACGTTGCTTGATTCTGAAGCACTGATTCATTCTTCTCAATATACTGCTTCAGTAAGCTCTCTAAGGATGAAGATTGTGGTGCCTGCGAACTGTTGGCTTTGTTATGCGTCTGACCATTTGTTCGCGGGAAAAATCTTTGTGGCCCTTCCTTTTACGCCACTAGTTGAAAGCTTTGTTGTTGATTTTTCACGCGAAATTGGGGTGGTTTCTCCACCTGCGGTTATACGTATCGGAATAGGGTTATTCTTTATTAAGCATACTGACTGCAGGTTTCTTGGGCATTCTTTTATCGGATGTGCTTCTCCACAGATGACAAAACTTGTGATCGTTTGAGCAATTGCGTTGACCTGCCCTTTTTGCGTTCCCGTGCTATTAATTGCGATGCCTTGTATCAAACTCATCATCGCGTTCATTTGGGTTTGTAGGGATGCGATGGCCCCATTGTTCGCGTCACCATCTTTAATTCTTAATCTTTGATCGCTTTCTCTCTAGTCCTCGTGATTTTTTGAAATGCGATCAAGTATATTTTTTGCCACATCGTAAGTTTTATCAAATAGACACCCAGCTGCTGCTGCATTGGTAGTCGTTTGTGATGCAGGGTTTAATCTGTGGTAAAAAAATCTCCATCTATAAGCAATCTGATAAACCGTTATACGGGCAATCTCTGACCAGCCTCTTAAACCTCGCCCAGGCATCACTGAGCAATTCTTCAATTTCCTGTTCAAAATTCGTAATTAACTTCCTCCTTCTTGCGTTCTCCGTTGGAGGGAAGTATTTCTTCATGAACTTTTCAACTACATGTTCCCACGATGTTATCTCCCCTGGTTCTAAAGAATAAGCCCATTTCCTTGCTTTGTCACATAAGGAAAATGGGAACAATGTTAGTCAAACCTCCTTGTAGAGATATTTGGGAAGACAAAAGTGTTGCAGATTTCAATAAAACTCCAGAGATGGGCATGCAGATCCTCGCCACACCTTCCACCAAATTGTTCGGACGTTTGAATCATCTACAACATAATCGGTTTCATTTCAAACCTCAATCCGTCCAGCGTTGGCCTCATGATTCCTGGGGAGAAATCATATAGGTTGGGCGACGCATAGTCCCGAATGGGTCTATTGCGGTCATTCGCCAGGAGAATGGGGTTGGCCATTATATTATTTGCGTTTATGGCCCTCTCTTTCGGTTGTTCCACCATTCTTGGAGTTCTGTCTTATTGTTGTTGGCGGTTGGTTCTCAATCTTCGTCAGAACGTTCTTTCAATCTTTGGGTTGTAATTCGCTAGAGATTGAAAACTGCAAAAAAAAAAATTTAAAAATTACCA